>NC_053035.3:47263134-47891634 GCF_002575655.3 Aegilops tauschii subsp. strangulata
GAAACTTGAGCGCTACGGCTAAGAATTACTAAATGAAGGAACTTAAGTAGAAGGCCTTAAGAATTACCTTCATGTACTGCTCCTTACTCAGGAACTTATCGCGGCACGCCGGCTTGGTCTTCTTGATACCACGCAAGGCGTAGTAGTCTCGAACAGCCTGCACCCGAGCCTCATGCCGTAAGTTCTGGAGTAGGCGCTTGCAGACGTTCTGGATAACATTTGCGCTGTCCTCCTCGTATCCCTCCTCACACCTGTAGAATGTCTGGAATCAAATGAGACAATATTGATTAGTACAATTAATAACTAGCTAGTTGAAGAATTTAAATGTGTAAAGGAGAAATTACCCAGAACGTCCTGATCACCATGTCAGCCCTCGTGTCGCACACGACACCGTCGATAATGACATCCGGCGGGGCCGGGGCAGCCACGTAGTGCTCCCAGCTCAACCCAAGCTCTGGAAGCCGACCCTCACCAGGCAACGTGACAAACCCCGGGAAGTTTTGCCGGCAAAGAACTCCAAGGACGGAGTTGGGCCGGCGGACACTATGATGGTGGTCCCAACCCCTGCAGCATGACAAGGCCAACGCATTAGTTATTTCAAGAAACGTGAATGCAGAAGGTACAAAAATATTAAATGCACTTACGTACCTCTCCCCATCAGGGAAGATCAACCACCTCTGCTCGCGGGTCGCCGGCACGGACGGGAGCCGTGTAGCACCACGCTGGTAGACGGTGCCACCCTCCTCCTCAAGGTCAGTCGGCTCCCCGCCATCATCAGCATGGCCACTCGGCTCCTCGGGCTGATCCGGCCAGGTACCCCATCCGGACGTGTGCTCCTCCGGGGTCTCGTGGGCCGAAGGCCAGTCGACCCGAGGCTCGTGGGCCCAAGACCCATGGACCGGAGGCTCGTGGACCGGAGTCCGTGTAGCCTCCTCCTCGGACGAGTCCACCCTAGCAGTCACGTGCTCGGGTGAAACAGCTGGGGGTGACGGCGAGGAAGGTGCCCTAGCAGTCACCCTACCCTCCTCTCCCGCGACCACGTGCCCCACCTCCTCTCTTCCTACCTCGTCCCCTGCTGGGCACCGCGGTCAACGAAGAAGGGCCCGGCGGTGTGGACATACTGTCCAGCAACGCTCGGCGGAGAGGTACGTCTGGAATCGAAGACCTCAGACCACGCGCCGACGAAGAAGGGGCCTTGGCGCGCTCCCGACCAGCGCCCACCATCTTTCAACACCTGCCATGACAAACAGTAAACGAAATTAGTACAACATAAAAAAAAGACCGACATGAATAATAATATGTGTATCACTTAAGTGTATCATCATCAAGTACAACATTAAAAATTTTAATACTTGACACTACTAATAATCTCGATCAGTATCATCAATAAATGCATAATCATCATCATCACTATAATCAATGATGGGCTCATAGGGTTCAGTGGCATCAACATGTGCAAGGCCACCTTGACGTAATCGGTCAAGCAATGACAGGTCATCCGCAGCAGTAACCTCTTCTTGTTCCGGCTCTTCTTGTTCCTCCTCTGGGGTGATGTCGGATTCACTGTCGCTGTCTACTTCAATGTTTTGGGGTGAAGTATAGTGGTTCTTGAAACGCTTTTTGGAAAGACGTGTCTCTTGGAAGAATTCTCCTTCATATGTGTCTGGGTTAATGTGAGGTTCATAATCCTCTTCCTTTGGGGGAGATAGTCTAGCACGTGGCGGCACTTCATAAACGACATCCCAACCTTTTAGATTTGGATTAGTTTGGCAGGCCCACGGTAGATAGAATACTTGGGTCGCCTGTTGAGCCGTAATATAGACATCAGGAACATCTAAATGGGTGCTTTGGTTGATTTCAACTAGCCCTATATGTTCATGAGTCCTTCTAGTCTCCTTCGGCTGAAACCAATAACATTTGAAGACTACGACATTCGGTGGGTTTTCACCATAGAATAGAAGTTCATAAATTGCTTCAACTCTCCCATAATACTCGGTACCTCCTTCGCCGATAGCAGATACACAACAATTTGTAGACTTTCGGTCGGCCATAGATAGCTCTTTGCCATAGGTACGAAAGCGATACCCGTTGATGTCGTATTTGTCAAATGAACGGACCTTATAGTCAAAACCATTAGCCACTTGTCTCAATTCGGCGTCCATAGACTCTGAATTAGCCTACAAGTTTAATATGAAAGGATTGTTGCATTACGCACAAATTAGCGAATGAAACCGGGATAGCCGCCTACAAATTAGCCTACAAGTCTAATAGAAATTACCGTTTGTTTGAACCAAGAGATGAAACCGGGATAGCCGCCTCCTTGCTTTGCGAGAAGCTCATACTCTTCTACAGAATCCTTTTGGATCACGGCTCCATACGAGAATAAGGCGACGTATCGACTGTATGAAATATCCAGGAATAAGAGCAGTTCAAAGGAAATAGAAGTTGCGAAACTATGTACCGAGAACTTACTCGATGTACGGCCGCACTTCTATCAGGTTGTTGAAGATATACAACGAAATGGTCCGCCATTGTTCGTTATCCAAAGATACTGGATTTGAAACACTGGCTGGTGCGAGATTCCCTTTGAAAAGGCTGAGGTTGGATCCACCCTTTTTAGGGTCGTCAGCATTGTACCGAGGCTTCGGATTATGCAAATGACGATTTTTGGCTTCGTAGTGTGCTGTCACGAAGTTTGCCGCCTCCTCAGTGATGAATGCCTCAGCCATCGATGCTTCAATTCTACGTTTATTTTTACATTTTTGTCGAAGCGTCTTCTGCATCCTCTCAGTTGGGTAGCACCAACGATTTTGCACGGGCCCCCCCCAATCTTGCCTCGGTCGGGAGATGCAAAATCAAATGTTGCATTTGATTAAAGAAGCCCGGTGGAAAGATCTTCTCTAACTTGCAGATCAACTCCGGCGCCAACTCTTCCATTTCTTCTAGCACGCCAGGCGATAGTTCTTTCGCACAAAGAACACGGAAGAAATAGCTGAGTTCTGCCAGTACTAGCCATTCATCCTCAGGGATGAAGCCACGCAACATCACCGGCATTACCCGCTCAATCCATATGTGCCAATCATGACTCTTGAGACCAAATATCTTCAATTTATCAAGACTGGCTCCCCTCTGTAGATTCGCTGCATACCCATCGGGGAACATCAACTGCATTTTCACCCACAAGATAATTTCCCTCATAGCTGGCCTTCCAAGATTGAACCATGCCTTTGGCTTCGTCCAGTTCTGCTTTCCTTTCGGTTCTTTCATGTTTTGTAACGGCCTATCACATAGCGCCTCCAGATCGACTCTAGCCTTAGTATTATCCTTTGACTTCCCATCTATGCCGAACAATGTACCAAAAAGTGCCTCGGCGATATTCTTCTCAGTGTGCATCACGTCGATGTTGTGTGGGCAAAGGAGGTCTTTGAAGTAAGGCAGATCCCATAAGCATGTTTTGTGAGTCCAGGCGTGCTTAGAATTATACCCCTTGAAGTACCCTGGACGCTCTGGATCTGGCTCGAGAGCGTTTAACTGATCCAGGGTCTGTTGGCCTGTCCATGCATGTGGTGCAGAGTTTTTGACAACTCTACCTCTGATGAAGTTCTTCTTGTCTTTCCTGAACTTATGGCGAGGATTCAGGAACTGTCTATGCATGTCGAAGCAAGAAAACTTGCGACCGGCCTGAAGCCAACGAAACTCAAGAGCTCCCTTGCATGTGGGGCACGGGAACCTTCCATGCACACACCAGCCAATGAATAGCGCATACGCCGGCAAGTCATGCGTCGAGTACATGTACCAGACACGCATTATGAAGTTCCGTTTGCTATAGGCATCGTATGTCTTGAACCCATTATCCCAGGCTTCTTGCAATTCGTCCTTAAGCGGTTGCATGTACACATTCATATTTTTCCCCGGCCCTGGAATTATCAACGTCAGGAAAATGTTCTTTCTTTGCATAATCTGTCCGGGGGGGAGATTGAGTGGAAAGACAAATACGGGCCAACAACTGTATTGGGCTGCCGTCATACCAAACACACTGAACCCATCCGTGCTGATGCCGACTCGAGGATGCCTCGGATCTGCCGCTTTGTCACCATGTAATTCATCAAACTTTTTCCACGCAACACCATCCGATGTGTGTACAATCATCAGATTCCCATCTGCATCTAGTTCGGTTCTTTTGCCCGTTTTGTGCCATGTCATCTGTCTGGCCGTCTCTTCGACCATGAAAAAACGTTGAAGTCTTGGTACGATTGGCATATACCGAAGAACACTAACGGGGATTTTGGTCTGTGTCTTCTCACCCATACCGTTGTCTACCACAACATACCTGGAAGACTTGCAAATGGGACAATAGTTCAAGTCCGCATATATAGTCAAGCCTAAACAGGACACATCCTTTCTCACAGGCATGTATCTTATCATAGGGCATCTTCAGTGCACGGAGGATTTTGTCCGACTGGTACAGGTTTGTAGGCATTACATGGCCTTTGGGTAGAAAGCATCCAAATACTGTCATCATTGCATCGTAGCATTCTCTGCCCAAGTTGAACTGAGCCTTCAGAGCCATTACTTGTGAGATGGCATCCAACTGACAAAGCTCAGTGTGCTCATGGAGCGGACGTTTTGAAGACTCCAACATTTCATTCAAGGCCTTTGCAGATTCCTCCATCTCCTCGTCCGAATCCCGAGCATCATCAAAGTCTTGCACCACGTTTTCCATCCCGGTACCATGCTCGTCGGTGCGACGACGATCCACCTCAGCTCGGTCACGTTGGGCAGACTCACCATGAAATGTCCACACCGTATAATCGGGCGTAAAACCACTCTTCTGCAGGTGTTTGCCCATTTCAGCCTCTGTTCTCTTTTCCCAATTGCCGCACCGTAAACAGGGGCACCAGGTTTTCCTCTGGCCATTTGCAAATGCGGCTCGCACAAACCCCTTGGTTTTTTTGAACCATTCAGTGCTCCATTTGTTCTGACTAGTGTGACCGGTGTACATCCACGCACGATCACTCATCTTGACTTTCAGAGCTACTAGACACACAACAAATATATATATATAATTCACCATGTATGTATTCATCAGTTGATCTACTTTATCAATTTTATTACGTCCATGCAACCTACACTCTAATAGGTAATGATAGGTCCTAATCCCACCCGAGTATGTTTAGATTGGGTTCATTTTCCCATGCTATGCCCCGGATCCTACGCAAAATTTCGGCAGCACCTCCCCGCTGTTCTCCTGATACACGTCTCTGCAATAACAGAGAGGATGTGTACCCGGAGAACAACAGGGGAGGCACTGACGAAATTTATGCGTCGGATCCGGAGCAAAGCATATGGGAAAACGAACCCAATCTAAACATACTCGGGCTGTCCATGGATAGCGTTGGACAATTCGAAAGAATCAAGGTTATAAATATGCAAATGCATGCATATTTATAACTATGACGCTTTCGAATGGGAGACACATATTGGTTACGCATACTGATGATTCAAGACACATATATATCTAGCTATCAAGTTTCATCGGAATAGATCAAATAATTAATGGGGGAGGAGGACATGTCATTTGTGCTCACCCACGAACGAAGGGGCAGAGCTCGTCACCCGCACGGCGAGGTCGTCGAACACCAAACCTCGCAGCGATGAAACAACTGCACATTTAAAACTACCCGATCAACACAATTATATATGATGTTTTTCATAACAAAATCGAAAGATATATGACCTAACTAATAATTCACAAATATATGACCCCGTCGGCTTCTGGAAGGCCAAAGAACACCTTTTCGGGAGGTGTCGGGGGTCGGGGTGTCGTGTCGGTCTCGGGTTGCCGTGTCGGGGTCGGGGTCTCGGGGTCGGGGTGTCGGGTCGGGGTCGGGGTGCCGTGTCGGTGTCGGGGTCGGGGTGTCGGGTCAGGCTCGGGGTCGGGGTGTCGGGGTCGGGGTCGGGGTCTCGGGGTCGGGGTCGGGGTCGGGGTCTCGGGGTCGGGGTGTCGGGGTGTCGGGGGTGTCGTGTCGGGGGTCGGGGTGTCGTGTCGGTGTCGGGGTGCCATGTCGGTGTCGGGGTGCCGTGTCGGGGTCGGGGTGCTGTTTCGGGGTCGGGGGGTCGGGCTGTCGTGTTGGGGTCAGGGGGTTAGGGGGTCGGGGGGTCGGGGTGTCGTGTCGGGGTCAGGGGGTTAGGGGGTCGGGTGTCGGGGTGGAGTCGGGGTCGGGTGTCGGGGTGTGGTGTCGGGGTTGGGGGGTCAGGGGGTCTTCTCATTCTTCTACTACTTCTACTTCTTCTCATTCTTCTACTTCTTCTCATCCCCCGTCTTCTTCTTCTTCTTCTTCTTCTTCTTTCTCCTCCTCTTCTTCTTCTTCTTCTTCTTCTTCTTCTTCTTCTTCTTCTTCTTCTTCTTCTTCTTCTTCTTCTTCTTCTTCTTCTTCTTCTTCTTCTTCTTCTTCTTCTTCTTCTTCTTCTTCTTCTTCTTCTTCTTTCTCCTCCTCCTCCTCCTCCTCCTCTTCTTCTTCTTCTTCTTCTTCTTCTTCTTCTTCTTCTTCTTCTTCTTCTTCTTCTTCTTCTTCTTCTTCTTCTTCTTCTTCTTCTTCTTCTTCTTCTTCTTCTTCTTCTTCTTCTTCTTCTTTCTCCTCCTCCTCCTCCTCTTCTTCTTCTTCTTCTTCTTCTTCTTCTTCTTCTTCTTCTTCTTCTTCTTCTTCTTCTTCTTCTTCTTCTTCTTCTTCTTCTTCTTCTTCTTCTTCTTCTTCTTCTTCTTCTTCTTCTTCTTCTTCTCCTCCTCCTCCTCCTCCTCTTCCTCTTCTTCTTCTTCTTCTTCTTCTTCTTCTTCTTCCCCCTTCTACTTAACCTAAACCTAAACTAAAAACCTAAACTAATTAAAACTAAACTATTTAAACTAATTAAACTAAATAACCTAAAGTAATTAATTCTAAACTGAAAAAACATAAACGAAAAAAACCTTATCCAAACAGAAAAAAACAAAAAAACAGAAAAAAATGGGAGGGGCTCACTGTGGGGGGCGCCGACGGGTCGGGGAGGGGCCGGCGACGGGGGGCCGGGGCGGGGCGGTGGAGGAGGCGGGGCGGCGGGGGCCCGGCCGGCGGGGGGCCGGGGCGGCGGGGGGCCCGGTCGGCGGGGGGCCGGGGCGGGGCGCTGGAGGAGGCGGGGCGGCGGGGGGGGCCGGGCGGCGGGGGGCCGGGGCGGGGCGGTGGAGGAGGCGGTGGGGGGCGCGGGGTGGCGGGGGGCCGGGGCGGCGGGGGGCCGGGGCGGCGGTGGGGCGCGGGGCGGCGGTGGGGCGCGGGGCGGCGGGGGGCCGGGGCGGGGGGCGACGGGGCGGTGGGGCGGCGGGCCGACGGGGCGGCGGGGGCGACGGGGCGGCGGGCGGCGGCGGCGGCGGGGTCGGAGGAGAAGGGCGCGCGAGGACGAAGTGAGTAACGGGCAGGGGGGCACTTGCCGTTACTCAAGTGCCCTCTTTGCCGTCCGCCAGCCTTTGCCGTCCGCCTTTTTGCCTCTTTGCCGTCTGCTAGCGGACGGCAAAGAGGTGGGCCGTTAACATTTTTTTCAAATGAGCGGGGGGTGGGGGCCACCACACTCTTTGCCGTCCGCCAGCGGACGGCAAAGATTCTTTGCCGTCAGCTGGCAGACGGCAAAGAGCTGGCAGATAGCAAAGAGCTTCTTTGCCGTCAGCCTTTTCTTTGCCGTCTGCTTATGCGTAGCTGATGGCAAAGAGCTGCTTTGCCGTCAGCTAGCAGACGGCAAAGAGCTGGCAGATGGCAAATTAGCTGATTCCAGTAGTGTCTAATGCACACCACTCCCTCTGGTTATCTCTCATCTAAGCTAGTCAATGATTAGACTATTGAATCGGAGAGCAATATAAATCTACAACTCATACAAGGAACATGAATAATCTGATCGTAAAGTTATAATTCATCATGAAAAACAAATATTCTCTGCATAGTTTACATCGCATGGGTCACAATCATGTTGGACAACTCATGTGGCAATCATGTTAGAATAAATATTTGCTAGGTAGAAGTTGTACAATCCATTTTTGGCTGCAACCTTTCAGACTAACAATCTATACATACACTTAGCACTAAGCATGATTAGTCCTCAATTCACATGTCATTTACACCAAAACTTACTTAGCGGAACAAACGTCCTTTCACATAGCTTGTAAGAAATCTCAAACACTCAACAACACAGGGTTAGATGGGATGCTATACGCACTAGCAGAGTCTCCATGATTTGTCACTTTGATATACTAGTGGAATTTTTACATTATAGAACTTGTCTTGCATATTCCGATGACGGGCTTCCGCAAATGCCCAAGGTCTTCATGAGCAAGAAAGTTAGATGCACCCACCTAGTTTCAGTAGTGAGCTTTCGTACACTTATAGCTCTAGTGTATCTGTTGTATGGCAATCCCTACTCCCCGCATCGATATCGATTGAAGGCGTCTCCATTGTCTAACGATCCACCGAGTTGACGCGAGACTTTCATTATTTTTGTCTTACCTTATGAACCCCTACCATCACTCTCTATGCCATCCAAAGTGCCAAGTCCATGGATCACGCTCAAGTATTGAGTGGAGTTGAAAATGCTGAAGCAAGAAAAAGTATATACAATTGCTTGGTTTGGCACCAGGGTGCTCATGATTTGTACTTGTGTGAGGAAGATGGAGTCATGCCATGCTTACACAATTTTAATAAGTAGGGATAACA
Source organism: Aegilops tauschii subsp. strangulata (assembly GCF_002575655.3). Lineage (NCBI taxonomy): Eukaryota > Viridiplantae > Streptophyta > Magnoliopsida > Poales > Poaceae > Aegilops > Aegilops tauschii. Next base: position 47,271,864 of record NC_053035.3, read on the forward strand.
TTTGTTAAGCATCGTATATTTTGAAGAGCAATGATTATTTTCTAGTATTCATGAATATTATTCTGTTGCTATTGATTACTTCATCATTTCTCAAACATTCATACCGTAAAAATATTACATGATAAGACATGTTAGGTAGCATTCAACATCAAAAATTCTCCTGGAGGTACGATGAATGGTTTTGATATTTATAAGGATCTATGGCGGTGGACCAGGTCAAGGCGGTAATGAGGGCCCCACAAGTTCAGCTGACGCGACCACCCTCTGGCTGCATCACCTGTCCTTGTGGCTGTCTGGTGACCCCTGTCGACGTGGATACGTCTTCGACATATCTATATTTTTATTGTTTCATGCTATTATATTATCAATCTTGTATTCTTTATATGCAATCTTATATCATTTTTGGCAACTAACCTATTAACCTAGTGCCTAGTGCCAGTTGTTGTTTTCTTCGTACTTTTAGTTTTACAGAAAATCCCTACCAAACGGAGTCCAAACACGGCAATTTTTTTGATAATTTTTCTGGACCAGGAGGGACCCTACAAGCTTCAGGGGAGGACCAGAAGCTAGACGAGTAGACATCAAGACAACAGGGAGCGCCCAGGGGGTAGGCGCACCCTGATGTCTTGCGGGCCCCTCATGGCTGCGTCTGACCTAATTCCAGTGCTATAAATTCTCAAATATTCCAAAAATCCCATAGCGAGACTTGAAACAATTATTCCGCCATCGCAAGCCTCTGTTCTTCCGCGATCCCATCTGGAGGCCTCCGTCGGTACTTTGCCGGAGGGGGAATCTATCACAAAGGGCCTCTACATCAACCTTGCTGCACTTACGATGAGGTGTGAGTAGTTCCCCATAGGACCTATGGGTCCATAGTAGTAGCTAGAGATGGCGCTCTCTCTCTCTCTGTGTGTGTGTGTGTGTGATCTTCAATATAGTGTTCTCTTCGGAGATCGATTCTATGTAATCTTTTGCGGTGCATTTGTTGGGATCCGATGAATTGTGCGCTTATGATCATATTGTTCATTGAACATAATTGAGTTATTTCTAAACTTTATTATGTGTGGTTGTTATAGCTTTGTATTTTTCTCCGAACTATTCATTTGCTTGGGCTAACTAGATTGATTTATCTTCAGTGAGAGAGGTGCTTTATGGTAGGTTGAATCTTGCAGTGTCCTCACCTCATGACAGAAGGGGTAGCGAGGCACATGTTGTATCGTTGCTACTAAGGATAAAACGACGGGGTTTGATCATATTAATTGGTTTTATTCTGTCTACATTATGTCATCATGCTTCAAGCATTACTCTGTTTGTTATGAACTCAATACCTTAATATGCATGTTGGATAGCGGTTGAGGGGTGGAGTAATCGTAGTATATGCAGAATCGTTTCGGTCTACTTGTCACGGACGTAATGCCTATGTACTGACCCTGCCATGAATAATATCATAACTATGCGCTATTCTATCAATTGCTCAACAGTAATTTTTGTACCCACTGATTGCTATGTTCTTGAGAGAGATGCCTCTAGTGAAAGCTGTGCCCCCCCAGCTCCACTTAAATTATATTACTAAAACCCTAAATACCTTGTTGCGGTTTATTTACTTTTATTTTACTTTGCAATTTATATATCTCCTACTATCATATTTAATCCTTGCAAATAACGAGTACAGGGGGATTGATAACCCTCTTGTCCATGTTGGGTGCAAGTATTTGCTCTTGTGTGTGTAGGTACTTCTAAAGGTTTTTTGCGTGAATCTCCTATTGGTTCGATAAACCTAGGTTATTCACTAAGGGAAATACTTTTCTGCTACTATACTACCTCACCCTTCTTCTTCAGGGAAATCCCAACGCGTATCACAAGTAGCAACGTCTCCCAAAGGTTACAATGTTTCTTATTTCCCAAAAAAACGTTTTAAATTGGCAACGCATTTGACCTCCGTAGATATTGATTTCCTGCAAAACGAAAAACAACCAGAAAACATGAACTGTCACTGAGCTCTAAACTAATAGGTTACACTACAAAAAAATACACTTCCGTGATGATACAGGTTTGTCACAGTAGGTCGCGTTTTTTGTCATGCATGTACATCCATGACGATTTTATGACAGAATCAAGATAGTCATACCTGTGCTGTCGTAGAAGTGTTCCATGACATTACCAAAATTATCATCACGGAAGTGTCCACTTCCATGACGATAAATCGCGCGTCACAGAAGTGCTTTCGTCAAGGGTAACCGACACGTGGCATCCACCGTAATGGAACGCCGTTAAGCTATCGGGTCGGGTTTTGGATCCGATAACCCGTTAACAGCCCCGACCAATGGGAAATTTCCACGTGTAAAATTCTTATTGGCCGGACGAAACACGTGTCAGGTCGTCAGTGGGTCAGATAGGCGCCTATGATATGTCGACATGTGCCACGGCCCACCACTGGCCCATTTAGCTTACAAAGCCGGCCTGTTTGACTTGGTCAAAAGTTAACGGGCTGGCCCATGAAAAGCCTGTTAACGGTCTCTTCGCAAATAGCCCATTTTATGGCCCGTTAACTCACGGCCCGTTAGGCCCTAAAGGAAATCGGCCCAACAACGTCATGTGGGCCGTCGAATATAACACCAACCCATTTCACTTTCGGCCCATGTATGGCCCACGACGTCTTTCGGCCCATATGAGGCATTCGTATCTTTCGGCCCTTTACAGGCCCACGGTGACTCTAGCCCATAATGAACAGTAATTTTCTTTATACCCGTTAACGACCCGTGATTTACAATGGCCGTTTCCAGCCCGTCTTAGCTTTCGGCCTATTGACGACCCATATGTTCTTGGGCTCCTTTTCGGCCCTCGATTACTTCCGGCCCGTTACTGGCCTGTTCCCCTAATGGGCCAAATTCGGCCCATGGCAAGAGTCGGCCCGTTACTGGCCTGTTCCCCTAATGGGCCAAATTCGGCCCATGGCAAGACTCGGCCCATTACTGGCCTGTTACCCTAATGGGCCAAATTCGGCCCATGGAAAGAGTCGGCCCGTTTCTGGCCTGTTAACCTGTTGCGCCGTTTCTAGCCCGTCCTATATTCTGGCCCATTAACGACCCGTTATGCCTATGACAGAATTAAGCCTTTGCTGTCCTACGACCTATTAACGGCCTGTTACCGTGTTGGGCCGATACCAATTACGCCCGATTACGGCCCATGTAGACCCATTTATCCGACGGCCCGAGGCCCACCGATTACGGTCCCATTTATCGACGGCCCGTAGGAGACCCATGGATCCTACGGCCCGTATATGGCCCATGGTAGTTGCGGCCACTAGCAAACCAGGGAAAAAGAAGACTAGGAAATAAATAAGGCCGAAACTAACGCTAGGCTATTAAGGCGATTGCACAGATTACATCCACTCGGCATCAAAGATCGCCACCAGTGCAAATATAGGGAACACCCTACACTATACAAAAATGGCTTGCTGTTTTCTTCAGCCGGTGGCTGCACGTTAAGAATAAATTTTGTATCGCACCAAAACAAATTACAACTATATAACAAAAGGAAGGTTGGCATAAAACTTAACAGTCTAGCAGATAAATGCACCACCAGAAGTTCAGAAGCTCAGTTCATTTGATCTGACTGTTACGTTTTCATGCTGTATTGTCCGATGGAGCACCATAACCCTCGCCTTCATTTCCCCTAGGCTCCTGAACAACATAGCAAATGTCTGGTAGTCTGGTTTCAAAACCATGCATATCTTGACGACATTGAGCAATGTTTCTCCTTGTTTCACAAAGGGTCTCTGTTAGGGAATGGACTTGTGTCTGGAGCGCAGATACAACATTGCTTTGAGCTTGCATATCTTGATCATGAGGCAGTTTGGACGATATTGCCTTAACAACCAACCCAGTATTACGCAGGAACGTGCTTTTGGCACTGTTAGTGGACAGGTACTGACCCACTGCAGCAAGAGCTGACATTGCGGTTATAGTTGCCTCACCACCTTCAGAAGGTGGCGGTTCCACCATTTTTTCCATAGCTCGCTGAAAAGTTGAGGTTTTACATTAGTAGTACCAGAACAGAAGATATTAAGGAGGCAGCAAAACCAAACAAAATAGCTTTGGTCTATATACAGAACTTATTCTGGTGAACCCATGTAAAATATTAGTTGTATTTTATTGCAAAGTACATAATAAAACCATGTTCCAAACATATGACCATGTACCATCGCTAATGTATTGTCTATTTCTTCACATTGTATTGAGGGCTAAGGATAAAGAGACGAAGTTTATAATACGGTAAGCATAGTATGACATCATTCATATCACAAAACAACTGAGAACAGACAAACAGGCAATTGTAACGTTGTGTGGGCAAGTCCAGCACGGAACTAGATTACGGGTCAAGATCAAAGGAACATCACTCCTCTCTTTTAAACCTTGTAAGGTGCAATGATACGCTAAGACAATTGTGTATAAAATTGAAAAGAGTAATAGACATTGGCTGAAAACCATGCAGTTCAAGGCACAAGTCAGAGTAAGTAGTAGTTAAAAGGCATGAGGATTAAGGACTTACAACAGCGGCTTTGACTGGTGTAGTCATGCCCTTCTTCTTGCTGGTGTGACAGTCCTTGAAGATTTCCATAGCATTTGGTTCAGGTACTTTTTGGTCCTTGCGGGCTTTCCTCTACATTTCGAACAAGTCAATATAGATCTGATAATATGGTACAGCGAAAAGAGTGAAACAGCAGCTAATTACAAGAGCCTCGCAGTGTGCAATATAGCTACGAGATCCTGTTGTCTGTTGGAATTTCACTTTCGTACGGTTGACCTTGTTCTTTGAACAGTTCACCTACAAGAAGATAGATTTGTGTGGCACATGCGTAAATAGGACTTCAACATGTGATCTGATCACATATATATAATGTACCTGATACTTCGGATCAGACCAGTGTTTAACAAGGCCCCTCCAGTCTGCAACCTAGAAAGTATGGGATAGAGCAAGACGATATTACTAGTTTCCATACATAACCATACTTATAGATAAATGGTTGAGGAAGGTGTTGAACTGGGTTTCGTCTTTGTCATTCTTGTACTGAATCCATGTTGGGAGGATACGTACATGACACCTAACGACAACCGCTGCCTCTGATACTAACTTGGCTGACTCTGTAGCATCACGTGGCCTTTTTAAACCTGCCTCAAAACGGATCTCCATTCTTCCTCCTCTAGATTTAGTTAACCTATCGAGCATTATCCCTGATGTTTGTTTCCTCTTGCGCTTAGGTGCTAGTCCAACAACGAACATAGGAAGTGTTAGTGTACATCAAACTGTGAGACTACATATAAAGAAGCATGCAACTGTAACTTGACTCCAGCAACTACCTTCTTGCTGTTGAAGCTCACAAGGTTCATCTGATATTGCCAACTCGTCTTGTGTCAAGAGTGCTTGGGAAGTAGTGTCAGGTGGCAAGGGAGCTTGGGAACGTGCTGCTAGCTCAGTTGACGCACGAGTAAGTCGTGCAGCTGGTAGTACTGTGGTAGGTGTTGCAAGAACTAGGGCTGTCTCTGCTTGTTTGGTGGCAACTATTTGTTTCTGTTTGGATTTTTTTGCAACTCATGTAGCATGGGATGCCGTGTTTGTAGAATTTTCCGCTGGACTTTGACCTTCTATTGCACCATCAGTACCAGCAGAATCTGCAGGATTCATCCGCTTCTCATTCCCTGCCATTCTGTGTTTCTTCCTCTTTCTCTGTGCCATGTTAAGTCAAGCCGACAAGAAAAACGAATAACAATTTAGTTCTTCAGAACAAATTGACGCGTGATGCAGACGAACTGAACTTTGATGTTAGACAACCACATGATAGGAGGATGTAATATGTATGAAAAACAGGATGGAAGAGATAACCAGAACTATGATGTGTAAACTAAGAAGAAGACATTTCACCAAATTAGAAGCAATGCAATGGAAGGTAGACACCATATGAAAGATGCTACAAATATCGCTCAGCCAAGTTAACAGTGTCTCATCATAAATGGCGTTTAAACAAATGTGAAGCAGTACAAGAAATAAATCATATGCAAGATGCAAACAACATCACACTACCATGTTAGATGTCTCTCGTCATTAGTGCCATTGCATATTCACAGCTTATGATGTGTAAACTAAGGAGAAGGCATTTCAACAAATTAGAAGCAATGGAATCTAGACACCATATGAAAGATGCAACGAATATCACTCTACCAAGTTAAAACTGTCTCGTCATAAGTGCCATTTCAAAAAATTAGTAGTACAAGCTAGAAAAGAACGTGAGATGTAACCTATATCACACTCCGAAGTCAAACGTGTCTTATGATAAGTCATTGTTGCAGGTTACACAACAGTAGTAATTTGATGTAAGAACATGGTGTGATAGACAGATATTGTATGTTCTAGAAACAGGAACACGTGTCTTATTCAAGTATAATGTGTAAAGTAAGCAGATGGAATTCAACAAAATTAGAAGCAATACAAGCTAGACATCACACATAACATGCAACCACATATAACAGTGCCAAGTTAGAGGCAGCACCGGTGATGCTGCACTAGGGGAGACGTGCTCATCATAAAGACAGCTTTGTTGAGTGTCTATGCATGTGTTGTCTTGGAAATCATCTTGGGGGTGTGGAGGAGTAGAAACTGTAGAGGCCCTCCATTCGGAAGGAGCACCTTTATCAGCCGCATTGCTAACTTCCTTCCGCTTTATTGATTTTGAATTGTCAAGTAAAACCGACAATAAAAAGCAATAAAATTCTCTCTTCAGAACTCATTCATGCATGATACTGACAATCACTACTTTGATGTAAGGCAAACACATGATACCAGGATGGAATATGTACGAAAAACAGGACGGCATGGCATGTTCACAATTGTTTGTGTAAACTAAGTAGAAACCATTCCGGCAAATAAGAAGCAATGCAAGCTAGACACCACATGAAAGATGCAACCAATATGACTCTGCCAAGTTAAAAGCGTCCCATCATAAATGGAATTTCAACAAATTAGAAGCAGCGCATGGTATAAATCATATGAAAGATGCAACTAATATCGCACTGCATATACTAAAGGTGTCTCGTCATGTTGATTGATGCGGGATACAAAAAAAAACAATAGTTTTATGTAAGGACATGCTTAATAGACAGATGTACTATGTACTAAATACAGGAAGGCATGTCACATTAACAGGTATAATGTATAAGCTAAGCAGACTAGCACATGTAGTTTAACCAGATTGGAAGAATTACAATCTAGACACCATATGCAACATGCAACCACATATCACGCTGCCAAGTTAGAGCAAGCACCTGCGATGCTAGTGTAGGGGAAATGCTGTAATCAACTACAGAGCTACGTTCACTATCTTCATCTAGCATTTCTCTTTCTTGAGAATCATGTCGGGAGGCTGACGCTACATTCTTTAAATGAGGAGTAGTCCCCTTGCCTGCCTGCCTCGTCATAAGTGATTGATGAGGGATACACAAGAACATTAGTTTGATGTAAGAACATGGTTAATACACATATGTACTAGTATGTACCAAAAACAGAAAGGCATGTCATATTCAAAGGTATAATGTGTAAGCTAAGCAGATGCACTTTAACCAAATTGGAAGCAATACAAGCTAGACATCCGATTGGAGTGGTGAGCATGATCATCTAGGACCTGAGAGCCTAGTGGGAGGCAGGCTGCTTCGCCACCATCGCAGCTTTTTAGTTGGCTTCCAGGTGATGCCTATCTTTGCTGGGCTTGTCACTAGCTCGGCCAGTGCCCTGACTAGCTATTTGTCGTCTGGTGCTCACGGGATGGTGGTTCATGTAAAAAAATATCTTTCCTTATCTTACCGACTTTGGCCTTTCGAATACAAGATAGACACCATATGGAACATGCAACCACATATGACACCGCGAAGTTAAAGCAAGCACCTGGGATGGTGGTTCATTGCGAGCGAGGTCATCAACTCCAGAGCTATGTTTACCGTCTCCATCTGCTGACACAGCACCCTTTATAGCGCTGTAACGTGTATTGCCTACCCTTGCATAAAAAGTAGGGGTGACTTCTCTCTTTTCTTTTTGGCTTCTCTCATGGCATCAGAGTCTGAAATAGCCTTGCATAAAAACACAATAGTGAGAGTAAGGGTGAAGTGTGTGCAGAACTAGTGCACTGTAAAAGTAGCAGATAGCAGGTGGCTGAAAAATAAATGACAGGAGACATATGATAGCTCTACAACATTGCATGGCAAACAAAATTAGATTCTACTCCGTATGATTTTGTAATATATGAGCACAGGAAATGCAGGTACTCCTCCAGCACACCACCACATGTGGTCATATCTAAGATAACAGTCGACTGAAAATAAATAGGACAGTCGATTTTTTAATGAACCGTCTGATCTATAAGGAACAGGCAGATGGCCTTCGTCTACCTCCCGCCAGTCACTGTTGACGATCTTTCTCGAACCGCCAGCGACCACCGGCCCGGACCCCTGCCTCCGCCGCCCCGCCCTCACATCGACCTCACACCACCGCCGTGCTTGGCAGCGCCCCCAGGCCATCCCTTTAATCCCGGCCGACCTCCAGATCGGGCGCCAGTTGCTCTAGGCCGCACACACCCCTAAGATAAACACCAAGGTGCTGCTTCCCCGGCGTAATAGGCGTACTAGCGCCTGTTACGCCGGGGAATGCTTCCGTTAATTGGGAATCAACTGGCCAGAAATTGAAATTCAGGGGGGCGACGGACCTCTAGTTAAGGTGAAATAGTATATGAGGAGAAACCTTGTGCATCGCGAGTTACTAGGAACATCTAGTATCAAGAAGAAGCAGCCAACCAGTGTCTTCTGTGGGATGAATACCGTGCAAGCAGAGACGTAAGATTTGCACAAATAAGGGAAGAGGAGTACCTTTTTCGGTTGCCGGTGTGGTCACCTCCACATGGCGCGCCGATCTTCTCCTTTTTACTAGGGAAACCGATGTTCTGGAGGGTGCAGGCTTGGACCAACCCATGGCCAAATTGTTGACTGTGTTGCCGTGGCCGTATGTCGGCGGAGGGGAAGTAGATCCAAGGCGGCGAAGGACGACGTAGCAGGAACAGCTCCGGTGCGGTGGAGGGTGGCGAAGTTGGAGCGGCAGCGGTGAGGCGTAGGACGGCGTGGTTGAACTGGCTCGGGTATGGACGGCTCGGTCTCGGCTTCAACTACTAGCCGTAGAGGGCGTTGCGGTTGAGGTTGCGGTGGACGACGGCATCGGGGTATCGTCTCCGACGTGATGGAGGAGGGCGGCGGTTGATGGGTGGGATGGGGTGGCGGACGGAGGACGCCGGGGTTTCGCGGCTGGTGGAGAGGTAGTTTTGGCGCCCACGGAGTACGAATGGGGAATCGGACGGGTGGGGGGAACCATGTTTCGGTCTGGGACGCGCTTGTTTTTGGCTTTTTTGAACAGAAGATGGGACGCGCTTGTTTGAAATTTAGGGAAAGTACAAACTTTGCCCCCCTCTTAAATTTTGTACCTACTATGGGTCGGGGGTAGGATGGTAATCCCAGGTGTCCCAAATAGTGGGCGGGAGCGATTTCGGCCGTGCGCATGTGTGCTTAGGCGGCCATTGTGTATGAATGTTTTTCGGTTGCCGGTGTGGTCACCTCCACATGGCGCGCCGATCTTCTCCTTTTTACTAGGGAAACCGATGTTCTGGAGGGTGCAGGCTTGGACGAACCCATGGCCAAATTGTTGACTGTGTTGCCGTGGCCGTATGTCGGCGGAGGGGAAGCAGATCCAAGGCGGCGAAGGACGACGTAGCAGGAACAGCTCTGGTGCAGTGGAGGGTAGCGAAGTTGGAGCGGCAGCGGTGAGGCGTAGGACGGCGTGGTTGAACTGGCTCGGGTACGGACGGCTCGGTCTTGGCTTCAACTACTAGCCGTGGAGGGCGTTGCGGTTGAGGTTGCGGTGGACGACGGCGTTGGGGTATCGGCTCCGGCGTGATGGAGGAGGGCGGCGGTTGATGGGTGGGATGGGGTGGCGGACGGAGGACGCCGGGGTTTCGCGGCTGGTGGAGAGGTAGTTTTGGCGCCCACGGAGTATGAATGGGGAATCGGACGGGTGGGGGGGAACCATGTTTCGGTCTGGGACGCGCTTGTTTTTGGCTTTTTTGAACACAAGATGGGACGCGCTTGTTTGAAATTTAGGGAAAGTACAAACTTTGCCCCCCTCTTAAATTTCGGACCTACTATGGGTCGGGGGTAGGATGGTAATCCCAGGTGTCCCAAATAGTGGGCGGGAGCGATTTCGGCCGTGCGCATGTGTGCTTAGGCGGCCATTGTGTATGAATGTTTTTCGGATGCGGTTGCGTGGCGTCTAGATGAAGCTACAAACCTACCCCGGTTTAGACCTTTGGACGTCGGGCCGGTAGGTTTCACAGGTCGGAGTTATTAGAAAAGTAATTTCCTTGTACTACCAAACATTGGTCTCACGCGGTTTCGGGCGAGTAGAGGCTCTTTTGGCGCTTCGTTCAAAATTTTGAAACACAAGCATTCACGTTTAGAGTACTCTTGAACTATGAGGATTGACCTAAATAGACAAAGTTATATTTGACCTTGTATGTTTGAAAACCTCATTAAATTATCCGCTTCTTTTTGAAATTTTGACACTTGAAAATCCTATAACTACGATTATTTTGGAATGGAGGAGCTAAATTTGAATCTATTTTGTACACGACTACATATGCTATTATGTACAAAATCAGAGCAAAGATTGGTGCCCCCATAATTTAGGTATGGTTTACAAATGCCATGATATCAAATTCAAATAATTGAATGGACTTCATGTTGAATTCGATTTTTTAAACCACCTTAAGTTGAATTCAAATGTATGCTAGTCCATAGGTAGCTATTTATAATGTCCATTGTGTAACTTTCATATGTATAATGTGCTTTACACACACAACATGAACTATACTCACGTTTATATTCGATTGCTAAAGCGATGCATTGTCTGGAGTTCAAAATACTAACTATGTGGATCAATTGTGTCGAATAATAACATAGACATGCTCAAATTCGATAGAATCTAGATGTCTGATGGATCAATGACCGCTCCTTACGCGAATTGCAAATATCATGATCCCATCCTAATATTTGGATACAATTTATATCTTTAATCAATGTGTAGAGCAGTCTTTTACGTGTAGTTTCACTCTCCATCGGTGGTCTCCCACACATGCTCACACACTCTCTCCCGAGGTGTCTTTCTTGCACACATGCTCTAGATATAACCCTCCCTCCCTCTCGTAACCATTTACAACTGTTTTCACTAACCTTTATCACAAGCACTCTTCCTCTCGCAAACATACACACGCACAATCCTCATCGACTCTTTCTATATACATGGACCTGCCTACGTGTCTCATGTACGCACATTATCTTTACGCCTGTCTCTCACGCATTCTCTCACACCTCTCTTCCTAATCGACGAGTATGATTCTAGCAGAGCATTCTATAGGATGCCCCTTAAAGTTAGGTTGGATGAATAGTAATATCAGAGATAAAGGGGTTACCTTAGTCCGAGAACCTAGGGTTACAAATCCTAGCCGGCTTTGTCAGTGGACACAGAGTCCTTCACAATTCTGCTATCTTTGTCTTGTACGACTAGTCATCCATGGGTCTTCCTAAATGTGTCACGGGCCGACCAATGTGGCGCAGGACGGACCGAACGAAGGGCCTCACCTCGGCCCACCGGACCTCACGCGGTGACACACCCTCTGCCCCCACGTCTAATTATCTTCTCACACCCACACATACCAACACAAACACCACACACACAGAAAATTTCTCCTGGTGCCTCTATTCCCTCCCCCCCTTGCATATACACACTCAAGGGAATGGAATCTCTTGTCGTGACGTCAGATTCGTCTCTCTCTAGACCACTCTCATTTCTCGTGCTATCTCTCCCACGCTCCCCTCGTCGGCCCTCTATCCATGCCTCTCTCGAATACGTAATACACACACATACCTCTCTAGGCCCCGCCAAATGCATCAACTACACATTCACACATGTTACATCACGTACCCCATTGATCTAAAAAGCCCTCTCTTCACGTTTATTTCGCATACAACATTCCTTTTGAATAAAGTGTGGCCAAAAAATTATTTTAGAGTTTCTACATATATACAACATTACAAAGTTATATGGAGGAGTACGAACGCTAATTTGCATTGCATGGTGCCCACAATGATATTTATTCCGCACTGTGAATTTGTATATTTTTATACTATATACAAAGTTAGTCATAATAAAGAGAAACGAAGAGCATCTCTCTCTCCATCGCATACCCCCCCTGTACGCCCCTTTCACATATGCACACAAAACTATCTCCAGGTCCTCTAAAAGTAAGCCCCCAGAAAATTCACGCATGTTTCATCTTTCTCTCGCGATATATGCAATGACGATCATTGTATTTGAAGCGAAAGCATGATACATACATTGGACTTCAGAATCCACTCATTACGGTCACCATTTACGTTTAGTGGTTATTATACAGTCACGGGCTCACCGTACAACTCTGTATTTGCTCATGACATGACTAGTTGACCAGTTAAACGCTCCACGTGGCACCTCTAGTGTTGCATCACATTATCTCACTACCATCGTGCCCACCTGTCGACTTGTATCTACTCTACATCTACACTCTTATAAAATACATAAAATACACTCTTATAAAAAACAGAGTTGGTGATGATGGTGTGCCTGCCATCCTCCAATATAGGCCGTCCGATTTATATCTGACGGATAGGAAAGAAACTATGGCAATTTTGCAAAAAGGTACCCACACACCTCTCCACATTTGCAAATAAGGCCTTCCCTCGTTCATCCTTTTCTCTCACAAGATAAACAAGTCATACAAATGCATCTTGATGTTACGTGCAACGCACGGGCATCTTGCTAGTAAGAATGAAAACAAACGACAAAAAAATATTTGGACGGTGGTTCGAAGTCATGACCGCGGGCACAGCGGACAAGGTGGACTTGTATTGGTATGCTAAGCCGTCTGTTTTAACACACAGGAGCTGGTGTGGTGATTATACACACACGCACGCATGCACACGAACTGCATCCACGCAACATTCACACAAACACATGCACCCACGCACGCACGCAACACTCACACGCACGCACGCAACACACACACGCACGCACGCAACACTCACACGCACGCACGCAACACTCACGCGCACACACACACGCATGCATGCACACACCAGTACACCACACGACCAACACACACTCTCACGCTCAAGTGCTCAACCTACACGTGCATGCACACACATCAGGCCCTGACAGACACATACACAACAGGTGATTCCCGCGCACGGGTTGGAGCCTTGTCGCGCCTGCGTAAATTTGTGTTTATCTGACCTTTTGCCTATGCGAACTGACAGGTGGGACCCACAAGGAACATGGTCAATTTAACTAGTCAACATGGCGCCACGCAGACTATTTGGCCGGTCAACAGAGTGCAATCCGATGCTGAACTGTGAGCAAGTGACCGTATAATCACCGCAAAACGTATATAGTGACCGTAATCAGCTTATTCTGAAGTTCGGTGACCGTATTACGCTTTTCTCTCTGTTGGCCCTCCAAAACTACATCTCTATACGTTCTCGCATGTTACATCTAACAACTATGCAATACGGCACTATTACTACACTCTAACACAATAAATCATATGTGTTTTTAGTTTTACTAGATATCATATTGTTACTTATAATTATTCAGTTTGCATACATTAAAATTGCCTTTGAAATGTATGGCCAGTATCATCTACGGCGCGGGAAAAATCCCGCCCTTTCCTATTTAATCGGGTTTGTATCAATGGATCGTGCGAAACAGCAAAACTATAGTACTATACAGTACTACAAGTGACAGTTCACTGGGCCGTCGTGTCGTCTACTCCTCCGTCGTAAGAGTGGAGCGCTCGCTTTCATAAATCTTCTAGTCTCTTTCGCCGACATGTGGGACATCAAGCTACCGGGTCCACGTGCCATACCGGAATACAGTGCAGAGCAGCCGGGGTGAAGCACCCTAGTCATGGCGCTGGCGTAGTAATGAGCAATGAGGCGTCAAATCACAAAGCTGCACCTTTCCCGTAGTTAAGTTGGAGGGACGAAGCAACCATCATTTCACTCGTTGCTGAATCCGCTTCTCCCTCATCTTCTTCAACTTAACCACGTGTTGCTTCTGCCGTTGTTCTGCCTCATGTGGGACGCGGATCGGCTTGGTAAAGCACTGACACGTGGGACCGCTTGTTAGCAAACCGCCAGGACAACGTCCTCCGAAAATAAGAAGCCTAATCCTAGACATACAAAGGGCTACGTAGCTGCTACGTATACTTTCCATCTAATCTATATATGCCCCCCCTGATTTTCAGGTGGGGTGGGCCTAATCCTCTCCTTTAATCCAATCAAATAGTTCCACATCACATCAGTTCGTAACTTTACGTAAACCATTACGTGGATGTAGCATTGCTCAAATAAGAAACCTCGCCCGCCATCCGCGCTGCAAAATCACCTCCTTTTTACTAATCTTGATTCTATAATTTTTTAGATCAATATAATTGAGATTTGTATAGATAGCACACAGGAGCAAAACCAAGTGGTACGGTTAAGGGCATCCACAATGTGTAGCCAAATGTGAAAATAGCTTTTGGCATCATGGGAACCATTGTGGACGGAGTTGCCAAAGCCAAACAGATGGAACCGAAGCTCCCTGATTGATTGATTGAAGGAATAGAAAACTGCAATGTCTCTCCTCTTTCTCCCATGCTTGGACGCATGTAGTATAGTATAGAGCACAGAGTCTACTCCCCTGTCCCTTCTATCACAAATCACAAAGCAGTGAGGCGTCAAATCACAAAAGCACGGACGAAGCAACCATCATTTCACTCTTCGCTGACTCCGCTTCCCCATCGTCTTCTTCGAGAAACCATCTCACCAAACTAGTACTCCCAGTAGTAGTAGTAAAGGACTTCCTGGATGCAAATAAGGCGGTTGTCTCGGCTTGCAGGCGGCACTTGCGAACGACTTACCGTGGTCTCCCTCAATGGTGTTCTCCGTCGAACGCACTTCGCCAAACCACCAAAAAAAAAGATATCGTCGACGTCACCGCAATGGGGAAGGAAGTCAAATATATTTACTACCTCCATTTTTTTGTACACAAGGCCAGTATATCAAAATTACAATTTGCAAAGGGCCACTAACACTAATCGAGGCAAAATTGATGGGGTTTGCATGACGCTGCATTAGTCAAGCGATGAGGAGTGAGATGGTTAGCTCTTTGGTCTTTGGAGAAAAAAATACGCATTAATTGACACGTGAAATGAGGATTTGTATCGATTAAATCCCGCGAAGGAAAACCCCGCCTTTCTTTTTTAACACTAGTACTCCTAGTACGTACGTACTTATCCTATTTGGGTCTAGGCCTTGCATTGCCAAACTTCGCCACACATTTTTGCCAAGCTTGCCTAAAGTTTCCAAAATGAGAAGGAGGTACACTTGCGCACGGCTGTCGCGGTCGCACCGCACCCTCACACGGTCGCTCCTGCACGCCGCGGTCGCACCGCACCCTCACACAGTCGCTCCTGCACGCCGCAAACCCAACCAAGGGAACACACCCTCACTGACACGTGCTGTCGCATGTGAACAAACCAAACTCAGCCATCCTATCGCTGACACATAATTTTCGTTCATAGAGTATGTTTATCCAACCGCATGTTGGGGAGTATCCATACGGCCCGTGCGGTGGTCTCTTTGGGAAGAAGAAGAGGTGAGGAAGAAGGAAAGAAGGGTTAGGAGACGTAGGATATTCATCCAACGACCTGAAATGGTAGACTGATCCAAGTCAGGCAACTTGCATAACAAATATATGTTTTTACACAGCAAAAGATCCATAAAAACAACAACATAAAGAAAAACTATCACTGCTTGCGGAAAGAGACGGCCTCGTCGTCTTTGGCTGCCGGCGCGAACCAGCCGTCGCTGCCGACGTGTGTCTCCGCACCATGGTTGTCCTCGGCCTCCAGCTACTCGTTCAAGCGGAGCGTGCGGGCGCTCTGCACGGACGAGAGCACAGCCCGGTTCAAGTCGAGGACGTCCGGTTCCGCCTCTAGGAGGGCCGCGATGGCAGCGGCATCCGCGCGCTCCGCGTCGAGTCAAGCCTCCGCCGTCCGGTTCAAGTCCAGTACGTTCGGTTCCGCCTGCAGGAGGGCATCGATGAGAGCGGCATCCGCGCGCTCTGCGTCGAGTCGAGCCTCTGCCGCCCGGTTCAAGTCCAGGACGTCCGGTTCCGCCTGCAGGAGGGCCTCGATGGCAGCGGCATCCGTGCGCTCCGCCTCAAGTTGAGCTACCGTCGCCCGGTTCACATCCACGGCATCCGGTTCCGCCTGCATGAGAGCCTCGATGGCAGCGGCATGCGCGCGCTCCGCGTCGAGCTGAGCCTCTGCCTCCCGGTCCCCCTTTTGTATCGCCATGTTGAACCGCTGGTCCGCCTGCACCATGGGGGACTCGGACGCCGACACGAAGTCGACGTCCATCGTCTCATACCCATCGGGGGCCTTCTGCGCCGCGACCTCCGCCATGAACATTGGATCGGCTTCCTCCTCCTCGTAGCTTGGCTCCAGAGAACTCAGGGATTGGCCCGCCGCAAAGCTAGCTTGGGAACGGAGGTCTGTGGCGCCGACCGCCACCGCGATTTCTGCGCGGCGCTCCGGCGTCAGCATCTTGTAGTAAGTGATCTTGCGGCGCACCATGGCTTTTCGGCGAACTAGGGGACGCTTGATGCGGGCTAGGGGATCAAAAGGTGGGGGAATGGGCTGGAGATTTGGTGTGGTTTTAGGGCAGTGGCCGGCGTAGGCCGAGCAGCGAAGGTTCTGGTGTGAATAGTGGTTCCGGTGACGACCGGTCAATCGGTTTTGATTGTACATCGCTCTTGTCGCGTTCGCGTTGCAGCCCGGTATGCTGGACCCTCCACGTCACTCACCGAATGGAACGCGCTTCGTCTTGCGTTTTCGCTCGCTTGTGGGACCGCAGTTGAGAGCAAACCGACGTCCCTCCCCCTCCCCCGCCCGCGTCATTTATTATACCACCACTCCCTCCGTTTTACGCGGAGTAAATAAAAATAGAGGGAGTATACTACGGATGAGGATCCCCTGACGTGGCCGAACCCATTGAGTAACTGACATGTGGGGCCTAGCAAGCATGGGGTCCGCTAGTAAGTGACCGAAAGGGACGGTAAGGCAGGGATACCTACGTCAGAGGATCCACTTCCACTATACTACTTTGACCAAATGTTAGAGTAATAATATATGACATGCAACTTACACAAATGTTAGAGTAATAATATATGACATGCAACTTACACAAAGCATATAGGGTCTAATGCGTTTTTCGAGGCTAACTTTGACCAAATGTTAGAGTAATAATATATGACATGCAACTTACACAAAGCATACAATCAAATTCGTATGTGAAAGGAGTTTCCAATGATATAATTTTCACATTATACATCTCATGTACTATTAATCTTGTCAATAGTCAAATTGGAAACCATCTCGAGTACAAATCTAGGAGTACGTACGAATCTAACAATATTGATTGGGCGTTGTTGAATGTTGATACCTTTTTGATCAAAGTAGAGATACTTTGACTACACATAAAACTTATATGTAAACTAGAAAGGATAGGGGGAGTATATTGTACGTTCAAAAACGAAACGAACATTGAATACCCTTTATATATGATTTGCGGATGCTATGATCACTGGTTCAAAATTTTGAATCCGCCTTAGGTATCACGTGCCCCCACTCGTTCCCTCTCGATTTCATCTCGGGGTCCGGAGAGCTATTGAAAGAGGACTAGGGTGGGTACATGCGAATGATACTCGGTGGAATGTTCAAATGAGGCATGCGGGAGGATGGACTCGACTGGAGGGCGACATGATCGATGGAGAAGAGGGTTGGAGAGGAATGAGAAATAAGCAAACGCCAAATGATTATACTTGAACGGCTCAAATAAACAATAAGTTGTCTCGCTTGGCCTACATAGCGAAAGGCCTAATGCGCAATGCGGAGCACTGACGCTCGAATATGGCCAGGAAAACAGGGAAACCGACATGTGGGGCACACCCGTCGGGACGACGTAGCGCAGACTAGTCCAATGGAGGAGCTGGCTCACGACCTCCTCGCCACCGACAACCGTTCATGTGGGTATTTGGGGCCAACACCGGGGCGCAGCTCCAGCACCGCCTATGGACACGGCGACCGCGGTGAGCGACACGCTCATATCGTCGCTAGACACGGTCGGTTTCAGTGTGCCGAGGGTGGTGTTAGTGCTGTGGCACGACCAACGGTATGTTTGGTTTGTGCCCAAGGTTGCCCCATCAAAGCATCGGGTAGCCAAAATTTTGGTTGAGGTATTGGTTGCCCATGATTTGGCCGACATTGGCAAGAAAAATGAACTAGAGTTGGCTAGAGTTCATTGGCATGCCAAAGAAATGGCAAACCATCCAAACAAAGACCAATCTTTGGGTCATGACCAAATTTTTGGTTGAGGTATTGGTTGCCCATGATTTGGCCGACATTGGTAAGAAAAATGAACTAGAGTTGGCTAGAGTTCATTGGCATGCCAAAAAAATGGCAACCATCCAAACAAAGACCAATCTTTGGGTCATGACCAAAATTTTGGTAAGGTGCACTTTGGCCACAATCCAAACACACCCCAACACCCGGCTCGTCGAGGATGCACGGGGCGCCGCGACGCGTCCGCGGAGTTGTGTAGCGCGGCCAACTGCATCCTCTGGACCTGAGACCATGCCGGGTCGTCTTGCTTTTTCAATGACATGCGGGGATCGCATGTGAGCAAATGGCATCTCCAACGTTGCCACGACCGCAGCTGACTACCCTAGCACACCAAAACCCACGTCCCTCGCACCGTCGCGCGGTGCGTTCCCAGCCGGCGCCAGCTGCCCGCATTCATGCCGTCCGTTTGTATGTCGTCGTTAAGAGGCTCGGTGCCCGAGGAACCAACTCCGGCGACTTAATGACGCACCCGGACACTTGGCCTCACCGGAATGCGCTACTTAAAGCGGCAACGCCCAGCTAACCTCCACACCATAGCGCATCGTCCTCCTACCTGGCACCACATCCGCCATGACCGCAAGCGCGAACGCTCTGCGGGAGAGCTTGTCTTCAGGGATGAAGCTCGAGGTCGTCGCCCTCGCTCAAGTCGCCGCACAAGCGGTGGCCACGCTGGCGGCCGACGACGGGAGCACCGTCAGCCACGCTTCCTACTTGCCGCCGTCCATGGATAAGATGATCGAACAATGGCAGAAGGAAGGGTGAAGGCAAATGGAGGAGGGAGTAAGAGCGTGCGACAGCAGTTCCAAATCGAGAGGGAAAGGCGAAGAGTCCGTGGACAGTTGCCAGTTTGCCACGGTACACGAAGAGGCACCCCGGCCTACACGTCCTTTCGAAAATTGTATAAAAGGACTCGCCGTCTTCTCACTGACATGTTGGAACGGGACCACATGTCAACGAAACATGGTGTGTATTTTCTCGTGCAAAATGCGATCTGGCCGCGTTGGCCCGAGGTGCCGCATTAGTTATCGACCTTTATTTTTTAACATACAATCTGAGTGGATAGCTCCTGTGGTCATCACACGTGAGCGGATATATAGGTGGGCTAGGTGGGCAGGCGGCAACAATCTAAGTGCTAAAAGAGTTGATCTGGAAAAAAGAGTTGATCCAATGCTTGGTTTTGTTTGGATTTTCCAACTATGACCATTGGATAGAGTGGATCAATGGCTTACGTTCAAAGTTATTCTCATTCTATAGAATGGTATAGGAACGTGGAGAAATTTGGTTGATTTTATATCGCTGAATAATATAAAATATTATGAGTGCACACGCTCCACCCCGAGGTTTGTAGCTCCTTCTCGGCCGTCGGGAATCTATGTTCTTCTACTCTTTCGTTTAAGACATGAGCTTTGTTCATCCTGTTGCCGACACGCGGGACATCTATATGCCTCCATTTTACAAAATCATACTATATGCCTCCATGACACGCGGGACATCTAGCATCAAGGTGGCGTATCATGCACGAAAATGGAGATATGCAGTGCGTAAGTGAGTCGTGCACTTCGATGGCACCTAGTACTACGCAATATTTTTCTCCTCGATGGCACGTGAATAGTGCACGTAGTCAATGACAGAGCACGGGATGGTAGCCATGGACATGGTCGGCCCTTTTTGAAGAGAGTACTAATAAATAACTTTGATGTGTCCCATCAACTCGCAGAACGACGAGAAGCTTGCTTACTACGCCTTCTCCCTCGCCAACGCGTGCACGGTGGCTCGCAGCACGAGGAGAAACTTTTGCTTACAAGCGGTGGACATGCAACAGTTCATTTGGTGTCAGATTGCCAAAAGTATTACTGTAGTACCATAATTATTGTTCGACTTCCGGAAGAGGAGAAGAGCCAAGCGCAAGGTCACCTACTAACCTAGTACAGTACTACTATAGCCAAAGCTGGTCCACCTTTTTAGAGCATGGTTAATTAATATAGGCGGCTCTTGCAGCGGCACATCATTTAGAGCAAGTACTCTCTTCGTAGGAACAAAGGAAGTGAAACAAAAGTTGGAGTGGATGCTAGATTGCTAATTAAAACATGATTACATAGGAAAAAAATCCTATAGCATTCTATCCTATGAATCAAACGACCAATGTAGGAAAATTATGAGGGGGGTCTCTCCAACAGTGTTCCTTGGCTCGCACCTAGCATCACGGTGGTCGAACTTGGAGTCATTCATCTGGTACACGTGGCATCTCAGATCTGGACACAAGGTGACGCGACCTCTCACTTCCTCTGCCATTTGAAGCGGCGCGCCGGTGGAGGGCTAGCATACTCCAATATTAGGTTGGCTCTATGTGATGTGGCAACTTCATATACTAACCGGATGCTGGGTATACTACTACGGTACTCACACTCCAGGAAGTGACTCAAAAACTATTCATAAATTGAGTCTATGACATGCATTCGCAACTGAAATGTACCATTCATTAAATACAACAAGTCATCAACACACAACGACAACGAGGATACATGTTGGATTATAGATTATTTCCAACAAAACATTCTAGCAAATACTAAAGTTTTCATCACACAACAAATAACAAGCAATGAAATGAACTTCAACTCAACCAATCCTCGGCGTTGGAAACGCTTGCTTTGAACCATAGGTGCTCTGGGAAGGGCCAGCTATTGTCAATATCGAGAGCAACGCAGGACTGATCATCCAGGCTGAAGCGACATATATCAGGACCAGGGTAGGGAACCACCGAAATGTCTGAGGTATAGATCAATTCAGTATGAAATTGTCCAGGGCAAAACATGACTGTATCAAATTGTCCAGTGCAAAACATGACAGATCTAAGCAGAAGAGACATGTTTAAACCAAAAATACAAGGTGGGGTATATGTTTACTAGCTGCTTGATATTTGTGCAGACAGAGATGTCTGCCCATTGCTATTTAGCAAACACGCAAAGTGACCAAAATTTTGGTTGAACTGCACAAGAGAATAGTATAGTCACTGCATGCAGTGCCATTTGAAAATAGACACAGAAAGATTGGATAGTCACTTCATGGACTGCAGAAAAGTAGTATTGTACTATTTATTGGCCAACACTAGGTGCTTCATTGCTTTGGTCTGATTATACAATGGGCATCATTTTGCCTAAGTTAAAGTTTGTATTCCGAAAATAGTCTCGCCGTGAGATCAAGAGAAGACCAAATCATATTGCAGTTGATGTTCCTCCATCATGTGTGGTTCATTGTCATGGTTTCAGCTGTTGGTGAAACCAGTTACGTTTGCAAGAGGAATTGTAGACTTCATAAAAAAATTTGTCTTTCAGTCTGTACTGAATGTTGGCCAAGAGAAGCATCCATGTTAGTAGGAAGAACATATGCTTTTTCGAGATCTTTGCTTTTGGAGCTACATATTTGTATATGATCTGTGAATCATTGAGATGCATCAACATGTTGATCTTATGTATGGGAATCGTACTAGTTGGTTTTAGTTGTGGCTGATCTTTGCTTTTGGAGCTACATATTTGTATATGATCTGTGAATCATTGAGATGCATTAACAGTTCCTTATATCTGTTCGCTCAGTGTTTACAAGTTACCGATCGATCACTAGCTAGCTTACTAATGCGCTCCTGGCTGTTTTAGTTGCGACGCAAGATCCGAAGTGGCAGTTTTTTGAATAAAAATGCCTACCTCTGAAGAAACTGACAAGCTGCTCTGAAGAAAATGCCATGTGAATCTGAAGAAACTGCTAGCAAAAACGTTGACAAATGCCTTATCTCCCAGCTAAAGTTCATCAATTAATGCCGTCGGCTGCGACTCGTTGCATGCTGCTCCGCGTACTGGCTACAAGCGATTTTGAGTGCCCGCATGCAGCCGGCCGTAATTAAGGCAGCTAACTGATGTGAAAAAAGATGCGCTTTAATTGTTGCGGGCCTTTTAAATCCGTGGAATCATTATTGACAAGGAGGGAGATGATTCGAGTGCACTCGTTTGACCATAATGCCGGCGTGCGACCCAGCACGGCCGGGACGGGACGACACAGTCAGAATTTTAGTTTCTCTAGTTTTCCACGGCAAGCTGGCGCGCTAAGCCATGCCTGCTTCATTATGCATTGAATTCCGATGACCGTCGCGCTACCTTCCGCTTATAAGTACTGTTTCTCGGCCTTCTATGGTGGCACCGTGACCCAACTCGCCCTATCCTCATAAGACCCCACCGGCCCGACGTTGCTCGCCACTTATCCTCGCTCTCGCCACGTCTGCCATGCCCCCGCCCGTCCGTGATAGGCGTGGCCAGAGGCGGTCACCGCCGGAACTAGTGTTCGGTTTTTCACCGGAAAGCAGACGGAGGGAGGAGGCATTCTATCGGTCTTTAGATGGCAATGCGGAGATCGAGGACTTGTTGGAGCGCGACCGCCTGGCGGAGGAGCAGGAGTTGTTGGAGCGCGACCGCTTGGCGGATGAGCAGCGTATCACCGATTTACGCAGCCAGCGGGACATGGAGCAGCAGCGCACCAACGCTCTGAGTCGCGAGCAGAGCGCCCGTGTAACATCCCAAATTTTCAATATGGAATGTTATACATTAGATCATCATTGCATAGCATATTTTATTGCATTTTGGCAAATCCTCGAAATCCTAAGCAACTCAAGGACCCTCGGAGAGAGTTGGGGATTTTCCCGGTTTTCATATTTGATTTTTATCCAATAATGAAACGAGGATTTTTGGTTTTAATTATTTTTCACTCCAAAAAATATTTCATATTAAAATATATGAGAGGAGAAAATATGACTTCTCCAAAATAATTGAAATATTGGAGGAAAAATATTAAAATCAAATATTTGATTTTATCGGATTTTTATTTGCAATTTTATTTGCATTAGAAAAATTGCACGTTTTCAAAACTGCATTTTTAGGGCCAAGAAAATGCTCATCTCGTTCTAATTATTTTAATTAGACGGTGAAAATTTATTCTGGCATTTTTAGATTTTTATTTATTTTTCTAGGATATTTTTTGTTTCGGCGGAATTATTTAAAAAAAAGAGATCCCGCGCCCGACTGGGCCGAGGCCCAGCCGAGCCAGGCCGGCCCATGCCCCCGTCGTCGTCTCCCACCTGGAGACCGAAGCCGCGCCGCCGCCCGAGTCCGGGAGGACTACGCCGCCCCGCCGCCTTACCCCTCCCCCAAGCCGAAGCCCCCCCACCTATATATACCGCCGCCGCCGCCCCGTTCCCCGCCACCCCGACCGGAGCCGCCGCCGCCCGAAGCCCCGACCGAGCCGCCGGAGAAGCTCGACACCGCCGTCGCGGGAAGCCCCCGCCCCGACGCCGAACCCCGCCGCCCGACGCCCCATCGACCCCGCCGCCTCACCCGCCCCTCGCCGCCCTCTCCCGAAGCCCACCGGAGCCCCGCCCGACCCCGCCGGAGCCCCGCCCGACCCCGCCGGAATCCCGCCGGACCGAGGTAGCCGCCGCGCCGGTTTTCGCCGGAAAACCGATTCGGTTTATTTTGAAACCCTAGGTTTATTTTTTTATAGATCGGTTTATTTTTTTGGTTTAGTTAGTTAGTGAACGTTCGCCGGTCCGTTCGTTTTAACGAACGTGTTCACCGTTTAGTTGCTGTTAACGAACGTCCGCTCGATTAACTGTTCGTCAGTTTTCTTTTTCGTCGGATTTTCCGCGATTTTTCCCGATCGTGATTTCTGATTTGTTTTTCGTTTTAGTTTAACTTTTCGCTCGTTTATCGGAATCAGGCGATTCAAGCGCCTAGAGTCTCGTCTCGAAATTCTCTTTCCGTCTAACCAACTCAAACAAGTTTTTGCTACTGTAAAATTTGACCTAGATCCAGATTAGTAAACAAAGCTTGTTTCTTTCGCCGTTTGACTTTCGTTGCTTCGTTTGATTCGATTCTTTTTGCAAACCGGATTTCTTAAGTTGAACTTTCTGGTTAGATCTTTTATTTGAGTTTTACTTGTGCATTAGTTGAGTGCTTACTGTATGCTTGTTTGTTTGCGATAGAGTACCCGGAGTGCGCCGCTTGCTACTTTGAATCTCTAGGTTTCACGGATCATCAGCAAGGCAAGTAACACTTTGATCATACTTCTTTTACTACCCAGTTTTATTGCATTAGATCAACCCTCAAACATTGCATGATTAGGATCTAATTAAATTGTGGGTTCTGGGAAGTAGATGAGGTAGTACCTATTGCCCTGTTTATTATCAAACCCTTGGGAGTTACTTCTATGTTTGCTTATATCGTTATGCTATGCTAGTAGACGTGGATTGGGTTTGAGTGTTACCATGACAGATGTGAGATTGTTAATTACTGGTTAAACTTAAGGTGGCAACTAAAACACACATCTGGGTGGATTGAGGTACCTGGGTATTCCAGGATTGCCTGTTTTTCTTTGGACCGCCACCCAGGCTCAAAGGGATCATGAGATTGTTCATGCTAGAAACTTCCGTGTGCAGCCACAAGCTATTATGGGCTCTAGCATAGTTGAGTAGGTCGCGTGAACTCGTACAGTGGTAGACTAGCAGATGTAGGGGATGTAGGTGGTACTGTCTACCCATTCGTAAGGTGCAAACATTTCTGTAAGACTGTGTCTCGGTCATCCGTTTCTCAAACACCATGTAGTGCGAGAAATCTAACGGAGGAGATCGAGTCTTGTGGGGAAAAGTGCACAAACCTCTGCAGAGTGTATAAACTAATCATGGTTAGCCGTGTCCCCGGTTATGGACACCTTGAGTATCTAGTATCTGGTTTATCATGTGAATCTCATCATGTTCCTTTAATTAGTTTTGTTGGGTTTTGATGATGATACTTAATTGGGATTGAGAATGATGTCAACCATTCTCAATGTTTAACAACCACCATGATAGTTAAATAAAATTTATTCCTTTGCAGTAGGGAAAAATTGGCTTTTCGCAAAACTATAACCATAGAGCCTTCTACCAGCCATATATGCATGTAGTATAGCATTATTCTGTTCATTACTCTCTCTGTGTTACATTGCCAGCATATTCCATGTGCTGACCCATTTTCGGGCTGCAACGTTTCATGTTGGAGACTTTTCAGACGACGAGTAAGGTGCCTTAGGTCGTGGTCTTATACTCAGTGATGCCGTTGGAGTTGATGGACTCACTTATCTTCCAAGTCTTCCGTTGTTATCGTTTTAGATGGCCTTAAGCCATATTTGTCATACTTATTTCTCTCTTGAGATACTCGATGTAATAAGTGTGTGATTGCTACTCTGTTATAAATCCTCCAA
This sequence comes from Aegilops tauschii subsp. strangulata, assembly GCF_002575655.3. NCBI lineage: Eukaryota > Viridiplantae > Streptophyta > Magnoliopsida > Poales > Poaceae > Aegilops > Aegilops tauschii. The sequence continues at coordinate 47,297,767 of NC_053035.3, forward strand.
GTACTGTGCGTGTCAGCATTACTGATCCAGGGATGACACTGGTGCACGGTAGATAAGACTATTTGAGGTCTGGTCGCTACAGCCCGCACGTGGGCCGACTACGTGGAGGCCGGCGCCCAGCAAATAGCCCTGGAGGCTGTCGGGCACGCACACGTTCGTGACGCTGATTTTTACTACCAGCTCGTCAAGTGGGTTTCCCACTTAGAAGCCGAAGCTTTGGTGGACCACGCCGGCATGGAAAGGGCCAACGCGCGCGAGCAACGCGCCCTATCACACCTCTGGCAAGTCCGAGGCGAGGCGGAGGACGCCGGTGCCAGCGTTTAGCGTGTACCGCAGATGCGGCCGGCATCGTCTAGTTAGCTAAGAGTAAGTTAGTCCTTGTACGCTACTAGAGTATTAGTGGAAGTAGATAGTTAACTTGGCTATGATGGTTGTCAACGTGGAAGTTCAGTACTCTATATGTGGATCAGACCTGATACTTTGCTCTGAATGTTGAACTTTCCGTTTGAACATATGGAATGGCTGTTTTTTTAATGGGTTGTATTTGTCCTCCACGGGTTTAGAGGCTGACTTGTGGGCCTACCAAGTTGACGCGTACACAACCAGGAGATGATTGTACGTGGAGAGGATGACAGCAGGGACCCGCCAAGGTCATGGCAGTACGCAAGCTAAGTGCCTCCTTATTTCAATCCAATAAAAAAATGGCTCCTCGTAATGGATTTCTGACATCTGGGTCCCATGCCATTGTCAACGTAGTCAATAAACGAGAGAGTTGCACAACGAGCGGCTGACATCAGGGACCCAGCAGCTCGCCCAGTTATTTTTGTTTTGGGTTTATTTGATAAATGCCACTCCAAATCTGGTGTTTCTAAGAAATGCCATTGCAATTTCCAAACTTCGAAAAATGCCATTTCATGCCATCCCCAGTGGCATTTTTTGAAGTCTGGAGTGGCGTTTTTCAAAGTTTGCAAATTGCAGTGGCGTTTTCCAAAGTCTGCAAAAATTGCAGTGGCATTTTTCAAAGTTTGGAAATTGAAGTGGCATTTTTATGAATCGCCATATTTGTTGTGGCATTTATCTAATTTGTTTTTGAGACGAAAGCAGGGTGTCAACTGGGCTGTGCGGGGCACTCTGGCATGTCTAGATAGCCTTCTCTTTTATGTTTACCACAGACTAGCCCAGTAGTTTTTTTTCTTTCTGGAAATGGTTAGCCCAGTTTTCTTGTGATTTGCCAAGTAAGTCGCTTTGTCAGGCCTATTGGGCTGCAAATCTTTCAAGACGAGGAGAGCTTCATTCAGCTGGACGAGAAAATGGCCTATCAGTAATGAGAAATGGGCTGTACATTTTTAAAACACATCAAACCGACAATTACTTTCAAATTTCTTTTTTTTCATTTCAAGATTTTAAATTGCATTAATTTTTATGCGTGGACAATTTGTTGGATTTTATATTGATATACATTTATTTTTAAAATTAGTTTGAATGTGACTCGAAATTTCGGGATTAAAAACAGTTCGGACCGCACCGAAATATGCAACATTTCGTATAATTTTTTAACCGTGGCCACAATATGGGCTATAATGCTAACAAAAAGAATATGAGCTCCAAAAAAAACCTTCAGAATTAGCAAATGGGCTGTAAATTATTAGAAATAATGGCAGATGGGTTGTATGCTGTTTTCCATAGATTTGAGGCTTTCCTAAAGAAAGGTTGACGCACAAGCAGTGACTGTTGGATGTCTATCCAACGGCCGTCGTGCTTCTGCAATCTCTGCTCTTCCTGCTCCAGCCGCTCAAACAAGCGCCGGCGGGACTGCCTGCTCCCTCCTCCCCGCGGCCGGCTGTCCTGCCGGGCAGGCTTCACCGCCCCACCGTACTCCCATTGCTGGCCTAGCCATCCCTCTACTCACCCACACCTGTTGTTATTCTCCGGTGACGGCAGACGAACCAGTAAACCCTCGTATAGTCGTACTCCCCTCCGCGTGGGAAACAACTACCGAGTCTTCCCTGCCTCCGTGTCGTTCCCTTCCTAGGCCTCGCCGTCGTTCACCGCCCTGGTGCTCCCGGCGCGGCCTGGTCAACGTGGTCAACGATCGACATGCATCTGAAGTGGACTGTACGTGGAGAGGCTGACAGCTGGGTCCACGACTGCACGCAAGGAAATGCCTCCTTATTACGCGCAAAATAATGATTCCTCCACCTGACATCTGGGACCCACTGAAAGGGCCTCTGTATTTCACGAAAAAACGTTACCGCCGCTGACAGCTCGGACCCACCAGCTATATCTTCGCACGCGAGGAAGTGCGTCCTTATTACGCACAAAAAAATGAATACTCCCCCTGCTAGCTTGGACCTAGTATAGTGGCAGGCTGGCTTGTGGGCCTACTAAGTTGACGGGGACGGAGGGCTTTGTCAACTTAGTAAATATGCACGATTCTAGCTCTAGTGACCGTATGATGTCCATCCAACGGCCGTAGTGCTTCTTCAACCTCTGGTCTTGTTGCTCCAGCCGCCCAAAGCAGCGCCGGTCGTGCCGCATGCTCCTGCCTCCCATGGCCGGCTGTGCTGCCACGGAGAACTCACCGCCCCTACTATTCCCACCGCTGGCCAGGCCCTGCGGCGACGGCAGCCTCACACCGCAGCCGAACCAGTGAACCCTCGTACTCCTCTCCGCACGGGCTTCCACTGCCGCGTCTTCCCTGGCTCCGTGTCATCTCCTTCCTAGGCCTCGCCGTCGTCCACCGCCTTGGTGCTCTCGGCGCGGCGTGGTCAACGTGGTCAAGGAACGGCTTCCATCGGACGTGGACTGTACATGGAGAGGCCGACAGCTGGGTCCACAGCCGCAGCAGGGAAGTGCCTCCTTATTACGCGCAAAATGATTATTCCTCCACTTGACAGCGGGGACCCACTGGACGGGCCATCGTATTTCACAAAAAAAAACGTTTCCCCCTGACTGCGGGGACCCACCAGCTACATCTTCGCACGCAAGGAAGTGCGTCCGGGCAAAAAAAAACGATTCGGCCCCCTGACTGCTGAGACCCACCAGCTACATCTTCGCAGGCAAGGAAGTGCCTGACAGTCGGGACCCACCTGGTCGAAGCGTACATAGCATTGACATTCTGGTCGCGAACGTGTACGTACATACTGGTCGATGTAGAGGCGCGCACGTAGCATGTACATGTACGTACAGCGGCCAGTGTGCAAGAAAGAAAATACGGGCACGTACGTACATACGGGCAGGGTCTTGAACACCTACTCGCGCATACGTACGGCCAGGGCTCATGTACATGGCTGGGTCGGAACGGAGAAACAACGTCGTCGTCGTGTTCATGGGGAGCCAACCGGCTGGGTCGGAACGGAATGCGTCGTCGTGTTCATCGGGAGGGCTTGGACGGAACAGCCGATGGAAACGAGGCCTGGCGTACAGCAGAACGGAGGAAACGGCCTTTTGTTTGACCGACCACATTTGAAACGGGATCCTGTTCATCGGGAGGGGTCTGGCGTACCACAAAACGGAGGAAACGGACCTCCTACGGTCGAAACGGGGGTCCTGTTGATCGGGAGGGGTGTGGCGTACGGAAAACGGAGGAAACGGACTTGTGTTGGAGCGCTGCGGTCGAAACGGGGGTCCTGTTCATCAGGAGGGGTGTGGCGTACCGCAAAACGGGACTCCACGGGATACTGTTCATCTCCACCGTCGACCCCCTCCAGCCTCCACGGGCTACTGTTCATCCACCGTCGACCTCCTCCAACCTCCACCTGCGACTGTTCATCCACGGGCTCTTGTTCATCCAGCCTCCACCACGCGCTACTCCACCGGCTACTGTTCAACCAGCCCTCTCCACGGGCTCCTGTTCAACCACCCCTCCACGGGCTACTGTTCATCCAGCCCTCCACCGTCTACTGTTCATCCTGCCCTCCACGGGGTGGTCCTGTTCATCCTGCCCTCCACGGGGTCCTGTTCATCCAGCCCCAACCGGCTCGATCGATCGGGGTCCTGTTCATCTAGAGGCAACACCACGGGGTCCTGTTCATCCACCCCCACCGGGAACTGTTCATCCAAACCCCCCCAGCAACGCTCACTGTTCATCCAGAGGCAGCATCGATCGGCTTCAGTTAGCAGTAGTAGCGAAGGAATCGCTCGATCGGGTTCAGTTAACAGCCATCGATCGATCGCTCGGGTTCAGTAACGCGTAGCCTACAGTGCAATCACTCGGGTTCAGTTAGAGCCCAACGCCTCGCTCGGGTTCAGTTAGAGCCCAACGCCTCACACCCACGTGCATAAGTGTACGAGAGAAACGCGCATCGCTCGGCCCCGACCACCCACCGTAACCGGGAACACCCCGATATTTTCCTCGCCCTCGCTTCTACCACGGTTTTTTCCGTCATGGACGGCCCAAAGAATGTCATGCAGCTGCGTCTTCGGCCCGCCCAGGACGAAAAGCCCATTTTCTGTCATGATTTTTTGTCATAGAAGTAGGACCCCACCACATCTATGATGATACCGGGTTTTGCCACAATTATCGTCATAGAAGTGTCATAAGTATGACAGAAAAAATTTCGTTCGGCCCAAAATGTCACGGATGTGTCTTTTTTTTTGTAGTGTTAGTCCATAAAAATAATATAAATTGCTACAAAAGTGTATAAAAATTGATAACATAATAGCATTTAACAATCAAAAGTTATAAATACGTTTGAGATGTATTAGCATCCACAAGCTTAATTCATGCTCATCCTCGAGTAGGTAAATTATAAATAAAGAAAAAGTTTGATGTTGAAAGCTACCTTCATCTTGGTCAAATGATGTAACAATGGTGTGAACTTGGGACAAAAATGATTCAAAGCAATAATCTTATAATTGATAACAAGCAAGTAACATCAAAATGTGTAAATAAGATTACTATTGCTTTTCATGGAGTAATGCTTTCATGTAATACCAATTAATACTCATGATGTCATATACATGTCCCCGATCACTTAAGGCTTTACCATATTCAAAGATCTTCCCAATACACACCTAGAGCTTTAGTAAAGCAACTGAATTCATGACGAGCCATTTTAAACTACTTAGCACTTCGCTTAATGCTCAATTCACAAGCCTTGGTCTTAGCACTGAGGATGGCAAAGACAATGTATCTAGCACCAGTACTAGACAATGTGTTTAGGATTTCCTTAACCAAGTGTCTGATCACAGTCCAAGTGCTTTGTTTGGGTCAGAACTAAAAAACAAGATTCCTACCTCTTTGCATACTGACAGACAAGATCTTCTGAATTTTGTTGTGGCTGATCAACGAAGTGATGAGAAATGCTTTAACCTATACAGGGAGATGGGACATGGGGATTAATCAGGGCAATTCAGTTTTGAATTTACTAAGCATGATATGATGAATGTTGACGAACACCCAAAACAATAGGTTGTAGACGAAACAGTGGGCCCTCCCCCACTTCCACAAAAAGGAGCAAAAGTGGGGCAATATACAACCTGTCAGGCAGAGTGCAAGGTTTAGTAATAAAGGGAAAACAGTGATGGCTCTAGCGCAGGAGTACAAGAAGGTGAAGAGCCTAGAGACCACCAAAATATCAGGTACTTCTCATAACTCCTTCACTCTTCTACAAATGAGAGGTTCTATTATGTTTCTCATTTTGTAGGAGTTGTCGTTTCTAATGTCCTAGTCTATCAACATTTAGTTGAACCTAGTCTTGTAGCTAATAATTTGGACACTCATGATATGGGAGACCAGGTGACTCTACTCCTCCAGTCCTCTTTAGAAACAAATTTAGAAGTTGTGAGGAGAAGGCACTATCTGATAGTAGTGCTAATGATTTGTTAGATAGTGAAGATTTTTAGTACTAGGTGTGTAACCATAGACGGGGCAAACACCCAAAGAAAGGTTTAAATGAATAGTTTATTTTAGAATGCTAGGGGCATTACTACCCCTGGTAGGAAGTCTCTGATTATAAATACTTTATGGAAAATGCATCCTTTAATTGCAGGGTTCCAGGAAACCAAGAAAGAGAACTTTGATGATTCTTTTGTTAGAGCCTTAATTAGTGGTAGAGATTTCAGTTAGGGGTCTCTCTCCCGACCAAGGGCTCTACAGGAGGGATCCTGGTGTAGGTATAGATAACAATGTGTGTGAGGCTGTCTCTTGGGATATCAAAGTGTTTTTTGTTTATTGCTCTCTGGTTTATCTACCAACTAAAACTAAATTTACAGTAATTAATGTCTATGACTCACCTTATGGGGAGGGCAAGGATGATTTCCTCCCTAAGCATCATGCTCTTTTATACCTGGCCAATTGACGACCCACAAGTATAGGGGATCTATTGTAGTCCTTTCGATAAGTAAGAGTGTCGAACCCAACAAGGAGCATAAGGAAATAGCAAGTGGTTTTCAGCAAGGTATTGTATGCAAACACCGAAATTATCGATAACAGATAGTTTTGTGATAAGATAAATCGTAATGGGTAACAAGTAAATAAAGTAACTAAGGTGCAGCAAGATGGCCCAATACTTTTTGTAGAAAAGGACAAGCCTGGATGAACTCTTATATAATGCAAAGCGCTCCTGAGGACACATGGGAATTGTGGTCAAGTTAGTTTTCATCATGCTCATATGATCCGCGTTCGTTACTTTGATAATTTGATATGTGGGTGGACCGGTGCTTGGGTGCTGCCCTTCCTTGGAGAAGCCTCCCTCTTATGCTCGCAAGCATTCACAACTACAAAAGAAGAATTAAGGTAAACCTAACCATAGCATGAAACATATGGATCCAAATCAGCCCCTTAAGAAGCAACGCATAAACTAGGGTTTAAGCTTCTGTCACTCTAGCAACCCATCATCTACTTATTACTTCCCAATGCCTTCCCCTAGGCCCAAATAATGGTGAAGTGTCATGTAGTCGACGTTCACATAACACCACTAGAGGAAAGACAACATACATCTCATCAAAATATCGAACGAATACCAAATTCACATGATTACTCATAACAAGACTTCTCCCTTGTCCTCAGGAACAAACGTAACTACTCACAAAACATATTTATGATCAAGATCAGAGGAGTATTAATTATCATTAAGGATCTGGAAATATAATCTTCCACCGGATAAACCAACTAGCATCAACTACAAGGAGTAATCAACACTACTAGCAACCCACAGGTACCAATATGAGGTTTTGGGACCAAGATCGAATACAAGAGATGAACTAGGGATTGAGAGGAGATGGTGCTGGTGAAGATGTTGATGGATATTGACCCCCTCTCAATGAGAGGATCGATGGTGATGACGATGGCTTCGATTTCCCCCTCCCGGAGGGATGTTTCCCCGGCAGAACAGCTCTGCCAGAGCCCTAGATTGGTTCTGCCCAGGTTCCGCCTTGAGACGGCGGCGCTTCATCCCGAAAGCTTCCTCCTGATTTTTTTCTAGGTCAAAACACACCATATAGCCAAAGATGGGCACCGGAGGCCTGCTAGGGGGTAAGTCGCGCCCTTCACCCTTGTGGCTGGCTGGTGGCCCCCTCTGGTACTTTCTTCACCCAATATTTTTTATATATTCCAAAAACATGCTCTCTGAAGTTTCAGGACTTTTGGAGTTGTGCAGAATAGGTCTCTAATATTTGCTCCTTTTCCAGTCCAGAATTCCAGCTACCAGCATTCTCCCTCTTCCTGTAAACCTTATAAAATAAGAGAGAATAGGTATAAGTATTGTGATATAATGTGTAATAACAACCCATAATACAATAAATATCAATATAAAAGCATGATGCAAAATGGACGTATCAACTCCCCCAAGCTTAGACCTCGCTTGTCCTCAAGCGAAAGCTGATATCGAGAAATATGTGCACATGTTTAGAGATAGAGGTGTCGATAAAATAAAATACGGACATGAGGGCATCATGATCATCTTTAGAACAACAACATATATTGTCATATAATTTCTTATGCTAAAGTAACAATTCATTCACAAAGTAAAGTATGAATCAGAAACTTCATTGAAAAATAACAAACTATGATCTCAGTCATTGAAGCAATTACAGTTTATCATAACATTGGAAAGAGTCAATAGAAGAGCTTTTCAGCAAGTCCACATACTCAACTATCATTTAATATTTCACAATTGCTAACACTCACGGGATATTTATGGGTTCAAAGCTTCAATCAGACACAGAGAAAGATAGGAGCTTATAATTTCGCCTCCCAACCTTTTACCTCAAGGGTAATGTCAACAATAATACTTTATGATAACCTACATCCGAGTGGATATATATATCCGGATCTCTCCAACATATAGTGCTTTCCAATGGAAAAAGTCTGAAAAGGAAATGTGATGATCACCATGACTCTTGTATAAGGGTAGAAGATAAAAGTAAAAGATAGGCCCTTCGCAGAGGGAAGCAGAGGTTGTCATGCGCTTTTATGGTTGGATGTGTAAAATCTTAGTGCAAAAGAACGTCACTTTATATTGCCGCTTGTGATAAAGACCTTTATTATGCAGTCCTTCGCTTTTATTTCTTCCATATCACAAGTTCGTATAAATATTATTTTCTTCACACTAATAGATCATACATATTTAGAGAGCAATTTTTTATTGCTTGCACGGATGACAACTTACTTGAAGGATCTTACTCAATCCATAGGTTGGTATGGTGGACTCTCATGGCAAAACTGGGTTTAGGGATGTTTGGAGGCACAAGTAGTGTCTCTACTTGGTGCAAAGAATTTGTCTAGCATGAGAGGGAAAGGCAAGCTCAACATGTTGGATGATCCATGACAATGTAACTTCTATTCGGATATAAGAAAACATAACCTATTATGTTGTCTTCCTTGTCCAACATCAACTTTTTAGCATGTCATATTTTAATCAGTGCTCACAATTACAAAAGATGTCCAAGATAGTATATTTATATGTGAAGCCTCTCTTTCTTTATTACTTCCTATTAATTGCAACAGTGACCTAAACTATGTTTGTCAACTCTCAACAACTTTTATTCATCATACTCTTTATATGTCAAGTCATTACTCTCGATAAGATCAATATATGATCTTTTTATTTATTTTTATTCTTTCTTTTATTTAATTCCCTCAAGATCATAGCAAGAAAGCAAAGCCCTTAACTCAAAACTACTCTTTATTATATATCTCAAGGACTCAATTACATAGAGGGAACATAAAGCAAAACTCAAGGCTAGATCATACTAAAACTTTATTCTACTAGATCAAGATATAACCAAAAGGACCAAACTAAGAAAAGCGATAAAGATAAAGGTGTGATGGTGATACGATACCAGGGCACTCCCCCAAGCTTGGCAGTTGCCAAGGGGAGTGCCTATACCCATGTATTTAGATCTCTTTCTTCGGGGGTGGTGGTGATGGAGTTGTTGCATTCTTCTTCTCTAGCTTGCGTCTTGGACCAATTCTTTTTAGATCTATTAACAGTCTTTTGCAAAATTAATTTAATCTCTCTATTGCTCAATTCTACTTGACCACTAGACTGAGGATGATATGGAGACACAATTCTATGATTAACATCATACTTAGCAAGCATTTTACGGAAAGCACCATGAATAAAATGTGAACCACCATCAGTCATTAAATATCTAGGGACTCCAAACCTCGGAAAAATAACTTCTTTAAGCATCTTAATGGAAGTGTTATGATCAGCACTACTAGTTGGAATAGCTTCTAACCCACTTAGCAACATAATCAACAACAACTAAAATATGAGTATACCCATTAGAGGAAGAAAAAGGTCCCATATAATCAAAGCCCCAAACATCAAATGGTTCAATAACAAGTGAATAGTTCATTGGCATTTCCTGACGTCTACTAATATTACCAATTCTCTGGTATTCATCACAAGACAAGACAAACTTACGAGCATCCTTAAAGAGAGTGGGCCAATAGAACCCGGATTGCAATACCTTATGTGCAGTTCTATCTCCAGCGTGGTGTCCTCCGTAAGATTCGGAGTGGCACTTGCGTAGGATCTGTCCCTGTTCATGCTCAGGTACACAACGTCTAATAACACAATCTACTCCTTCTTTATAAAGGTGTGTGGGTCATTCCAAAAGTAATGTCTTAAATCATAGAAAAACTTTTTCTTTTGCTGGTATGTGAAACTAGGTGGTATAAATTTAGCAACAATGTACTTAGCATAATCAGCATACCATGGAGTATTACGAGAAGCATTTAAGACATTTAATTGTTCATTAGGAAAGCTACCATCAATATGCAGTGGGTCATCAAGAACATTTTCTAACCTAGACAAGTTGTCTGCAATGGGGTTCTCAGCTCCCTTTCTATCAATAATATGCAAATCAAATTCTTGTAGTAAGAGAACCCATCTAATAAGTCTAGGTTTAGCATCTTTCTTTTGCATAAGATATTTAATAGCAGCATGATCAGTGTGAACAGTTAGTTTCGAATTAACAATATAAGGTCTGAACTTATCACATGCAAATAAAACTGCTAAAAATTCTTTTTCAGTGGTAGCATAATTTCTCTGGGCACTGTCTAGAGTTTTACTAGCATACTGAATAAAATTTAATTTCTTGTCTAATCTTTGTCCTAGAACGGCACCAAAAATATAATCACTGGCATCACACATAATTTCAAAGGGTAAGTTCCAATCTGGTGGCTGAACAATAGGTGCAGAAATCAAGGCGTCCTTAGCACTACAGAAAAAGACACATCCGTGACATTTTGGGCCGAACGATTTTTTTTCTGTCATACTTATAACACTTCCATGACAATAATTGTGACAAAACACGGTATCATCATAGATGTGGTCGGGTCCTACTTCTATGACAAAAAATCATGACAGAAAATGGGCTTTTTGTCCTGGGCGGGCCGGAGACGCAGCTGCATGACATTCTTTGGGCCGTCCATGACGGAAAAAACTGTGGTAGAAGCGAGGGCGAGGAAAATATCAGGGTGTTCCCGGTTACGGTGGGTGGTCGGGGCCGAGCGATGCGCGTTTCTCTCGTACACGCACGTGCGTGGGTGCGAGGCGTTGGGCTCTAACTGAACCCGAGCGAGGGGTTGGGCTCTAACTGAACCCGAGCGATTGCACTGCAGGCTACGCGTTACTGAACCCGATCGAGCGATTCCTTCGCTACTGCTGCTAACTGAAGCCGATCGATGCTGCCTCTAGATGAACTGTGAGCGTTGCTGGGGGGTTTGGATGAACAGTTCCTGGTGGGGTGGATGAACAGGACCCCATGGTGTTGCCTCTGGATGAACATGACCCCCGATCGATCGAGCCAGTTGGGGCTGGATGAACAGGACCCCGTGGAGGGCTGGATGAACAGGACCACCCCGTGGAGGGCAGGATGAACAGTAGATGGTGGAGGGCTGGATGAACAGTAGGCCGTGGAGGGGTGGTTGAATAGGAGCCCGTGGAGAGGGCTGGTTGAACAGTAGCCGGTGGAGTAGCGCGCGGTGGAGGCTGGATGAACAGGAGCCCGTGGATGAACAATCGCAGGTGGAGGCTGGATGAACAGGAGCCCGTGGATGAACAGTCGCAGGTGGAGGCTGGATGAGGTCGATGGTGGATGAACAGTAGCCCGTGGAGGCTGGAGGGGGTTGACGGTGGAGATGAACAGTATCCCGTGGAGTCCCGTTTTGCAGTAAGCCACACCCCTCCCGATGAACAGGACCCCCGTTTCGATCGTAGCGCTCCAACACAAGTCCGTTTCCTCCGTTTTGCGGTACGCCACACCCCTCCCGATCAACAGGACCCCCGTTTCGACTGTAGGAGGTCTGTTTCCTCCGTTTTGCGGTACGCCAGACCCCTCCCGATGAACAGGGTCCCGTTTCGAACGTGGCCGATCGAACACAAGGCCGTTTCCTCCGTTCTGCGGTACGCCAGGCCTCATTTCCATCGGCTGTTCCGTCCAAGCCCTCCCGATGAACACGACGACGCATTCTGTTCCGACCCAGCCGATTGGCTCCCCATGAACACGACGACGACGCTGTTTCTCCGTTCCGACCCAGCCATGTACACGAGACCTGGCCGTACGTATGCGCGAGTAGGCATTCGAAACCCTACCCGTATGTACATACGTGGCCGTATTTTCTTTCTTGCACGCTGGCCGCTGTACGTACGTGTACATGCTACGTGCGCGCCTCTACTACGACACGTGCGCGCCTCTACATCGACCAGTATGTACGTACATGTTCGCGACCAAAATGACAACGCTACGTACACTTCGACCAGGTGGGTCCCGACTGTCAGGCACTTCCTTGCCTGCGAAGATGTAGCTGGTGGGTCCCAGCAGTTAGGGGGGCGAATCTTTTTTTGCCCGGACACACTTCCTTGCGTGCGAAGATGTAGCTGGTGGGTCCCAGCAATCAGGGGAAACGTTTTTTTTCACGAAATACGGTGGCCCGTCCGGTGGGTCCCCGCTGTCAAGTGGAGGAATAATTATTTTGCGCGTAATAAGGAGGCACTTCCTTGCTGCGGCCGTGGACCCAGCCGTCAGCCGCTTGATACGTCTCCAACGTATCTATAATTTATGAAGTATTCATGCTATTATATTATCCATCTAGGATGTTTTATATGCATTTATATGCTATTTTATATGATTTTTGGGACTAACCTATTAACCTAGAGCCCAGTGCCAGTTTCTGTTTTTTCCTTGTTTTTGAGTTTTAAAGAAAAGGAATACCAAACGGAGTCCAATGGACGTGCCAATTTTTGACAATTTTTTATGGACCAAAAGAAGACCCCGGAGGAAAAGAGTTGGGCCAGGAGAGTCCCGGACTGCCCACGAGGGTGGGGGCGCGCCCACCCCCCTGGGCATGGGCCCCTGCCTCGTGGACAACTCGGAGACCCCCCTGACGTGAAACCTACGCCAAAAATTCCTATAAATACAGAAACCTCCAGAAAATAACCTAGATCGGGAGTTCCGCCGCCGCAAGCCTCTGTAGCCACCAAAAACCAATCGGGGCCCTGTTCCGGCACCCTGCCGGAGGGGGGATCCCTCTCCGGTGGCCATCTTCATCATCCCAGCGCTCTCCATGACGAGGAGGGAGTAGTTCACCCTCGGGGCTCAGGGTATGTACCAGTAGCTATGTGTTTGATCTCTCTCTCTCTCGTGTTCTTGAGGTGGTACGATCTTGATGTATCGCGAGCTTTGCTATTATAGTTGGATCTTATGATGTTTCTCCCCCTCTACTCTCTTGTAATGGATTGAGTTTTCCCTTTGAAGTGATCTTATCGGATTGAGTCTTTAAGGATTTGAGAACACTTTATGTATGTCTTGCATGTGCTTATCTGTGGTGACAATGGGATATTCACGTGATCCACTTGATGTATGTTTTGGTGATCAACTTGCGGGTTCAGTGACCTTGTGAACTTATGCATAGGAAGTGGGTTAGACTTGAATGTGCTAGTCATATGCTTCACGATGCTCTCTTTATGTTTCAGTTCTTATCTTTTATGTGAGCATCTTTGAAATCATCATGCCTAGCTAGGGGCGTTAAACGTTAGCGCTTGTTGGGAGGCAAGCCAATTTTATTTTAGTTCCTTGCTTTTTGGTTCGGTTTAGTAATAAATAACCCGTCCAGCTTGTGTTTAGATGTGGTTTTATGTTTTAATTAGTGTTTGTGCCAAGTAGAACCTTTGGGAAGACTTGGGTGAAGTCTCTATGATCATGCTGTAAAAAATAGAAACTTTAGCGCTCACGAGATTAGCTTCAACTTTTTACTGGTGAGCGCTATTTAGTTGATTCTTTTTGCAGATGATTACTAGACAAATACCTCAGGTCCACCAATTTATTTCAGAATTTTTGGAGTTACAGAAGTATACGTTTGATACAGATTACTACAGACTGTTCTGTTTTTGACAGATTCTGTTTTCTATGTGTTGTTTGCTTATTTTGATGAATCTATGAGTAGTATCGGAGGGTATGAACCATAGAGAAGTTGGTATACATTAGATATTACACCAATATGAATTTACAATGAGTTCACAACAGTACCTAAATGGTGATTTATTTTCTTATACTAACGGAGCTTACGAGTTTTCTGTTGAGTTTTGTGTTGTGAAGTTTTCAAGTTTTGGGTAAAGATTCGATGGACATGGAATAAGGAGTGGCAAGAGCCTAAGCTTGGGGATGCCCAAGGCACCCCAAGGTAATATTCAAGGACAACCAAGAGCCTAAGCTTGGGGATGCCCCGGAAGGCATCCCCTCTTTCGTCTTCGTTCATCGGTAACTTTACTTGGAGCTATATTTTTATTCACCACATGATACGTGTTTTGCTTGGAGCGTCATTTTATTTTGTTAGTATTTTCTTGCTGTTATTTATAATAATGTTTTGCATCTCTATTTTCAATAAAAAAATTCAAGGATAGCCTTTACCATGCTTATTTTGCAAGTATACATGTTGCTGTTTCAAAATAGAAAGTTTATCACTGTTGCAAAAATTCCCTAGAAAAGCCAGAATATGATAAAATGTTGAAACTTTTTGCATAATAAGCTCTGATAAATTTTCTACAGTGTGGTACAATTTCATAATGTTTGGAGTTAGGGAAGTATGATGAATCTTGCATTCTTTACAGACTATAATGTTTTGGAAGATTGCTGTTATGTTTGCATTGTTTGCATATGTTTGCTTGTTTAATGATTCTATTTGAGGATAGGAGTATTAAACATGCAGAGGCATTTAGTATGCAATGTTGAATAATGATTTTAGTGATTTGTTACAGTAGAAAATGATAAGGTTTTTGCATTGGTTTATACTAACTTATCTCACGAGTTCTTGTTGAGTTTGGTGTGGATGAAGCTTTCGAGATTTAGGAAACCGTGATATGGGAGGAATTAAGGAGACACAAAAGCTCAAGCTTGGGGATGCCCAAGGCACCCCAAGATAATATTTCAAGAAGTCTCAAGCATCTAAGCTTGGGGATGCCCCGGTAGGCATCCCACCTTTCTTCTTCAACAATTATCGGTTAGTATCGGTTGAGCCTAAGTTTTTGCTTCTTCACATGATGAGTGATATCCTTGAAATGTCGTTTTATTTTGTTTTGCTTGCTGTTTGAATAATATCCCAAGATATGAAATTCTTAAATGAGAGAGATTGTTCACATAGCTACATAATTATTTAACTACTCATTGATCTTCACTTATATCTTTTTGGAGTAGTTTGTCATTTACTCGTGTGCTTCACTTATATCCTATGAGTAAATAGTTGAATGATTTGATGTCATAAATCTGAAATTATATATGTTTCCTATGCCTTTCCCATGGGGAGTAATGCCTTCACATATAAGAAGTAGAGGTGGTAAATTTTTTACGGTTAGCAAATATTGTATTGGTCACTTGAACAATTCATGAAAGAATATTGAAGGAAGAGAGATTTCACATATAAATATACTATCTTGGACATCTTCTATGATTGTGAGCCCCATTAATTATTTTCAAACCTGAGCAAATTAGTTGAAGTTGGACAAGGAAGACAACATAATGAGTTATGCTTGGGTATATTTGTATAGAAGTTATAGTGTTATGGATCCTCTAACATGTGGTGCTTGCTATTTAGAATCCTTTAGTAGCCAAAATATCTGTACTAAGCGGGAATACTACTTGTGCATCCAAATTCCTTGAACCAAGTTTATTCCATGAGTGTCCACCATATCTACCTATATGCGGTATTTACCTGCCGTTCCAAGTAAATTTTCATGTGCCAAACTCTAAACCTTCAAATAATAATCTGTTTTGTATGCCCGAATTGCTCATGTAGCGACTAGGGGCTGTCAATATCTTCGATGCTAGGTGGGTTATTCTCACGATGAGTGGACTCCGCTCATCATTCATGAGAAAATGGCTGGTAACTTGGATGCCCAGTCCTATGATCAAAAGATCAAAAACAAATTGGCAAATAATTTAAACAAACTCCACCAGGATTGTTGATAGTGGGACGGCACCCGTTGTTTCGGACAAGCCGTGGAGTGTGATTGTTGGTGGAGGGGGAGTAAAATCTTCACCTTTCTGTTTGGGAACTGCCTATAATGTATTTAGTATGGAAGATATTGGGAACTCTTGGTCGTTATGTTGACAATGAAAGCATAACTCTCAAAATTATTTTCATCTCCGTTTTAAAGCTTCGAGCTCTGGCACCTCTGCAAATCTCTGCTTCCCTCTGCGAAGGGTCTATCTTTTACTTTTATGCAAGAGTCAGTAGTATTCCTTCTCATTCCAACCTACTCTTTAGTTGGCAAGCATCATGTGGTGGAGAAAGATCTAAGCATATATGGCCATTCAAATATATTTGATCATGAATTATTATTGTTGACAATTATCTATATGATAAATAAGTTGGGAGGCGAAACATTAATCCCCTATCTTTCTCTATGTTCGATGGATGCTATTTGTTCTAAAAATATGCTTTGAGTGGTAGCAATCATGGAAGACCATATGATAGTTGAGTATGTGGGATTTGCTAAATCAAAGCTCTTACATAGACCCTTCCTGAAAATGAGATGAATTGTAATTGTTTGATGACTGAGAATGGTTTGTTAGTTTTCAAGAAAGTTTATGATCTATACTTTAACATGTGAATAGTTTGTTACTTGACCATGAGAAGCTTTATGATATGAGCTACTGTTATGATATATAATGATGCTAGAAAAAGTGATTGGAACTATCAATGATCAAACTTATGCACTTCCTAGCATTCACACTTCATAAATTATTTCTTTTATCATTTACCTACTCGAGGACGAGCAGGAATTAAGCTTGGGGATGCTGATATGTCTCCAGCGTATCTATAATTTATGAAGTATTCATGCTATTATATTATCCATCTAGGATGTTTTATATGCATTTATATGCTATTTTATATGATTTTTGGGACTAACCTATTAACCTAGAGCCCAGTGCCAGTTTCTGTTTTTTCCTTGTTTTTGAGTTTTAAAGAATAGGAATACCAAACGGAGTCCAATGGACGTGCCAATTTTTGATGATTTTTTATGGACCAAAAAAAGACCCCGGAGCAAAAGAGTTGGGCCAGGAGAGTCCCGGGCTGCCCACGAGGGTGGGGGGCGCGCCCACCCCCCCGGGCATGGGCCCCTGCCTTGTGGACAACTCGGAGACCCCCCTGACGTGAAACCTACGCCAAAAATTCCTATAAAATAGAAACCTCCAGAAAATAACCTAGATCGGGAGTTCCACCGCCGCAAGCCTCTGTAGCCACCAAAAACCAATCGGGGCCCTGTTCCGGCACCCTGCCGGAGGGGGGATCCCTCTCCGGTGGCCATCTTCATCATCCCGGCGCTCTCCATGACGAGGAGGGATTGGTTCACACTCGGGGCTGAGGGTATGTACCAGTAGCCATGTGTTTGATCTCTCTCTCTCTCTCTCGTGTTCTTGAGGTGGTCCGATCTTGATGTATCGCGAGCTTTGCTATTATAGTTGGATCTTATGATGTTTCTCCCCCTCTACTCTCTTGTAATGGATTGAGTTTTCCCTTTGAAGTGATCTTATCGGATTGAGTCTTTAAGGATTTGAGAACACTTTATGTATGTCTTGCATGTGCTTATCTGTGGTGACAATGGGATATTCACGTGATCCACTTGATGTATGTTTTGGTGATCAACTTGCGGGTTCAGTGACCTTGTGAACTTATGCATAGGGGTTGGCACACGTTTTCGTCTTGACTCTCGGGTAGAAACTTTGGGGCACTCTTTGAAGTACTTTGTGTTGGTTGAATAGATGAATCTGAGATTGTGTGATGCATATCGTATAATCATACCCACGGATACCCTAGGTGACATTGGAATATCTAGGTGACATTAGGGTTTTGGTTGATTTGTGTCTTAAGGTGTTATTCTAGTACGAACTCTATGATAGATCGAACGGAAAGAATAGCTTCGTGTTATTTTACTACGGACTCTTGAATAGATCGATCAAAAAGGATAACTTTGAGGTGGTTTCGTACCCTACAATAATCTCTTCGTTTGTTCTCCGCTATTAGTGACTTTGGAGTGACTCTTTGTTGCATGTTGAGGGATAGTTATATGATCCAATTATGTTATTATTGTTGAGAGAACTTGCACTAGTGAAAGTATGAACCCTAGGCCTTGTTTCCTAGCATTGCAATACCGTTTACGCTCACTTTTACCACTTGCTACCTTGCTGTTTTTATATTTTCAGATTACAAATACTCATATCTACCATCCATATTGCACTTGTATCACCATCTCTTCGCCGAACTAGTGCACCTATACAATCTATCATTGTATTGGGTGTGTTGGGGACACAAGAGACTCTTTGTTATTTGGTTGCAGGGTTGTTTGAGAGAGACCATCTTCATCCTACACCTCTCACGGATTGATAAACCTTAGGTCATCCACTTGAGGGAAATTTGCTACTGTCCTACAAACCTCCGCACTTGGAGGCCCAACAACGTCTACAAGAAGAAGGTTGTGTAGTAGACATCAAGCTCTTTTCTGGCGCCGTTGCCGGGGAGGTTAGCGCTTGAAGGTATATCTTTAGATCTTGCAATCGAATCTTTTAGTTTCTTGTTTTGTCACTATTTTAGTCTATAAAAGAAAACTACAAAAAAATGGAATTAAGGGTGCCTCATATGCTTCATCTTTTTAATATCTTTCTTGAAAATGATGGGAAGGAAAATTGTGCTCAAGTACTAGAAGAAGAATTACATAGAATACTTGGCATAAAATATGTGAATGATGAGCATGATTGAAATAATATCAAGTTTCCTCTCTATGTTCTTAAAATCTTGAAGTTATGCTTGTTTTGCCTTCCTATGCTAGTTGATTATTGTTCCCATAAGTTGTTTGCTCACAAATCCCTATGTATAGGAAGTGGGTTAGACTAAGATGTGCTAGTCATATTCTTCATTATGCTCTCTTTATGTTTCAGTTCTTATCTTTTAGGTGAGCATCATTGAAATCATCATGCCTAGCTAGGGGCCTTAAACGTTAGCGCTTGTTGGGAGGCAACCCAATTTTATTTTTGTTTCTTTGCTTTTTGCTCCTGTTTAGTAATAAATAAATCATCTAGCCTCTGGTTAGATGTGGTTTTATGTTTTAATTAGTGTTTGTGCCAAGTAAGACCTATAGGATCTTCTTGGATGATAATTATTTGATCTTGCTGAAAAAGACAGAAACTTTCTGCTCACGAAAATAATTGTTAAAAATCACCAGAAAGTGGTAAAATACTGATTCCAATTGCAGTAGATCAATAATCAAATTATCTAGGTCTTCCTATTTTGGGAGATTTTTATGAGTTCCAGAAGTTTGCGTTTGATACAAATTACTACAGACTGTTCTGTTTTTAACAGATTCTGTTTTTTATGTGTTGTTTGCTTATTTTGATGAATCTATGAGTAGTATCGGAGGGTATGAACCATAGAGAAGTTGGAATAGATTAGATATTACACCAATATTAATTTAGAATGAGTTCACAACAGTACCTAAATGGTGATTTATTTTCTTATACTAACGGAGCTTACGAGTTTTCTGTTGAGTTTTGTGTTGTGAAGTTTTCAAGTTTTGGGTAAAGATTCGATGGACTATGGAATAAGGAGTGGCAAGAGCCTAAGCTTGGGGATGCCCAAGGCACCCCAAGGTAATATTCAAGGACAACCAAGAGCCTAAGCTTGGGAATGCCCCGGTAGGCATCCCACCTTTCTTCTTCAACAATTATCGGTTAGTATCGGTTGAGCCTAAGTTTTTGCTTCTTCACATGATGAGTGCTATCCTTGAAATGTCGTTTTATTTTGTTTTGCTTGCTGTTTGAATAATATCCCAAGATCTGAAATTCTTAAATGAAAGAGATTGTTCACATAGCTACATAATTATTTAACTACTCATTGATCTTCACTTATATCTTTTTGGAGTAGTTTGTCATTTACTCGTGTGCTTCACTTATATCCTATGAGTAAATAGTTGAATGATTTGAATGTCATAAATCTGAAATTATATATGTTTCCCATGCCTTTCCCATGGGGAGTAATGCCTTCACATATAAGAAGTAGAGGTGGTAAATTTTTTAAGGTTAGCAAACATTGTATTGGTCACTTGAACAATTCATGAAAGAATATTGAAGGATGAGAGATTTCACATATAAATATACTATCTTGGACATCTTCTATGATTGTGAGCCCATTAATTATTTTCAAACCTGAGCAAATTAGTTGAAGTTGGACAAGGAAGACAACATAATGAGTTATGCTTCGGTATATTTGTATAGAAGTTATATTGTTATGGATCCTCTAACATGTGGTGCTTGCTATTTAGAATCCTTTGCTAGCCAAAATATCTGTACTAAGCGGGAATACTGCTTGTGCATCCAAATTCCTTGAACCAAGTTTATTCCATGAGTGTCCACCATATCTACCTATATGCGGTATTTACCTGCCGTTACAAGTAAATTTGCATATGCCAAACTCTAAACCTTCAAATAATAATCTGTTTTGTATGCCCGAATCGCTCATGTAGCGACTAGGGGCTGTCAGTATCTTCCATGCTAGGTGGGTTATTCTCACGATGAGTGGACTCCGCTCATCATTCACGAGAAAATGGCTGGTAACTGGGATGCCCAGTCCTATGATCAAAAGATCAAAAACAAATTGGCAAATTATTTAAACAAACTCCCCCAGGATTGTTGATAGTGGGACGGCACCCGTTGTTTCGGACAAGCCGTGGAGTGTGATTGTTGGTGGAGGGGGAGTAAAATCTTCACCTTTCTGTTTGGGAACTGCCTATAATGTATTTAGTATGGAAGATATTGGGAACTCTTGGTCGTTATGTTGACAATGAAAGCATACCTCTCAAAATTATTTTCATCTCCGTTTTAAAGCTTCGAGCTCTGGCACCTCTGCAAATCTCTGCTTCCCTCTGCGAAGGGTCTATCTTTTACTTTTATGCAAGAGTCAGTAGTATTCCTTCTCATTCCAACCTACTCTTTAGTTGGCAAGCATCATGTGGTGGAGAAAGATCTAAGCATATATGGCCATTCAAATATATTTGATCATGAATTATTATTGTTGACAATTATCTATATGATAAATAAGTTGGGAGGCGAAACATTAATCCCCTATCTTTCTCTATGTTCGATGGATGCTATTAGTTCTAAAAATATGCTTTGAGTGGTACAAATCATGGAAGACCATATGATAGTTGAGTATGCGGGATTTGCTAAATCAAAGCTCTTACATAGACCCTTCCTGAAAATAAGATGAATTGCAATTGTTTGATGAGTGAGAACGGTTTGTTAGTTTTCAAGAAAGTTTATGATCTATACTTTAACATGTGAATAGTTTGTTACTTGATCATGAGAAGCTTTATGATATGAGCTACTGTTATGATATATAATGATGCTAGAAAAAGTGATTGGAACTATCATTGATCAAACTTATGCACTTGCTAGCATTCACACTTCATAAATTATTTCTTTTATCATTTACCTACTCGAGGACGAGCAGGAATTAAGCTTGGGGATGCTGATACGTCTCCAACATATCTATAATTTATGAAGTATTCATGCTATTATATTATCCATCTAGGATGTTTTATATGCATTTATATGCTATTTTATATGATTTTTGGGACTAACCTATTAACCTAGAGCCCAGTGCCAATTTCTGTTTTTTCCTTGTTTTTGAGTTCTAAAGAAAAGGAATACCAAACGGAGTCCAATGGACCAGCCAATTTTTGACGATTTTTTATGGACCAAAAAAAGACCCCGGAGCAAAAGAGTTGGGCTAAGAGAGTCCCGGGCTGCCCACGAGGGTGGGGGGCGCGCCCACCCCCCTGGGCGTGGGCCCCTGCCTCGTGGACAACTCGGAGATCCCCCCTGACGTGAAACCTACGCCAAAAATTCCTATAAATACAGAAACCTCTAGAAAATAACCTAGATCGGGAGTTCCGCCGCCGCAAGCCTCTATAGCCACCAAAAACCAATCGGGGCCCTGTTCCGGCACCCTGCCGGAGGGGGGATCCCTCTCCGGTGGAAATCTTCATCATCCCGGCGCTCTCCATGACGAGGAGGGAGTAGTTCACCCTCGGGGCTGAGGGTATGTACCAGTAGCTATGTGTTTGATCTCTCTCTCTCTCATGTTCTTGAGGTGGTACGATCTTGATGTATCGCGAGCTTTTTTATTATAGTTGGATCTTATGATGTTTCTCCCCCTCTACTCTCTTGTAATGGATTGAGTTTTCCCTTTGAAGTGATCTTATCAGATTGAGTCTTTAAGGATTTGAGAACACTTTATGTATTTCTTGCATGTGCTTATCTATGGTGACAATGGGATATTCACGTGATCCACTTGATGTATGTTTTGGTGATCAACTTGCGGGTTCAGTGACCTTGTGAACTTATGCATAGGGGTTGGCACACATTTTCGTCTTGACTCTCCGGTAGATACTTTGGGGCACTCTTTGAAGTACTTTGTGTTGGTTGAATAGATGAATCTGAGATTGTGTGATGCATATCTTATAATCATACCCACGGATACTTGAGGTGACATTGGAGTATCTAGGTGACATTAGGGTTTTGGTTGATTTGTGTCTTAAGGTGTTATTCTAGTACGAACTCTATGATAGATCGAACGGAAAGAATTGCTTCGTGTTATTTTACTACGGACTCTTGAATAGATCGATCAAAAAGGATAACTTTGAGGTGGTTTCGTACCCTACAATAATCTCTTCGTTTGTTCTCCGCTATTAGTGACTTTGGAGTGACTCTTTGTTGCATGTTGAGGGATAGTTATATGATCCAATTATGTTATTATTGTTGAGAGAACTTGCACTAGTGAAAGTATGAAATCTAGGCCTTGTTTCCTAGCATTGCAATACCGTTTACGCTCACTTTTACCACTTGCTACCTTGCTGTTTTTATATTTTCAGATTACAAATACTCATATCTACTATCCATATTGAACTTGTATCAACATCTCTTTGTCGAACTAGTGCACCTATACAGTTTATCATTGTATTGGGTGTGTTGGGGACACAAGAGAATCTTTGTTATTTGGTTGCAGGGTTGTTTGAGAGAGACCATCTTCATCCTACACCTCTCACGGATTGATAAACCATAGGTCATCCACTTGAGGGAAAATTGCTACTGTCCTACAAACCTCTGCATTTGGAGGCCCAAGAACGTCTACAAGAAGAAGGTTGTGTAGTAGACATCACCTATCCACGTACAGTCCACGTCCGATGGAAGCTGTTCCACCACGTTGACCATGCCGCGCCGAGAGCACCAGGGCGGTGGACGACGGCGAGGCCTAGGAAGGGGACGCCGCGGAGCCTGGGAAGACGCGGCAGTGGATGCCCACGCGTTGAGGAGTATGAGCTTTCACTGGTTCGCTGCGGTGTGAGGCTGCCGTTGCCGCAGAATAACAGGGGCTGTAGGTGAGTAGAGGGATGGCCTGGCCAGCGGTGGGAGTAGTAGGAGGCGGTGAGGCCTCCGCCGCATCGCAGCCGGCCACGGGAGGCAGGAGCACGAGGCACGATCGGCGCTGGTTTGGGCGGCTGGAGCAAGAAGACGAGAGGTTGAAGAAGCACTACGACCGTTGGATGGGCATCGGACGGTCACTGGAGCTAGAATCGTGCATATTGACTAAGTTGACAAAGCCATCCATCCCCGTAAACTTAGTAGGCCCACAAGTCAGCCTGCCACTATACTGGGTCCCAGCTAGCAGGGGGAGTATTCATTTTTTGTGCGTAATAAGGATGCACTTCCTTGCATGCGAAGATATAGCTGGTGGGTCCGAGCTGTCAGCGGTGGTAACGTTTTTTTTCACGAAATACAGAGGCCCTTTCGGTGGGTCCCAGATGTCAGGTGGAGGAATCATTATTTTGCGCGTAATAAGGAGGCATTTCCTTGCGTGCGGCCATGGACCCAGCTGTCAGCCTCTCCACGTACAGTCCACTTCAGATGCATGTCGGTCGTTGACCACGTTGACCAGGACGCACCGAGAGCACCAGGGCGGTGGACGACGGCGAGGCCTAGGAAGGGAACGACACGGAGGTAGGGAAGACTCGGCAGTTGTTTCCCACGCGGAGGGGAGTACGACTGTACAAGGGTTTACTGGTTCGTCTTCCGTCGCCGGAGAATAACAGCAGGTGTGGGTGAGTAGAGGGATGGCTAGGCCAGCGATGGGAGTACAGTGGGGCGGTGAGGCCTGCGCGGTAGCACAGCCGGCCGCGGGGAAGAGGGAGCAGGCAGTCTCGCCGGCGCTTATTTGAGCGGCTGGAGCAGGAAGAGCAGAGATTGAAGAAGCACGACGGCCGTTGGATGGACAGCCAACAGTCACTGCTTGTGCGTCAGCCATTTTTTAGGAAAGCCTCAAATCTGTGGAAAACAGCACACAGCCCATCTGCCATTATTTCTAATAATTTACAGCCCATTTGCTAATTCTTAAGGTTTTTTTGGAGCCCATATTCTTTTCGTTAGCATTACAGCCCATATTGTGGCCACGGTTAAAAAATTATACGAAATGTTGCATATTTCGGCGCGGTCCGAACTGTTTTTAATCCCGAAATTTCGAGTCACATTCAAACTGATTTTAAAAATAAATGTATATCAATATAAAATCCAACAAATTGTCCACACATAAAAATTAATGCAATTTAAAATTTTGAAATGAAAAAAAGAAATTTGAAAGTAATTGCCGGTTTGATGTGTTTTAAAAATGTACAGCCCATTTCTCATTACTGATAGGCCATTTTCTCGTCCAGCCGAATGAAGCTCTCCTCTTCTTGAAAGATTTGCAGCCCAACAGGTCTGACAAAGCGACTTACTTGGCAAATCACAAAAAATCTGGGCTAGCCATTTTCAGAAAGAAAAAAACTACCACCCTGCTTCCGTCTAAAAAACAAATTAGATAAATGCCACAACAAATATGGCGATTCATAAAAATGCCACTGCAATTTCCAAACTTTGAAAAATGCCACTGTAATTTTTGCAAACTTTGGAAAACGCCATTACAATTTGCAAACTTTGAAAAACGCCACTCCAGACTTTGAAAAATGCCACTGGAAATGGCATTTTTCAAAGTTTGGAAATTGCAGTGGAATTTCTCAGAAACACCAGATTTGGAGTGGCATTTATCAAATTAACCCAAAACAAAAATAACTAGGCGAGCTGCTGGGTCCCTGGTGTCAGCCGCTCGTTGTGCAACTCTCTCGTTTATTGACTACGTTGACAATGGCATGGGACCTAGATGTCAGAAATCCATTAGGAGGAGCCATTTTTGGGATTGAAATAAGGAGGCACTTGCTTGCGTACTGCCATGAACTTGGCGGGTCCCTGCTGTCATCCTCTCCACGTACAATCATCTCCTGATTGTGTACGCGTCAACTTGGTAGGCCCACAAGTCAGCCTCTAAACCCGTGGAGGACAAATACAACCCATTTAAAAATATAACAGCCCATTCCATACGTTCAAACGGAAAGTTCAACATTCAGAGCAAAGTAACAGGTCTGATCCACATATAGAGTACTGAACTTCCACATTGACAACCATCATAGCCAAGTTAACTATCTACTCCCACTAATACTCTAGTAGCGTAAAAGTACTAACTTACTCTTTGCTAACTAGACGATGCCGGCCGCCATCTGCGGTACACGCTAAACGCCAGCACCGGCGTCCTCCGCCTCGCCTCGGACTTGCCAGAGGTGCGATAGGGCACATAGCTCTCGCGCGTTGGCCCTTTCCATGCCGGCGTGGTTCACCGAAGCTTCGGCTTCTAAGCGGGAAACCCACTTGACGAGCTGGTAGTAAAAATTGGTGTCGCGAATGCGTGCGTGCCCGACAGCCTCCAGGGCTATTTGCCGGGCACCGGCCTCCACGTAGTCGGCCCAGGTGCGGGCGCTCTGCTCGCGACTCAGAGCGTCGGTGTGCTGCTGCTCCATGTCCCGCTGGCGGCGCAAATCAGCGATACGCTGCTCCTCCGCCAAGCGGTCGCGCTCCAACAACTCCTGCTCCTCCGCCAGGCGGTCGCGCTCCAACAAGTCCTCGATCTCCGCATTGCCATCTAAAGACTGATAGAATGCCTCCTCCCTCCGTCTGCCTTCCGGTGAAAACCCGAACACTAGTTCCGACGGTGACCGCCTCCGGCCTCGCCTATCGCGGAAGGGCGGGGGCATGGCGGACGTGGCGAGAGCGAGGATATGTGACGAGCGACGTCGGGCCGATGAGGGCTTATGAGGATAGGGCGAGGTGGGTCACGGTGCCACCATAGAAGGCCGGGAAACAGTACTTATAGGCAGAAGGTAGCGCGACGGTCATCGGAATTCAATGCATAATTAAGCAGGCATGGCTTATCGCGCCAGCTTGCCGTGGAAAACTAGAGAAACTGAAATTCTGACTGTGCCGTCCCGTCCCGTCCGTGCTGGATTGCACGCCGACATGATGGTCAAACGAGTGCACTCGAATCATCTCTCTCCTTGTCAATAATGATTCCACGGATTTAAAAGGCCCGCAACAATTAAAGTGCATCTTTTTCGCATCAGTTAGCTGCCTTAATTACGGCCGACTGCATGCAGGCACTCAAAATCGCTCGCAGCCAGTACGCGGAGCAGCATGCAACGAGTCGCAGCCGAGGGCATTAGTTGATGAACTTTAGCTGGGAGATAAGGCATTTGCGAACGTTTTTGCTGGCAGTTTCTTCAGATTCGCATGGCATTTTGTTTAGAGCAGCTTGTCAGTTTCTTCAGAGGTAGGCATTTTTATTCAAAAAACTGCCACTTCGGATCTTGCGTTGCAACTAAAACAACGAGGAGCGCATTAGTAGGCTAGCTAGTGATCGATCAGTAACTTGTAAACACTTAGCGAACAGATATAAGGAACTGTTAATGCATCTCAATGATTCACAGATCATATACAAATATGTAGCTCCAAAAGCAAAGATCAGCCACAACTAAAACCAACTAGTACGATTCCCATACATAAGATCAACATGTTAATGCATCTCAATGATTCACAGATCATATACAAATATGTAGCTCCAAAAACAAAGATCTAGAAAAAACATATGTTCTTCCTACTAACATGGATGCTTCTCTTGGCCAACATTCAGTACAGACTGAAAGACAAATTTGTTTATGAAGTCTACAATTCCTCTTGCAAACGTAACTGGTTTCACCAATAGCTAAAACCATGAGAATGAACCACACATGATGGAGGAACATCAACTGCAATATAATTTGGTCTTCTCTTGATCTCACGGCGAGACTATTTTCGGAATACAAACTTTAACTTAGGCAAAATGATGCCCATTATATAATCAGACCAAAGCAATGAAGCACCTACTGTTGGCCAATAAATAGTACAATACTACTTTTCTGCAGTCCATGAAGTGACTATCCATTCTTTCTATGCCTATTTTCAAATGGCACTGCATGCAGTGACTATACTATTCTCTTGTGCAGTTCAACCAAAATTGAGGTCACTTTGTGCATTTGCCAAATAGCAACAGGCAGACATCTCTGTCTGCACAAATATCAAGCAGCTAGTAAACATATACCCCACCTTGTATTTTCGGTTTAAACATGTCTCTTCTGCTTAGCATCTGTCATGTTTTGCACTGGACAATTTGATACAGTCATGTTTTGCCTGGACAATTTCATACTGAATTGATTTGCTTGTTCAGAGCAGAAATATAGCGCCTATTCTTCTTCAGACCAAGGATATCCACGTTCGCAGTGATGGAAGAGGTGAAATCGATACAATCGAAATTGAGCATCCAATCATTGAATCCTGTCCTGCACCTCCAATGTAGGTCCACCCTGCCAATAAATTCACATGCAAACCACTAGTATTACTATCTAATGACAATACAAAAAGAGTAGCAAGATAGTAGCAAACCATGTACCTTCTTAATGAACAGCTCATAATGCCACCAATTGGATATAAAGGTTTGGAAGAAAACGTCCTCCTAATGTTGAACCAGTTGGAGTTTTTGTGCAGTTCCACTAAAATCGAGCATCCCTGTTTGCATAGATATTGAAAGTGTGATTACTATAAAAGTGGCACTAGTAGAAGCATAGACTCACAAATATAAGCATTCCAATTTCTTAATGGGAGAAGGTAGCAAGACTGTTTCTAACCACCTGTTTGAAGGAATAAATAAG
Organism: Aegilops tauschii subsp. strangulata; assembly: GCF_002575655.3. NCBI lineage: Eukaryota > Viridiplantae > Streptophyta > Magnoliopsida > Poales > Poaceae > Aegilops > Aegilops tauschii. The sequence continues at coordinate 47,325,876 of NC_053035.3, forward strand.
GCAACAGAGGCTGATATCAGAAAGGCATATATAGTTCTTTCTGAAAGAATGACCGATTCCTGACCTTTCCTCTTATTTTGAGCATATTTTGTGCAGTTCAACTAAAATAAAATGCCATCACCGCCTTGACAATTCAGTGACACTGCACAAAAGGAAATGACTTAACATTACATCATGATGTCAGGTATGTAGTCGACAGGCATTAGAGACAAACTTACAGACCTCCTCCGATAACATAATTTGAGTGAACTGTACACCCTCTGTTCCTTAATATAAGACATTTTCACGGTTCATTTTAAAGTACCCAAATGTCTACTAGTATTTAGAAAAACAGGTAGTAGTTTTCTTGAGCACATATCTGGGAAAGCTTGCCACACTTTATTTATGTCCATACGCTAATGCAACACCATTCGAAATTTTGAATACTATAAATATACACTAATCCAGTGGCTAGTGCAACAGTAGAGTAGTTATTTACTTACAGGGTACAGTACAATGGTTTTACTGAATAGATTTCAATAAACTCTGGCACTGGAAGATTTCTATAAGAATTAACAATACAAAATGTAAAGATAACACGTTTCAGCATTGGTATAGTAGTTGTGCATGAGCATTAAACCAAATATAAAAGTCTGAAGGTAACTAGCATTATAACCTATGACAGTATAAAAAATTGCAAACCATGTACCTCCAAGGTAAATATCATTTCAAACTCGGGGGGACCTTAAAAATTGCTATCCCAATCTTGATAATCGATCAAACATAAAAACTTGATCGAACGAATCAAGAGAATAGCCGGAGGAGGAGGTGCCCACTCTTGACCTTTCCTCTTGTCTTTATAATTTTTTTTGTAGTTTAATCAAAATAAATGACATCAGCGCCTTGGCATTTTGGTGACACTGTAGAAAAAAATTAATTATCTCATGAAAGTGAGGTATGTAATCTATAAGCATTAACGGTGCAAAAATCTGAAGGTAGTAACAAGTTTCATCGTTGGTATACTGGCTGTGCAATAGCATTAGAATGCCTTAGCTGAAAAATCTTTAATACATCCATAATCAACAGCTAACCCTGAAATAATCTAGTGACATTAAATGGCATTGCTTAAATTTATCGGTGGCATTAGACTGAGTGCGACATTAGTTAAATGTGGCATCACTTTAGCAATAGCATTGCTTGACTTGACTGCAGGCGTTATACTAACGGCAAAAAAGTGACACTAAGAGCATGGGAGGCCCATTCGGACAGTGGGCGCACCAGTACGATGTACCTCCACGGACGCATAGAGTGGTTAGGGAGGTATGGTTGCCCAGAGCAACAAATATCCAGGCAGCATATGTGGATTACGTCCCATTTTTGTTATGTTTAGCCACCTTTTTCCTATGTGAGGACAACAAACCGATCGACCTGGTCATTCTCTATTACGTTGTCATGCCTTTCTACCCTTCTTCAACCAAGACACACGAGACTCGTTCCTTAGCTACTGATTTTCCCCTTTTCAACCTAGATGCGGGTTCGATGCCTACTCTCTTGGACAGTACAGTCACCCTCCCTTTCCTTATTCAACCCAGACATGGATTAGTCTGCATGAAGTAGGGTTTCCTTTAATAGTGCAAATTAAGGTTTTCGTCTGCGTGACCAGCAGATCAGAGGATAGCAAATTGGGAAGATGGCGGAGTGGAAAAAGAGCCACATGCAGCGACATGGCAGATGGGGCAATATAACAAGGGTATGGTTCGAAAAGAGGTAGCATACCTGAGGGTCGGCGGGAAGTGGCTTCTCTCATGGTGGTCGTCCTCTGCATGCACTACGGCAGCGAGCTTGGGGACGAAGGCCATCCCGCGCGGGCGCTAGGTCTGAGAGGACGACCTTGTCGTCAGTGCGTGACCTCGCTCGCCGACGACGAGTGCGTCAACGCTGCACGTCCTTTTCTTCCCCGGCGGATCTATGACCACCGGTGAGGAGGGAGAGAGAGGCCGTCTTTTTTAGATCTGGAGAGAGGGTGATAGTGTGAGAAGCAAGTGGGCAGCCGTTAGAAAGAAAGCTCTGATGCTCCAGCCTATATATCTTTTTTATACTACTAGTACTAGAGGTGGAGTAGTGGTAGAGTAGTTTATATTTTCTCTGCAAACAGTACCCGTTAGTCGTGCTTCAAAACTGAATGGCACGCCATTAAAATAATAAAGTCGAGAAATAATGCGGCACCTCGGGCCAACACGGCCAGATCGCATTTTGCACGAGCAATTACACACCATGTTTCATTGACATGCGGTCCCGTTCCAACATGTCAGTGAGACGACGGCGAGTCCTTTTGTACAATTTCCGAAAGGACGTGTAGGCCGGGGCGCCTCTTCGTGTACCGTGGCAAACTGGCAACCGTCCACTGACTCTTCGCCTTTCCCTCTCGATTTGGAATTGCTGTCGCACGCTCTTCCTCCCTCCTCCATTTGCCTTCACCCTTCCTTCTGCCATTGTTCGATCGTCTTCTCCATGGAGGGAACAAGCTGGAAACGACCCTGTTATTCTTGCCCCGATCTGAAAGATGACGTGGTGGGGGAACTCATTGATCGATGCGACGTCATCACCTTGGCTAGCATGGCAGGTTTGTTCAAGAACATTCTCGACTCAACTAATAACATCATTACAAGGAACCCAAGGGTCCAGGAGCGGTTTGATCTCCCTTATCTTCTTCGCTATAAGCCTGTTCGCATGGGCACGGGGACGAGGGAAGCCTCGCCTTGTGAAAGTTGATGCCGCTTGATAATGATACGTATGATGTTAAGATGCCATCTCTTGAGGGCAAGGCTTGGGCAGGCGCAAATGGAGATTGGGTTGTTTATATTGGGTACAATTGCGAGTGGGAACTTGTGAATGTGTACACTCGTCAGCGGATTCCACTTCCAAAAACCTCCGAGTGCCCTGAGGTTGAGCACACAGATGATCTACGTACGTTCAAATATGATCATGGTGACTGTCGTCTATGGAAGATAGCAATTTATTGAGTTCCCAACCGCTCTTGGTATTACAAGAACTATCAAGTTGTTGCTATCTTCGACAAGCTTGTTGCCGTCCTTCGTGCTTCGACTGGATGGATATTGCTCAAAAATCAGTTTCTATACACGGATGTGTACTGTGATGCAATTGAATACGAGGGTCTTGTGTTTGCTGCCACCACTCGTGGCACTGTTTTTGCATGGGATCCTCGTAGTTTCGGTATGTTTGTCTTCCACCGTAATTATAATTGTTTCATCCACATGCATGCGAGTTAGCAAGTTTCCCTTCTCTACTAATTAACCTTCTTCTTGTTTTTCCAAGGTCCTGTGAACATTCCACTGCCTATACTCAGTGGCGCATGGCAACTTCCGATGGATCACCCCTTCTTGTCTGTATACAGCCCACTGCTGATGTTACTACTGAGGGAGCAGGTGTTGTCTCCCATGGTCGCACTCTTCGGACCTATTCCAACACCCGTTGCATGGTATTCAGGATGGATACTAGTGTGCTAGCGCCAACACCTTCTCCCTGGTACAGTATTGATAGTCTTGGAGCAAACTCGCTCTTCGTTGGACAAAACTATCCAATGATGGTGAAAGGCGATCCAACTGCTGTTGACACAACGTTACTACCATTTATGAGAAGCAACTGTATCTATACGTCGGACATTGCGTTGGTTCCCTACCCTGGTCCTGATATAGTAGGTCGCTTCAGCCTGGATGATCAGTCCTGCGTTGGTCTCGAGATTGACAGTAGCTGGCTCTTCCGAGAGAATCGCTTGTGGTTCAAAGCAAGCGTTTCCAACGCCGAGGATTGGGTGAGTTGAAGTTCATTTCATTGCTTGTTATTTGTTGTGTGATGAAAACTTTAGTATTTATAATGTATCCTTGTTGTCGTTGTGGGTTGATGACCTGTTGTATGTAATAAAATGATATGCCTGTGATAAACTTACTAAATTTATGAATGGCTATCGAGTCGCTTCTCTGAGTGGGTGCTGCGACGAGGCAAAAAAATATTTTCTGAATACATAATTGTACGTGCATTGCAACAGGTTATCGGATGAGGCCAATAAACAATACTACACTATTTGTACTAGCTTCACATGCTGCACTATCTCTATGTCTACGTACGTAACACAACAAGTTTTAAACTTGAGACCAGCCACCCATCCTCACAAAGAACACTTTTTAACTTAGCACAGACTCCAGGAAATTTGGCCATAGTGTGAGGTGGGCCATATGTTAATGTGTTCGATGTACGTAACCAGCACCTCGAATCCTCGATAGGAGTAGTAGGAGTAGTAGGGTGGCATGGGCCAGGACAAGCATTCACGTCCAGGAGTACGGCACATGCCACCAGCACGACTTCCATCTGACACCATATTTCTTGGAGTCCGTGCTACAACAATCTCTTCAACCTCATCGTTTCTCTAACTCAGCCATCGCGCGGCGGGTGAGGTGGGGGTTTGCCGATAGTCGGTTTCCTCAACTGCGGTCCCACTTGTAAGGCCAACTCCAATGCACGACCCCAAACGGACCTCCGTTTTGCCCGGATTCTGTCCGTTTGGGTAGGGCAATGTGGTCGTGTCCGGGCCATTTCTCGGATGCGGAGGTCGTGCGCCGAACGCGCGACCGCATCCCGGCCGCATACATTTTTCTTTGCAAACACATATCTTTTTTTCATCATTGATTTTTTGGTACATGGAAATAAATCACCAAAATTTTGACTAGAAAAGCAAGACCAAAGAAAACAAGAACCACAAGAATACATTTTAGAAGATATCCAACTTCCATAACTGCTCCTGTAAGTTGGATTAGTGCCTTCTCGATGCATTCATTGTTGATATGCGGAGGCTTGATCTTGCGTGCTTCTTTCTTCTTCGAGTGTAAAGAAGTAGACGTGTCTAGCCTCTATTCCATCAACAAGTGCACTAGTCTCATTTCTAGCCTCTATGCTAGCTAAAAGTGCTAGAACATCTACTAAATTGCGCTCTATCAATATATCTTTGTACTCTTCTTCCCAATACCAAAACTTGCATCCATTCTACACAATAAAATTTTAAGTTAGCACAACTAGTCTAATCCGAGAGCACAACCGAAGATTTCGTCGAGTTCTTCCTCCTTTTGCCGACACATGGGACATCCAGCATCTAGGTCGTGTCATGCAAGAAAATAGAGTGGTAGGTGAAGCCACGTGATGTTCATCTTGGGTTAAACAGTAAATAGAATCTTACTACTCTTGAGTAACTCCAAAAGCGGCCACTGAAGATCTTTATTGGATTTTTTTTCATCACCAGCACGTCGAGGTGAAAGATGTGCAGGTTCAGTGGGTCCTCTTGCATTTTCCCTGACATGTGGGACTGCATATGAGCAAACAGACGATGGGCTCCGCGCGTCTGCTGGCTGGCTGAGAAGAGAGATAGAGGAGGGCTGAGCACGGACTCCAAGAAATTTGTTCTACGTACTCGATATAGTGGAGTAACCAGCACCTCGATATAGTGGGGTGGCATGGGCCATAACTAGCATTCATGTCTAGCAGTACGACACACGCCACCCACACGAGTCCCATCCGACACCAATTTTCTTGCAGTCCATGCTAGCTACAGCCATCTCTTCTCCCTCATGTTTTCTCAGCCATCACACGGTGGGCGGGGTGGGGGTTTGCCGATAGTCGGTTTGCTCAACTGCGGTCCCACTTGTAAGTGAAAATGCAACACAGCACGCATTCCCCCTTGAGCGGCGTGCCGGACAAGCCGTGTGGGGGTGCGACGCGAACACGGCAGGCTTTTCATTTTGAACTTGTAACTTGTAAAATTTGGTTCTGCTCCATGGGGCGACCGATAGATAGAAATAAAGATTTTCCCTAGAGTAATGAGAAGTTTGGTTCTGGCGCGGTTCATGCATGGAGTACGTAGGAAAATTATGAAGTTGATGCAAAAGGTAAGATAATTACTAGTAGTACCATATACTACTACATGGATTTGACGAAAAGATAAAGATACACACAGATCCATCAACGACATCCTCACGCCCTAGTGCACCGGGTCACCAACCGACGTGTGAGGAGCAGCGGCGTTGGCGGCAAGCTCAACGTGCTTCTGAACAATGCCGTCCAAGGTTGCCCTGCGGTCCAAGAAGGCCAGTGTCCTATCGTCCTCCTCTTGCATGTAGTAGTCCTTGTGGACGATTTGCGCGTAGACATGGGTGATTATGTCGATGGTGTCTTGCTGCGCCAGGCGCTGCGCGGCGAGCGCGACCTCGAGGTGGTCATTCTCCGGCACGACGGCGAGCAGTCATAGGGCCACCAGTGCGTCGAAGAGGTTGTCACCATAGAGGCCGTTGAGGGTGGCAGGCATCGCAGAGCCTGGGCATGTGGGCTGGAGGCGTACGTCAAGGTCATCCGCGAGATTCTTGATGACAGTGAACTTGTCGAGGAAGCCGACGAGGGCCTCGTCGAACAAGGAGACGAAGCTGTCGTCCAAGCGACCACTCGCCCTGGCGGCCTCAAGCACTACTTGGAGACGTTCCTCGGTGCCGGGCCGCAGGCCGGCGTCATGGACCATCTGGCACAGCCAGCTAATGCTCGCGCTCATCACCTCCATGGGTCTAGCTTCTAGTCAACGGATCTTGCGATTGGAGTGATCACTCTTGCCCTTGGGTGCGTAGGTGCGTAGGATTTCGTAGATTGGACTGGCGGGAGCCTTTATATGAGAAGTACAGACTGCGTTGAATTCACGTGCGTGTTGGCAATCTACTCCTCGCCCCTCTACTGCACCTCCCTTTGGCTGTATAACAAGTTGGCCAGCCACCTGTTGTACCCACGTGTCATACACCCAAAGGCAGGTGCAGTAAGTCAATGAAGCTGCGTCCCCTCCATGCTAGTGCATGCTTTCAATGACTTGAGACTACCAAACATCACATGCGGTGGTTAGTTCATTGCATGTAATCCTATTAAGTAGCAAAAAGACATTAAGTTACCTCGCCGATAGGAATAAAACAATACACCATGTATTTATTTACAGAGGGGGTAGTATATTTTTTGTGACATGCATTACTAGATATTGCTAGTCAAATACTAAATCCAGATGGACGTGGTAGTACTACTAAATCCAGACGGTGGTGCTAGTACTAGTAGTAGTAGTAGTAGTAGTACTACTACCAATGTAGTAGCACTGTACTACCCGTTGGTCAAATTATTACGTGCTCCTCCTCATAGTGAAGTGACAAGACCCTACGCCGGAGATGACACCTGAGTATAGGCGCCGTGTTCGGCATACCATAGTCAGCCTCACCGTCTGCAGTCACTATCATCATGGCTGTAGACCTAGCCTGCTTACAACTAGCCGTGTTCGACATAATTTCCCGTGCGTAGATGCCCGTGCATTGCACGGAACACCAAGATTGGGGGGTGGACGGCGCCGGCAGCGGCCATCGTGCCAGATTTTTCCATGGCCTTCTAGATGTGGTGGGGAGGAGATAAGGCTGATTGTGAGAGACAAGGAGTTGTTTGTAAATAGGGAACAAGTGCGGGCATCTTTTTGCAAAACTGGAGAAGTTTGGTTTGTATGCATCAGATCTAGATCCGATGGCTATTGGTGAAAGATGGCAGGCACAACATCATCACCAACTCAGGACCTGATTGATTTGCAGGATTTTGAAAATGCAGGAATAGGACACGGCAATATTACAAGTTTCAAACTGATATTACAAATGTTAGGAGTAATGTTGCACCTACAAAGAGGGAATTACTAGGAAGTTTACGTAAGAACTTTCGTTACTTTAGGTGGATGCAGCATTATCGTACAAACTAAAATCCACCGCCCTGACAAGTCACTAATGGGAAAATAAGTTTTCGAGTCTCTGGCCACTTGTTGTTTCAAAAACAAATTCAGCTTCTGCGGAGACTTTGTTATTTAGGCTTAGACGCTTGCGGTGATCATCACGCCATTCATTGTTGCGCCAGAGAACGCCAAACCTCATTACCTTGAGCACACTTGCCTCCAGAACAAAGAACCTAGCCAATTTAATCTCAGATGTGCTGCCTCAGTAGTCGATCAAATCAATTTCTGTAAGACGGAGATCAAGGCATTCGATGAAATTGTTATAGTGCAGCACATTTTTCACTTTCGGGTCCTTTTTTTATCTGCAGAAGAAGAGAACATATTAGAGCAGCTGGCTGTATAAGATTGCCGTGTCATCAAGAGGTATCAATATCATTCGCTCATACGATAGGGTTGGCTGGCTAGTGATATTTTTTCACTCTCTCTCTCTCTTTCTCTTTCCTCTCATTTACCTAGGAGTACGTGAAGAGCTTGGGCATTTGTTGCCTTCCACTATGTGGCCGATGCCATAATACGCATCTATGTCAAATCAAAAGATTTTGGCACCGCTCTCGCGATGTGAGAGAGTTGGCACCGTTGTGCACACAGACCCACATGTATAAACAAATCAATCAAACCAACTACACCAGCCTCTCACTCTCCCAAACAAGTGTTTTTTATTGTCTCAGTCCTCTCTCTCTCTCCCACGCAAGTGTTTTTTCATTGCGTGAGTTAATTTGGCACCGGAGCAAAGTAGGTGATCCAGATTGGGGCACCAGGTGAGCAATGGAGGGGCATCGATGCCAAATGCATCACAAGTGAATTTGGCACGTGTTTTGGCCTACATAGTGGAGGGCTGATATAGCTCACTTTTGTACTACCTCTTATTTAGTATAAAATTTTGACCATATATTTATGTAAGAAAATGTCAATGCATGTCACTAAAAATTACACCATTTGAAATTATGTTCAAATACGAATCCAACGATATAGTTCTTAGTGACATGCATTAACATTTTGTCAGTTAAATCTATGGTCAAATTTTGATACTACAAAATAGGAAGAGTAAACCAGGACGGAGGTAGTACTTGCTCTTAGGGTAACCATAGAGTTATTGGAGTAGTCTAAGTTACTTTCCACTATGACTAGCCTAGACTACTATAGTAGTACAACCAAAAAACGATGCAGGTGATCACGTGAGAAAAAATACTAAAAACATTTCTTTCGGTGTAGTGCATAGATGCAGTTTTGAACACTACACTTGTCATCGTAATTTGGGAAAATTACGAAAAATTTGAGCTACGTTGTGATTACCGTTTACTAATAGGAAAGAAGTTTCACCTCGATGAGTAGCTTCTCCGTGCATGGAAAGCATGTAAGGAATCCAACAACTTGATCCAGATTGGGGCCAATAGATTTTATTGCCAAGATCTTCACTGTGCGCATAGACTGGGTCAAGCTTGTGGGAATCATTTTGTGGAAGACGGTCGTAAATACATCAAGAAGAAATTTAAAAATGTGAATTTCAAGAAGACGGAGAAGAAGATGAGTGCTGAACCTGAACGATTACGGATCCAATAAAGAGTTCGGAGAATTTGGCAGACGAGTGGACCAATGCTGTCAATTTCGGCGTGTCAATGACCCTGATTTTTGTTGGACCTTCTAGATCCGATACAAGCAATCTCTCAAGGAAAGGCGCATTCTCAATGACCATAATGTGGAACAACTGGAGTGATCTCTTCCCAATTGATGTCTTGTTGCGGGGCCAGCAAGACACATAAATCCATCGGAGATTCGTGGAGGCGATGTGGAGGCTAATGAACCCGTGGATCTTCTCAAGACGAAGGTACTCGAGCGCAGTACAGCTGCGGAGCAGGTGCTCCATAGCATTCTTCGAGATGACAACGTCGAAGAGGTCGAGCTGCTTGAGTTGAGGGAGAAGAAGGGCGGGCGCGACATTAATCTGGGGAAGATAGCAGGAGTTGAAGCTGGCGCGGCGCAGCGTTGGCGCGAGGCAGAGCGCAGACGGCGGCAGAGAGCAACATCGTCCAGCTTCAAAGCTGAGCTCCTCGAGCTGATCTAGGGCGGGGGATAAGAACCACTCGTCGAACTTGGGTTGGACCTTGCGGTTGGTACTGAACATGCGGATGTCAAGGCGTCTGGCTGGCCCAGGGTGCGATGAAAGGATCTTGGAGACTGCGGCCATGCGTTTGCAATCCCCGTCGCAAAGGCAGTTGTCGACGGTGAGGCTGAGGGGGACGCGGCACCAGAGGGGGCGCCACCGCCGAGAGAGCAGGGCGGTCCATACGGCAGATTTGGTGGGGAGGAGACCAATGATGACGAGCAGCATGTCGTCGGGGAGGCTGCTGATGAAGTCCAGGCTCGCCGGATGCAGTTTTGGCTCGAGCCGCCTTCGCTTGTTGGATGCCTCCACTACAAAAAAAAGACACATCCGTGACATTTTGGGCCGAACGAATTTTTTCCTGTCATACATATGACACTTCTATGACGATAATTGTTACAAAACCCGGTATCATCATAGATGTGGTGGGCTCCTACTTCTATGACAAAAAATCATGACAGAAAATGGGCTTTTCGTCCTGAGTGGGCCGGAGACGCAGCTGCATGACATTCTTTGGGCCGTCCATGACGGAAAAAACCGTGGTAGAAGCAAGGGCCAGGAAAATTTTGGGGAGTTCCCGGTTACGGTGGGAGGTCGGGGGCCGAGCGATGCGCGTTTCTCTCGTACAGATACGCGTGTGTGTGCGAGGCGTTGGCCCTAACTGAACCCGAGCGATTGCACTGCAGGCTACGCGTTACTGAACCCGAGCGATCGATCGATGGCTGTTAACTGAACCCGATCGAGCGATTCCTTCGCTACTGCTGCTAACTGAAGCCGATCGATGCTGCCTCTGGGATGAACAGTGAGCGTTGCGGGGGGGAGGGGGGGGGTTGGATGAACAGTGAGCGGTGGCGTTGCCTCGGGATTAACAGGACCCCGTGGTGTGGTGGAGGGCTGGATGAACAGTAGACGGTGGAGGGGTGCCCGTGGAGGGGTGGTTGAACAGGACCCCGTGGTGTGGAGGGCTGGATGAACAGTAGACGGTGGAGGGGTGCCCGTGGAGGGGTGGTTGAACAATAGCCGGTGGAGTAGCGTGCGGTGGAGGTTGGCTGAACAGGAGCCCGTGGAGGCTGGAGGAGGTCGACGGTGGAGATGAACAGTATCCCGTGGAGTCCCGTTTTGCGGTACGCCACACCCCTCCCGATGAACATGACCCCCGTTTCGACCATAGGAGGTCCGTTTTGTCTGTTTTGCGGTACGCCACACCCCTCCCGATCAACGGGACCCCCGTTTCGACCGTAGGAGGTCCGTTTCGTCCGTTTTGCGGTACGCCACACCCCTCCCGATCAACAGGACCCCCGTTTCGACCGTAGGAGGTCCATTTCCTCCGTTGTGCGGTACGCCAGGCCTCGTTTCCATCGCCTGTTCCGTCCAAGCCCTCCCGATGAACACGACCACGCATTCCGTTCCGACCCAGCCGGTTGGCTCCCACGCGTTCCGTTGCCTCCCGATGAACACGACGCATTCCGTTGCCTCCCCATGAACATGACGCATTCCGTTGCCTCCCCATGAACACGACGACGACGCTGTTTCTCCGTTTCGACCCAGTCATGTACATGAGCCCTGGCCGTACGTATGCGCGAGTAGGCGTTCGAGACCCCGCCCGTATGTACACATACGTGGCCGTATTTTCTTTCTTGCACCCTGGCCGCTGTACGTACGTGTACATGCTACGTGCGCGCCTCTACTACGACACGTGCGCGCCTCTACATCCACCAGTATATATGTACGTACACGTTCGCGACTAGAATGACAACGCTACGTACGCTTCGACCAGGTGGGTCCCGATTGTCAGGCACTTCCTTGCCTGCGAAGATGTAGCTGGTGGGTCCCAGCAGTCAGGGGGCGAATCGTTTTTTTCCCCGGACGCACTTCCTTGCGTGCGAAGATGTAGCTGGTGGGTCCCAGCAGTCAGGGGCAAATGTTTTTTTCGCAAAATACGGTGGCCCGTCCGGTGGGTCCCTGCTGTCAGGTGGAGGAATAATTATTTTGCACGTAATAAGGAGGCACTTCCTTGCTGCGGCCGTGGACCCAGCTGTCAGCCTCTCCACGTACAGTCGACGTCCGATGGAAGCCGTTCCTTGACCACGTTGACCATGCCGCGCCGAGAGCACCAGTGCGGTGGACGACGGTGAGGCCTAGGAAGGGGACGACGCGGAGCCGGGGAAGATGCTGTAGTGGATGCCCATGCGTAGAGGAGTACGAGGGTTCACTGGTTCGCTGCGGTGTGAGGCTGTCGTCGCCGTAGAATAACAGGGGGTGTGGGTGAGTAGAGGGATGGCCTGGCCAGCGGTGGGAGTAGTAGGGGGCGGTGAGGCCTCCGCCGCATCGCAGCCGGCCACGGGAGGCAGGAGCACGAGGCACGGCCGGCACTGGTTTGGGCGGATGGAGCAAGAAGACCAGAGGTTAAAGAAGCACTACGGCCGTTGGATGGACATCGTACGGTCACTGGAGCTAGAATCGTGCATATTGACTAAGTTGACAAAGCCCTCCGTCCCCGTCAACTTAGTAGGCCCACAAGTCAGCCTGCCACTATACTGGGTCCCAGCTAACAGGGGGAGTATTTATTTTTTTCGTGCGTAATAAGGAGGCACTTCCATGCGTGCGAAGATATAGCTGGTGGGTCCGAGCTATCAGCGGCGGTAACGTTTTTTCACGAAATACAGAGGCCCTTTTGGTGGGTCCCTGATGTCAGGTGGAGGAATCATTATTTTGCGCGTAATAAGGAGGCATTTCCTTGCATGCGGCCGTGGACCCAGCTGTCGGCCTCTCCACGTATAGTCCACTTCAGATGCATGTCGGTCGTTGACCACGTTGACCAGGCCGCGCCGAGAGCACCAGGGCGGTGGACGAAGGCGAGGCCTAGGAAGGGAACGACACAGAGGCAGGGAAGACTCGGCAGTTGTTTCCCACGCGGAGGGGAGTACGACTGTACGAGGGTTTACTGGTTCGTCTGCCGTCGCCGGATAATAACAGCAGGTATGGGTGAGTAGAGGGATGGCTAGGCCAGCGATGGGAGTACGGTGGGGCGGTGAGGCCTGCGCGGTAGCACAGCCGGCCGCGGGGAGGAGGGAGCAGGCAGTCCCGCCGGCGCTTGTTTGAGCGGCTGGAGCAGGAAGAGCAGAGATTGAAGAAGCACGACGGCCGTTCGATGGACATCCAACAGTCACTGCTTCTGCGTCAACCTTTTTTTAGGAAAGCCTCAAATCTGTGGAAAACAGCATACAACCCATCTGCCATTATTTCTAATAATTTACAGCCCATTTGCTAATTCTTAAGGTTTTTTTGGAGCCCATATTCTTTTTGTTAGCATTACAGGCCATATTGTGGCCACGATTAAAAAATTATACGAAATTTTGCATATTTCGGTGCAGTCCGAACTGTTTTAATCCCGAAATTTCGACTCACATTCAAACTGATTTTAAAAATAAATGTATATAAATATAAAATCCAACAAATTCTCCACGCATAAAAATTAATGTAATTTAAAATCTCGAAATGAAAAAAAAGATATTTGAAACTAATTGCCGGTTTGATGTGTTTTAAAAATGTACATCCCATTTCTCATTACTGATAGGCCATTTTCTCAGCCAGCCGAATGAAGCTCTGCTCGTCTTGAAAGATTTGCAGCCCAACAGGCCTGACAAAGCGACTTACTTGGCAAATCACAAGAAAACTGGGCTGTGGCCATGGACCCAGCTGTCAGCCTCTCCACGTACAGTACTCTTCCGATGGAAGTCGGTCGTTGACCACATTGACCACGCCGCGCCGAGAGCACTAAGGCGGTGGACGACGACGAGGCCTAGGAAGGGGACGACGCGGAGCCGGGGAAGACGCGGCAGTGGATGCCCAGGCGGAGAGGAGTACGAGGGTTCACTGGTTCGGTTGCGGCGTCAGGCTGCCGTCGCCGCAGAATAACAGGGGGTGTGGGTGAGTAGAGGGATACCCTGGGCCAGCAGTGGGAGTAGTAGGGGCCGGTGAGGCCTCAGCGGCATCACAGCCGACCACGAGAGGCAGGAGCACGCGACACGACCGGCGCTGCTTTGGGCGGCTGGAGCAAGAAGACCAGAGGTTGAAGAAGCACTATGGCCGTTGGATGGACATCGTACGGTCACTGGAGCTAGAATCGTTCATATTGACTAAGTTGACAAAGCCCTCCGTCCTCGTCAACTTAGTAGGCCCACAAGTCAGCCACCCACTATGGTGGGTCCTAGCTAGCAGGGGGTATTCATTTTTTGGTGCGTAATAAGGAGGCACTTCCTTGCGTGCGAAGATATAGCTGGACCCAGCTGTCAGCCTCTCCACGTAGAGTCGACGTCCGATGGAAGTCGTTCCTTGACCACGTTGACCACGCCGCGCCGAGAGCACCAGGGCGGTGGACGATGGCGAGGCCTAGGAAGGGGACGACGCGGAGCCGGGGAAGACGCGGCAGTGGATGCACACGCAGAGAGGAGTACGAGGGTTCACGGGTTCGTTTGCACTGCCGTCGCTGCAGAATAACAGGGGGTGTGGGTGAGTGGAGGGATGGCCTGGCCAGCGGTGGGAGTAGTAGGGGGCGGTGAGGCCTCCGCGGCAGCACAGCCGGCCACGGGAGGCAGGAGCAGGCGGCACGACCGGCGCTGCTTTGGGCGGCTGGAGCAAGAAGACCAGAGGTTGAAGAAGCATGACGGCCGTTGGATGGACATCGTACGGTCACTGTAGCTAGAATCGTTTATATTGACTAAGTTGACACAGCCCTTGGTACGTCAACTTAGTAGGCCCACAGGTCAGCTTCCGAAACGGTGCGCCCCAGATGTCAGGGGGAGGAATCATTTTTTGGGCGGGTGAAGCTAGAATATCCGAGATTGAAGAAGAAGCACGGCATCCGTTGGATGGACATCCAACGGCCACTGCTGCTAGACCCATGTGTTGACTATAAGTTGACAAAGCCTTGCATACGCGTCAACTCTGTTTTTTTGGGGGGACGCGTCAACTTAGTAAGGCCAGAAGTGTGTGGCAGAGAACTTATTGCCCATTTGGGATTTGTAAGAATGTGTAGCCCATTTTTGAATTCTAATGGAATTTACTACAGCCCATTTACAGTTTGTTAAAAGTACAACCCATTTCAACCAACTGTTCAAAAAGAATTCAATATAATTTCCCATATTTTGATGGGATCCGAAATATTTTTATACCGAAATTTCTAGTCAGATTAAATACAATTTCAATATAAATTTATATTATGTAAAAATCCAACGAAACACTGCGCTCGCAACAATTAATGAAATTAAAATTATCAATATCCAAAAATAATATTTTATAAAGTTTTCACGTGTTTGGTGCATTTTTTTTATAGTTACTGCCCAGTTTTTATAATTACATCCCATTTATTATTTCTTAAAGCCCATTTTCTTGTTAAGCCTAATGCATACCTCCTAGGAAAGATTTGCAGCCCAGCGGGGCGGAGAATAACAACTTGACCTTGCCTAGGTATTCCTAAAAAAAGTATAGCTGGGCTAGCCATTTTCAGCTTGAAAAAAATCAATATCTGGGCTGGATATCTGGCCTAGGCTAGACGGGCCACAGCCCGCCCTGTTAATACCTGCAGTGATGTTTTCGTCGTTGTTCAGAGGAGAAAAATTAATATCTGGACTAAACATCAAAAAACTCTGCAGTGCTCACACCTCAAAAACACAAATACTGCTCGAGCTGCTTGGTCCCAGCTGTCGGCCGCTTCTTGTGCAATTCTCTCGTTTATTGACTACTACATAGGTTGACAATGGTGTGGGACCGTGATGTCAGGAAACCAGGGGAAGCAAAATAAATTATAGTTATATATATATATATAAGGAGGCACTTGCGTACGTGAGGCTATGGACCTGGTGGGTCCCCATTGTCATCCTCTCCAAGTAAAGTCATCTCCTCGCCCGCGCGCGCTTTCCGCCCGAAGCAGTCAGCGCTGCCCGCCCCGCTTCCCGGTGCAGGCGATTGCTCCGCCTTCAAAAGACACAAGTGTCGTCCGTCCGTCCATCTGCCACCCACATTAATGATACGCGGTTGCCGAGGCGGCTACTCCGGCGCCACACGTCCGTCCCTCCGCCCGCCTACCATTGCTATATAAACTGCTGCGCTGGCCATAGCCGCAGTCATCCGCATCTGTTCCCTTTCTCCTGTCCACACCACTATTGCCCACCATGGCTTCCTCGTGCTCCAGCGCTCTTCAGGACGGGTGGACGACGGACCACAAGGAGATGGCAGCCATTGTTGCCGACCGGCTGGCCGGCAGGCAGCCGGAGGACGACGACGTCCCAATGGAGAACATGGTAGTCGACGATCCGGCGCCAACCCCCTCCTCCGCGTGATCCTAGCCGGTGCATTGCACCATGACCATCGGCGAGGCCCGTGCCCAATATATGGACAGGGTGAGGCAGATGCATGAGGAGCAGTTCCGGGAGGTGCAGGCCGACGCCGCCTACAACCACCATCTCCTCCAGGAGCACCTGCAGGCGGAGGAGCAGATCACCGCGGAGCGGGTGGAGCTGGAGGCGTGGCTCGACTCGTACCGCTCCGCCCGCAAAGGCCGCCTCGAGCGCTGGCGGTACCGCATGCGGGTGGCGGAGGCTGCGGCCGCCTACAAAGAGGCTAGCAAAGAGGGCGATCAAGTGGGCAAGGCGCTGTTTGGCGAGACCGAGGACGAGGCAGAGGACAATGCCGGCTCCGATGAGTCCCCGCTCCGCTAGCGTCGACGAGGCCCTGCTCCGCCGAGGCCCCGCGGCGCCAACAACGAGGCAGAGGACACCGCTGAGGCCCCGCCCCGCCAACAACGAGGCAGAGGACATCGCCGGCTCAGCCGAGGCCCCACCCTGCCGGCAACGTGGGGGAGGATTTCCACCGCTCCGCTGAGGCGCCGCCCGCCGGCAACGAGACAAAGGACATCGCCGGCTCCGCCGAGGCCCCGCCCCGCTGCCAATGAGGCCGCGCCACACAGAAAACAAGGAAGAGTAGAACACGGTAGGTCACCGCCGCTCGGGTCGAAGTAAGGCCAGCGCTGCTACCCTCCGGTTGAAGCCAAGCTAGGCGGGTTGACCATTGACGGCCGGTTAGCTTCTTGGCGGCGACGTGGAGTCGGAGAGCTGCGCTGGAGAAGAATGCTGCTTCTACTTAACTACTTGTGCAGTTGGCTGACTGACACGTGGGCCCAACATGCCACATGTCAGTTACGCAACTGCACCTGCAGTTAAGTCACTGAAGCTTCTGTTCGGCTTAGCGGGACACAGGTGGGTAGCTTCGGTTAATTAATTATACCTCTAGCGTACCCCTTTTTAGTTGAAGAATGTATGAAATGTAATGAAATCTGGCATGTTTATATGAAATCCGACCGTCCATGAATGAATTTATTTCAATTAGTTCGAATTCCTGTATCACTGGCGTTGGGTGAACATGCAAAACAATACGTACTAGCATTATTCCCAGGGTGATCACCTCGTTTGCAGCAGTTTCACATGTACTCCCTCCGGTCCTTTCTAGTCCGCATACAAGTTTTGTCTGCAGTCAAAGTATCTCTACTTTGACCAATCTTATACAAAAAAGTATGCACTTTCACAATGTGCGAAGTAAAAAGGAACAAAAGGAGTACAAAGAATTTGAGCAACTTTTTAGCGTTTCTGTACATTGCAATCAAACACACAGGCCTGGCAATTCATAGAGAACATTCAAAACAATCGATGATTATGCATCTCAGCGACTCACATGTCAGAGGCAATATTTACTTCACAACTAAAGAATAAAGAAAAAATTGATCGAGGCTGCCGACAGCAAAGGGCGTCCCATTCGAAAATATCAAATGCATGTCTTGCTAAAATCAATGAGCAAAATTTGACAAGGTTGTCCCATTCCAAAATATCAAATGCCTACGATTGTGGAATGGGCAGGGTTTTCCATCAGTTCGGACATTGACATGGCACCTCGTGCTAAATAAACCAGCTGTTCTTTTTGTGCAGTTCCACCAAAATCAACCAAATTCGCGCGTAGCTTGTATGATTTCGCCCTCATATGTTGCAACGCCTTGAACTTATCGGCACCTCCTTTCTTGTGGTGGAAATGAATGATTCGATGTATTCATGAACATTTTGTGCAGTTTCCATTGAAATCAAGCTGAGCACCCCTGTTTGCACAAATACAAAAAAGTGATTAGTATAAAAGCAAACTGTACTATGAATTGATAGTTTCAACAAGCACATACATGGTCCATGTAGAGCACACTTTTAGAAAAATGGAACTCACCAGAAAGAATCCTAGAACAACATTGTACTCGCGCATCACAACAAAAAATGGAGATTTGTCAGTCCTTCTGAGCTGAAGTTAGTTTGGTCTTGTGGGGAGTAATGTAACCATCCTTCAACTGCTCCTTCTGATGAGAAGATAGACAGGGCTTCTTCATCCTGGCATAATCAGAACTAGTCACTTCACGTACTCCATATTCTTCTTCAGAGGAAGATGATCCTGTTGTGCAAAGACAAGAGGACTACTAAATGCTAGCATCCCTGTTTGCTCGAAAAAAGGAAAGGAAATATTTAAAACAGCACACATGAAGCACTTCTCAAGGACAATACCACTTTTTCATGACAGTATCTAAACAGTAGCACAACACCAATAGAGATGACAAAGCTCAATCATATGGATGAAATCAGTGGGCGAGTACCAACCTTTGTCAGGAGGCTTATTGTGTAGAGCATACAGATGAAGCACTTCTCCGGAACCATCTGTTGCTATCTACGGTGGTGGCCATGCTTACTATATACTCCTCGATTAGTTTAATGTTTCCAACATCTTCTTGTGCAGTTCCACTAAAATATATGGTATCTTCAAAGAAGATCCCTGTTTGCACAAGTAGAGATAATTACATATTACATTAAGAGTGGCATCAAATCAGTGGCAAAACAATTGCTCATTCCAGCCATAGCAATAAATTAAGATGCAAAACTATATCATTACTTGTGTCATCACAGTTCCAGTGCTTCATTACAGCACCGGGAGTTGATTTTTGTTTTTCTTCCGCTTGTTCTTCCCCTTCATCACTTGGTTCAATAACAGACAAGCTTCGCCTTCAATGTAAGATTTGGCATGTCAATTAGGGAGCACAAGTATAGTACTAAACTTAATTTCCTAATGAAAGTGGCAAAATACAGGCCAGCAGTTGTGAAATATCCTTATCTTACCTCAATGGGATATTACGGTGCACATACAGATTGGAAGTCTTGTCTCCATTTGTGCAGTTCACTAAAATCAAACAACATTATCGTACAAGTAGCACAACATATGAAAGCACACTACAGAATCATGTGAAAGAAGGCTAGTACTGACCTCTCATGATGCGGAATTCAAACAACTCACAAGAAGAAGATCTGAACCAAATCCGCTTTAACGGATAGGAAGTAAGATCTCCTCTTGTGCAGTTCCACTAAGATCAAGCAATCAAGCAACATTGTCGGTGTGACATTTTGGTTGAACTGCACAAAACACTCTTAAAACAAAAGTGTTTTGTGCAGTGCAACAAAAGGTCACAATGGCAACGAGGTGAAGTAGATAACCCTGTTTACACAAAGGTGCAAAGGAAACAATTAGTGGTCAATAACGGTGGATGACACAGAAGCCAACAAAAAGAAGCATCTACCTTATCTAAATGGGAAAGAAAGCAAGACAGTAGCATTTCTCAAACGGCGGCATTGATTAATATTAACATAGAGATTATATTAACAATAAAATTCGTTAAACATGTAATTTGCTTTTAACTGTGGCATTGCATCAATTTTCCAGCGGCATTATTAGAGGGTGTTTGTTTACAGGGACATTTTCGTGTAGGGACTAAAAAAACTCTGTGTCAGTCCCATCTAAACCAAACAGGAGGGACTTTTAGGGACTAAAAGTGGGCATTTGGGACTAAAGAAAGAAGACCCCGAGGGAGTCTTTTTGGGACATTTTCCAACAGTTGCCCCTGCCACGCATCGCACCTTGTCTCTATTTGTTCATTACTAGGGGTAACATGGTCTTTTAGCATGTCATTTAATAACCTCTAGTCCATGTTTAGTCCCTGGAACCAAGCAGGTAGGGACTAGGGAGTTTTTAACCAAACAGGGCCTTATATTAACAATAGCTTATGAGTTGGACGGGACAGTGGATGCACCAGCACCATGTGCATCTACCGATGTACTGTGGTCATGCACAGTCTGTTGCGACAAAGAACAAACAACCAAGGAGCATATTTGTGTTGGTCCCAGTTTTGTTATCTTTAGACACCTTTCCCTATGTGAGCGCATCAAATCTAGTCCTGCTCAAACTCTACAGCCTTGTCCCTTCCTTTCCTTTTTGAACTAGTACTTACGCCCCTTCCTTTCCTCTTTGAACCACGTCCTAGATTTATGCGATACAAGTTTCCTCACTACTTTCCCCCATTCCTTTCCTCTTTGAACCACGTCCTAGATTCATGTTATACAACTTTCCCCCTTCATTTCCTCTTTGAACCATGTCCTAGATTCATGCTATATACTACTTTCCCCCACTCCTTTCCTCTTTGAACCACGTCGTAGATTCATGGTATACATGCAGCTAGAGCAATGCATGTGGAGTAAGTAAATTATACCTTAAGGTTCTTGGGGCGTGGTTCGGTGAGCGACTGGACGGCGGCGAAGAAGGGGTTGGAGGCCCTCCCGCGCCGCCGCTGGGTGGAAAGTGAACAGCTGCGCCGGTAGTCCCTCGCCGACGGCGACAGCGTTAAGCCTCCTTCCCTTCCTGGTGGACGGATCCTGCCGGCTCTTTGAGCAGCAGTGAGGGGAGAGAGAGGCCAACGAAGTCTTGTTTAGATCTGGAGAGGGCGAGAGAGTGTGAAGAGAGCAACTACAAGCGCTGAGGCTCCAGCGGGAGAGGGCGAGGGAGTGTGAAGAGAGCAAGTACAAGCGCTGAGGCTCCAGTGGGAGAGGGCGAGAGAGTGTGAAGTGAGAAACTACAAGCGCCGAGGCTCCAGCGTGTATATATATACTGGAGAGAGTGTGTGAAGCGTGCAAACCCTAGAAAACATTTTGACCAGTCAAAGAATCCTCCTGGCACAAATTATGCTCAAGTGTAGTTATCGAACCCGAGACCTCAAGTTTGATGAGCGAACAGGCTAACCAGCTACACAACCCTCCCGTTATGTTCAACGCGAGGGAAATAACCTTTTATACATTCCTGCATTCGTGTGACAAGCATGCCGTGTTTTTTTGTGTGTGTGGGAGTCATTGGGATTTCAATCATAGTCGTGTCATGTGGCTTTGGTGGTAAGACTATCCACAGTGGTGCAGAAATAATGCAGCCTTAGTCACCTTACCTCTCTCCACGTAGTACGTTGGGTCCCACCAGTCAGAGGGTGAAACAAACAAATTAATAAGAAAAATTAAAAGCGCCAGCTGTGTATCTTACCTCACACATCTTGCTACTGCTCGGGAACACTATCCAATTGATCCCTTTGTTCGCTCACGTACTATTTTAAGTGAATCCTTATTATAACATGCACACAAATTTTGGGCACTTGTATTCGACTTAAGTTAGTGTGCCACCGTATCTCGTATACTTACTACTCCCTCCATCTAGGTGTAATAAGTCACGTTAGAAGGTGCAACGGGACCAAGGTGCGTGCGTGTGTGTGTGTGTGTGTGTGTGTGTGTGTGTGTTTAACAGCATGTGTGTGTTAGAGAGAGCGACAGATCGACCTACTCCTACAGAGAGATGTTGTGTAGTGTAGTACGATTTTAGTCGCGAGAGTCGGTGCATCCTCTCGTTTCCGGGCGTGTCCGGTAGGGACATGTGGACAGCTGCCATGCCCGCTCCTGACCAGCCTAGCCCACCCAAAGCCCCTCCATCGCCCGCGCGCGCTTCCCGGCCGAAACTGTCAGCGCCGCTCCAGAGAATCGGTGCCGCATTCATGCCCGAGCAGAGCGGACGTGACCTCTCACTGGCGCAAGAGTGATGGTTGCTTCGTCCGTCCAACTTACTGCTGGGTCTATGTGATTTGACGGCTCATTGGTCTTTATTACTGAGGTGGTAGGACTGCTGGATGTCCCACGCTTTCGGCGAAAGGAGGTACTACTACTAGATTACAATTTTCTCCATTCTTACAGCGGAGGCATGCAAGAGTAGTGAAAACACACGGGCTCAGTGATTACATGGCCCACCTCACACTATCACCGTGCGACACCTAACTCTTTACATAGTACTCCCTCCGTTCCTAAATATTACTAGATGAGTCCCCGCGCGTTGCTGCGGAACAGCGGTATATCTCTCTGCGCAAAATTATCAATTTCATAGAACTAAAAAAAACTCTATAACCACATGACAAATGTGGTAGCCAAACTAAATAAACTCCCATCATCATTTAGATCATCCCACGTAAGGAAAAAAGATCAGCCAACTCCTACTGCATAATGGGATTATATTTTTCTTTTTGACTTGTTAATGGGACTTAAAAGCTCACTTACATGCATGCTATCGGTGCATGCTTGCGTGCAGACATCTTGATGTGATTTAAAACCCACTCACATGCATGTGCCACGGTATTTCTGCATGCTTTCATGTGGCTTAGTGCGGAGCCTCTCAACGTCTAGATCAGACGACTATTATGGACTGATTTACTTCATCTAACGGATACATCAATTTTGATGATGTGGCTCAAGGAGAGGATAGAGAATTCCTAGTAGAGGGGGCTAGCTATTACTAGTAGATAAGTCTTTCTAGAGATTCCACTACATACGGAACAAAATGAATGAATCTACACTTAAAATGCATCTATATACATCCGCATGTGGTTCATGGTGAAATCTCTACAAAGACTTATATTTAGGAACGGAGGAAGTACTAGTATAGTACGTACTATAATTTATCAGCGAGATAAATTTGTACAATGCTATGAAGCTTCCAGCTTCTGTTACATGTATCTTGCGTCCAAGGTTGCCCGTTGCAACATTTCATCAAATACAAAGGAGACTAACATGCATGCTATTGCATCTCAATGATTGACAGACCATAGCAAATATGTACTCCCTCCGTTCCAAAATAAGTGTTTCAACTTTGTGCAAACTTTAGTACAAAGTTGTACTACTACTAAAGTTGACACTTATTTTGGAACAGAGGCAGCTCAAGAAAAAAATGATCCATGCAGTCCCTAGCCCTTGAACCGTGAACCCTGACCAGGCTTCAATTTGCTGGCAACGTTCGAGCTTCCTAATAAATGAAGTTTGCAACCTTTTGACCATCGGATCATTTTGTGCAGTTTCACTAAAATCGAGAAGAGCATCCGTGTGGCAAAGAAATTGAAGAAGCGTGATTAGAATAAGATTACTGGGACTAGTTGATGAGACATAAACTTATCACAAATACAGTACGTAGAAGCCAGTAGAGGTATGTGCGGGGCAAAGAAGTAGAGAAATATCCACAGGGAGTGATGTGGGCAGCTGGAGCAGTGGTGCAAGCCGGCTGTAAAGGGAGTTGTACCTGAGGGACGTAGCTCAACCTTGAGGAGGGCGGCGGGAGGCGGCAACTACCCACGTCGCGGCAGTGAGCAAGGGACGAAGGCAACCTCACCGGCTTTGTGAGAGAGAAAGGCGGGGACCCATGATCGGGACGTGATCTGCCGGGATGTTAGAGATGTCGCCAAAGTCGTTTTGTGCGAGAGAGTGTGAAGAGAGCAACCCCAGCAAGCAACCGTGTAGGCTGGCCCGTCCTGACTATGTACATAGTGGAGCGGTTTCCTTTTCTCTCCATATGAACCTATCATATTGCGTACGTGCCACTGAAGAAAAAAGAACTTTATTTATAAATGACGCGGCACCTACTACTCGTTCTCCTATAACCTTGCTTGGCATCTCCAAAATATTATCCTTGTGATTGGCTCTTCGCCTCTTCGGGAAGTCGAGCAATAATGGTAGTGCAGTATATATCGTTCTGGCTATATGAGACCGAATGAATTGCTGCACGTCCACCACGTGGGCGAGGGTCGTGGGGCGAGGGAGAGTGCTACATACGGAGCAAAATGAGTGAATCTACACTCTAAAATACGTCTATATACATCAGTGTTTGGAGTATGTACTAGTAGTTCATATTGAAATCTACTAAAGGACATATATATTCCAAACAATATGATATAATCTCTATAACCAAGGTAGTAGGGACGAGGAGTAAACGGAGGGAGTAGTAAATTTTTCTCCTCGTCCTACGAGCCACCGCGCGCATGGGCGAGGGAGCGGGCGTAAGGCGGAGCAAGCTTCACCTCATCCTGCGAGCCACCGCGCCCGTGGGCGGGGGAGACGGCGTACTAAGCAAGCTTCTCCTCGTTCTGCGAGTTGACGGGACACATCAAAAGTACTCCAGTGTATAGAGCCTTGCCTCTAAGGTAGGCACCACATGGTTTGCCTCTTTTTTTTAACATAACACGTCAAGTTGCAATTTGTTTGTTCACCCGTGGTAGACGATCCTCCCCCCACCAAGTGGACAACCAGTACATGTGCCAAATTACCACGTGGGCTGCCTTTACTTACGGAAATGAGCACCACCGTGTACCCGCGCGGGTGTGGTTGGGAAAGAGACGGGTGTACGTGTGTCGTGCATGCACCTCTTCTCTTCGTGCACGTCCCCCACCTACGTGGGTGTGTGTGAGAGATACAAACCGCGTTCATGAGTGTTTTTTGTTTTGGGGTGGGGGTGGGGTGGGGGGTTGATTTCGTGAATTATTTGTGGGAATATGTGTCGATGACATCTCAATTTTTTTTTTGCATGCAATGTGTGTGAAATGGAGGCCTATCCATATCATACATAGAGGGTCGGGAAATCCACGAGAAAAGAGGGAGGGGTCATAGCTATCGATAGAGTCGAAGAGAGGATCAAGTGGGTGGGTGCGAGATCGATGAAGACAGCCATCGAAATTGTGTGTGTGTGCAAGTCAAAGATATAGGGCGACTGGCCTACCGGAACGTTAGAGGGCACATGTCAAGTTTGTGTGTGGCAGGGAGACATGACTAGAGCGCTCGATGTATCGGTGTGTGTGGGGGGAGGGGGGTGGGGGGAGGGGTAGGCAGAGGCCTAACTATAGAGGTAGAACGACTCGTATATGTGTTGAGAAGGAGAGACCCAGCTATGTCTTGAGGGAGATCGGTCGACATCCATACATAACTGAAGGACGGTAAATATGATGGGACAGAGAGGGAGAGGAGAGAGAGAGGGAGGGAGAGGGAGGGAGAGTTGCTTCTCGAAGATGGTTGGAGAGGCCTACTAGACAAACTGAGGGTGGAACTGCAATGTTATCAATAAGAGTGGGGATGTGTTTCTGTGTGTGCCTGTGCGTGATAGATCTGCCGGGACGCATCCATGGATGATGAAGGGGAACCATGTGTTTGGTAAGCAAACCTAACTAGATCGGTAGATCAATTGTTGTTTGTCGGAGGAAGGTAGAGACACAACTAATGAGGTAGATCGATTGACGTGTGGGTAAAAACGAGTTATAAGGACCTAGCTAGCTATATGTATAGCAAGAGATCGGTCAGTGTGCGTCCACTTGTTAGAGGCAAATAAGGCCCAGCGAGACGGATAGACAGAGAGAATGGAGCTAGGAGGTGGTGCGAGAGGCCCAACTACTAGCTAGATAGGGGGAGGAGTGTGCGGTTGTGAGATCGATGAAAAGAGGGGCGAGAGTTTGCACGTGCGTCTAACCGTATGAGAGACACGAGGCAAGGACACATAAAGGAGGAGATTGAAGGTGTGTGTGTATGTTGTAGGCAGGCATCGCTGGAGAGGTTTATCGATCGGTGTGTGTCGGAAAGGAGTTGTGGAGACTCTGGGAGAACGACCTAAAGAAAAAAATGAATGTGCCCGGTGGATAGAATGCCGAGGGAGGGGGAGGGCGAGGAGGGCGTGTGCATGCACGAGAGAAAGTTAGTGGTAGCTACAAAGGTTAGAGGATTGTGTGGGTGTAAGAGACTAACAAAGATCATAATTTGATATGAAAGCGGATTCATATATTTGAATAGGAGATCATAGTTTTTTAAACATTGCATGCATGAATATAGCGGTGATACACGTGTTGTGCACATGTTATACCATAATGTGATAATGCATGGCGTTTGCAACTCACAGCTAAATGTCGAACAATCTAAACCATACTATACATCAAACAATCTCACATTTTATTTGAATTTGTGATAATGTGTGGTGTTTGCAGCTTACAACTAAATATCGAACAATCTAAACAATACTATATATCGAACATTCTCACATTTTATTTGAATTTGTGGTAATGTGTGGTGTTTGCAACTCACATCTAAATACTTGTAGGCGTAGGGAGCGGGGCACCATACATAATGTGATAAACACATTATACATATGAGACATGGTTTAGATTATGAAGATCTAGCTAGAGCTAGAAATGTAATGTGATTTGAAATCAAAATAAAGTGGATTCAAAAAATCTAGTTCGAGTTCATATAGTACACATAGTTCATATGTAACTCGAGACTAATCATGTGGTGTGCTATGAAGATAATACACAATCGATGGTTTAACTTGACAATAATGATGATTATAGATCTTATTAAAACAGAGAAACAAATTCAAATGCTTTGATTTCACAACAATCATTACTGTAGATCTTATTCAAATAGAGAAACGAATTCAAATTTAGTTCATATTGAAGCGGTAGTATATACGTTTGGAATGCACTAAAACGTTCATTTGAGTAGTAGGTTGCATGCATTATACACGTAGCGAAATATTTTAATTGAACATAACATGAATTCAAAGTTTCGAATGACATTTGTAGTGCGCATTGATTTGGTACAGTACACGTTGGGCTTGTCCGGAAATTTCAACCCGCGCCTTGTTAGCCCGAAATATTTAAGATATATCTTTGTCTCGTTGTGCTCCGACAACTCCCTCCATCTCAACCCGCGCCTTGCTATTCCAAAATTACAAGGTGCGCGAAAACTCCCTGTAACATCCCAAATTTTCAATTTGCTATGTTGTACATAGATCATCATTGCATATCATGTTTTATTGCATTTTGACAAATCCTCGATAAATCCTAAGCAACTCAAGGACCCTCAGAGAGAGTTGGGGATTTTCTCGAATTTTCATATTTGATTTTCATCAAATAATAAGACGAGGATTTTGGTTTTAATTATTTTCTCTCCGGAAAAATATTTCATTTTAAAAAAACGAGAGGAGAAAATATGACTTCTCCAAAACAATTGAAATACTGGAGGAAAAATGTTAAAATCATTTATTGGAATTTATTTGGAATTTATTTGCAATTTTTATTGCATTAAAAATATTGCATGTTTTCAAAATATTTATTTTGTGTTAAAAAATGTTCACCCTATTCTAGATTTTTTAACTAGACGGGGAAAATTTATTTTATATTTTTCTAACTTTTATTTATTTTTCTGTGAATTATTTTCCGCGGAACGTTTTAAAAAAAGAAAAAAAAAAACGCGCGCGCCCGCTGGGCCGAGCCCAGCCGAGCGCCAGGCCGCCGGCCCACTCCGCGCCTCTCTCCTCTCCGCGCACGGGACGCCGCCGCGCCGCCGTGTCCGCCATGGACACGGGAGTCCGAGCCGCCGGAGCTTGCCCCTCCTCCAAGCCTCGCGCCCCCTCCCTTTATATACCCCGCAAACCCCCCCCTCTTCTCTCATCTCGCCGCCGCCGCCCGCCTTGCCCGTCGCAGCCGCCGCACTTGCCCGCCGCCGCCGCCCGCACGGGAGCCGCCGCCCCTCGCCCCCCCCCCCCCCGAGCCCGCACCCCGCGCCCCTCGCCGCCCCGAGCCGCCGGAGCCCCCGCGCCGACGAGGTACTGCCTAGTTTGTTTTGCCGGTTTTCAAAGAAAAAAAACCATTCGTTTTAAAAAAAACCCTAGATCGGTTTTTTTCGGTTTTATTATTTTGCGAGCGTTCACCGAACCGTTCGTTTTAACGAACGCGTTCGTCGGTTTTTCTCTGTTAACGAACGTCCGTTCTTTAACCGTTCGTCCGTTTTTCTTTTTCGTCGGATTTTTCTGCGATTATCTCAGATTCGATTTCTGATCGAATCTTTCTTTCTGTTTATCTTCTCGCTCGTTTATCGGAATCAGGCGATTCAAGCGCCTAGAGTTTCGTCTCGAAATTCTCTTTCCGTTTAACCTACTCAAACAAGTTTTTCCTACAGTAAAATTTGACCTAGATCCAGATTAGTAAACGAAGCTTGTTTCTTTCGCCGTTTGACTTTCGTTGCTTCTTTCGAGTTGATTGTTTTTGCAAACCGGAGTTCTTAAGTTGAACTTACTGGTTGGATCTTCCATTCGAGTTTTACCTGTGCATTAGATGAGTACTGATTGTATGCTTGTTTGTTTGCGATAGAGTACCCGGAGTGTGCCGGTGGTTACTTCGACTCGTTAGGTTTTGCGGATCATCAGCAAGGCAAGTAACACTTTGATCATACTTTCCATACCCAGTTTTTATTGCATTAGATCTATTCCTCAAACATTGCATGACTAGGATCTAATTAAATTGTGGGAACTGGGAAGTAGTTGAGGTAGTACCTATTACCTGTTTTCTTATCAAACCCTTGGGAGTTACTTCTACGTTGCTATTATTATTGCCATGCTATGCTCGTAGACGTGGATTGGGTTTTGAGAGATATTCATGACAGATGTGAGATGTTTTATTAATGGTTCAACTTAAGGTGGCAACTAAAACTCACATCTGGGTGGATTGAGGCACCTGGAGAACCCAGTGTTGTCTGATTTTATAAGGTCCGCCACCTAGGCTCAAAGGGATCATAAGATTGTTCATGCTAGAAACTTCCGTGTGCAACCACAAGCTATTATGGGCTCTAGCATAGTTGAGTAGGTTACATGATCTCTTGAAGAGGTGGGCTAGCAGATGTAGGGGAAAGTAGGTGTATCGGTCCATCCAGAGTAAAGAGTGATTGTTTCTGAAAGATTGTGTCTCGGTCATCCGTTTCTCAAACACCATGCAGTGCGAGAAATAAAACGGAGGCGATCGAGTCTTGTGGGGAAAAGTGCACAAACCTCTGCAGAGTGTACAAACTAATCATGGTTAGCCGTGTCCCCGGTTATGGACAACTTGAGTATCTAGTACCTGGATTATCATTTGAATCTCATCACCATGTTACTTTTAATTAATTTTGTTGGGTTAATGATGACACTTAATTGGGATTGAGTTGGAGGTACCTTCTCAATGTTTAACAACCACCATGATAGTTAAATAAAATTTATTCCTTTGAAGTAGGATAAAATTGGCTTTTCACAAAATTGTAACCATAGAGCTTTCCACCAGCCATATATGCGTGTAGTATAGCATTATTACTGTTCATTACTCTCTATGTGTTACTTTGCCAGCATATTCTATGTGCTGACCCATTTTCGGGCTGCAACATTTCATGTTGCAGACTTTTCAGACGACGAGTAAGGTGCCTTAGGTCGTGGTCTTATACTCAGTGATGCCGCTGGAGTTGATGGACTCACTTATCTTCCAAGTCTTCCGCTGTTATCGTTTTAGATGGCCTTAAGCCATGTTTATCATACTTAATCTCTTTGGAGATATTCGATGTAATAAGTGTGTGATTGCTACTCTGTTATAAATCCTCCATTTGTACTGTGCGTGTCAGCATTACTGATCCAGGGATGACACTCGTGCACAGCAGCACAGGCCATTTGAGGTCTGGTCGCTACGAAGTTGGTATCAGAGCACACGCTGACTGTAGGACACGACCACTAAGCTTAAGCCCTAGAAAGTTTCTCTCTTCTCATTTCTGACCCCTCTCCACTTTCTAATCTTTTAGGAATGGCGGATGCAAGGAGCAAGTTCATGCAACCAGATGAAGACACGCCTTTTGGTCGACACTTGAAGGAAGTCACCAAGTACTTGAACATAGGAATACCAAGCATCACCGGAACCTACAACGCCACATTACCCGAAGAGGAGAGCTGGAAGATTCAAGTTCTCATTTCAGGAAGGATGTTCTGTGCCATAAGATTGGTTTTCGAAGCACCAACCTGGAGTTTAGGGAAGAGCATGGCCGCACACATCGCTATGGGACGCATTGGAGAAGTCTACCACCATGAGCTTAAGGATACTATTTATCAGATTTGTGGACGCCGAGACGCGCAATGGGAGCTG
Source organism: Aegilops tauschii subsp. strangulata (assembly GCF_002575655.3). NCBI lineage: Eukaryota > Viridiplantae > Streptophyta > Magnoliopsida > Poales > Poaceae > Aegilops > Aegilops tauschii. Next base: position 47,355,981 of record NC_053035.3, read on the forward strand.
ATCAGAACCAAGAAGGATGGATCAATCGCAGCTTTCATCCAGGAGCAGAACCAACATATTCGTCGCCAGGAGAACCAGATGTGCACGGACAAGGAAGAACTGAAGAAGGCATTAACCAAGATCAAGGAGCTCCAAGAAGAACTCAAGGCTACACGCGAGGATTATTTGGAGGAAATCAACGCACTAGTAGGGAAGAATGATGACCTGGAGAAGAAGATTGGAGTATTCATGGGAAATCCAGTGCCAAAAGCAGAAGCCGACGAATGCACTTGTCCGGATAACTACATCATCATCGATGACACCGACTCGGAACCAAGTGAAGATGACTTTGTTGACGAAGCTAGAGCAGACATTATGGAGTCTTCAACGGATCAGAATTTCTAGTAGACCACCATATCAGTAGTAGTTTTCCCCATTTAACAGTATAGTTCAAGCACTTTGTAAATGCTAGTTAGATCGATTGTTATGCCTTGTTTGAATTGATTGAGTGATATTGATTGTATTTGTCTCATGAGCATATGGGTAGTGTTTCTCTCTAGACCTCATTCTATTCTTAACTCTCATCTTTTCTAAACCTATCAGATGCCTCCGAGACGCGACACCGGATTTGTTTTCCCGCCAGAGATCACCCAGTTGATTCAGCAACAGAATGCCCTGATGCAAGTGTTAGTGCAGAACCAAGGCAACAACAACAACAACAACAACCCACCGCCACCACCACCTGTTGATCACTTAGCCCGTTTCTTAATGCTAAACCCGCCGGTGTTTTCCAGTAGCACCGAGCCGATTGTTGCAGATGATTGGCTCCGCAAAGTTGGAAGGGAGTTGACCACTGCAGGATGCACAGATGCGGAAAGAGTGCGTTTTGCCGCACATCAGCTTGATGGACCCGCAGCATCATGGTGGGAGAATTATACAGCCACACACCCTATTGACACTGTCACATGGGATCAGTTTCAGCAAGCTTTCCGTACAGCTCATGTTTCAGCAGGAGCTATGGCTATGAAGAAGCATGAGTTTCGCAACCTACGCCAAGGAGGACGCACCGTAGGCCAGTATGTGGAGGAATTCAGTAAGTTAGCACGTTATGCACCAGATGACGTTGCCACAGATGCAGCCAAGCAGGAGAAATTTTTGGAAGGGCTAAATGATGAACTGAGTATGCAGTTGATGGTAGCAACCTTCAGCAACTACCAGGAGCTGGTAGATAGAGCTCTCATGATTGAAGGGAAGCAATAGCAGATTGAAAACCGTAAGAGGAAGTATGGACAAGGAAAGTACAATTCTGGAGGCCAGCAGAAGCCACGATTTACCCCGAAGCCGGGAGGACAGTTTCAGCATACCCATGGAGGAGGTAGTTCGCACAACCATAATGGCTCCAAGAATGGTAATGGGAATGGAGGAGGCAACGGACAGACCCGCACCAACCCATCTACCCCAACCAAGAGGGATCTAAGTCACATTACTTGTTTCAAGTGCCAGAAGACGGGACATTATGCAACTGATTGTCCTGAAGCCCAAAATGGAAATGGCAATGGAAGCTCTGGGAAGAAGCCGAACCCGTTCAACAAAGGACATGTGAACCACGAGAGCGTGGAGGAGGTTGAAGCTCAGCCTGATGCAGTAATAGGTAAGTTTTTGGTTAAGTCATTTACTGCAACCATTCTTTTCGATACTGGTGCATCGCATTCATACATATCAAGGGGATTCGTGAATAAGTTTAAGATGTCCACCCAAGTTCTAAAAACCCCTATGTTAGTAACCTCGCCAGGAGCAGAGTATATGGCAACCCAAGGATGTTTTCAAATACCATTGGCCATTGGTAGGCATGTTTTCCCCTCAGACCTCATAGTTTTGGAGTCGCAAGGTTTGGATGTGATTTTGGGAATGGATTGGCTATCGTTGTATGGAGGAAACATCGATTGTGCCAGCAAGACGATTTTGCTTACCACCCCGGAAGGAAAAAGGATCAAGTACGTATCCCGGCATATGCCGAAGAGGACTCAAGTGAATTCCTTATCAGGAGTTGTACAGGAGGAAGTACCAGTGGTGAAGGATTATCCGGATGTATTTCCAGAAGAGTTGCCAGGCATGCCACCAGATAGAGACATTGAGTTCTTGATTGAACTTTTGCCAGGCACAGGGCCAATATCTAAGAGACCGTACAGGATGCCAGCAAAAGATTTGGAAGAAATTAAGAAGCAGATCAAGGAGTTACTGGATAAAGGCTATATTCGCCCAAGTTCGTCACCGTGGGGATCACCAGTACTTCTAGTGGAGAAGAAAGATGGATCGCTAAGGATGGTTGTTGATTACCGAGGATTGAATGAAGTGACCATCAAAAACAAGTACCCGCTGCCGATGATCAATGATTTGTTTGACCGCCTACAAGGAGCTAAAGTATTTTCCAAGATTGATCTACGATCAGGATACCATCAGTTAAAGATTCGAGAGCAGGATATACCTAAGACGGCTTTTACCACCAGATATGGATTGTATGAGTATACCGTTATGTCATTTGGTCTGACTAACGCCCCTGCCTATTTCATGAACCTGATGAACAAAGTGTTTATGGAGTTTTTGGATAAGTTCGTCGTGGTGTTCATTGATGATATTTTAATCTTTTCCAAGAACGAGGAAGAGCATGAGGAGCATTTGCGATTGGTACTTGAGAAGCTCAGAGAACATCAGTTATATGCCAAGTTCAGCAAGTGTGAATTTTGGCTGAAGGAAGTTGGATTCCTTGGACATGTTATTTCTGGAGAAGGAATAGCAGTAGACCCTGCCAAGGTTGACACAGTGACAAGTTGGGAATCACCCACGACTGTTGGAGAGATCCGGAGTTTTCTTGGACTTGCAGGATACTACCGGAGATTCATCGAGAATTTCTCAAGGATTGCTAAGCCCATGACTGAGTTATTGAAGAAGGACACAAAATTCAATTGGACTGAGGAATGTGAAGCTAGTTTCCAGGAGTTGAAGAAACGATTGGTTACATCACCAGTGTTGATTCTGCCAGATCAACGCAAGGACTATGAAGTTTATTGCGACGCTCCTCGTCGAGGACTTGGAGCAGTGCTTATGCAGGAAGGAAGTGTTGTGTCATATGCTTCACGACAACTTAAACCCCATGAGAAGAATTATGCCACGCATGATTTGGAATTAGCAGCCGTGGTGCATGCATTGAAGACATGGAGAGATTTTCTCATCGGAAACCATTGTGAGGTGTACACGGATCACAAGAGTTTGAAGTATATTTTCACGCAGAAGGAGTTAAATCTCAGACAGAGGAGATGGTTGGAGCTCATTAAAGATTATGATATGAGATTGCATTATCACCCTGGAAAGGGTAACGTAGTAGCAGATGCGTTGAGCCGCAAGAGTCATGTCAACACTCTCATGACAGGAGAGTTACCTCAGGAGTTAGCCGAGGACCTTCGCGAGCTATGTTTGGAGATAGTCCCAAGAGGCTATTTAGCGACATTGGAGATTCAGTCCACCTTGATGGAAAGGATCAGAGAAGCTCAGAAGACGGAAAAGGAGATTGAAGAGATAAAGGAGAAGATGAGCAAAGGAAAAGCCAAGGGATTTCGTGAGGATGAGCACGATACCTTATGGTTTGAAGACCGCGTATATGTGCCAAATGATCCGGAGATCAGGAAGTTGATTTTGCAAGAAGCCCATGATTCACCGTACTCGATTCACCCAGGGAATACCAAGATGTATTTGGATTTGAAGAATACTTTCTGGTGGACCGGAATGAAGAAGGATATTGCAGAGTATGTAGCAGTTTGTGATGTGTGTCAGAGAGTGAAGGCAGAGCATCAGGAGCCAGCAGGATTGCTACAACCATTGCCGATACCCGAATGGAAGTGGGATAAAATAGGCATGGATTTTATCACAGGATTACCCAGGACTCGTTCAGGCTATGACTCGATATGGGTTGTAGTCGACCGTTTGACGAAAGTGGCTCATTTTATTCCAGTGAAGACCACTTACACCAGTGCTAAGTTGGCAAAGATATACATGACCAGGATCGTATGTTTGCATGGAGTTCCGAGGACCATTGTATCAGATAGAGGAACCCAATTTACCTCGAAGTTTTGGAAGCAGTTACATGAAACATTGGGAACCAGGCTGGAATTTAGTACAGCTTTTCACCCGCAGACAGATGGACAGACCGAGAGAGTCAACTAGATTTTGGAGGACATGTTGAGAGCGTGTGCACTAGATTATGGATCTAGTTGGGAGGACAATTTGCCATATGCAGAGTTTTCTTATAACAACAGTTATCAGACCAGTTTGAAGATGGCCCCTTTCGGAGCCTTATACGGAAGGAGGTGTAGAACACCGTTGTTATGGGACGAAGTTGGAGACCGTCAGCTGTTTGGACCAGATTTGATTAAGGAGTCTGAACAGAAAGTAAGGTTGATTCGCGACAGGCTCAAGGTAGCCCAGACCAGGCAAAAGAGTTATGCTGATTCTAAACGAAAGGAGACTGTTCACGAAGTCGGAGACAGAGTGTATCTTCGAGTATCACCACTTCGAGGAGTGAAGCGCTTTGGAGTTAAGGGAAAGTTAGCGCCCCGTTTTATCGGACCATACAGAGTGTTGGAACGTATGGGAGAGGTTGCTTACAAGCTGGAATTGCCCGAAGGATTGTCTGGAGTACATGATGTATTTCACATTTCTCAGTTGAAGAAGTGCCACGCAGAGATGGCTGAGATACCACTGAGAGATACTGTGCCACTGGAAGCGATTCAGCTGGAAAGTGATTTGACCTATGAGGAGAAACCAGTTAAGATTCTTGAGTATGCCAGCCGAGTTACCCGCAGCAAGGTTATCAAGTTTTGCAAAGTTCAGTGGAGTCACCACACGGAGGATGAAGCCACCTGGGAGCGAGAGGAAGATCTACGGAAGGACCACTCCCACCTGTTTTCTAGCCAACCCGAATCTCGAGGGCGAGATTCATCTTAAGGGGGGTAGGTTTGTAACATATCATGTTATACATAGATCATCATTGCATATCATGTTTTATTGCATTTTGACAAATCCTCGATAAATCCTAAGCAACTCAAGGACCCTCGGAGAGAGTTGGGGATTTTCTCGAATTTTCATATTTGATTTTCATCAAATAATAAGACGAGGATTTTGGTTTTAATTATTTTCTCTCCGGAAAAATATTTCATTTTAAAAATAAACGAGAGGAGAAAATATGACTTCTCCAAAACAATTGAAATACTGGAGGAAAAATGTTAAAATCATTTATTGGAATTTATTTGGATTTTATTTGCAATTTTTATTGCATTAAAAATATTGCATGTTTTCAAAATATTTATTTTGTGTTAAAAAAATGTTCACCCTATTCTAGATTTTTTAACTAGACGGGGAAAATTTATTTTATATTTTTCTGACTTTTATTTATTTTTCTGTGAATTATTTTCTGCGGAACGTTTTAAAAAAGAAAAAGAAACGCGCGCCCACTGGGCCGAGCCCAGCCGAGCGCCAGGCCGCCGGCCCACCCCGCGCCTCTCTCCTCTCCGCGCACGGGACGCCGCCGCGCCGCCGTGTCCGCCATGGACACGGGAGTCCGAGCTGCCGGAGCTTGCCCCTCCTCCAAGCGTCGCCCCCCCTTTATATACCCCGCAAACCCCCCCCTCTTCTCTCATCTCGCCGCCGCCGCCCGCCTTGCCCGTCACCGCCGCCGCACTTGCCCGCCGCCGCCTCCCGCACGGGAGCCGCCGCCGCCGCCGGTTGCCGCCGCCCCTCGCCGCCCCCCCTCCCCTGAGCCCGCACCCCGCGCCCCTCGCCGCCCCTCGCCCCGAGCCGCCGGAGCCCCTCCGGAGCCCCCGCCCCGACAAGGTACTGCCCCGTTCGTTTTGCCGGTTTTCAAAGAAAAAAACCATTCATTCTAAAAAAACCCTAGATCGGTTTTTTTTCGGTTTTATTATTTTGCGAGCGTTCACCGAATCGTTCGTTTTAACGAACGCGTTCGTCGGTTTTTCTCTGTTAACGAACGTCCGTTCTTTAACCGTTCATCCGTTTTCCTTTTTCGTCGGATTTTTCTGCGATTATCTCAGATTCGATTTCTGATCGAATCTTTGGTTCTGTTTAACTTCTCGCTCGTTTATCGGAATCAGGCGATTCAAGCGCCTAGAGTTTCGTCTCGAAATTCTCTTTCCGTTTAACCTACTCAAACAAGTTTTTGCTACAGTAAAATTTGACCTAGATCCAGATTAGTAAACGAAGCTTGTTTCTTTCGCCGTTTGACTTTCGTTGCTTCTTTCGAGTTGATTCTTTTTGCAAACCGGAGTTCTTAAGTTGAACTTACTGGTTGGATCTTCCATTCGAGTTTTACCTGTGCATTAGATGAGTACTGATTGTATGCTTGTTTGTTTGCGATAGAGTACCCGGAGTGTGCCGGTGGTTACTTCGACTCGTTAGGTTTTGCGGATCATCAGCAAGGCAAGTAACACTTTGATCATACTTTCCATACCCAGTTTTTACTGCATTAGATCTATTCCTCAAACATTGCATGACTAGGATCTAATTAAATTGTGGGAACTGGGAAGTAGTTGAGGTAGTACCTATTACCTGTTTTCTTATCAAACCCTTGGGAGTTACTTCTACGTTGCTATTATTATTGCCATGCTATGCTCGTAGACGTGGATTGGGTTTTGAGAGATATTCATGACAGATGTGATGTTTTATTAATGGTTCAACTTAAGGTGGCAACTAAAACTCACATCTGGGTGGATTGAGGCACCTGGAGAACCCAGTGTTGTCTGATTTTATAAGGTCCGCCACCCAGGCTCAAAGGGATCATAAGATTGTTCATGCTAGAAACTTCCGTGTGCAACCACAAGCTATTATGGGCTCTAGCATAGTTGAGTAGGTTACATGATCTCTTGAAGAGGTGGGCTAGCAGATGTAGGGGAAAGTAGGTGTACCGGTCCATCCAGAGTAAAGAGTGATTGTTTCTGAAAGATTGTGTCTCGGTCATCCGTTTCTCAAACACCATGCAGTGCGAGAAATAAAACGGAGGCGATCGGGTCTTGTGGGGAAAAGTGCGCAAACCTCTGCAGAGTGTACAAACTAATCATGGTTAGCCGTGTCCCCGGTTATGGACAACTTGAGTATCTAGTACCTGGATTATCATTTGAATCTCATCACCATGTTACTTTTAATTAATTTTGTTGGGTTAATGATGACACTTAATTGGGATTGAGTTGGAGGTACCTTCTCAATGTTTAACAACCACCATGATAGTTAAATAAAATTTATTCCTTTGAAGTAGGATAAAATTGGCTTTTCGCAAAATTGTAACCATAGAGCTTTCCACCAGCCATATATGCGTGTAGTATAGCATTATTACTGTTCATTACTCTCTATCTGTTACTTTGCCAGCATATTCTATGTGCTGACCCGTTTTCGGGCTGCAACGTTTCATGTTGCAGACTTTTCAGACGACGAGTAAGGTGCCTTAGGTCGTGGTCTTATACTCAGTGATGCCGCTGGAGTTGATGGACTCACTTATCTTCCAAGTCTTCCGCTGTTATCGTTTTAGATGGCCTTAAGCCATGTTTATCATACTTAATCTCTTTGGAGATATTCGATGTAATAAGTGTGTGATTGCTACTCTGTTATAAATCCTCCATTTGTACTGTGCGTGTCAGCATTACTGATCCAGGGATGACACTGGTGCACAGCAGCACAGACCATTTGAGGTCTGGTCGCTACACTCCCACCTCCTGTGAAATCCCGACACGGGAAATGCCCGTGGTACCCCTGACCCGAAAGAACCGCCTCAAATCGGTGGGGGTACTTTCACAACTTACCCCACATTTCGGACAAGCGCGTCTCTAAGCCATGGTTCCCTACTACCATCCCATCCGCCCACCCATTCGTACACCAAGGCCACGAAAACCCACGATGAAACCCCACACCCTGCTCCGTCCGCCACCCAGCCGGAGCCTCTTCCCCGACGACGTCGTCCACAGCAACACCTCGACGTCCCTCATCCACCGTACCGGATGAGGATCCGTCGTCGATCTCATCGTCCCGCCGGTTCAGCCACCCCGTCCTCCACCTCCAAGGAGCTGCCCCGACGTTCCCCTCGTCTTTCGCGCCACCTCCATTCCCACACCGCCGTCTTCACCTGCACCACCGGAAGAGCATCATCATCACCGTTTCCTCGGATGAAGCTGCGGCCTAATCGGCGCCACCAAAGAGGTTGTACACTAATCGCCGCATTTTCTTCTTGATTCGATCTCACGGTGTTACCGGCGCTCGGTCCCGAGCCGACACGGCGCGGCTCCATCCACGGCGGCGTCGTCGGCCACTTCCTCCACGGCGTCGCTCCCTCGGCGGCGACGTCCACATCAGTAGGAGCTGCTGCTGCTTTAGCTCTCGCTCGCGCTGCTGCTCTGCTCTTGCTCTCGGTACCCTTCCTGGTCTGCTCTTGCTATTGCTCTTGCTCGCGCTGCTGCTCTCGTTCTTGCTCTTGCTTGCGATGCTGCTCCGATTTAGCTACACTTCAGTCGACTGAATCAACTTTTGGGTCAGTCGATTTTCAGGGGGTGGGGGGGCTCGCCGGGGTGAAGGAAGAACCAGCCGCAGTGGGGAGGGGGGCTCGCCGGAGAGGTACCCCACTATCTATCTTGGTTCAGGATGGGGGCGGTGGTCGCCGGCGGTGGCGGGGCGTTGGTGGGGCGGTGGCATGGGGATCGCCGGAGAAAAAGCTCGGCACGGGGGGGCCTAGAGGGATGGCCGGGGCGGCGGCGGACCGGCGGTGGGGAGTGTTTTCGGGGCGGGCGGGGCGGCGCACCGCCGGCCGCGGGCGGCGAGGCGCTGCTGTTTGGCTGGTGGTGGCTGGCGGCTCAGGGGGGTGGAGGTTGAAGATGAACCGCAGGCCCTTGATTTCGTATCCAACGGCTGCAAAATTGACTGACCAGAGATGAAAAAGTCAGTCGACCGACGTGTAGCCTCACCTTGCTAGTGCGTTCAGTTTCGACAGCAAAATTCAGTTTCGACAGCAAAATTCAGTTTCGACAGTTAAGTTCAGAGATGAGCGGCTGATGTATTTTACATCTAGCACTTTGTGGTTATGTATTTTACGTCATGTATTGGAGATGCTATTAGAATTCCACTCAGTTTAACGTTGTTTGTTGTCTCTCTTGTCCTACTTTAGCCTCGGCGTCGTACAACTCACCGGAGCTGCTCCAACGACGAAACCCTCCATCACAGCGGAGCAGTACCTCGGGCTCCATCTCCAGACGCCTAAGATCTTCTTCCCCTCCTGCGATAGCAAAGTCAGCCAGAGCATCCTCACCGGCCAACCCAATCATGCTGAGATCGACATGGCTTCGCCAAAGAGGTTGTACACTTGTTGCATCTCTTTTTTACTCTACATGTTATATATATTGTCCACTGAGCACACGGATTTGTTCCTTTAGTGTCTCCTAGAAAGAAAAAACGTAGGAATTTTAATTTTCACTTGTCCTCCTTTTCAAATTCCTATTCATGATGCACAAGACTAAGATATAGTAGCATAATAGCATTATAACCGTACATTTTCTTGTGGTTTGACTTAATCTCACCATGCTTCTTTGCATCCTGTGATCTTCCAATTGTTGTGAATCAAACACCCAGATTGGCAGAAATCCTGTGTTTTTAAATTCTCTGTTTTGCACGTGCATTCCTATCCTATTCCTGTCTATTTCCTATCCCTGCATTGTTGGAATCCTCCAATTCAAACGAGCCCTTACAGAATTACTTCTCTTACAGATAGTTGTCAAAGAAAACCTTGCGTGGTTTGTCCCGCTCCTGCTGCGCCGTTGTCCACCCAAGCTCAGCTGCTCCAACGACAGAAGGGTCCAGCACAGCAGGGATCCGGCCTCCAGACTGTCTTTCGCAGCCTCAGATCTTCTTCCCCGCCGCTGGTAGCCATGAAAACTGCATTACCATCATCAACCGAGCAGATGACCTCGAGGAATACAAGGGTCCGCAAGAGAGGTCACACTCTTTCGTGTCTGCTTACGTTATGCATCGCTTAATATTACATGCTACTTTATCATCCTGTTCACCGATTAGACTCTGAGTCAGCTCCAAACTAATGGTCAAACTTGAGTTTTTAAATGGTTGTGGGGTACATATTGGGGCCGCTATCAATAGTATCTATCTACTATCTGGTTAATCTCAGGTGTCTACTATGAGTTTCATGTTGGTTGGGAAACAAACAGTAAAGAAGCCATTATCTGTATTTTTTAACTGAAGCCATTATCCGCCTGCTATTATTGGTTTTGGGTCTATCCACAGGTAGCTACCATCACTCTGGATTTCTGCATGCACTCCTTACATAATCTCACTATGTTTTATTCCTATGCATGACAATTATTGTAAACAATGGAACTGAACATGTAGAGCAAAAGAGACGAGCCTTGCGTGGCAATAAAATTTCATGCAGACGTTGCTCCATGGTAGGCGCAAAGGCAGCCCCCCTCCACGCATTTCGGATTGTAATCGAGAGGAAGATATCTGTTATGAGGGGGATTCAGAAGGACAAGACAACACCTATTTACCCCCTGAGGTCTTCGCTCTAACTTGGCATGCTGATGTTGGTTATATCATGCATATGGTGTCTTGCATTGCTTACTTTATACATCAAATATGTCATCTGCTTAGTTTAGACATCCTTTGTGCGAATGCCATCTGTTTAGTTTATTCATTGTTTATGTGAATTATGCAACACCATCTTGTTTAGCCAGGCATCATATATGTGAATTTTGCAATGCCATCCTGCTTAGCCAGTCATCTTATATGTAAATTATATCAGGCCATCCTTTTTTTCGTTACATATTACATTTGTCAACATTGTTAGTACATTCAACTGCTCTTCGTGTGCATCAACCATTTGACACGGTGATGGCAAATTCTGGAGTGAAAACAAGGTCTTCAGAGCAGACTATGCTATCTGACGAAGCACATATCTCGCTGGTTACGGATAGCTCCTCAGAGGAGGATTCAGAGACAAATGATCAGTCCTATTCCCCCCCCCCCGAGGTTTATGCTCTAACTTGGCAGGGTTATGATGCTCATATCATGCGTATGGTGTCTCACATTGCTATGTCATTTGATTAGTTTAGACATGCTTTGTATGAATGCCACCTGTTCAGTGTCTAATTACCATATATGTGAATTATGCAGTGCCATCTTGTTGCAAGACATTATATATGTGAATTATACAATGCTATCTTGTTGCAAAGGCATTATATATGTGAATTATGCAATGCCATGCTGTTTAGCCAATCATCATGTATGTGAATTATATCATGCTATCATTTTTTTGTATTACGTGTTCCATTTGTCGACAACGTTTGTATATTCAACTACTCTTCCTGTGCATCAGCCATTTCAAGCGATGATGGAAGTATCTGGAGTGAAAACAAGGTATTCAGAGCAAACAATGCTACCTGCTGAAGCAGACATCTTGCTGGTTACAGAGAGCTCCTCAGAGGAGGATTCAGAGACTGATGACCAGTCCTATTTCCCCCCTGAGGTCTATGCTCAAACTTGGCAGGGTTATATTACCCATGTCATGCATGTTGTCTTGCATTGCTTAGTTTTTACATCATATATGGATTGCCATCTGCTTACTTGCTTACTATATAAATCATATATTTGAATTATATCATGCCATCATGTTTACATAGTACATACACATCATCTATCTGAATTATGGCATGGCAACCCATTTAATAAAGACATCATATAGTTATATCATCTCATCCTGTTTAGTGTTTACAGTCATCATATTTTGAATTATGGCATTCTATCCGTGAATGTATGTGAATTATGGCATGCCAACCTATTTAATAAAGACATTATATAGTTATGTCATGTCATCCTGTTTACATAGTCTCATATTTTGAACTATGTCATTCCATCTTTTTTAGTTAGCCATCATAATGTGAAATTGTGTCATGCTATCCTGTTTAGTTAGCCATCATATATGTGAAATTGTGTCATGCTATCCTGTTTGGTTAGACAACATAAATATGAATTATTTCATGCCCTCTTTTATTCCCCACTATCCATTGCACCTGTCTATCATACAATGTCTATACTTTCAATTACTTTTCTTGTTTATCATCCATTTGAATTGGAGAGCGTGATGACAGTATCTAAGGGAGTAACAACACGGTCTTCAGAAAAGATAGTGCTACCAGTTGATGCAGATAGAACCACGGTTGTACTTGCCCAAGGACCAGATCCACCACACATAACCCAGACTCTCGGAGATTGTACCCCTACCCAGTTGGATAGAGAACCAGCTACACCCCTTCTAACCCAACCCCGGCAGATAGTAACCCAGTTCCAGTTGACACAGCACCGTCTCCACCACAGAGCACCCAAACACGAGCAGTTAGTAAGGGAACTGCAGTGCCCAAAGCACGAGGACCACCACTCCGAATCCCAACTCAACGCTTAAAGGAGAAGAAGATTTGTTCTCAGGTCAGGTTCTGTAGCTATGGTTCATACTCCTTTGCTCTTACATTACTGTATTTACTCATACCAACTACTTTCAAATTTGAAGGATGGAATTGAAACTCCAATGGCGCAACAGGTATGTTTTAAACCTGTTTCTTTAACTGGTTTGCTGTTGTAACCTGCTCTATGTGGATTTTAGTTTCAATTGAATAAACAGTTATGTTCTCATGTCATGCACATTACAAGTGTTGTTATTGCTCTATAGTTACCCACACTTATATTCTGTCTATTCTGCTTTGTCTTGAACAAATATTATTTGAACTGTGTCTCTATCTTGATTTGGCAACAAAAACTAGAATGATATAGACCATAAAGTGACCATGGTACATATATATATGTTTGTTTCATGCTGTTATCCTGTCCACTTTACTACTGAACTCATTTACCAAAATGAGTTTCATATACAACATGGTAAACATGTGATGTGTCTGCTTGTTTCTCTTTTAGAATGCGGACAAAATATTGGAGAACAGTACCGCGTTATCCAATGGTAAAGGAAGTAATGCAGATAAGGTTCAAGATAGTGAGACATCCCTGTTGGTCTCCAAGAAAGCTGATAAAAACTATCTTGACGACAGTGAGGGAACCCAAAAGTCCTGTCTTGATGTAGTGTTCGAGTTACTGGCCACTACTGCTGGCACAAGCTCTTTGAACTCGCTGCCTGAATCAGGTCGTCTTCTTGAGTCTCAACTTCAAGTTGAAAGACATCGATCAGATGTGCCGCGCCAGGAAGCTGAAGGACTGAGGAAGTCCCTGCAGAATTCAGATGCATATTTTCTGGTGCAACAGCAAGCGCTGGAGGATTTAAGCGCCAAACAAGAGAAAGTTAATAAGCTTACTAAGCATCTTGCCAGCATTATGGGTACCCAGGATATTGTTTCTTGAGATCTTTTGAAGTGGTTTCAGTTCTGGATTTGTTTTGCTGCGGCGTTTATTTGCGCTGGTCGCCAACTTTGACAACCAGTGTATATGATATGCTGCTTTGTTCCCTATATTTGCACTGGTGGCGAACTTTGATGCCCAGTGGATGTAATATGTGTAATAGCCGTGATAGCCTAGCATTAATTGCTTGCTTATTTATTTCCTTGTTGTCTTGTTTATTTGTTTGCTTGTAGTCATTGCAGTTCTTTTTCCGCGGTTAGCTAGTGGCTGCACTAACCTATTTTTTAAAACTAGGCCACAATAACCATGGGCTAATATTTAGTGTAGTGACACTGGGCCTCCTACTGGCCGTAGAAACAGTGGGCCTTCTACGGGCCGTAGAAACAATGGGCCTTCTACGGGCCATAGAAACAATGGGCCTTCTGCGGGTCGTATCATCAATGGGCCTTATACGGGCCGTATGGTCGATTGGCCAAACATGGGCCAAACAGACCGCATTATGGCCGTAAACGGGCTAGAGTTGGAATCGTCCGTTCATGGGCCGACCATAACGGGCCATCGTTAATAGGCCGTATTTGATGACGCTATGAAAACGGCCCAACGTATTAACGGACCACAAACGGGCCGACTGTAACCACGGGCTGAATTTGGCCCACAAGCAGAAAATGACAGTAACGGGCCGTAAGTAAACGAATGATCGAAATGAGCCCAAGAATAAATGGGCTCTGAGAAGGCCGAAAGATAACATGGGCTGGAAACGGCCCAACGGAATAATGGGCCGTTAATGGGTATAAAGTGATACACTGTTCATTACGGGCCAGTTTCACCACGGGCCGTTAATGGGTGTAAAGTGATACACTGTTCATTACGGGCCAGTTTCACCACGGGCCGTTAATAGGCCAAGAGTTACATAGGGCCTCATATGGGCCGAAAGACGTCATGGGCCATACATGGGCCAGAAGTGAAAATTGGCTGGAATCATATTGGATGGCCCAGATGACGCTACTGGGCCTAATTCGGATAGGGCGTAACGGGCCTTGGGTTAGCGGGCTGTAAATGGGCTATATGCGAACAGGCCGTTAACAGGCTTTCCATGGGCCGGCCCGCCACCTTTTGACCAACTAAAACAGGCCGGCCTTTTCACAGGAATGGGCCTCTGTTGGGCCGTGCCACGTGCCGACGTATCATAGGCGCCTTCTGTCCAATGAGTGGATGACATCTGTCCCAACGATGAGCCAACACGTGTTTCCTCCAGCCAATGATGATTTTACACGTGGAAAATCCCCATTGGTCGGGGCTGTTAACGGGTTATCGGATCCAAAACCTGACCCGATAGCTTAACGGCGTTCCGTTACGGTGGATGCCACGTGTCGGTCACCCTTGACGAAAGCACTTCTGTGACGCGCGATTTATCGTCATTGAAGTGCACACTTCCGTGATGATAATTTTGGTAATGTCATGGAACACTTCTACAACAGCAGAGGTATGACTATCTTGATTCTGTCATAAAATCGTCATGGATGTACATGCATCACAAAAAACGCGACCTACTGTGACAAACACGTATCATCACGAAAGTGTATTTTTTTTGTAGTGCTCGCCGTCCATCTCAACCGGCGGCGATGCCGGTGTACACGTGTGCTGGTGTGTGTTGTGTGCTGGGTGTGCGCAAGTGCGTCCTTCTGTGCATGCTGCCGCGCAGTGGTGAATTGTGCGCGAGTGCGTCCTCCACGCGGAAGAAGTGTGTCCTCAATGCGCCCTCAATTTACTAGCGTGCGGGGTGCTACCCCGAGTGGTTTCAACTTTGTTTACTTCACCGCGTGTCAGATGGGCTTCTAGTTTACTTATTTTCACCCACTGCCACATGGGCCAGCACACGAAGATACAGAACATGAGCTAACAAAGCAGCATGTGGATTGGTTGACCGGTCAACTAAACAATATACGGAGCTATACGCTAACACAGTGAGTGTATAATCCGTCGGTATAGAGTGTTCGTGTGAGAGGGGAGGCCCATGAGAGATAGCAGAGAGAGAGAAAGAGCTACTCCCTCCGTTCGACAATGTAGTTCCAACATTTTTTTAAAGTCAAACTTGTGAAACTTTGACCAAGTTTATAAAGAAATTACTTATATCTACAATACCAAAGATAAATGATAGTATGAAGTAAGTACATGTTGTGATGAATCTAATGATCTTTCCAGATGTAAATGTTTTCTCCACATATACCTGGTCAAACTTTTCTGAGGTTTGACTTTTCAAAACATCCATATGCTTATGGAGGTGAGAGAGTCCCTAACTAGAGAGAGAGAGTGAAATAGAAAGAGTGAGTGAAAAAAGTGTGTGTGCGTGTGTGAAAGAGACATGGACAACACTCGATAAAAGTCGAGAAAAAATGTGTGTCTTATGCAAACATATCACACATGCATCTTCGACAACGGAAGCAAGGTGAGGAGAGAGTGTGTGGTTGTTTGCAACCGAGAGAGCAAGACCCCTAGCACGTGGCCAAGAGGGGTCTGACAAACAAGGGAGAGAGGTCGAGAGAGACGTACGGAGAAAATGCAGACATGGGGAGGAGAGAGTGTATGTTTGTCATAGAGAGATCCCCTGGAGATCGTGATGGGACTACATGGGTAGGGGATCGAGTGACAAGGTGTGTGCGCGATAGAAGATATCACGAGAGATATCGAGATAGACGTATGGATGGAAGGAGACAATACGTGTGTTCCTGATGGCTAGTGAGAGATAATCATACTTAGGGGGGGTGCTTGCGCCTATGATGGAGTGAGGGATTATGGTACTTATTAGGGGGGTGCGTGTCACATATAGAGAGAACAAGGGCGGAGAGTGTTGGATGGGTCTATATGTATAGCGTGAGCGAGACATGCGTATGTGTGAAGCAGGGAGATATAAAGTTTGAGAGAGATTGAGGAGCCCCGATAAGGCTGAGTGGTGCGTCGGATAGCTGAGAGGGGGAAATAGATATTCCATCCGCTCGATAATGCAGTGCATGTAATTTTTTTAGAAGTCAAACTTTGGAAACTTTGATCAGGTTTACACAAATGTTATTTATATCTTCAATACCAAAGATACATCATACGAAACTACATCTCATGGTGAATCTAATGATATATGTTTGCCGTTCCAGATGTAATTGTTTTTCTCAATGTACATGGTCAAACTTTGTGATGTTTGACTTTTCAGTAAATCAATATGCTATGGACCGAGAAGAGTGCCTAAGTCGAGAGGGATCAAGTGCGTGTGAAGGAGAATGAGTAAGTGTGCAAAAAGAGTATGTGTGTGAAAGAGAAAGTGACAACAAACGATAAATTTGAGAGAGAGTGTGTTTTTTCGTTTCTTAGGCGAACATATCACGCATGCATCTCCGAGATAGAAAAGCGAGGCGAGGACATACACGAAGATAGCTAGTGTGTGATTGTTTGCAACGGAGAGAGACACCCCTATAGCACATGTCCAATAGAGGTCTGGCCAATAAGGAACAAAGGTCGAGAGGGACACATGGAGAACATGGACACATGGGGAGGGTGATAGGGTGTGTTTGTGATAGAGACACCCCCTCGAGATCGCGAGGGGACTATATGGGTGGGAGATCGAGGGAGGTGCGTGCGCGATAGAAAGATGCCCCGAGAGAAATCGAGATAGACCATGCACATGTTTGTGATGGAGACTAAGATTAGCTAGTCATATACATATAGGGGGGGACTGCGTGTGCCTACAATTGAGTGAGAGACCATCATACTTGGCTAGCTAGGCAAGAGATTGTGTGTGTGTGCGTGTGAGATGGAGAGAGAACGAGGGAGCGAGATAGAGTTTTAGATGGGCCTATCGAGTGCGAGTGAGATATGCATGTGTATGTGTGACCCAGGTAGACGGAGAGTTTGAGAGAGAGGGGGAAGAGCTCCGAGACGACAGAGTGGTGCGTGAGAGAGTTATGGGCAACGAGCCAAGGAATTTGTGTGCGTACGATGAGTGCACCCAAGATATCTAGCTTGGACTAGAGAATCATACATAGTGTGCGAGAGAGACCTATAGATGGATTACATATGCATGCGAACTAGAAAGACCCCCCACGCACACACACAAAGAGAGAGAGATGGAGAGAAAGAGCGAGGACCAACAAGGTTTGTGTGTTGGATGCGTGCGACAGAATTGAAGATTGTCGGAGAGAGAGAGAGAGAGAGAGAGAGAGAGAGAGAGAGAGCAGGAGTCCGGGAGAGGGGGAGGTCGCGTTTAATGCATCAAAGACTGATATAAACCATGTTTCGATATAAACTTGCATTCAAATATTTAAATTGGAGAACATGTTGTCTGCAATCCACACATGAACGGATATATGCGTATATCAAACAAGTTCATTAATTTGACTTTCAACATGTTCATGGAGTACTGTAATACTGTACAACATGCTATTTGATTGAGGTGTTCAATTTTGGATTTAGTTCACTATTTTTACCTGGTTAACGAGCTATTTCATTGAATCGAGATATTTCATTTTGGGTTTGATTTCCGTTTTTGAGTGGGTCAACTATTTGTCATATAGTAAATCGCTAGCAACGAGCATGTAAAAACACATTACTCCCGAGCATCATCTCTCCATCTAAAAAAGAAGTGGCAAGCTAATATTTCTAAATTTGATTTGAATCGACTTGGTAAGGTAGACGTCGATGCTCGTTCTCCCAAATTTTGAACGAACCGTTAAACATCCTCTGCTCGGTGGAATTCACCCGAGCAAATAAAAGGGAGACGCGAAATTACCGTCCTATGTGGGAGACGCATTAATTGGCCCGTTGTGCATCGAGGGTAGGTTCGTAACTTCATCCAAGCGTGCCTTCTCCTCGGCCAAAATGACATGGTCAGCAAAACACGCTCTCCTCGCCCGAAATAGGTCGCGCCCACTTTTTCAAAACATGCTCTCCTTGCCCGAAATCGCTCGCGCCCACTATATTTCAAAACACGCCCTCCTCGCCCGAAATCGCTCCCGCCCACTATTTGGGGAGAAGCAAAGTTACTCTACTATCCCTGACCCTCAGTACACCGACCCAAGCCAAGAAGCCTAAAGGCAGGGGCAGAACTGTAACTCCCCCTCACATTTCAGACAAATGGGTCCGTAAAACATGGTTCCACTCCCCTCCCAATCCCCCCCATTCATACCTCGTGGGCGCCAAATCACCTTCTCCCAGGAAGCTCCCTTCTCCCGAGCCACGAAACCTCTGCCCCTCCTCCATGGCGCCTCCACCGCACCAATTTCACAGCCGCCCTCCTCCCTAATGCCGGAGACGCTGTCCATTTGCCGTCGTGCACTGGGTCGTCTGCCTCTTACTCCGTGCTGCTGGAGCTGCCTCGACGACGGCCGCGTGAACCGTACCACAACCGATTCACCCTCGCCGTTGTTCACGGCGCCGGAGCGGCTCCAACTTCGGATCCGTCTAGAGTCCCGGCGCTACTTCCCCGTAGCCGTCGACCATCGCGACATCGCTGTTTCCCTGCCGCCGGTGGCCACCACAAATGCGCCGGCCTCACCGAATCGGTAGCTGGACCTGCCTATTTCACCATGCCGCCAGATAGGTCGCACCCTCTTCTCAAATCACTTTATTTAGGCATCAGTTGTCTGAATTTTTTTTCTGGGCCAATCGATTCCCAATGGGAAGCAGCACCCCTCGAGGCGGCGGAGCTCCTAGGCTGCCGGTTGGATGGTCTCTAACGTAAGGGTGCGGGGCCACAAGTTCGCCGCGGTAGCAGCGCTTAGATGGTTATCTTAGAGTTGCGTGGGTTCAAGGTATTGCCGCCGCCGGATCTGGATGACGGGGAGCCTTTGTGGCTTGGCCCAAGGGCGGCGCAACCACGGCAGTGCGGTGGGGCGTGGAGCGGGATTTTGGCTGGGTCCACGGACGGCGGAGGCAAGCTGCTCTGCCGTTGGTCACTGGCTCTTCGGGGAAGATTCCTAACAGTGTCAGTCGGGAGGCACAAGAGGGCCATCAAGCCATCCGGCGTAGATCGGACAGTACCAAAATAAAATAAAATCGTGTGACCCCAATTTAGTCTCGGTCAACAGACGTGTGACCACTCTCGTACCTTGCTGTTGATCTCTTAGTGTATTTCTTCAGATCAAAGAGATGTGTCGTTCTTAACATTATGCGTTATCTGCATCTTCAGCCACACCGTCTTCCAACTCACCACAGCTGCTCCAACAAGGGGAGCATACACCAGAGGGGAGCTATAGTCCCTACTCAGTAGTTCCCTGCATCGAATGCGCGTGCCCGACATGGACAGCCACAACAACTGCAGGGCCATCGACAAGTCAGCACATGATGCTCACTCCTATGGATGGCAGCCAGATAGGTTGTACCCTCATCTTACTTGTGTGCAACATTAATGGCTTTGTTATTCATCTAAGCATGGAAAATAGATTATTACATTTCACTGTATATTCATGCTGATCTCTTACGGGTCTTGTTCAGGAGTTAACGATGTTCCATAGTTCAGCTAAGATACTTGTTCTTTAGGTAACGCTGTTCCATAGTTATCATCCATGAGCCAATGCTATCCCATAGGATGGTGATTATAGTATTATACCACTTCTAGTATTACCTATGTTGTTCTTTAATACTTTTGTGTGCCATCTAGTTAATCTCGAGTACAAACGATACATATTCTGTAGCTCTCATCTGTGTTCTCCCTTTAGTTTTTGAGACCTGTTGCTGCTAGTTAACCCCAGCCCTACTATTAATGTCGTCTCCTATAGGCACTCATTACATAAATCTAACTACTAGTTGTCTTCCATGGATGTCAGATATAATTGCACACACTGATATATCCACAAGAACCTCACGGAGCAATGTAAAGGCCAATAAACTTGATGTCAATGATACCCAATATGATGGAACATGTAAAGGCAGTTCTTCAGAAGACTTGCAGAGAGATGTTGAATCCTCTTCACCCCACAAGGTCCTTGCTCTAACTTGGCCCGTGATATGGGTACAACATGCATATAATCTCCTGGAGTGTATCTACTCTCTTGCAATGCCATGTGCTTAGCATGCTGATCATGCATGTAAATATGTCATGCCTTCCTGTTTTTCAGTACCTATTCCATTCATGATAACATGTTTTCAAATTCAAGTACTGTCATTCTACTCTATCGCAATGCCATCTGCTTAATTTGGACATCATGCTTCTGAATATCTTATGCATTGTTATTCATCAGTACGTACTTCATCTGTCTACCATACCATGTTTTTTTACATTGAAGTGTTGTTCTAGTGCTCTATTGCAATGCCATCTTAGTTTCCCAATCATACACGTGTATGATGCCTTAGTTTTTTCTATACGTATTCCGCCAGCATACAGTTTTACATTCAACTAGTGTTTTTTTTACTGTGTTGTCCTGTCGTATCCCCAGCTCTTACACCATACTCCCTCCGTTCGTATTACATGTTGCCGAAATGGATAAAAAAGGATGTATCTAGAACTGAAATACGCCTAGACCCATCCATTTTTTCCGGATGGAGGGAATACATGTCAATATGTCATGCCTTTCTATTCTTCAGTACCTATTCCGTCTCTCTGCTGTAGCATGTTTTATAACTGAAGCACCATTCTTCTATACAAGGCATGCAAGGGGAAGACGACTATGTTAGAATCTGAAGGGTTACAAACCATGTCTTTGCAAAATATCCAAACGCCAGGACATAATAAACCAACTCTAGTTTTTATAGATATTGCTCCAGCACAGAGAAACCCAAGTCCTACTGATAATAAGCAGATTCCAGTGGCCAAAGAACTAGTCCGCTATAGTCCAGCAAAAATAAGTCAACTCCATTCTAAGAAGCATGTGTGTACCCTTGCATCATGAAATTTTATAGCATGCTATCATATTTTCTACATGTTTCTTATCCATCTCTCTTTTAGAAAATAAGCTTAACAGATAGAAGAATTTCTGCACTAGTATCGTCTGTGAGGAAAGATTCTTGCAGGAATTCTCTGTACTCCAATGCAGATGTAAGTACCTGTTGTATATCACTATATTTTTACATCAGCATGTATTTTGTTAATCGGCGTGAATCCAACCTTTATCTGATCTAAATTTAGTTGTAGCAAAATGTATGATTAAAAGCAACAATGTTGATTTTTGTAAGGAAAACTGCCTGGTAGTTTTGCATCCTGAGCTGCATGAGTGTACTATCTCATATCAATGGGTTTGATTACTTTGGTTCTGTAGTGGGTTTTCAGTGTTTTTTTTACTGTGTTGTCCTGTCATATCCCTAGCACTTACATCATACTCCCTTCGTCCGGATTACATGTCGTAGAAATGGATAAAACTGGATGTATCTAGAACTGAAATACGCCTAGACCCATCCATTTATTTCCGGATGGAGGGAAGGCATGTCAATATGTCATGCCTTTCTATTCTTCAATACCTATTCCATATCTGCTGTAGCATGTTTTATAATTGAAGCACCATTCTTCTATATAAGGCATGCAAGGGGAAGACGGCTATGTTAGAATCTGAAGGGTTACAAACCAGGTCTTTGCAAAAGATCCAAACGCCAGGAGATAATAAACCAACTCCATTTTTCATAGATACTGCTCCAGCACAGAGAAACCCAACTCCCACTGATAAGAAGCAGATTCCAGTGGCCAAAGAACTAGTCCGCTCCAGTCCAGCAAAAGAATGTCAACTCCATTCTAAGAAGCGTGTGCGTATCCTCGCATCATGAAATTTTATAGCATTCTGATCATATTTTCTACATGTTTCTTACCCATCTCTCTTTTAGAAAATAAGGTTAAATGATAGAAGATTTCCTTCATTGGGATTGTATTCGAGGAAAACATCTTGCGGGAATTCTCTGTCCTCCAATGCTGATGTAAGTACCTGTTGTATATTACTACATTTTTACATCAGCATGTATTTTGTTAATCGGCGTGAATCCAACATTTGTCTGATCTAAAATTAGTTGTAGCAAAATGTTAAAGGCGCCAATGTTGATTTTTGTAAAGAAAACTGCCTGGTAGTTTTGCATACTGAGCTGCAAGAGTGTACTATCTCATATCATGCACATTACTGAATTGTAGTGCTGCTCTGGTTGCCCATTCATTCATTGTGTCAATGTTGCTTTCGTATTACCTTACCTGGCTGATGATAGTTGTGCCATATTGTGTTAATTTGGTGTTGGCTAGTTGCCCAAACGTTCGTTGTGCCAATGTTGTTTTCCTATTATCTGACTTGGCCAATGATAGCAATGCTAGTGTCTTAATTTGGTGCAGGCTGCTGAAGATAACAAGACAAACTCTGAAAACAGCAAGGCAACCCCATTGTTTCTTTACAATAAATCTAGGCCAGGTAATATGCCAATAACTCATGATTAATCTGTTTGGTTCCCCTCCTAATTCATGTTATGATGCAGTGGTCGAGACACTCTCCACTATCAATAATACAGGCCTTCCAAAATCGCCATCTGAATCTGTTCAGTATCCTCTGTCTCGAATGCAACGGGAAAAATGTATGTTTGTAAACCAATTAATGGCTGAAGGAATGATGGAAATGGTGGAGGAATCAGAGGTGCTGAGTCGTGCGACACAACAACTGATCAATGTTTTCAGAGAGAGTGTACCAAAGCAGCAAGAACTTGCCCACATGCTTATGGGCGTCATCTGTGCTGAGGTTGCAGATTGTGACGTTGTAGATCATTAGGTTCTGTTCATATATTTGCACTGGCATCAATCTTTGATTGCCCAGTGGATGTAATTTCCTGTAATATATGCTGGATGTGCAACGTTTTTCCCTGTATGCCGTACCTTTGCTTGATCGGTTTTCGTCCTGTGCATAATTTCTCGTCGTAATGGGCTGAAATTATCTAATTTGGCCTAAAGACATGTACGAACTTTAGTGGGCCCATTAAGTTAATGGGTCGTTACCAGGCCGAAAGTTAATGGTCAGCCCTCTTAACTCCCGGGTCGTTAACGGGCTGACATCGAAGCGGGCAACAGGTGGGCCCAATTGATTTCACGGGTCGTTAACAGGCCGTTACTAAGTTTGGGCTACATATGGCCCAACTATACTGTGGGCCTTTAGCGGGCCGAAAGAGACAACGGGCTTGTACTGGACCATGAAGAGCATGGGCCGCTAAGAGGCCGAAAGTCAGGTCGTATTGTAAATGGCCCAACTGTGTTGTGGGCCTTTAGCAGGCTGAACAGAAACCGAGCTGGTATTGGACCATGAAGGGCATGGGCCATTAAAAGGCCAAAACTCAGGTCCGACTACAAATGGCCCAACTCATTTATGGTCCGTTAACAGGCTGAAAGGCACACAGGGCCGGGAATTGGCCCAACAATTAAACGGGTCGCTAAAAGGCCAAAACTCAGGTCCGACTACAAATGGCCCAACAGATATATGGGCCGTCACCAGGCTGAAAGACACACCGGGCCGGAAATTGGCCCAACACTTAAATGGGTCGCTAAAAGGCCGAAACTCAGGTCCGACTACAAATGGCCCAACTGATTTATGGGCCGTCAACACGCTGAAAGACACACCGGGCCGGAAATTAGCCCAATATTTAAATGGGTCGCTAAAAGGCCGAAAGATGTACATTGTGAAAATTGGCCCATCCACTGAATGGGCCGTTAACAGGCCGAAATCTCATCGGGCCGATATTGAGCCCAAATATATAGCGAGATATTAAAGGGCTCGAACTGACGATGGGCTGCAATGGTGTCAAATCTTTAACGGGCCGTTTATGGGCCGAATTGGCACATCTCGTATGGGTCGTGGGCTTAAATGGACCTGACACAAGTAGGCCTTATATGGGCAGGCCTGCTATTCTTTACTAGGTCGACCTTTTTCACCGGAATAAGCCACTGTTGGGCCATGCCACGTGTCGACCTATCATAGGCGCCTCCTGTCGAATGAGTGGATGACATCTGTCCCAATGGTGAGGCAACACGTGTTTCCTCCGGCCAATGATGATTTTACACGTGGAAAATCCCCATTGGTCCGAGCTGTTAACGGGTTATCGGATCCAAAACCGGACCCGGTAGCTTAACGGCGTTCCGTTACGGTGGATGCCACGTGTCGGTCACCCTTGACGAAAGCACTTCTGTGACGCGCGATTTATCGTCATGGAAGTGGACACTTCCGTGATGATAATTTTGGTAATGTCATGGAACACTTCTATGACAGCACAAGTATGACTATCTTGATTCTATCATAAATTTGTCATGGATGTACATGCATGACAGAAAACGTGACCTACTGTGACAAACACGTATCGTCACGGAAGTGTATTTTTTTTGTAGTGTAAGTATTTCAAATGCTTCTACACAATCATCATCAAAAACAAAAGGAACATCTTTTTGCAAGAGATTACTGAGAGTCCTAGAAATTTTAGAGAAGTCTTTAATAAACCTCCTATAGAAACCAACGTGACCAAGAAAACTTCTTATACCTTTAATATCTTTAGGACACGACATCTTTTCAATAGCATCTACTTTAGCTTTATCAACTTCAATACCTCTTTCAGAAATTTTATACCCCAAGACAATACCTTCATTAACCATAAACTGGCACTTCTCCCAATTCAATACAAGATTAGTTTCTTCACATCTATGCAAAACTCGATCAAGTTTGCTTAAGCAATCATCAAAAGAAGTTCTGTAAACGGAGAAATCATCCATGAAAACCTCAAATATCTTTTCACAAAAGTCAGAGAATATAGCAGTCATACATCTTTGAAAGGTAGCAAGTGCATTGCATAAACCAAAAGGCATACGTCTATAAGCAAAGGTACCGAAAGGGCAAGTAAAAGTGGTTTTCTCTTGATCATCTTTTGACACAGGTATTTGAGAGAAACTAGAATAACCATCTGGAAAGCATAAATGTGTATGCTTGGATAATCTTTCTAGCATTTGATCAATAAAAGGTAGAGGGTAATGATCTTTTCTAGTAGCTTTATTTAATTTGCGAAAATCAATTACCATTCTATAACCTGTAACAATTCTTTGAGGAATCAATTCATTTTTATCATTAGGAACAACAGTAATACCTCCCTTCTTAGGGACACAATGAACATGGCTTACCCATTGACTATCAGCAATAGGATAAATTATACCTGCCTCTAGAAGCTTCAGTATTTCATTTCTTACCACTTCTTTCATCTTAGGATTTAACCGTCATTGGTGATCAACAACTCGTTTAGCATCTTTCTCCAATTTAATTTTGTGCTGACATAGAGTGGGAATAATGCCCTTAAGTTCATCGAGAGTATATCCAATAACAGCACGGTGCTTCTTCAGAGTTTTCATTAATTTCTTTTCTTCATGCTCTGAAAGGTTAGCACTAATAATAACATGATATATCTTCTTTTCATCAAGATAAGCATATTTCAGAGTATTAGGTAATTGTTTAAGCTCAAACACGGGATCACCCTTAGGTGGAGGAGGATCCCCAAGGATTTCAACAGGTAAATTGTGTTTCAAAATAGGTCCTTGATTAAAGAATACTTCATCTATGTCCCTTCTTTCATTCATAAACATATCATTTTCATGGTCTAACAAATATTGTTCTAAAGGATCATTAGGAGGCACGACAATAGAAGCAAGACCAATAATTTCATCCTTACTAAGCAATTCTTTATCATGGGGTTGTCTACGAAATTAGGGAAATTAAAATCATGAGACATATCCCCTAAACCAATAGTAACAATATCTTTTTCGCAGTCTATCTTAGCATTAACAGTATTAATGAAGGGTCTACCAAATATAATGGGACAAAAATTATCTTGAGGGGAAGTAAGAACAGGAAAATTAGTAGGATATTTTATCTTCCCACACAAGACTTCAACATCTCTGACAATCCCAATTGGTGATATAGTATCTCTATTAGCAAGCTTAATAGTAACATCATTATCTTCTATCTCAGCAGGTGCAATATCATTCAAAATTTCTTTATATAAGGTATAAGGAATTGCACTCACACTAGCACCTGATAACCCACAAGTATAGGGGATCGCAACAGTTTTCGATGGTAGAGTATTCAACCCAAATTTATAGATTCGACACAAGGGGAGCCAAAGAATATTTGAAGGTATTAGCAGCTGACTTGTCAATTCAACCACACCTGGAGATTAATTTTCTGTAGCAACGTGATCAGTAGCAAAGTAATATGATAGTTTTGATAATAGTGACAACAGTACCAGTAACGGTATCAGTGATAGCAGTAGTTTTGTAGCAAGTGTAACAATGATGATAGCAATAGTAACTTAGCAAAAACAATATAAGATAAATTCGTACGCATTGGATCGGTGACTTGTTGGATGATATTCATCATGAGACAATTATAACCTAGGGTGATACGACACTAGCTCCAGTTCATCAATATAATGTAGGCATGTATTCCGTAAATAGTCATACGTGCTTATGGAAAGAACTTGCATGACATCTTTTGTCCTACCCTCCCATGGCAGCGAGCTCCATATTGGAAACTAAGGGATATTAAGGCCCCCTTTTAATAGAGAACCGGAACAAAGCATTAACACACGGTGAATACATGAACTCCACAAACTACGGTCATCACCGGGAGTGGTCCCAACTATTGTCACTCCGGGGTTGCCGGATCATAACACGTAGTAGGTGACTATAACTTGCAAGATCGGATCTAGAACATGGATATAATGGTGATAACATAAACGGTTCAGATCTGAATTCATGGCACCCGTGCCCAAAGTGAAAAGCATTAAGCATGGCTAAGTCATAGCAACATCAATCTTAGAACATAGTGGATACTAGGGATTAGGCCCTAACAAAACTAACTCGATTACATGATGAATCTCATCCAACTCCTTACCGACCAGCGAGCCTATGAAGGAATTACTCACTCCCGGTGGGGAGCATCATGGAATTGGCGATGGAGAAGGGTTGGTAATGACGAAGAACGGAGATCCCCCTCTTCGGAGCCCCAAAGGGACTCCAGATCTGGCCTCTCGATGAAGAACAACAGGTGACGGCGGCTCCATCTTGTGGATCGCGATAGTTCTTTGTCCCTCTTTTTTTTGGAAAAATAGGATTTTAAAGCGCAAGTTTCAGGGTCTCCGGGGCCACCAGGTGGGGACAACCCACCTGGGCGCGCCAGGAGGGGGGCGCCCTGGTGGGTTGTGCCCACCCAGGTGCCCCCCTCTGGTGGTTCTTGGCTCCAGAAATTCTTATTTATTGTATAAAAAATCCTCGCAAAGTTTCGATCCATTCTGAGAACTTTTATTTCTGCACAAAAACAACACCATGGTAGTTCTGCTGAAAACAGCGCCAGTCCGGGGTTAGTTTCATTCAAATCATGCGAATTAGAGTCCAAAACAAGAGGAAAAGTTTTAGGAAAAGTAGATATGTTGGAGACATATCAACTCCCCCAAGCTTAAACCTTTGCTTGTCCTCAAGCAATTCAGTTGATAAACTGAAAGTGAAAAAGAAAAACTTTTACGAACTCTTTTGCTCTTGTGTGCATAAATAAGCTTAAACAGCACCCAGGTTTTCAGCCAAATTATAACTAACCATGCCGGCAATAACTCTTAAAGATTATATTAACTCATAACAATGACATAATCAGCTAGCGAGCAATAATAAGATATCTCAAACTTCAATATGTTGTCAAAACAACCATGATATAATATGACAATCGTGGTATCTCGCTAGCCCTTTCTGAGACCGCAAGACATAAATGCGGAGCACCTCCAAAGTTCAAGCAGTGACTAAACATTGTAATTCATGGTAGAAAAGAACCAGTCATGATGCACCCAACATTAGCTACACACAATGCATAAGTCATGAGAGCAGTGCTCTCAGGTTCTGGCGCTTGTTTTTTAAGGTGATGACACAACATAAAAGTAAATAGATAGTACCTTCGCAGAGGGAAGCAGTGATTTGCAGAGGTGCCAGAGCTCAAGTTTTTAAAATAGAGGTAAATGATATTTTGAGACATGCACCCTTCTCATTTACTTCACGACTATCAGTTATCAATATCCTCCTTGCTAAGCACGCTAGTGGCGGTTCCCAAGCGATAAAAGTAAAGGTTTTGACTCCATTGTGAGTTTTTGTTTTATTATATGTAAGCTTTTTCTGTTTGCAGTTTGGAACTGGGCATCCCTATTACCGCCCTTTTCTCGTGCAATGGAGAGTGAATAAAAGAAAAGAGTCTTGATGACCCACAAGTATAAGGGATCTATCATAGTCCTTTCGATAAGTAAGAGTGTCGAACCCAACGAGGAGCAGAAGGAAATGACAAGCAGTTTTCAGTAAGGTATTCTCTGCAAGCACTGAAATTATGGGTAACAGATAGTTTTGTGATAAGGTACTTCGCAACGGGTAACAGGTAACAAAAGTAAACAAGGTGCGGCAAGGTGGCCCAATCCTTTTTGTAGCGAAGGACAAGCCTGGACAAACTCTTATATAAAGGAAAGCGCTCCCGAGGACACATTGGAATTATGATCAAGCTTGTTTTCATCATGCTCATATGATTCGCGTTCGTTACTTTGATAATTTGATATGTGGGTGTACCGGTGCTTGGGTACGGCCCTTCCCTGCACAAGCATCCCACTTATGATTAACCCCCCTCGCAAGCGTCTGCAACTATAAAAGAAGAATTAAGGTAAACATAACCATAGCAAGAAACATATGGATCCAAATCAGCCCCTTACGAAGCAACACATAAACTAGGGTTTAAGCTTCTGTCACTCTAGCAACCAATCATCTACTTATTACTTCCCAATCCCTTCCCCTAGGACCAAACAATGGTGAAGTGTCATGTTGTCGACGTTCACATAACACCACTAGAGGAAAGACAACAGATATCTCATCAGAATATCGAATGAATACCAAATTCACATGACTAATTATAACAAGACTTCTCCCATGTCCTCAGGAACAAACGTAACTACTCACAAATCATATTCATGTTCATAATCAGAGGGGTATTAATGTGCATAAAGGATCTGAACACATAATCTTCCATTGAATAAACCAACTAGCATCAACTACAAGGAGTAATCAACACTACTAGCAACCCACAGGTACCAATATGAGGTTTTGAGACAAAGATCGGATACAGGATATTGATACATGTCCATCGTATCTACTTTTCCAAACACTTTTGCTCTTGTTTTGGACTCTAACTTGCATGATTTGGATGAAACTAACCCGGACTGACGCTGTTTTCAGCAGAATTGCCATGGTGTAATTTTTGTGCAGAAATAAAAGTTCTCGGAATGACCTGAAACTTCACGGAGAATATTTTTGGAATTAATAAAAAATACTGTTGAAGGAATCAAGGCCAGGGGCCCACACCCTGTCCATGAGGGTGGGGGCGCGCCTACCCCCCTAGACGCGCCCCCTGCCTCGTGCGCCCCCTGGTGCTCCACCGACCTCAACTCCAACTCTATATATTCACGTTCGAGGAGAAAAAAATCAGAGAGAAGGATTCATCGCGTTTTACGATACGGAGCCGCCACCAAGCCCTAATCTCTCTTGGGAGGGCTGATCTGGAGTCCGTCCGGGGCTCCGGAGAGGGGAATCCATCGCCATCGTCATCATCAACCTTCCTCCATCACCAATTTCATGATGCTCACCGCAGTGCGTGACTAATTACATCGTTGGCTTGCTGGACGGTGATGGGTTGGATGAGATTTACCATGTAATCGAGTTAGTTTTGTTAGGGTTTGATCCCTAGTATCCACTATGTTCTGATATTGATGTTGCTATGACTTTGCTATGCTTAATGCTTGTCACTAGGGCCCGAGTGCCATGATTTCAGATCTGAACCTATTATGTTTTCATGAATACATGTGAGTTCTTGATCCTATCTTACAAGTCAATAGTCACTTACTATGTGTTATGATCCGGCAACCCCGAAGTGAGAATAATCGGGACCACTCCCAGTGATGACCGTAGTTTGAGGAGTTCATGTATTCACTAAGTGTTAATGCTTTGTTCCGGTACTCTATTAAAAGGAGGCCTTAATATCCCTTAGTTTCCAATAGGACCCCGCTGCCACGGGAGGGTAGGACAAAAGATCTCTTGCAAGTTCTTTTCCATAAGCACATATGACTATATTCGGAATACATGCCTACATTACATTGATGAATTGGAGCTAGTTTTGTGCCACCCTATGTTATAACTATTGCATGAGGAATCGCATCCGCCGTAATTCTCCATCACCGATCCAATGCCTACGAGCTTTTCACATATTACTCTTTGCTTAGTTACTTTTCTGTTGCCACTGTTACAATTACTACAAAACTGCTACTGTTACTTTTGCCACCGTTGCCGTTACTTCCATACTACTTTGCTACTAAATACTTTGCTGTAGATACTAAGTTATCCACGTGTGGTTGAATTGACAACTCAACTCCTAATACTTGAGAATAATCTTTGGCTCCCCTTGTGTCGAATCAATAAATTTGGGTTCAATACTCTACCCTCGAAAACTGTTGCGATCCCCTATACTTGTGGGTTATCAAGACTATTTTCTGGCGCCGTTGCCGGGGAGCATAGCTCTATTCTTTGAGTCACTTGGGGTTTATATCTGCTGATCACTATGAGGAACTTGAAAGACGAAAGAACTAAGATTTTTCCCTCAACTGCGAGGGGAGGTAGGGAACTGCCATCTAGCTCTGCACTTGATTCACCTTCTGTTTTGAGTAAACTTGCGACACCTAAACCTGCTTCTGCTATTAATTTTGATAAGTCGCATGTTATTGATGATACCACTTCTGCTATGCATGATACTTATGATGAAACTACTCCTATGCTTGATACTACTGTGCTGTTAGGTGAATTTCTTGATGAACAACTTGCTAGGGCGAGAGAGAATGAAATTGTTGAAACTGATAATATTGATGAAAGTGATGATGAAGATTCTCCACCTAGATATGAATTGCCTGTTGTGCCTGAGGGTTATGTTATGGATGAAGAAACTGCTAGAGACTTTCTTGCTTGCAATGATAGATATGATCTTAAGAAACTGTTAGCTAAGCTTAAAGAAAAATCTCTGAATGCTAGAATGAAATATGACCCTGCTTTTGCTACTTCACCTATCTGCGTTACTGATAAGGATTATGATTTCTCTGTTGATCCTGAGATAATTACATTGGTTGAATCTGATCCTTTTTATGGCTATGAATCTGAAACTGTTGTGCCACATCTTACTAAATTGAATGATATAGCCACCCTATTCACTAATGATGAGAAAACTCGCTACTATTATATCCTTAAGTCATTTCCGTCCTCATTAAAGGGTGATGCTAAAACATGGTTTAATTCTCTTGATCCTGGTTGTGTGCGTAGTCCCCAGGATAGGATTTATTACTTCTCTGCTAAATATTTCCCCGCTCATAAGAAACAAGCAGCTTTAAGGGAACTATATAATTTTGTGCAAATTGAAGAAGAGAGTCTCCCACAAGCTTGGGGAGGCTTCTCCAATTACTTAATGCTTTTCCTGATCATCCTCTCAAGAAAAATGAAATACTTGATATCTTTTATAATGGATTAACCGATGCTTCCAGAGACCACCTGGATAGTTATGCTGGTTGTGTTTTCAGTGAAAGAACAGTTGATCAAGCTGAATTGCTATTGAATAATATGTTGACTAATGAAAATAATTGGACACTTCCTGAACCAACTCCTAAGCCAACTCCGAAGAAAAGGGGTATTCTATTTCTCAGTCCTGAAGATATGCAAGAGGCAAAGAAATATATGAAAGAAAAGGGTATTAAAGCTGATGATGTTAAGAATTTACCTCCTATTGAAGAAATACATGGTCTTAATTTGCCGCCTGTTGAAGAAATACATGGTCTTGATAACCCGACACAGGTAGTAAAGGTAAATTCTCTCTATAGATTTGATGAAGGTGATATTCCTTGCTATAAGTCTGCTAGCCAATGCTTAGATGAGTTTGATAATTTTATTGTTAAACAAGAAAACTTCAATGCTTATGTTGGTAGACAATTGAAACGTAATGCTTATATGATTGAACACTTGAGTGATTATATGTCTAGAGTTAAAGGTGAAATTAAACTCATTAGTAAACATGCTTCTATGGTTACCACTCAAGTAGAACAAGTACTTAAAGCTCAAAATGATTTGCTTAATGAATTAAATAATAAGAAAAATGATAATGTTGTTAGAGTTATGACTAGAGGGGGTAAAATGACTCAGGAATCTTTGTATCCTGAGGGCCACCCTAAGAGAATTGAGCAAGATTCTCAGAGAACTAATGTTGATTCACCTAGTCCTTCTAAGAAGAAAAAAAAGAAAATGATAGGACTTTGCATGCTTCCAGTGAACCTGTTGTTGACACACCTGAGAATCCCAATGATATTTCTATTTCTGATGCTGAAACACAATCTGGTGATGAACATGAACCTAGTGATAATGTTAATGATGATGCTCATGTTGATGCTCAACCTAGTAATAACAATGATGTAGAATTTGAACCTGTTGTTGATCTTGATAACCCACACTCAAAGAATCAACGTTATGATAAGAGAGACTTCATTTCTAGGAAGCATGGTAAAGAAAGAGAACCATGGGTTCAGAAACCCATGCCTTTTCCTCCCAAACCATCCAAGAAAAAGGATGATGAGGATTTTGAGCGCTTTGCTGAAATGATTAGACCTATCTTTTTGCGTATGCGTTTGACTGATATGCTTAAAATAAATCCTTATGCTAAGTATATGAAAGATATTGCACAAATAAAAGAAAGATACCGGAAGCTGAAATTTCCACCATGCTTGCTAATTATACTTTTAAGGGTGGAATACCTAAGAAACTTGGAGATCCAGGAGTACCAACTATACCATGCTCCATTAAAAGAAACTATGTTAGAACTGCTTTATGTGATCTTGGAGCCGATGTTAGTGTTATGCCTCTCTCTTTATATCATAGAATTGATTTGAATAAGTTGACACCCACTGAAATATCTTTGCAAATGGACGATAAATCAACTGCTATACCTGTCGGTATTTGTGAGGATGTACCTGTTGTGGTTGCAAATGTTACTCTTTTAACGGACTTTGTTATTCTTGATATTCCCGAGGACGATAGTATGCCGATTATCCTTGGTAGACCCTTTTTGAATACTACAGGGGCTGTTATTGATTGCAACAAAGGCAATGTCACTTTTCTTGTTAATGGTAATGAGCATACGGTACACTTTCCGAGGAAACAACCTCAAGTCCACAGTATCAATTCTATTGGAAAAATTTCAACTATTACTATTGGAGGTTTTGAATTTCCTCTTCCTGCTGTTAAGAAGAGATATGATATTCTTATTGTTGGGGATGTGCATATCCCCGTTGAGGTAACCTAGTGTTATTCGAAATTTCTCCGGTTCCATGTTATTCGGAATGAGTTTGTTAACAAGACTTGATCAACCTTGTTAGTGGATTCCTTTTGAATAGCATGAGATGGATGAAGTTAGAAAGCACAACCTTATGTACCCTCCTTTTACTTTCTGTTATTTAGATTAAATAAAGCAAAAATAGTACTTTTTTGTCCATTTTCTGAATTATCCGTGCAATAAAAAATACCCCAAAAATAAAAGTTCTCCAAATGCCTTGAAAATGAAATATGATTTTTTTTCTAGAATAGTTGAGAATATTTGGCACTGAGAACACATCAGGGGGAGCAAGCACCTGGCCACGGGGGTCCAGGGCGCGCCCACCCCCCTGGGGCGCGCCCCCTGCCTCGTGGGCCCCTGGTAGCCCCCCTCCACTTATTCCTGCACCCACACACTTCTTCTTCCTCACCAACCAGCTCAAGCACGAGTTCTAGCTCATCTTGCTGCGATTTTCGATCTCCATGATCAAAGCTCCACTCACAAAACTGCTTTGGGGGATTGTTCTTCGGTATGTGACTCCTCCAATGGTCCAATTAGTTTTTGTTCTAGTGCTTTATTCATTGCAAATTTTTGCTGCCTAGGTGACCCTGTTCTTGAGCTTGCCTGCCAAATTTATATGGTCCCAAGTAGTTCTAATGCATGATATAGTCTCTAGGCACTTGTGGGAGTAGCTGCTATCAATTTTGTTGAGTTTGGTTCACTTTTATTTTAAGTTACTAAAAATTTCAGAAATTTTCAGAAACTGATGAAGAGATTTTTGAGGGGCTCTTCAAGCCGAAGCTCGAAGGATAAGCAAAGTGAAGAGGATAAAAGGCCCAAATATAATCTCCCTCGCACAGTGGAGGTTCGGCCGTGTGAATGGCCCTGTGATGATTTCTTGAGGGCAGCCGGGATTCATGATGATTTTTCTTATTTGGCTGAGAATGCGGGCCTCATCGACTTCCTCGTGACCAGCGCGAACAGTATCTCCTACTCACTAATATTTTTGTGCAAAATTTTCATTTCCATGCTAGGAGATCGCCACCTTCGGTGGATTTTTATTTATATGATGAGTATAAGGAGATGTCCCTTTATGATTTTTATGAGGTTTGCAAGTTACCCTTTGCGGGCAGCATAGAGGAGCCACATCGTGATGATGTGGAAGGGTTTATTGATATGATTGCTGTAGGGAAAACGAAGAAAGTTTACGATGCAAGAATTACTAGCATACACTTTCCTGTTCTACGTTACTTTGCAATATTTGCTAGTAGATGTTTAATTGGTCGCGGGAACTATGGAAACCTTAGTGCCCCTGATATTGTTATTTTGTGCCATGCCTTGTTTCGTTCTAACACTTTTAGTCTGGGCGCTATTGTTGCCAAGCGGTTAAATCTGAACCGTACTAAGGGTCCCATCTTGGGAGGTATCTTCGCCTCGCGCCTCGCTGCACACTTTAACATACCTATTAGGCATTATGAGAAAGAAGAAAAGTTGTGGCCTCCTGTTTTTATAGACTATAAGAGTATGGTAGCACATGATTTTATTGTTAAGAATAAGAAAAAGATGCTTAACTATAGATTGATATTCGATAAAAATTACTTTGAGACTATTGCTTTGCCTGCTCCTTCTTTGTTCAACTTATCTTGAGGCAAGTATCTTGTTCTGCCGGAGGCCATTCATGCCTATCGGAACCTCACACCAACTCCAGATCCAGAGCTGGAGCCACAACTTGATCCTCAACATCAGTCTGTTTACCAGTGGGATCCAGAGGAGATCGCCAACCAGTGGCACCCCAAGGATCCTTCTCAATACGACCCCAGCTACAACTTTGGATATCCGCCAGGCCAGCCATGGCCCTAAACCAACTTAGGCCAAAAGCCTAAGCTTGGGGGAGTACGTATGTCTCACCGACATTACATTTATGTTCACACACTCATTCTAGTTGTCGGTGCTCATACTCTTTCATTGTACTATCCATGCAAGTTTATTTCCTTTTTCTTGCTTTCTTCTTGTGTGTTTGATAAACCTTAAGAAAAACCAAGAAAATTAGTTGTAGTTTTTAACTAGTTTACTTTCCATGCGTGTAGTAGTAATATTTAAAAAGAAAACCCAAAAGATTTCATGTTCCTCTTTTGCTTGTTGGGAGCTTTCCCGTGTAAATAGTTTTATTTCTTTTCTTTCCTTTGGGGGTCGAGAGGAGAAGACTATAATGAAAATGTTGAAGTGGCTCTTATATGCAATATTTCTGATTTAACAAAGAGCCCATATTATCTTGTCTTCTCCTGTGTATTGAATGCTTGAAGATTCCAGCTTAGTCCAATGCACGTGCACTATTATTATTATCCACACTGTTCGGTCGTGCAAGTGAAAGGCAATAATGACGACATATGATGGACTGATTGAGATGAGAGAAGCTCGGATGAACTCGACCTCTCTTGTTTTTGTAAATATGATCAGTTCATCATTCCTGATTCAGCCTATTATGAATGAAACATGTTTGCAATGACAATTAGAGATTATAGTTGCTTATGCCATGCTTAATTAGCTAGGAGTTTATAATGGTTTACCTTGCGTGCCAACATGCTATTAAAATGGTTGTGATGTGGTATGATAGGGTGGTATCCTCCTTTGAACGATTCAAGTGACTTGACTTGGCACATTGTGACGCCCGGGTAGTCAAGCTACAGTAACCCTGTGGTAATGATGCCATGTCACCTCGATTACTGTTGATAATCTCGCGTTAGTTTAGAACCGATCCAAATTCAAGTTTGAATCAAAGTCAAAACAATTAAAGTTTTCAAAAGTCAAAACTAAATTGTTCCTAATGTGTCAAATAATCCATAATAAATGTTGGTGAAGAAATCATCTTTTAATAAAATACTTAAATGCACTAAATAAATTAAACAACGATAAAACAATTATCCAAAGTGCTTTTAAAGTAATAAGCAAATGCAAAATATTTTATTTAAAGTGCCAAAGTATTTGGGGCTGTGACCTATTTAATAACACCAAATTAGTTGTCGCTTTTAAATTTTATAAAACAAAAATAAAAGAAAACAGAAAAGAATTAAAATAATAAAAAAGGCAGAACAAACAAAAGGAAGAAGAAAGGGAAACCCCCTCCCCCCCCCACTGGGCCACGGCCCGGCAGGCCATCGGGCCGCCAGGCCGGCCCAGCCGCACCCCCACACCCTCCCCCTTATCCACCCCACTGGGGAAAAAACCCTAACCACTCCCCTCGCTCCTCCTCCCCCCACGTTCTGGATCGGGGGCGGCGCCCCTGCGCTCGCTGTGCCCCGACCCTGTCGCGCCCGTCGGCCCGCTCCCCGCCGTCGTTCGACGCCACCACGCCGCGCCGCCCCCCCGCCGGACTGCCTCGTCTCCTCCTCGCCCCCTCCTGATCTGGGCGCCTTGCCGCGGCACCCCGGCGACGCCACCGCCCGAGGACGATGTCACCCGCCTCCCCGACGGCCACCTCGTCGTTCCGCTTCTCCACCGACCACCTCGAGCCGCTGCCTCCCTTTCCGGCTCACTGTGAGCCCCGCGCCATCCTTTTTCCTCTGTGCTCTGGCCTCCCCTCCCCTAGCTCATTCGCCACTGTCACCGACGCTCGTCCTCGCGCTCGACCATAGACGTCGCGCTCCCGCCCTTGGCCGCGTCCCTTGCCGCGCCGAGACGTGCAGCCCCGCATCCCGGGCGCCTTCCCTGGCCTGCTGGCTCTAGCCGCCGCCCCCCTTTGCTGCTACCGTCATTCGTGCCCACACGGGCCGCGTCGTAGTCCCGTCGCGCCAAGGCTGCGCCTGCACCCCGCGCGCGCCTCGCGAGCCCTCGTCGGCCACGAGCCCGCTCACCTCACCCGCCTCCCTTCGCCGGTGGCATCCGTGGCCTGGCTCGCCTCGCCTGCTCGCCGTGGCTGCGCTCCGGTGAGCCGCCCGCGGTGCCCCAATGGCCTCCGCTCGGGTCTGCCCCGTCGGACGCCCACGCTCGCCCACACCCGCTAACGCTGGCACCCGCTATGGCCCCTGGGGCCTATGACACATGGGCCCCGCCAAGAGAACCCTTTAATAAAATAATAATAATTTAATTAACTAATTAATTAAATAGTTAGTTTAATTAACTTAATTACTCCTGTTAATTAATCTATTAACCCTGTTAATTAACCTTAATTATCTGATTAGATAAACAGTCAATGACAGACGGGCCCCACTACCCTGTTTGACCGGTCAACGCTGACCGTTGACGTCACGCTGATGTCATGATGACATAATAAACGTTTTCGAATTAAATTAATCTGATAATTCCAAAAATGATTAAAAAATTTAAAATTAATATAAAATAAACCGTAGCTCGGATGGAAAAACTTTATACCTGAAAGTTGCTCAGAACGACAAGACGAATCCGGATACGCAGCCCGTTCGTCCGCCACACATCCCTAGCATATCGAGCACACAACTTTCCCCCTCCGGTTCACCTGTCCGAAAATGCGAAACTTCGGGAATACTTTTCCGGATGTTTCCCCCCTTCGCCGGTAGTACCTATCCCTGCGTTAGATCACCTCTAGCACCGCGTATTGCCATGTTATGCTTAGTGATGCTTAGATTGCTCTATTATTTATTGTGTTCCCCTCCGTTACTTCTTTCCGGTAGACCCCGAGACCGCTGCCGGTACCCCTGTGATCGACTACATCGACGACGAACCCTTCGTGCCAGAGCAACCAGGCAAGCCCCCCCCCTTGATCACCAGATATCGCCTATTCCTTCTCTATACTGCTTGCATTAGAGTAGTGTAGCATGTTACTGCTTTCAGTTAATCCTATTCTGCTGCATAGCCTGTCATTGTTGCTACAATTGTTACCCTTACCTGCTATCCTACTGCTTAGTATAGGATGCTAGTGTTCCATCAGTGGTCCTACATTCTTGTATGTCTGCCATGCTATACTATCGGGCCTTGATCACTAGGGAGGTGATCACGGGTATATACTATATACTTTATATACATGACACATGTGGTGACTAAAGTCGGGTCGGCTCGTTGCGTACCCGCAAGTGATTCTGATGAGGGGGCTGAAAGGACAGGTGGCTCCATCCCGGTAGAGGTGGGCCTGGGTTCCTGACGGCCCACGACTGTTACTTTGTGGCAGAGCGACAGGGC
Organism: Aegilops tauschii subsp. strangulata; assembly: GCF_002575655.3. Taxonomy (NCBI): domain Eukaryota; kingdom Viridiplantae; phylum Streptophyta; class Magnoliopsida; order Poales; family Poaceae; genus Aegilops; species Aegilops tauschii. The sequence continues at coordinate 47,394,935 of NC_053035.3, forward strand.
AGGTTGAGACCACCTAGGAGAGAGGTGGGCCTGGCCCTAGTCGGCGTCCACGGATACTTAATAATAACACGCTTAACGAGTTCTTGGTATTTGATCTGAGTCTGGCCATTTGGTCTATACGCACTAACCAACTACGCAGGAACAGTTATGGGCACTCGGCGTCGTGGTATCAGCCGAAGCTCTTTTTGACGTCAGCGACTGAGTGGCGCGCGCAGCATTGGACCGTAAGCTTGCGCTTGTATTAAGGGGGCTAGGTCCGCTTCCGGCCGCGTACGCAACGTGCAGGTGTGCAATGGGCGATGGGCCCAGACCCCTGCGCCCATAGGGTTTAGACCGGCGTGCTGACCTCTCTGTTGAGCCTAAGTGGGGCTGCGACGTGTTGATCTTCCGAGGCCGGGCATGACCCAGGAAAGTGTGTCCGGCCAAATGGGATCTAGCGTGTTGGGTTATGTGGTGCACCCCTGTAGGGAAGTTTATCTATTCGAATAGCCGTGTCCCTCGGTAAAAGGACGACCCGGAGTTGTACCTTGACCTTATGACAACTAGAACCGGATACTTAATAAAACACACCCTTCCAAGTGCCAGATACAACCCGGTGGTCGCTCTCTAACAGGGCGACAAGGAGGGGATCGCCGGGTAGGATTATGCTATGCGATGCTACTTGGTGAACTTACCATCTACTCTTCCTACATGCTGCAAGATGGAGGTGGCCAGAAGCATAGTCTTCGACAGGATTAGCTATCCCCCTCTTATTCTGGCATTCTGCAGTTCAGTCCACCGATATGGCCCTTTCCACATATACCAATGCATATGTAGTGTAGGTCCTTGCTTGTGAGTACTTTGGATGAGTACTCACGGTTGCTTTTCTCCCTCTTTTCCCCCTTTCCCTTCTACCTGGTTGCCGCAACCAGATGCTGGAGTCCAGGAGCTAGAGATCCCGAGGATGATTCTACGTGGAGTTCGGCTTCGAGGAGTAGTTAGGAGGTCCCAGGCAGGAGGCCTTGCCTTTTCGATCGTTGCTACTTTTGTGCTAGACTTCTTAAGGCAATCTTGTTTAACTTATGTCTGTACTCAGATATTATTGCTTCCGCTGACTCTTGTGTTTTCGAGCTTATGTATTCGAGCCTTCGAGGCCCCTCGCTTGTAATATAAAGCTTGTTTTATTTTAATTTGTGTCTAGAGTCGTGTTGTGATATCTTCCCGTGAGTCCTCGATCTTGATCGTACACATTTGCGGGTATGGTTAGTGTACGATTGAATCGGGGGCGTCACAAGTTGGTATCAGAGCCGACTGCCTGTAGGAATCCCCCTTTCAACTCCTTGGCCGAAGTTGAGTCTAGACATTACAAAACTTTTACTAACATGGTTATGTGTCTTATGGGCCCACGTCGCCATTTGGGTGGTATTAGGATCTTTTACTCCTTGATCTTTACTCCGGGACTCTGATCTCTCTTCTATTCGGGTTAAATTATTTTACTAAATCTGACTCTAGGTTCTTGTAACTACTTATCCCGGAGAGCCCCTTATCACAGATGATCGCCGACTACACTAGAAGATGTTGAAGATACTCTTCGATCATTCCCGAGACCCTTGTGCCCTCTGCGTTTTCAATTCCCTACTACCGATATATCCATATGGATAACGACATACACTTGTTGTTCATACAATTACTCTGAGTTTCTCTTGTTATTACCAAATACATCGAATTGCTCTCCGGCTTTTAAGAATCCCTTGTACCACTGCCTTGTAGTTCCTTGCCGCAGAAATACCCATACGGATAATTACTCGCACCTACCGAGTATCGACTCATCCCCAGTTGATTCATGTATTTCACAATAGTCTTCAAAATACTATTTGATATTCCGAAAATCCTCAGGAGCCTATTGCTCTTGAAATTCTTGTTTGCTTGCATTATGGTTAATCCCAAAAGTCTCGTAATCTTATTGGCATCCCTTGTCATTATCATTTTGAGTCCGTTGATTCAATATGTTGCGAATGCTCGCAATCCTCAGTCAGATCCTAGAATTCATCCTTCTGGCTCAGACGTCATTTGAATGTGAGCTGGTTCTTGACCAATCCATGCCTTGATCGGTTGTGCTTCTAAGTCTATTGAGCTTATTCATTTTCGATCAGAACGTTTGCTTTTGATCCCTTGATTTGGAAATCATAAATTCCTTTGCAATTGAGCTTTGAATTAGTCAGTTGTTCTCTAATCGGATCTCCTTGCATTCTTTCTTCCTCTGGTTGAGTACCGATGCTCACATCAGATCCCTTGAGGACCACCGGATCCTTTGTTGGATTTTATCCGACAATATCCTTCATATTCAAATAACCTTGTGAGCCTTTCCATGGATATATAAATCCTTTGGTAAATTGTATCCTCTGCTTTCTCAACCATGCTCTGTTTTCGAGCTGGTGATATTTACTATTGAAGCTTGTGGTATATGTTTCCACGATACCCTGACGGGTTGAACCTATACCTTCCTTAATATGTGTGAACCCGAAAGTTTTCACGGGTCGTACTCCTCTGGTAATTCACCAGGTAGGTTTTGACACTGAAATCACCTTTATCTAGAGCAGTGAATGAAAGGTTATGCATTGAAGAAGTGGGAGTCGACCTTGAACTTTGTGTTCGTGCCCATGGACACGATGCAGATCTTATCATTAAAGCTTCTCTTAAATTAATTATTCCCTTGGTATAAGTTCATCTTATATCTGGGATATGGCCTTTTGCAATCATGGTTCCGACCATGTTCTCCTTTAAATACCATTTCTCGTGCAAGTGTAAGCACTTGTCTTCTATAGAGTAATACCCCAGTCCAACCTCTACTTTGATCTATTGTCGAGTATTACCCCCTGGTATCTCGAGGTTATCACGGAACATCATATCTTCTTATGAGTTCTTCATCAAGTACTACATTCTCACCAATTTCAATTTTTCCTGGGTTCTGAGTGGTTAGTCACTCGAGTACATCGATAACTAAATTGAGTCCGCATCGCGATTAGACAACTCTTAGTAATCTTCTTTACTTATGAGTTTGTACACAATCATGTTATTCCTAGCCGGATTGGCTATATCCTTATCGTGCTAGATTTTAACTGTGCTACCTGATCCTTCTGCCCGGAGCAATTTTTTTTACGATGAGCTAAGCTTACGTCACTCTTCCTCGTCATATCGTTTCACCTCGAACAGCAAGCTTGATTCTGAGTTGGAGACATATCTGTGTTTCCAAATAATCTTTCGCTACAACACTCCTTTTGCTTGATGCAGTCGCTGTTCAATTGCTTCGTCGTTGAGCCTCTCGATAAAATTTGTTGTGATCATCATCAACATTTTGACTCCTTCCAGGATATCAATTGAATTCATGATAAGAAATACCGTCCTTGCCCTCGATGATTTGTGTTATCATCGACCACTTTATTGCCTTTCGTTCAACACAAACTTGTTCGTGTTTTGTATTGTACCTTGAGTTCCTTGCTATCCAACTTATGTTATGTTCTACCACGGAGTATTACCATCTTTGATGTCAAGAATGTTGTGAGGATTGCTCCACCTCTTAAGAATTCTTGCTATAATGATACTTCTCACCATCACCATTCTTTCTCGGTCCTCGTGTTGATTCCAACCGGGGTACCCACAAGTGAACGTTGTTGTTTGGATTCTGCACTTCTGGCAACCCTATTGCTTTGAAGTTAATGATCGATAATTCATTCTTAGCCTATCGGTTCATGAACCGCCATTCTAACATTGATCATGCTACCTAACCCCATATTTCGGGTGCACCTTTCAACCAATGTTTAATTGTGTATGTTTTCCTCGAGCATACATCATTATACCATTTGATCTGACAAATGTTATCTCCTTGTTCACATAGTTGTGGAAATCCATCTTTTGTTAATCTCGATGAATTGTCGCTGATTCCATCAGCCACCTCCTCATCCTCTCATTGGTTTACTGATGGACTCTGGTTTCGGAACTCGCTTCCATAGTTCATTTCCCGAGAATCTTACAATGTCATCTCGTCAAACTGTGCCACACCTTTTCTTCTCAGGCATCCTAATTCTGAAGTATCGTGGCACCAATCAGATCTGAATCTCGGTCAGATGTGATGGTTGGAACATATTTCCAAGAGTTATAATGTTGGTCTTTATATGACCCGGTAAGGTTATGTCATGCATAGCACACCTGGCCGGAGGATCTATTGTTTTCAGTTTCCTATTTAGCAAGGTTAACCATTCTTCCATGAGGAAATCGTAAGACTTATTCTATATGTTGTTCCTGATGAATCCTTTGTGTATCCAAGTTTGATCTTTGCTTGAAGACCATGTCAATACTATCTCAAAGCGTGTCTGTGGTACTCCGATTTCCATATAAGAACATTTGAACCACAATGCTAAACTTTTCTTTATCAATTATCCAAACACCGTTGTATGGGTAATGTCATGATATTTCTCTCCCCTCTCCTAAAGGGTTTTCTATGTTATATCCTATCATGGATATCAAGCTCTGCTTGTCCTTGGGAAGGATATACCCCTGAAACATGTGTTTAAACACATTTTCCTTTCCATTGTTCTGTTTAATCTGATAATCATATTTTCCTTTCCATTGTTTGGTTTAACCTTTCTTGTGATCTATATGATCTAAGAAGTAATATTCTCCTGCTTATGTAAACTCGGTGTACAATTCTGTCAGCAAGACCCTGTTACTATTGTTGATGACAATCCGGTAGCCACTGATGGACAAGAACTTGCCTATTGGTCCGCCTCGTTCAACGAGCAGGAAAATAGTTCTCTTCGCCCCTCGCCCTTGGTACTGACATTGTTGCCGACATAATTGACAGGCTACCCTTTGACATGCCTTGCTGTGATGACCGAGCAAGATGTCACCGCTCCTTCTACTTTTAACCACATGGTGGGCCCATAACCCACAGTTCCACAGGATCGAAACCTGACTCTCCTGTACATCCCTATTTCGAAGTTATCCCTTGCGCTTCGTTTCGTATGTAATTTGCGATCCACCTTCCTAGTGATCAATTCTGGTATCGGACACAATACTTATTCCCGTTGCTCTGAACCCCTTTCACACTCTATTTCAGGCAGCGAACGATTGTCTGTCCGCTCGAAACTTCTCATGATACCTCCTCACTTTGCTCTCGATAATGTCTAAGGTTTCAATTCGAGAGTTACTTTCCGCCACCTTCCCTGATGTTATCTGCTAGATAGCAAACATTGTAGAGGTCCGTTCTTCCGGAATACCCACCCTTTATTCTTTCGCAAGTAATGTGGAAATCCCGAAGGAATGATGACGACTTCATCATGATGACCTGAAGCGGAGAAATGAAGACCTCAACGTAATGGATCGACCTCTTCGAGAAGAGCAACCAAGACCGAGAAGATCCGTTAGAATTTCGTAATCAATTCCTTCCCCCTACTCCATCTCTTAAATCTCGGGACGAGATTTCTTGTAGTGGAGGAGAATTGTGACGCCCGGGTAATCAAGCTACAGTAACCCTCTGGTAATGATGCCATGTCGCCTCGATTATGTTGATAATCTCGCGTTAGTTTAGAACCGATCCAAATTCAAGTTTGAATCAAAGTCAAAACAATTAAAGTTTTCAAAAGTCAAAACTAAATTGTTCCTAATGTGTCAAATAATCCATAATAAATGTTGGTGAAGAAATCATCTTTTAATAAAATACTTAAATGCACAAAATAAACTAAAACAACAATAAAACAATTATCTAAAGTGCTTTTAAAGTAATAAGCAAATGCAAAATACTTTATTTAAAGTGCCAAAGTATTTGGGGTTGTGACCTATTTAATAACACCAAATTAGTTGTCGCTTTTAAATTTTATAAAACAAAAATAAAAGAAAACAGAAAAGAAATAGAATAAAAAAAAGGCAGAACAAAAAAAAGGAAGAAGAAAGGGAAACCCCCTCCCCCCCCCACTGGGCCACAGCCCAGCAGGCCATCGGGCCGCCAGGCCGGCCCAGCCGCACCTCCACAGCCTCCCCCTTATCCACCCCACTAGGGGGAAAACCCTAACCACTCCCCTCGCTCCTCCTCCCCCCACGTTCTGGATCGGGGGCAGCGCCCCTGCGCTCGCTGTGCCCCGAACCTGTCGCGCCCGTCGCCCCGCTCCCCGTCATCGTTCGACACCACCACACCGGCAACGCCTCCCCGCCGAACTGCCTCGTCTCCTCCTCGCCCCGCTCCTGATCTGGGCGCCTTGCCGCGGCGCCCCGGCGACGCCACCGCCCGAGGACGACGTCGCCCGCCTCCCCGACTACCACCTCGTCGTTCCGCTTCTCCACCGACCACCTCGAGCCGCTGCCTCCCCTTCCGGCTCACTGTGAGCCCTGCGCCCTCCTTTTTCCTCTATGCTCCGGCCTCCCCTCCCCTAGCTCGTTCGCCACTGTCACCGACGCTCGTCGTCGCGCTCCCGCCCTTGGTCGCGTCCCTTGCCGCGCCGAGACGTCCAGCCCCGCATCCCGGGCGGCTTCCCTGGCCTGCTGGCTCTAGCCGCCACCCCCCTTTGCTGCTGCCGCCGTTCGTGCCCACACGGGCTTAGTCGCAGTCCCGTCGTGCCAAGGCAGCGCCTGCACCCCCCGCGCGCCTCGCGAGCCCTCGTCGGCCACGAGCCCATTCACCTCACCCGCCTCCCTTCGCCGGCGGCATCCGTGGCCTGGCTCACCTCGCCTGCTCGCCGTGACTGCGCTCCGGCGAGCCGCCCGCGGTGCCCCAATGGCCTCCGCTCGGGTCTGCCCCGTCGGACGCCCACGCTCGCCCACACCCGCTAACGCTGGCACCCGCTATGGCCCCTGGGGCCTATGACACATGGGCCCCGCCCAGAGAACGTTTTAATAAAATAATAATAATTATTATTATTAAATTAACTAATTAATTAAATAGTTAGTTTAATTAACTTAATTACTCCTGTTAATTAATCTATTAACCCTGTTAATTAACCTTAATTATCTGATTAGATAAACAGTCAATGACAGACGGGCCCCACTACCCTGTTTGACCGTTCAACGCTGACCGCTGACGTCATGATGACGCCATAAACGTTTTCGAATTAAATTAATGTGATAATTCAAAAAATGATTAAATCTTTTAAAATTAATATAAAATAAACCGTAGCTCGGATGGAAAAACTTTATACATGAAAGTTGCTCAGAATGACGAGACGAATCCGGACACGCAACCCGTTCGGCCGCCACGCATCCCTAGCATAGTGAACACACAACTTTCCCCCTCCGGTTCACCTGTCCGAAAATGCGAAACACCGGGAATACTTTTCCGGATGTTTCCCCCCTTCGCCGGTAGTACCTATCCCTGCGTTAGATCACCTCTAGCACCGCGTATTGCCATGTTATGCTTTGTGATGCTTAGATTGCTCTGTTATTTATTGTGTTCCCTCCGTTACTTCTTTCCGGTAGACCCCGAGACCGCTGCCGGTACCCCTGTGATCGACTACATCGACGACGAACCCTTCTTGCCAGAGCAACCAGGCAAGCCCCCCCCCTTGATCAGCAGATATCGCCTATTCCTTCTCTATAATGCTTGCATTAGAGTAGTGTAGCATGTTACTGCTTTCAGTTAATCCTATTCTGCTGCATAGCCTGTCATTGTTGCTATAGTTGTTACCCTTACCTTCTATCCTACTGCTTAGTATAGGATGCTAGTGTTCCATCAGTGGCCCTACATTCTTGTCCGTCTGCCATGCTATACTATCGGGCCGTGATCACTAGGGAGGTGATCACGGGTATATACTATATACTTTATGTACATGACACATGTGGTGACTAAAGTCGGGTCGGCTCGTTGAGTACCCGCAAGTGATTCTGATGAGGGGGCTGAAAGGACAGGTGGCTCCATCTCGGTAGAGGTGGGCCTGGGTTCCTGACGGCCCCCGACTGTTACTTTGTGGCAGAGTGACAGGGCAGGTTGAGACCACCTAGGAGAGAGGTGGGCCTGGCCCTGGTCGGCGTCCGCGGATACTTAATAATAACACGCTTAACGAGTTCTTGGTATTTGATCTGAGTCTGGCCATTTGGTCTATACGCACTAACCAACTACGCGGGAACAGTTATGGGCACTCGGCGTCCTGGTATCAACTGAAGCTCTTTTTGACGTCAGCGACTGAGTGGTGCGCGCCGCATGGGACCGTAAGATTGCGCTTGTATTAAGGGGGCTAGGTCTTCTTCCGGCCGCGTACGCAACATGCAGGTGTGCAATGGGTGATGGGCCCAGACCCCTGCGCATAGGGTTTAGACCAGCGTGCTGACCTCTCTGTTGAGCCTAGGTGGGGTTGCGACGTGTTGATCTTCCGAGGCCGGGCATGACCCAGGAAAGTGTGTCCGGCCAAATGGGATCGAGCGTGTTGGGTTACGTGGTGCACCCCTGCAGGGAAGTTTATCTATTCGAATAGCCGTGTCCCTCGATAAAAGGATGACCCGGAGTTGTACCTTGACCTTATGACAACTAGAACCCGATACTTAATAAAACACACCCTTCCAAGTGCCAGATACAACCCGGTGGTCGCTCTCTAACATGACGACGAGTAGGATTATGCTATGCGATGCTACTTGGTGAACTTACCATCTACTCTCTCCTACATGCTGCAAGATGGAGGTGGCCAGAAGCGTAGTCCTCGACAGGATTAGCTATCCCCCTCTTATTCTGGCATTCTGCAGTTCAGTCCACCGATATGGCCCTTTACACATATACCCATGCATATGTAGTGTAGCTCCTTGCTTGCGAGTACTTTGGATGAGTACTCACGGTTGCTTTTTTCCCTCTTTTCCCCCTTTCCCTTCTACCTGGTTGTCGCAACCAGATGCTGGAGTCCAGGAGCTAGAGATCCCGAGGATGATTCTACGTGGAGTTCGGCTTCGAGGAGTAGTTGGGAGGTCCCAGGCAGGAGGCCTTGCCTTTTCGATCGTTGCTACTTTTGTGCTAGCCTTCTTAATGCAATCTTGTTAACTTATGTCTGTACTCAGATATTATTGCTTCCGCTGACTCTTGTGTTTTCGAGCTTATGTATTCGAGCCTTCGAGGCCCCTCGCTTGTAATATAAAGCTTGTTTTATTTTAATTTGTGTCTAGAGTCGTGTTGTGATATCTTCCCGTGAGTCCTCGATCTTGATCGTACACATTTGCGTGTATGATTAGTGTACGATTGAATCAGGGGCGTCACACACATGTTCACACATGTAGTTGAAACAAAATCAACATGGCCTCCACGATATTTATGTTCTTGGTGGATTATATCCTACTCATGCTTGCACTCGATGTTCATTAATTTTAATGCATGTTCATGACTGTTGTCGCTCTCTAGTTGGTCGCTTCCCAGTCTTTTTATTGCCTTCACTTGTACTAAGCGGGAATACTGCTTGTGCATCCACTTCCGTAAACCCCAAAGTTATTCCATACGAGTCCACTATACCTTCCTATATGTGGTATCTACCTGCCGTTCCAAGTAAATTTGTATGTGCCAAACTCTAAACCTTCAAATGAAATTCTGTTTTGCATGCCCAAATAGCTCATGTATCAACTAGGGTTGTCTGTATCTCCCATGCTAGGCAGGTTATTCTCAAGAGGAGTGCACTCCGCTCCTCATAAATGAGAAAATAGCTGGTCACCGGGATGCCAAGTCCCATGCTCTAAGAAAATCAAATCGAAATAATTGCAAACAAAACTCCCCCAGGGTTGTTGCTAGTTGGAGGCACTCATTGTTTCGAGCCAGCCATGGATTGATGCTTGTTGGTGGTGGGGGAGTATAAACTTTACCATTCTGCTTGGGAACCGCCTATAATGTGTGTAGCATGGAAGATGTCGAGATCTCTCGGTTGTTATGTTGACAATGAAAGTATGCCGCTCAAAATATTATTCATCTCTATTTCAAAAATCGAGCTCTAGCACCTCTACAAATCCCTGCTTCCCTCTGCGAAGGGCCTATCTATTTAATTTTATGTTGAGTCATCATCCTCTTATTAAAAAGCACCAGCTGGAGAGGACCGCTGTCATTTGCATGCATTACTATTAATTTATATTTGGTATGACTATGACTTGATCTCTTTTACCATGAACTACAATGTTTAGTCAGTCCTTGATCTTCAGAGGTGCTATGCATTTATGTTTTGCGGTCTAAGAAAGGGCTAGCGAGATACCATCTTGTTATATCATATTATGATTGTTTTGAGAAAGTGTTGTCATCCGAAATTTATTATTATTATTCGCTAGTTGATTATGCCATTGATATGAGTAAACATGAGACCTAAATGTTATTGGGAATATGGTTAGTTCATAATCTTTGATGAAACCTTGAATGCTGGCTTTACGTATTTACAACAACAAGAGAAAACAAAGTTTGTAAAAGTTTTTCTTTATCACTTTCAGTTTGTCAACTGAATTGCTTGAGGACAAGCAAAGGTTTATGCTTGGGGGAGTTGATACATCTCCGTCGTATGTACTTTTCCAAACACTTTTGCCCTTGTTTTGGACACTAACTTGCATGATTTGGATGAAACTAACCCGGACTGACGCTGTTTTCAGCAGAATTGCCATGGTGTTATTTTTGTGCAGAAATAAAAGTTCTCGGCATGACCTAAAACTTCACGGAGAATATTTTTGGAATTAATAAAAATACTGGCGAAAGAATCAAGGCCAGGGTGCCCACACCCTGTCCACGAGGGTGGGGGCGCGCTTACCCCCCTGGGCGCGCCCCCTGCCTCGTGGGTCCCCTGGTGCTCCACCGACCTGAACTCCAACTCTATATATTCACGTTCGGGGAGAAAAAAATTAGAGAGAAGGATTCATCATGTTTCACGATACGGAGCCGCCGCCAAGCCCTAATCTCTCTCGGGAGGGCTGATCTGGAGTCTGTTCAGGGCTCCGGAGAGGGGAATCCAACGCCATCGTCATCATCAACCTTCCTCCATCACCAATTTCATGATGCTCACCGCCGTGCGTGAGTAATTCCATCGTAGGCTTGCTGGACGGTGATGGGTTGGACGAGATTTACCATGTAATCGAGTTAGTTTTGTTAGGGTTTGATCCCTAGTATCCACTATGTTCTGAGATTGATGTTGCTATGACTTTGCTATGCTTAATGCTTGTCACTAGGGCCCGAGTGCCATTATTTCAGATCTGAACCTATTATGTTTTCATGAATATATGTGAGTTCTTGATCCTATCTTGCAAGTCAATAGTCACCTACTATGTGTTATGATCCGGCAACCCCGAAGTGACAATAATCGGGACCACTCCCTGTGATGACCGTAGTTTGAGGAATTCATGTATTCACTAAGTGTTAATGCTTTGGTCCGGTACTCTATTAAAAGGAGGCCTTAATATGCCTTAGTTTCCAATAGGACCCCACTGCCACGGGAGGGTAGGACAAAAGATGTCATGCAAGTTCTTTTCCATAAGCATGTATGACTATATTCGGAATACATGCCTACATTACATTGATGAATTGGAGCTAGTTCTATGTCACCCTATGTTATAACTATTGCATGAGGAATCGCATCCGACATAATTCTCCATCACCGATCCAATGCCTACGAGCTTTTAACATATTGCTCTTTGCTTAGTTACTTTTCCGTCGCCACTGTTACAATTACTTCAAAACTGCTACTGTTACTTTTGCCACCGTTACCGTTACTTCCATACTACTTTGCTACTAAATACTTTGCTGCAGATACTAAGTTATCCAAGTGTGGTTGAGTTGACAACTCAACTGCTAATACTTGAGAATATTCTTTGGCTCCCCTTGTGTCAAATCAATAAATTTGGGTTGAATACTCTACCCTCGAAATCTGTTGCGATCCCCTATACTTGTGGGTTATCAGAGATGAACTAGGGTTTGAGAGGAGATGGTGCTGATGAAGATGATGATGGAGATTGACCCTCTCCCGATGAGAGGATCGATGGTGATGATGATGGTGACGATTTCCCCCACCCGGAGGGATGTTTCCCCGGCAGAACTGCTCCGCCGGAGCCCTAGATTGGTTCCGCCAAGGTTCCGCCTCCAAACGGCGACACTTCGTCCGGAAAGCTTCCTTCTGATTTTTTCCAGGGCAAAAGACACCTTATACCAGAAGATGGGCATCGGGGGGCTTCCAGGTGGCCCACGAGGCAGGTGGCGCGCCCAGGGGGTAGGGCGCGCCCTCCACCCTCGTGGACAGTGGGTGGCCCCCCTCTGGTGCTTTCTTTGCCCAATATTTTTAATATATTCCAGAACTGACTTTCATGGAGTTTCAGGACTTTTGGAGTTGTGCAGAATAGGTCTCTAATATTTGTTCCTTTTCCAGCCCAGAATTCCAGCTGCCGGCATTCTCCCTTTTCATGTAAACCTTGTAAAATAAGAGGGGAAAGGCATAAGTATTGTGACATAATCTGTAATAACAGCCCATAATGCAATAAATATCGATATAAAAGCATGATGCAAAATGGACGTATCAACTCCCCAAGGCTTAGACCTCGCTTGTACTCAAGTGGAAGCCGATATCGAAAAATATGTCCACATGTTTACAGATAGAGGTGTCGATAAAATTAAATACGGACATGAGGGCATCATGATCATTCTTAGCATAGCAACATATATATATATATATTGTCATATGATTTCTTATGCTGAAGTAACAATCTATTCACAATGTAAAGTTTAAATCAGAAACTTCATTGAAAAACTAGCAAACACTAATCACAGTCATTGAAGCAATTGCAATTTATCATAACATCGGAAAGAGTCAATATAAGAGCTTGTCAGCAAGTCCACATACTCAACTATCATTTAGTCTTTCACAATTGCTAACACTCACGCAATACTTATGGGTATGAAGTTTTAATCGGACACAGAGAAAGATAGGGGCTTATAGTTTTGCCTCGCAACCTTTTACCTCAATGGTAACGTCAACAATAATGCATTATGAAAACCCACATCCAATTGGATATATATATATCAGGATCTTTCCAACACATAGTGCTTGCCAAAAGATAAAGTGTAAGAAGGAAAGGTGAAGATCGCCATGACTCTTGTATAAGGTATAAGACTAAAATAAAAGATAGGCCCTGCGCAGAGGGAAGCTGAGGTTTTCATGTGCTTTTATGTTTGGATGCACAAAATCTTAATGCAAAAGAACGTCACTTTATATTGCCACTTGTGATAGGGACCTTTATTATGGAGTCCGTTGCTTTTATTTCTTCCATATCACAAGCTCGTATAAAGCTTATTTTCTCCACACTAATAGATCATACATATTTAGAGAGCAATTTTTATTGCTTGCAACAATGACAACTTACTTGAAGGATCTTATTCAATCCATAGGTAGATATGGTGGAGTCTCATGGCAAAACTGGGTTTAAGGATATCTGGAAGCACAAGTAGTATCTCTAATTGGTGCAAAGTAGTATCTCCATAGGTAGATATGTTAGATGATCCATGACAATATAATTTATTTCGGATATAAGAAAACATAACCCATAACGTTGTCTTCCTTGTCCGACATCAACCTTTTAGCATGTCATATTTTAATGAGTGCTCACAATCATAAAATATGTCCAAGATAGTATATTTATATGTGAAAACCTCTCTTTATTTATTACTTCCTATTAATTGCAACGATGACCAAAACTATGTTTGTCAACTCTCAACAACTTTTATTCATCATACTGTTTATATGTGAAGTCATTACTCTCCATAAGATCAATATGATCTCTTTATTTCCTTTTATCCTTTTTTTTGTTTTATTCCCTCAGGATCATAGCAAGATAACCAAGCCCTCGACTCAATATGATCTCTTTTTTGTTTTATTATATATAGCTCACGGACTCGATTACATAGATAAGGATCAACACAAAGACTCAAAGCTAGATCATACTAAACTTTATTCTACTAGATCAAGATATAACCAAAAGAATCGAACTAAGAAAAACGGTAAAGATAGAAGTGTGATGGTGATACGATACCGAGGCACCTCCCCCAACCTTGGTAGTTGCCAAGGGGAGTGCCCATACCCATGTATTTATATCTCTCTCTTCGGAGGTGGTGATGTGATATTCTTGGCGATGATACCTCTTAGGGTATGATTCTGTTCCTCGCGCTTATTGAATTGCTGCTTCAGATCCATTATTTCCCTACGGAGCTTACCCGTGACGGCTAAAGCTCCTTTCACCCATGGATGTTGCATAGCTGCGGGAGAACAAGTAACACTCTTTTTCATATTTTCATCAGAAAGAAATCTAGCATTGGGAGGGATGATCGAGTTTGGAATTGTTGAGCTCTGAAGTTCCTCCATCGTGAATCTGGCTTGGAGACGAGAGGTAACTTCTTGATCCTCCTCCATGGCATCTATCCTTTTCAAGTCGGCCTCCATCTCTTCCTCCATTGATGGCCCAAACTGGTCAGCATCACTGTTTGCTCCTGGCCCAGGTGTCGGATGAGACACCCGACTCTCCCCGACTGACTCTTGAGAAGACATCTTGCTCTAAATCTGCTGCAGAAACATCTCAAAACAAAAACAAAGGACTGTGTCATGGTACGGTGGTCAAAACCTTAGGGAGATCATATAATGATTTTTTACTAACCAAAAGAAGTATCGTGCAAGAAAACGGAGTCCGGAGGGCACACGAGGTGCCCACGAGGCAGGGGGCGCGCCCAGGGGGTAGGGCACGCCCTCCACCCTCGTGGATGCCTCGTGTCCCTTTCGGACTACTTCTAATTTTCCTATTTCCTTAAATATTCCAAAACGGAGAAAAATTGCTATTAGAACTGTTTTGGAGTCGGTTTACTTACCTTACCACATACCTATTCCTTTTCAGAGTCTGAAACGTTCTGGAAAGTGTTCCTTATGTACTCCTCCGGGGTTACTGTATCAATAACATTGGTTTCAACATTTATGGGATTACCTGAGATATAATGTTTGATTCTTTGACTGTTCACTACCTTCGGATTTGTGCCTTCAAAGTTGTTGATTTTTATGGCACCGGAACGATAGACCTCCTCGATAACGTAAGGACCTTCCCATTTAGAGAGGATTTTTCCTGCAAAAAATCTTACACGAGAGTTGTATAACAAAACATAATCACCTACATTAAACTAACGCTTTTGTATCCTTTCGTCATGCCATCTTTTAACTTTTTCTTTAAACAGTTTGGCATTCTCATAGGCCTGGGTTCTCCACACATCAAGTGAGCTAATGTCAAATAGTCTCTTCTCACCAGCAAGTTCGAAATCAAAATTGAGCTCTTTAATGGCCCAATATGCCTTATGTTCTAGTTCGAGAGGTAAGTGACATGTTTTTCCCTAAACCATTTTATACGGAGACATACCCATAGGATTTTTATATGCAGTTCTATAGGCCCATAATGCATCATCAAGTTTCTTGGACCAATTCTTTCTAGATCTATTAACACTCTTTTGCATAATTAATTTAATCTCTCTATTACTCAATTCTACTTGACCACTAGACTGTGAGTGGTATGGAGATGCAATTCTATGATTAACATCATACTTAGAAGGCATTTTATGAAGATCACCATGAATAAAATGTGAACCACCATCAGTCATTAAGTATCTAGGGACTCCAAACCTCAGAAAAATAACTTCTTCAAGCATCTTAATAGAGGTGTTATGACCAGCACTACTAGTTGGAATAGCTTCTACCCACTTAGTAACGTAATCAACAACAACTAAAATATGTGTATACCCATTATTGGAAGGAAACGGTCCCATATAATCAGAGCCCCAAGCATCAAATGGTTCAATAACAAGTGAATAGTTCATAGGCATTTCTTGACGTCTACTAATATTACCAATTCTTTGACATTCATCACAAGACAAGACAAACTTACGGGCATCTTTGAAAAGAGTAGGCCAATAAAAACCGGATTGCAATACCTTATGTGCAGTTCTATCTCCAGCGTGGTGTACTCCATAAACCTTGGAGTGACACTTGCGTAGGATCTGTTCCTGTTCATGCTCAGGTACACAATGTCTAATAACACCATCTAGTCCTTTATAAAGGTGTGGGTCATCCCAGAAGTAATTTCTTAAATCATAGAAAAACTTTTTCTTTTGCTGGTATGTGAAACTAGGTGGTATAAATTTAGCAACAATGTAATCACCATACCATGGAGCAATACGAGAAGCATTGATGACAGCTAATTGTTCATCAGGAAAGCTATCATCAATAGGTAGTGGGTCATCAAGAACATTCTCTAACCTAGATAAGTTGTCTGCAACGGGGTTCTCAGCTCCCTTTCTATCAATAATATGCAAATCAAATTCTTGTAGCAAGAGAACCCATCTAATAAGTCTAGGTTTAGCATCTTTCTTTTCCATAAGATATTTAATAGTAGCATGATCAGTGTGAACAGTTACTTTAGAATCTACAATATAAGGTCTGAACTTATCACAAGCAAATACAACTGTTAAAAATTCTTTTTCCGTAGTAGCATAATTTCTCTGGGCACTGTCTAGAGTTTTACTAGCATATTGGATAACATTTAATTTCTTATCAACTCTTTGTCCTAGAACAGCACCTACCGCATAATCACTAGCATCACACATAATTTCAAAGGGTTAATTCCAATCAGGTGGCTAAACAATAGGTGCAGAAATCAAGGCTTTCTTAAGTATTTCAAATGCTTCTACACAAACATCATCAAAGACAAAAGGAACATCTTTTTGTAAGAGATTAGTCAGAGGCCTAGAAATTTTTGAGAAGTCTTTAATGAACCTCCTATAAATACTAGCATGACCAAGGAAACTTCTTATACCTTTAATGTCCTTAGGACACGACATCTTTTCAATAGCATCAACTTTAGCTTTATCAACTTCAATACCTCTTTCAGAAATTTTATGCCCCAAGACAATACCTTCATTAACCATAAAGTGGCACTTCTCCCAATTCAAGACAAGATTAGTTTCTTCACATCTCTGCAAAACTCGATCAAGGTTGCTTAAGCAATCATCAAAAGAAGTTCCATACATGGAGAAATCATCCATGAAAACCTCAACAATCTTTTCACAAAAGTTAGAGAATATAGCAGTCATACATCTTTGAAAGGTAGCAGGTGCATTACATTAACCAAAAGGCATACGTATATAAGCAAAGGTATTGAAAGGGCAAGTAAAAGTGTTCTTTTCCTGATCCTCTTTCGACACAGGTATTTGAGAGAAACCAGAATAACCGTCTAGAAAGCAAAAATGTGTATGTTTGGATGATCTTTCTAGCATTTGATCAATAAAAGGTAAAGGGTAATGATCCTTTCTAGTAGCTTTATTTAATTTGCGGAAATCAATTACCATTCTATAACCTGTAATAATACTTTGTGGGATCTATTCATCTTTATCATTAGGAACAACGGTAATACCTCCCTTCTTAGGGACACAATGGACATGACTTACCCACTGACTATCAGCAACAGGATAAATTATACCTGCCTCCAAAAGTTTTAGTACTTCATTTCTTACCAGCTCTTTCATCTTAGGATTTTACCGTCGTTGGTGATCAACAACTGGTTTAGCATCTTTCTCCAATTTTATTTTGTGCTAGCATAGAGTGGGACTAATGCCCTTAAGATCATCAAGAGTATATCCAATAGCGGCACAGTGCTTCCTCAGAGTTATCAATAATTTCTCTTCTTCCTGCTCTGAAAGGTTAGCACTAATAATAACAGGATATATCTTATTTTCATCAAGATAAGCATATTTAAGTGTATCAGGTAATGGTTTAAGCTCAAACACGGGATCACCATTGGGTGGAGGAGGAGCCCCTAGAATTTCAACAGGCAAGTTGTGTTTCAAAATAGGTCCCTGTTTAAAGAGTACTTCACCTATTTCCCTTCTTTCATTCATAAACATATCATTTCATGGTCTAGCAAATATTGTTCTAAAGGATCATTAGGGGGCACGACAATAGAAGCAAGACCAATAATTTCATCTTTACTAGGCAATTCTTTATCATGGGGTTGTCTACGAAATTTAGCAAAATTAAAATCATGAGACATATCCCCTAAACCAGCAGTGACAATATCCTTTTCGTAGTCTATCTTAGCATTAACAGTATTCAAGAAGGGTCTACCAAATATAATGGGACAAAAGTCATCTTGTGGGGAAGCAAAAACAAGATAATCAGTAGGATATTTAATTTTCCCACATAAGACTTCAACATCTCTAACAATCCCAACTGGTGAAATAGTATCTCTATTCGCAAGCTTAATAATAACATCAATATCTTCTATCTCAGCCGGTGCAATATCATGCATAATTTCTTTATATAAAGTATAAGGTATTGCACTGACGCTAGCACCCATATCACATAAGACATGATAATAGTGATCTCCTATTTTAACAGAAACAACAGGCATGCCAACAACAGGTCTATGTTTATTTTTAGTATCGGGTCTAGCAATTCTAGCAACTTCATCACAGAAGTAAATAACATGCCCAACAATATTATCGACCAAAAGATCCTTAGCCATATCAATACTAGGTTCAACTTTAATTTGCTCAGAGGGTGTAGGTGTTCTAGCATTACTCTTACGAACCAAAGTTGAAGCTTTAGCATCATCCTTTATTCTAAGAGGGAAAGGTAGTTTCTCAATATAAGCGGTAGGAACAATAGGATCAACATTATAAGTGATAGTCTTTTCTTCAACTTTAATAGGTTCAACTACTTTTACTTCGATGGGAGGATGATATTTAAACCACTTCTCCTTAGGGAGATCAACATGAGTAGCAAACGATTCATAGAAAGAAGCTACTATCTCAGAGTCAAGTCCATATTTAGTGCTAAATTCACGAAAAGCATCGGTATCCGTAAATGATTTAACACAATCAAACTTACATGTTATACCTGACCCCTTACCTTCGTCGAGTTCCCAATCTTCAGATTTGCGTTTAATTCTTTCCAATAAATCCCATCCGAATTCAATAGTCTTCATCATAAAAGAACCAGTACAAGAAGTATCGAGCATGGAGCGATTATTGAGAGAAAGCCGAGCATAAATTTTTTTAATAATAATTTCTCTTGAGAGCTCATGATTGGGGCATGAATATAACATTGAATTAAGCCTCCCCCAAGCTTGAGCGATACTTTCTCCTTCGCGAGGCCAAAAATTATATATATAATTACGATCACGATGAACCAGATGCATAGGATAAAACTTCTGATGAAATTCCAATTTCAATCGGTTGTAGTTCCATGATCCAATATCATCACATGGCCTAATCATGTCAATGCCTTTCCCTTCAAAGATAAAGGGAATACCTTCTTCTTTATAGCATCCTCGGGCATATCTGCAAGCATAAATAATCCACAAACTTCATCTATATAGATTAGGTGCATATCGGGATGTAATGTTCCATCTCCTGTAAAAGGATTAGCTAGCAGTTTCTCTATCATACCCGAAGGAATTTCAAAGTAAACATTTTCAGTAGGTTCACTAAGTTGAGGAGCAAATCTTTTCTCTATTGGTCGGGGTGAAGATACCCCGAACAAGCCCCTCAAAGGATTATTTTACATAGTAACAAGCGACAGTAAATTTCAGCACGCTATATAAATTTTTCCTTACCAAATTCCACCTACCAAAGGCGCTTCACTCCCTGGCAACGGTGCCAGAAAAGAGTCTTGATGACCCACAAGTATAGGGGATATATCATAGTCCTTTTGATAAGTAAGAGTGTCAAACCCAGCGAGGACAGAAGGAAATGACAAGCAGTTTTCAGTAAGGTATTCTCTGCAAGCACTGAATTTATCGGTAACAGATAGTTTTGTGATAAGGTAATTCGTAACGGGTAACAAGTAACAAAAGTAAACTAGGTGCAGCAAGGTGGCCCAATCCTTTTTGTAGCAAAGGACAAGCCTGGACAAACCCTTATATAAAGTAAAGTGCTCCCGAGGACACATGGGAATTATCATCAAGCTAGTTTTCATCATGCTCATATGATTCGCGTTCGTTACTTTGATAATTTGATATGTTGGTGAACCGGTGCTTGGGTACTGCCCTTCCTTGGACAAGCATCCCACTTATTATTAACCCCCATCGCAAGCATCCGCAACTACGAAAGAAGAATTAAGGTAAACCTAACCATCGCACGAAACATATGGGTCCAAATCAGCCCCTTACGAAGCAATGCATAAACTAGGGTTTAAGCTCTGTCACTCTAGCAACGCATCATCTACTTATTACTTCCCAATGCCTTCCCCTAGGCCCAAACAATGGTGAAGTGTCATGTAGTCAATGTTCACATAACCCCACTAGAGGAAAGACAACATACATCTCATCAAAATATCAAACGAATACCAAATTCACATGACTACTTATAACAAGACTTCTCCCATGTCCTCAGGAACAAACGTAACTACTCACAAATCATATTCATGTTCATAAACAAAGGGGTATTAATGTGCATAAAGGATCTGAACATATAATCTTCCACCGAATAAACCAACTAGCATCAACTACAAGGAGTAATCAACACTACCAGCAACCCATAGGTACCAATCTGAGGTTCTGAGACAAAGATCGGATACAAGAGATGAACTAGGGTTTGAGAGGAGATGGTGCTGGTGAAGATGTTGATGGATATTGACCCCCTCCCTATGGGAGGGTCGATGGTGATGACGATGGTGATGGTTTTCCCCTCCCGGAGGGATGTTTCCCTGGCAGAACAGCTCCGCCGGAGCCCTAGATTGGTTCCGCCAAGGTTCCGCCTCGAAACGGCGGCGCTTCATCCCAAAAGCTTCCTTCTAATTTTTTCCAGGGAAAAAGACACCTTATACCAGAAGATGGGCATCGGGGGGCTTCCAGGTGGCCCACGAGGCAGGTGGTAGGGCGCGCCCTCCACCCTCATGGATATTGGGTGGCCCCCCTCTGGTGCTTTCTTCGCCCAATATTTTTAATATATTCCAAAACTGACTTTTATGGAGTTTCAGGACTTTTGGAGTTGTGCAGAATAGGTCTCTAATATTTGCTCCTTTTCCAGCCCAGAATTCCAGCTGCCGTCATTCTCCCTCTTCATGTAAACCTTGTAAAATAAGAGAGAGAAGGCATAAGTATTGTGACATAATGTGTAATAACATCCCATAATGCAATAAATATTGATATAAAAGCATGATGCAAAATGGACGTATCAATAAACACTCGACCTGAGAATAACCCGCTTAGCATGGAAGATACCGACCACGTCCTGTCGTTCCATGAACGATCCACGCACACAAAAAGGATAGTTATTAGAAGTTTTTAGAGGTGGCACATGCAAATTTACTTAGGACGGCAGGGTAATACCGCATATAGGTAGTTTCATGAGGAATAACTTTTGGGTTCAAGGTTTTTTATGTACAAGCATAATTCCCACTTAGTACAGGAGAAGGTTAGCAATTAGATTGAGAAGCGACCAGCTAGAGAGCAACAATGGTTATGAGCATGCATTATGCGTAAGTAACATTGGACACTAGCATGAGTAGGATATGAACACCATGAACATAAATATCATAGAGGCTATGTTGATTTTGATTCAACTACATGCATGAACATGTGCCAAGTCAAGCCACTCGAACATTCAGAGGAGGATACCATATCATCATACTACATCACAATCATTTTAACGCAATGTTGATATCCAAGATAAGTCATTTTCCACTCCTAGCTACTTATGCATGGCATGTGAAACTATAATCTCTAATTGTCATCGCAAATATGTTTAATTATAATGGGCTGAATCATGGATACTATGTTAAACATATTTACACAAACAGAACAAGTCAAGTTCATACCCGTTTCTCTCTGCCACGGCCAGTTCATCGAATGTCGTCATTATTGCCTTTCACTTGCACGACCGAACGTTGTGAAAATAATAGCAGTGCAAGAATGCCGTGGACTAAGCTGGAATCTGTAAACATTTTACTCAACAGGAGAAGACAAGGTAAAATGGGCTCTTTATTAGGTCAACAATTATTCATATGAGAGCCACTCAACATTTTCATTGTGGTCTTCTCCTTGGTACGACTCGAATAAGAACAAAAGAAATTCAGAGAAACACACTTAAATATTTTTGGAGTTTTTGGTTTTCTTGAACAAGCAAATAAAAGAGAAAAGCAAAAATGAGAAAAACTATTTACACGGGAAAACTCCAAACAAGCAAAAGAAGAACAAGGAAATCTTTTTGGGTTTTCTTGTTAGTATTACAACTAAGCATGCATAGAAAGTAAACTAACTACAACTATTTTTTTGGTTTTTCTCAAGTTTTTCAAACACACAAGAAGAAAGCGAGAAAATAAATCTAAGCATGGATGATACAATGAAAAAGTGTGAACACCGACAACTGGAATGAAATGTGTGAACATGAATGTAATGTCGGTGAGAAACACGTACTCCCCCAAGCTTAGGATTTTGGCCTAACTTGGTAAGCAGTCAGTAGCCTGGATAGTAGTCGGGGTGCTGAGGAACGGGCATCCACTTATCCCACTGCTGAGGCTCCTCCTCTGCTTCAGCCTAATCGTTCCGGTAGGCGATGATGTCCGTAGGCATAATC
The DNA here is from genome assembly GCF_002575655.3 of Aegilops tauschii subsp. strangulata. NCBI lineage: Eukaryota > Viridiplantae > Streptophyta > Magnoliopsida > Poales > Poaceae > Aegilops > Aegilops tauschii. The sequence continues at coordinate 47,417,484 of NC_053035.3, forward strand.
CTATATCCGCCCCTGGCAATAGAATCAAACAAAGCAGGAGCAGGCAATGGAATAATATCACGAGCCCTCGCCCTAAAAACTAGGTTATATGGAATAGGGATGTCAGGAGAATTATTGTCAGTGAAGTGGTGGTGATCCATGGTTGCACGATCTAGGTAAACCTTGGTCAGAGGGTGATCATGAAGGCGTATCTCAACCTCGAAGTGAGCCGCCAAACGAGTAGCTAAAATCCCACCATGTATCTTATCCTTGGACTTATTAATGTGAAGGTGACGTGCCACAATAGCTCCCAAGCTATAAGTGTTGTCGCCCTCTAGTGCATGATGTAAAACAGCAAGGTCTGGTGAACTGAGCGCACCCACCTTCTCTCTAGCAAGCAAGCATTTTGCAATGAAAAGAGCAAAGTAATGAACAGCAGGAAAATGCAAGCCAGCGGCAGTGATAGCTGACACCCCTCTCTCATCTCCCACCGTCAAGGTACGATAAAAGGCCTCAAACTCTGCCGGCCTAGGCTCAGCTAAGCTCCCATCAGAAGGGATCATGCATATGTTACAAAATTCAGTAAGTGGTATCCCATGGGTTTCAGGATATAAATCAAACCGCAATTCAGGAGGATTATTCCTATGACGGAAAGTAAAACTTTGAACAAAAATGTTTGTGAGGAGATGATACTGTTCGCATTCAGCTGCGATGAAGTCGGTGAGGCCGGCATTAGCAGCATATTGTGTGTACTCCTGAAGGATTCTAGCCTCTACCATGAACTGGGTGTGCGGCCATTCACACGGCCATACCTCCGACAACCTCCGAGGATGGAGATCACTGTCAGACGACTCCCCAATAACACCCTTACAGTTCTTCTTAGAAGCAAAGTTCCTAAAGATATTCATCCTTTTCCTATGAACAAAAATTCTGAAATTTTTAGTCCACAAATTTTTCTCAGCAAAACTTCACAAAATTGGTAGCAACTACTCATAGGGATACATAGAAGCCATAGCAAGCATTAAAACTACTTAGAACTCTAAGTATTCGACATGCAAGCTCATCTACAACAGCACCAAGAGTAGCTAATTATTCAAAATATAAACCACTAAAACAAAAACTAATTGGAAAAACGGTGGAGTTACATACCAAGCAACAATCCCCCGAAACAGTTTCGGAAACGGAACTTCAAGCAAAGAGATCGAAATTCGCGGGTTTGAGAGCAAGAACACGGGAGAGAGAGCAATGGAGATTTTTTTCCTGGAGGTATGTGATGATGTGGTGTGAAGAGATAAGTGAGGGGGCCCACGTGGGGACCTGATGACCCACAAGTATAGGGGATCTACCGTAGTCCTTTCGATAAGTAAGAGTGTCGAACCCAACGAGGAGCGGAAGGAAATGATAAGCGATTTTCAGTAAGGTATTCTCTGCAAGCACTGAAATTATCGGCAACAGATAGTTTTGGGATAAGGTAATTTGTAATGGGTGTAATACCCCCAGTGTCATGCAACAGTAACCCTCTGTGATTAAGCTAATCATTTTTCCAAACAGTGCTTAATCACCTTTGTTCAATATCCCATTTGAAATTCCAGTCAATTCAAATTCAAGTGAAGTTTGAAGTTGATCAAAAGTTGCTGCCAAAATGTTCATCATTTCTCAAAAATTCGATATCAATTATTTGTTAAGCAACACAACATCACTTTTCTACAGAGATGAGCATTAGCAATTATAACAGCACCAATTCAGCATTTTAAATGCTATCCTATTTATGAAAAATACCAAATGAATTCTTCTGGTCTCCAAAATATTTGTGGCGCTGTCTAAGATCACCAGGGAATAAAAGGGGCACTTCCCATATTTTTCCTAAGTAAATAGCAGGCCCAATATTTTCTTACCCGTCTCAGAAGGAGAAATCAAAGAAGGAGAAAAAAGAGAGAAGAGAGAACCCCCCTGCCCCCTTTGGGCCTCAGCCCACTAGCCGGCCCAACGCCTCCCCCGCGGTCGATCCCCTCGTTCTGGCCAGACCCGGCACGGCGCCCCGCGCTGCCACGTTGCCGGCGAGGGGATAAGAGCAGCTCCGACGCCTTTGGCTCCCTCCCCACTCGCCCACTCCCCCTTGCGCTCCCTCTCCGCCTCCCCACTCAGATCCCCTTCCCCCACGGGCTGCTGCTTCTCCTCTATGCCATGGCCTCGCCACCGTGAAGCCCGCGGCCACCGTCGCCCGTCCACTGCTCCGACAAGTCCGGGAGCTCCGTCGTGGTCCACCTCTTCTTCCTCTACATTGGATCGGAACCGGGAGCGCCACCGTCGTCGCTTTCTTCCTCTTCCTCATCTAGGCCACCGCGCGACCTCGCCGTCGATCTGCTCCACCGGTTCTCCCCGAGCCCGCTGTATAGACCGCACGCTCCCGCGGTGAGCTCCTGCGCCGAACGCACCCTTCCCTACCCCCCTTTAGTTGCCCGTAGCCCATGCTCCGGTGTTAGGCCGCACCCTAGACCGCCTGGCCTCGTCGCCGGCATAGCCACGGCGACGATAGGGTCCCGTGCGTGCCACCATCGCGCTGACCGCACCGAGTAGGCCTCGTCTAGCCGCTTGGGTTGCCCGCAAACGCACCCCAGCCCCGATCCCGACGACGACCGAAGTCCGGTGTCCGCCTCGCCGCTCGTCGTCGACGTTCCCGACCACCGCAGCCTCTGCCACCACCCCAGATCGCCTCGCCGTCATCTTCTCGTTCGAACGAGCACGGCCGCGCTAGAAACGGCGCCCTGTGCGCGAAACCCGACCACCTCCCGAGCGCGCCACCGTTGTTTTTGGTCGCCGGAGCTCTGTCAGGACCGGGTTTTCGGGATATATTTTCCCAGAAAATGATCCTTGTGCTCACCAGCCCCAGGATTTCTGTTAGCTGATGAGGCACCAACTTGATACAGAAATTCCAAGCAAAGTACAAGATATGTAGTACAAGACCATTGTGGCCTATGAGTACAACAATTGGTTTCTAGTGGTTGATGGCGGAAGCGGTTTGTGGTTCATCTGCGTCTATGGGACTCCATTTCCCACAGGAACAGCTCACCAGGATAACTCCTATCTTCGCGAGGCTGCTATCACCTTTGCATGGGTTCCGGGGCTGTCATCGCAACGCACTTCTCCATGCAAGAAATCTGGCCAAGACAATAGCCAGGGACAAGCCAGTGAGTACTTTTGAATGTACTCGCAAACATTATGAACATAGGTATAACATAACAAATGGTAATCATGCTCTGAAATATTCTATGATCACAACGTCAGTCATAAAATAACAATCTGTGATGCACGCAAGCAGGGTTATTTATATATAACATGAATATGCAATATGGGAGTAGAAATAGATTGCACCGATCGGGTGTCTGCAGCGATGCCTCATAAGGATTTTTATAGAACACATGCCTCAGTCGGGCGTCTGAGCGACGCCACCTAAAGGGCTTATAAATAAAAGAAATGACAAGCATGCCACCATCGGGCGTCTTAGCGACACCACATAAAGGGCTTATAATTAAAAGGAATAACAAGCATGCCGCAGTCGGGCGTCTTAGCGACACCACATAAAGGGCTTATAAATAAGGGGAATAACAAGCATGCCGCAGTCGGGCGTCTCGGCGACACCACATAAAGGGCTTATAAATAAAAGGAATAACAAGCATGCCACAGTCGGGCGTCTTAGCGACACCACATAAAGGGCTTATGAATAAAAGGAATAACAAGCATCCCGCAGTCGGGCATCTTAGCGACACCACATAAAGGGCTTATAAATAAGGGGAATAACAAGCATGCCGCAGTCGGGCGTCTCGGCGACAGCACATAAAGGGCTTATAAATAAAAGGAATAACAAGCATGCCACAGTCGGGCGTCTTAGCGACACCACATAAAGGGCTTATAAATAAAAGGATCATAGTGAATATCCAGGAGGTAGAACCGTCCCAGGGATAATCGATAATTCAAATAATATAATGGGTTAGTCCATAATAATAATAATCATGATCATCACAAGTCACAAGTCATGATCCATGTTCTGGTTTAGCAGTTTCTCCTCCGAAGACCGACACTAAGACCGACACTTGACCCATCCCAGACTGTAGTCTTTTCCCATGGACCCGGCTATTCGAATAGATTTAACCTCTACAGAGGGTGTACTCTTTACCCACGAGTAACGGATTTCTTTAGTCCTTTGGGACTAATTTCGTCTATGGTCTTTTAATTGAAAACACACCTGACCGCACACACCAGCCTAACTTACAGGTGTCTGGAATCACCCACGACACCTGTTAAGCAAAACTCTAAGTGGGGAGGCTACAACCTCGCGTAGCATGGGATCAAATTTATATTGCGCGCTCTAAGGGGTGCCCCCTCTCGGTTCCAACCGGAAACACCCATGCCCCCGGACCAGGTGGCATGCCTACCGGATGCAGCCGGTATCTTCCACCATGGCCTCTCTGTACGGTGTGTGCTAGGAAAGGGGTTGACAACTTACTGAGCCGTACCCTACCTATGGCAGGGACAAGTGGTAGTACAAAATAAGTATGGGGGTTACTGGAACAAGACTGGATCTATGGTCGACTCAGGAGGTTTAAGTATCCCCTGCATGATTAGCATAACAAATATATTTCAACCAACAGACAGAATCACCACTCATCATACCTCATCATGCCATACCGGACACAACCGTCTTGACGAGGAACTAGAGACACGCTCATGTCTACCCAAGACAGAGACTTTCCCGGCTTCCTTCTGGTAGGCATGAAAGGCATACGAAGATGATTACTATCACAAGCATATCCATTTCTAACAGCAAAGAATCTTCATTATGCACTCATGCGTATGATTGTATCGTCACATAAAATAATGAATGCTCCATGTCAAGGTGGTGTTGTAACCGTATCAAACAACACACAAAAATATTATGCCAGGGTTCAGAATGCTTGCCTTCAAGTTGTGGAGAGGCAGGGTGCATCCCAAAAACTTTTTGAAAGTTTTCTTCTCTCTCCAAAATCCTATTTTGAGGAAATTTAAATTAACACATAATTTTAAAACAGTACAAAAAAGGTGGCTGGAAAACTTTCAAATAAATATGAAAATAAACTAGACAGAATTTGAGAAACAACAAAAAAAGAATCAACTCATTTGGACTTATATTTAAAAGTTATGGCTAGTCAAAGTTTAGTCAAATTTCTGTTTTTAAACTAAAACAGAAAAGAGGAAAAACGTTTCGAATAGATACACGCAGGAGACGTACTTTGAGTTTTACGCCTCCACTTACGCCAGCGTGGACCGGCCCGTGGTCACTGACAGTGGGTCCAGGGGGGCCACTGGTCAGGTTTGACCAGTCGCCACCCGCCTCCTTCCTCCTCTGGCCGAACAGAGGCGGGGCTCCGGCGATCGAAGCCGGCGAATGACGGCTCCCCGCAGGGTTCTGAGGGCGGGGATGGATCCGCCAGTCTAGGGCAGTCCTCCCGGTGGTCGCTAGGTCGGCGGGGGTGGAGGGAATCGCCGGCGGCGAGTTCTGCGGCGGACGGCGACCTCGGGTGAATTGGGGATTTGGGTTACGGCGGTTCCCAAGCGAGTTTGAGGTGCTGGGCAGCTCCGCACGGTCAAGGGGAGTCGGGTGGTGGTGCTAGATGGACGGGAGGAGCTCTACTTGCGACGAACTGGACCGGAGGGCGGCGGCGGCCGAACTGGCCGGAGACGGGGAAGGGAAGGGCTTCTGGCCTACTGGGGGGAGGGGGGCTCTAGAGAGATGGCCTGAGGCTGCCTGGGTGTTTGGATGAGCTCGGGGCCTCCATTTATAGCGCAACTAGGTCGGTTCCGCGGCCGTGGATAAGAACGCCGGCGAACCGCTGTTCTGTTGCAGCAGGGGGGTATGTGGTGGCGACGGGCGCTAGAGGAAGCGTTCTTGGACAAGCTCGGACTGCTCCAGAGGGCAGCTGGCGCACGCGTATGGCTCGGGCGGCGCCGTCCATGGCAGGGGCTGCTGCGGCCGCCCGCTTGCTGCCATGGCCGACCTGACGGCGGCGCTGTAGGGCGCCAGGAGGGGGCCAGGGCGGCTCTGCGGCGAGGGAGGGGTCGGGCGTGCAGGCTGTGCGAGGGGAGTGGCCAGAACGAGCGCGGGGAGGCGGCAGTGGGACGCGGCGACTCGGTGCGCGCGCGTGCAAAACGTGCGCTCTGGGCGCGCCCAGCGCACGCACGCCAGGTGCTCGACGCAATGCCAACGCGACCTACGCCTCTCTGATGCCCCTGTAACTAAACAGAACTAGGCTAATGATTATGTGAGAGCTAATAGACATGCTGGTAAGGCCATTAGAGCAACTTCCTAATGCAAGTCTAAAAGCATGCCAAAACTGGCCATGCCCTTAACCTGCTTGATGAAATGCCAAGGGCATCTAGGCATCTCTTCTACTGGCCAAAGTCTCCAGATCAAAGTCTCTTTAGATGTAGGTGAGGGTGGCAAGGTTAGTTTGTCAAAAACAAAAACTTGTTAGTGCAAGTTTTTGAGAAAACCAATTCTGGACAGAAGTAAAGGGCATAGTTTCATGGACCAAAAATACTCCAATGGGTCCATTCTCCTGGACTTCAGGGTTTTGCGGGGAGGACTATAAGCAGGAGGAAGAATCAAGGGTAAAAGGGCAAGTTAAAATATGGTTGCAGTAGAAAATACCAAACTGAGCCAAAGAGCAAAACAGGATGTTTTGCTCAAATTTTTCAAAGAACACCAGTGGGTTAATGCATATAGTTGAATTATATACTCCTACTAACATCTCCAAATTTTCGTGGAAATTTTAAAGAAATATTTAAATAGGTTGTAGTGCAATTCACAATCTGGACCAGATTTGAAAACCTGGGGTAAAGCTCAAAATTCACAATTGATTAAGAGAGGTTTTTGCATAAAAGTGATTTAGGAACACCAAATGTCATCCCCTAATTTTGGTGAATTTTTTTTAAATGAATCTATAAAAGGGTTGTAGTGCAAAGGAGCCTCTAAAACTTATAAAAATCATTTCAAAAGAAATAAGGCTCAAAAAAATAATAATTATATAAATAATTCCACTGATAAAATAAATGTTTTCTTGAGAGGGTATACAAGTCCAATAATATTTTTGGAAAGTTCTCACTTGGGGGAAAAACTCCACAATATCCAAGAAAAGGGAGGTTCTGCAACCAAAAGATAAATCCCGAAAATAAAAATTAAATTTCCTTTCAAAATTTTAATTAATAAAACAAGGTCAAAATTTTGGGGTGTTACAAGCTCTCTCCGGCGCCGACGCCGACGTGGCTCCATGGGTCCCAGCCCTGGGTCGCTGACCCGTGGGCCCCTGGGGCCCGGTTGACCTATTGACTTCGGTCAACTGCTGACTGGGCACTCTAACTCACTGACATGCGGGCCCCGCTAGCTTAAACGTTCTAACAATAAGTAAATCTGTTAATTAATTAGTAATTAGTTAGTCACTCACATCAGGGGCCGACCCCTCTAATTAGCTTGTTAGTTTAGTTTAAATTACTGTTGGTCTAACAGAGGCTCACATGTGGGCCCACTGGCCAGGTTTGACCTGGTCAATGCGGCTGTTGACTGCTGACATCATCTCCATGCCATGCTGACGTCATATTCCTTTTCTGTTATTTCTGTTAATTTAAATAATTTCAGAAAATGTTTAAAACTTTAAAAATTCATAGAAAATAAACCGTAGCTCGGATGAAAATGTTTTCTACATGAAAGTTGCTCAGAATGACGAGACGAATCCGAAAACGCGATCCGTTTATGTGTCAGATGCCTCTAACTATCTGAACACGGAACTTTCCCCCTCCGTTCATCTGTCTGACACAGGTCCGGAACAAGGAAAACATTCCCGGTTGACTTCCCCCTTCACCGGTATCGTGTAGCACTGCGTTAGAACACGTCTAGCTCTGCTTGTTGTCCTGTTATGCACTTGCTTGCTATGTATTTACTGTTCCCCCCCCCCTCTTCTCTTCGATAGACCCCGTGACGATGATGATGCCCCTCTGATTGACTATGTCACCGACTTCCCCTCCTTCTCGTATGAGCAACCAGGCAAGCCCCCCCTTTGATCATCCCGATATCGCCCATTCCATTCTCTCGTGCTTGCATTAGATTTTGCTATTGTTATTGTTTGCTCCTATTCTCATGCATAGCCTGCTTTTGTAACCTGCTCATTGTTACCTACCTGCTTATCCTAAACTGCTTAGTATAGGTTGGTTAGTGATCCATCAGTGGCCCCCACCTTGTCCTTGTTGCCCCTGCTTCATCATCGAAGACCCGATCAACGGGATCGAAGACCAGGCCCCGGCACCGCAGATCACTTTCCCCTTAGTTGCTCGACACTACACGGTTATTATCGAGTGCCGAGGGTGAGACCTTTTCAGCACTTCTGATGTTAACCATGTAGTGTAGCTATTCGGTCGTGGTCATCGAGGGTGATTTCCTCCTTAACCACTTCTGATACGACTCTGTCGTGCAACCCCTCAAGTGTGAACCTCGAGGGTGGTCCCTCTTACGTTCACCTTGATGATCACATCAAGTGGAATTCGCCGGGGGTGATTCCTCGGGTTTTCCCCTTGATGTTTGGACACGCGGATACTTGGACTTTACCACTACTACTTGGAAAGGCGGGTCGACCCTGAGGGGTACCCGCGAGTGATGTGGAGACGGGTTGACCTGGAGGCTGCCCGCGAGATAATTACAAGGCATGGCCGGGCATTCCTAGCCTTTGCCGCAAGTCCTCGAGACGGGGCAATGGGGTCACATCTTTCGTGAGTCTTTGCTTGTTACCGCGTGCTCCTAATCCACTACGATTTTGATATTTGATCCGAGGGGCCTCTGGCCTGATAGCACAAACCATCACGTGGGCATAGTATGGGCGTTCTGTGTCGTATACATCAACCGAAGCTTTATAGACGTCAGCGACTGAGCGGCGCGCGCCGGGTTGGACTAGTAAGCTCCTGCCTTTTTTAAGGAGGTAGCTAGGTCTGCTCACCGGCTGCCCACGCAACGTGCAGGAGTACCTGGGGCCATGGCCCATGACCCCTGGGGACATAGGTTTAGTCCGGCGTGCTGACCTCTCTATTAAGCCTAGGTCGGGTTGCGGCGTATTGTTTGGCCGAGGCCGGGCATGACCCAGGAAAGTGTGTCCGGCCGGAGTGGGCGTGGTGGGTAAGTTGGTGCACCCCTGCAGGGAAGAAAACATCTATCGATAGCCTGTCCTACGGTAACGGACTCTTGGAGTTGTATCCCGATCGATACAACTAGAACTGGATACTTGAGATGAGACATGGATATGAGAAATGGATAGTATGGCTCTGGGATTGCTTTCATAGGGAGTCGAGAAAGGATCTCTGGCCGAGGTTGATAACACTTCTACTACTTTACTTTATGCTACTCTACTCCCTCCTGTTGCTTCAAGATGTTAGTTTCCAAAAGATGCTAGTCTTCGATGGGCTAGGGTTTCCCCTTCTATTCTGGCATTCTGCAGTCCAGTCCACAGATACAGCCCTTTTCATTGATACCGATGCATATGTAGTGTAGATCCTTGCTTGCGAGTACTTTGGATGAGTACTCACGGTTGCTTTGCTACCCCTTTTCCCCCTTTCTTCTTCTTTCCGGTTGATGCAACCAGATGTCGGAGCCCAGGAGCCAGATGCCACCGCCGATGCCTGCTACTACGTGGAGACCGCCGATGACCAGGAGTAGTTAGGAGGCTCCCAGGCAGGAGGCCTTGCCTTTTCGATCGTTGTTGCTTTTGTGCTAGCCTTCTTAAGGCAAACTTGTCTAACTCATGTCTGTACTCAGATATTGTTGCTTCCGCTGACTTTTGTGTATTCGAGCTTATGTATTCGAGCCCTCGAGACCCCTGGCTTGTAATATAAAGCTTGTATTATTTTAATTTGTGTCTAGAGTTGTGTTGTGATATCTTCCCATGAGTCCCTGATCTTGATCATACACAATTGCGTGTATGATTAGTGTACGATTGAATCGGGGGCGTCACAAGTTGGTATCAGAGCCGACTGCCTGTAGGTAGCCCCCTTTCCAAATCCTTGGCCGAAGTTGAGTCTAGTCGTCCAAAACTGTTTTACTAACTTGGCTGTGTGGCTTACGGGCCCACATCGCCATTTGGTGGTATTAGGATCTTTTATTCCTCATCTTTACTCTGGGACTCTGACCTCTCTTCTATTCAGGTTAAATAATTTTGCTAACTCTAACACTAGGTTCTCGTAACCGCTTCCTCCCGGAGAGCTCCTTCAATCTAGATGACCGTCTGCTACATCAGAAGACTCTGAAGATACTTCTCGATGTATCCCGAGACCCTGTGTCCACTGCCTTGTAATTTCTAGCAGCCAGTAATCCTCGTGAATAACATCCTTGCAGCTTGTACCTTCATCCCCAGTTGCTCCTGTTGTTACGAGATACCCCTAGTACTCTCTGTTGTTCCGAGAATCCTTTGTGCCTTCTGCTTTGCAGCTTCTTTTGCACTGCGGATAATTCATTTAACCGGGGTTCGTTCATCCCCAGTTGTTCATATGCTTTCCTAAATACTTGGAAATACTATCTGATCTTCCAAAAATCCACTGCATCCTATTACTCTTGATTCTCCTTGCCTGCTCGCATTAGGATTAATTCCATATGTCTAGCAATATTCTTTAAAATTCTTTGTGATTGTCTTTCTGTTCCTATGAGTAAATACTCGCAATCATCAATTAATCCTTGGAAATTTTCCTTCCGGCTCCGACATCGCTCTGGATATGGGCTGGTTCTTGCCCAATCCAGATTTGATCGGGTACACCTCTAAGTCTATTCAACTTAATCATCTTTTGATCAGAGCCTCTTCTTCTGATCCTTCGTCTTGAAATCATAATTCTTTTGTACCCAAGCATCGAATCATTCAGACGTTTCTATAAGCCGATGCCTTTGCATCCCCTTCTTCATTTGATTGATTACCGATAATCACATCAACTCTGTCATGAATCGCCAGATTAATTGCTGGGTTGTTATCCGACAGTGTCCTTCACATCCAAAATCTTGTGAGTTTTCCCTGATACATAATACCTTCGGTAAATTGTATCATCTGCTTTGACTTAGATCCTCTGCTTTCGAACTCGTATCTTTTGCTTGGTTGATGGTTGTATAGATTCGTAAAAATGCCCCGATGGGTTGAACTTATGCCTTCCATAATCCGTATGAACCCGAGAGTTCTCACGAGTCTTACTCTTCTGGTACTTCGCCAGATAAATCGTCAGCCCTACAATTTCTTCAAAAACGAGGAGTGAATGAAAGGTTATGCATTGAAGAAGTGGGAGTCGACCTTGAACTTTGTGTTCATGCCCATGGACACGATGTGGAACTTATCATGTAAGCTTCTTGTAATAATAACTATTTCCTCGATATAATATCATCTGGTATCGGTGAATTGATCCTTCACAACCGTGGTTTCGACCATGATTGTTCTTCTTTGGTCCCATTTCTTGGACAAGTTAAATCACTTGTCTTCTGCAGGTCAGTACGCCTGCCCAACCTCTGTTATGATCTACCTCTAAGTATTGCCCCTGGTATTTCGAGGATATCATGCCATTGCACTACATCTTATGAACTTTTGATGGAGTACTGTAGCGACTAGACCTCAAACAGTCTGATCTTTGTGCATCAGTGTCATCCCTCGATCGGTAATGCTGACACGCACAGTGCTTGAAGGATTTATAACAGAGTAGCAATCACACACTTATTACATCGAATGTCTCAAAAGAGAACTTATTACAATAAATATGGCTTAAGGCCATCTAATACGATAACAGTGGAAGGCTTGGAAGATAAAGTGAGTCCATGAACTCCAACGGCATCACTGAGTGAAAGACCACGACCTAAGGCTCCTTACTCGTCGTCTGAAAAGTCTGCAACATGATACGTTGCAGCCCGAAATGGGTCAGCACATGGAATATGCTGGCAAGGCAACACAAAAGAGTAATGAACAGAATAAAGCTATCACTACATGCATATATGGCTGGTGGAGGCTGTATGGTTAATATGTTTTGCGGAAAGCAAATTTTTCCCTACAACAAAGGAATAAATTTTATTTAACTACAAAGTTGGTTGAAAACAGTGAGAATGGTAAACCCCATCTCAATCCCAATTAAAAGTAATTAATAACCCAATCAAGATTGTATTAAGAGTGATGAGATCCACATGATAATCCAAGAACTAGATACTCAAGATGTCCATAACCGGGGACACGGCTAACCATGATTAGTTTGTACACTCTGCAGAGGTTTGTGCACTTTTCCCCACAAGACACGATCTCCTCCGTTGGATTTCTTGCACTACATAATGTTTGAGAAACGGATGACCGAGACACAGTCTTTCCGAAGAGGTCCCCTTAACCGATAGATAGGCATGTAGACCTACAATCCCCTACATCTGCTAGCCCATCATGGAAAGGTTTGCCACGACTTACTCAACTATGCCAGAGCCCATAATGGCATGTGGATGCACACGGAAGTTTCTAGCATGAAAAATCTTATGATCCCTTTGAGCCTGGGTGGCAGTCCATAGGAGAATCACACGGTACCCCGGGATTTCCAAAAAATACAGGCAACACTGGGTTCCCCAGGTGCCTCAATCCACCCAGATGTGTATTAAAGTTGCCACCTTAAGTTAACCATTAATTAACAGTACTCACATCTGTCATAAAAACACTCAAACCCAAACCACGTCTACGAGCATAGCATAGCAATATAAGCAACATAGAAGGAACTCCCTGGGTTTGTTAATAAACCGGTGAATAGGTACTACCTCATCTAATTCCCAAACCCACAATTTAAATCAGATCCTAACCATGCAATTGTTTGAGGATTGATCTAATGCAATAAAACTGGGTAGTAAAGAGGTCTGATCAAAGTGTTACTTGCCTTGCTGATGATCCGTGAAACCTAGAGACTCGTAGTAGCACGCTTCGCACTCCGGGTACTCTATCGCAAACAAACAAGCATACAATAAGCAATCAAGCAACGATGCATGGGTAAAACTCAAATAAAAAGATCTAACCAGAAAGTTCAACTTAAGAACTCTGGTTTGCAAAAATAATCAAATCAAACGAAACAACGAAACTCAAACTGCGAAAGAAACAAGCTTCGTTTACTAATCTGGACTAAAGTCAAATTTTACAGTAGCAAAAACTTGTTTAAGTTGATTAAACATAAAGAGGGATTCGAGACGAAACTCTAGGCGCTTGAATCGCCTGATTCCGATAAACGAGCGAAAAGTTATACTAGAACGAAAATCGGATCAGAAATCGCGATCGAAAATAATCGCGAAAAATCCGAGAAAAAGAAAAACTGACGAACAGACTAACGAACAAACGTTCTCTATCTACGGTTAACGGGTGAAAACCGTTCGTTAAAACGAACGTACGGACGAACGTCCGCCGTATAACTAAACGGAAAAAAAAACTGATCTAACAAAAAAACGCATCTAGGTTTTTTTTACCGAAAACCGAACCGGTCAAAGAAAACCGGCGGGGTGGCGAGGCAGCGGCGCGGAGGCGGGGCGGCACGGCGGCTAGGGTTTGGGCGGCGGGTTGGTGGGCTGCGGGGCTACGGCCTCGGCGGCTTATAAAGCCCCCCCCCCCCCGGGGCGGAGTGCCGGGCGGTTACGACCCATAGTCGGTTTCTTTTAAAAAAATATTCGGAGGTGCAGAAAAAGAAAGAAAGGAAATACTAAACGGACTCCAAAAATCCTGAAATAAATTTTCCCTGTCCTCTAAAAATCTGCCAGAAGGTGAACATTTATTTGGGACTCTAATGCAATTTTGAAAAACGCATATTTTTCCTAATTCAAATAAAATAGCAATAAAACTCCGAATAATATTCTTATTTGATTTTAACATTAAATCTCCAATATTTCTTTATTTTGAGGAAGTCATTTTATCCTCTCTCTTTTATTTTCATGAAAGAAATATTCGAAGAGAAAATAATTAAATTCAAACGATCCTCTTTTCAAAATTCAAGAAAACTCAAATATGAAAATAACGAAATTCCCAACTCTCTTCGTGGGACCTTGAGTTGCGTAGAATTTCTAGGATCAAGCCAAAATGCAATAAAATAGGATATGCAATGATGACCTAATAACATTCCAAATTGAAAATTTGGGATGTTACAAACCTAACCCCCCCCCCTTAAGATGAATCTCGCCCTCGAGATTCGAGTTGGCTAGAAAATAGGTGAGGGTGATCCTTCTGTAGGTCTTCCTCTCGTTCCCACGTGGCTTCATCTTCGGTATGGTGACTCCACTGAACCTTGCAAAACTTGATAACCTTGCTGCGTGTAACTCGGCTGGCAAACTCAAGAATCTTTACTGGCTTTTCCTCGTAGGTCAAATCGCTATCCAACTGTATCGCTTCCAGTGGCACTATATCTCTCAGAGGAATATCAGCCATCTCTGCGTGGCACTTCTTCAACTGAGAAACATGGAACACGTCGTGAACTCCTGACAATCCTTCGGGCAATTCCAACTTGTAAGAAACTTCTCCCATACGTTCCAAAACCTTGTATGGTCCCACAAAACGTGGTGCTAACTTTCCCTTAACTCCAAAATGCTTCACTCCTCGAAGTGGGGATACACGAAGATACACTCTCTCTTCAACTTCGTAAACTGTCTCCTTGCGTTTAGAATCCGCATAGCTCTTCTGTCTGGATTGGGCTACCTTGAGTCTATCGCGAATCAGCTTAACCTTCTCTTCAGACTCTTTAATCAAATCTGGTCCAAACAACTGTCGGTCTCCAACTTCATCCCACAACAACGGTGTTCTGCACCTCCTTCCGTACAATGCATCGAAAGGGGCCATCTTCAAACTGGCTTGATAGGTGTTGTTGTAAGAGAACTCTGTGTAAGGCAAATTATTGTCCCAACTAGATCCATAATCTAGTGCACAAGCTCTCAACATGTCCTCCAGAATCTGATTGACTCTCCTAGTCTGTCCATCTGTCTGTGGGTGAAAAGCTGTACTGAACTCTAGCCTGGTTCCCAAAGTTTCATGCAACTGATTCCAAAACTTGGAGGTAAAATGGGTTCCTCTATCTGATACAGTGGTCCTCGGAACTCCATGCAAACATACGATCCTGGTCATGTATATCTTTGCCAATTTAGCACTGGTGTAGGTAGTCTTCACTGGGATGAAATGAGCTACTTTCGTCAAACGATCGACTACAACCCATATCGAGTCATAGCCTGAACGAGTCCTGGGCAATCCAGTGATAAAATCAATGCCTAGCTTGTCCCACTTCCATTCGGGTATCGGCAATGGTTGTAGCAATCCTGGTGGCTTCTGATGCTCTGCCTTCACTCTCTGACATACATCACAAACTGCTACATACTCTGCAATATCCTTCTTCATTCCGGTCCACCAGAAACTATCCTTCAAATCCAGATACATCTTGGTATTTCCTGGGTGAATCGAATATGGCGAATCATGGGCCTCCTGCAAAATGAGCTTCCTGATCTCCTGATCATTTGGCACATATACGCGGTCCTCAAATCATAAGGTATCGTGCTCATCCTCACGAAATCCTTTAGCCTTTCCTTTGCTCATCCTTTCCTTTATCTCGGCAATCTCCTTGTCCGTCTTCTGAGCTTCTCTGATCTTATCCATCAAAGTAGATTGAATCTCCAAGGCTGCTACATAACCTCTCGGAACTATCTCCAAACATAGCTCACGAAGGTCTTTTGCTAACTCCTTGGGTAACTCTCCGGTCATGAGTGTATTGACATGACTCTTGCGGCTCAACGCATCGGCTACTACGTTAGCCTTTCCGGGATAATAATGCAACTTCATATCATAATCCTTTTTGAGCTCCAACCATCTCCTCTGCCTGAGATTCAACTCCTTCTGCATGAAGATATACTTCAAACTCTTGTGATCCGTGTATACCTCACAATGGTTTCCGATGAGAAAAAGTCTCGAAGTCTTCAATGCATGCACTACGGCTGCTAACTTCAAATCATGCATAGCATAATTTAACTCATGGGGTTTAAGCTATCGTGAGGCATATGAAACAACTCTTCCCTCCTACATAAGTACGGCTCCAAGTCCTCGAGGAGAAGCGTCGCAATACACTTCATAATCCTTGCGTTGATCTGGCAGAATCAACACTAGTGATGTGACCAAGCGTTTCTTCAGCTCCTGCAAAACTGCCCTCACATTCCTTAGTCCATTTGAACTTGGTATCCTTCTTTAGCAACTCCGTCATAGGCTTTGCAATCTTTGAGAAATTCTCAATGAACCTCCGGTAGTATCCTGCGAGTCCAAGAAAACTCCGAATCTCTCCAACTGACGTGGGTGCCTCCCAATTTGTCACAGTGACAACTTTTGTGGGGTTTACCGCTATTCCTTCTCCGGATATAACATGTCCAAGGAATCCAACTTCCTTCAACCAAAACTCACACTTGCTAAACTTGGCGTACAACTGATGTTCTCTGAGCTTCCCAAGTACCAAACACAAAATGCTCTTTATCCCCCTCTTCATTCTTCGAGTAGACCAGACTATCATCAATGAACACCACAACGAACTTATCCAAAAACTCCATAAACGCCTTGTTCATCATGTTCATAAAATAGGCAGGTGCGTTAGTCAGGCCAAATGACATAACGGTATACTCATATAGCCCGTACCTTGTGGTAAAAGTTGTCTTAGGTATATCCTGCTCTCGAATCTTCAGCTGGTGGTACCCTGATCATAGATCGATCTTGGAAAACACCTTAGCTCCTTGCAACTGGTCAACCAAATCATTGATCATCGGCAGTGGGTACTTGGTCTTGATCGTCACCTCATTCAATCCTCGATAATCAACAACCATCCTTAACGATCCATCCTTCTTCTCCACTAGAAGCACTAGTGATCCCCAAGGTGACGAACTTGGGCGTATATAATATGACGCCCCCGATTCAATCGTACACTAATCATGCACGCAAATGTGTACGATCAAGATCAGGGACTCACGGGAAGATATCACAACACAACTCTAAAACATAAATAAGTCATACAAGCATCATAATACAAGCCAGGGGCCTCGAGGGCTCGAATACAAGTGCTCGATCATATACGAGTCAGCGGAAGCAACAATATCTGAGTACAGACATAAGTTAAACAAGTTTGCCTTAAGAAGGCTAGCACAAACTGGGATACAGATCGAAAGAGGCGCAGGCCTCCTGCCTGGGATCCTCCAAAACTACTCCTGGTCGTCGTCAGCGGCCTGCACGTAGTAGTAGGCACCTCCGGTGTAGTAGGAGTCGTTGTAGACGGTGGCGTCTGGCTCCTGGGCTCCAGCATCTGGTTGCGACAACCAGGTAGAAGGGAAAGGGGGAAAAGAGGGAGAAAAGCAACCGTGAGTACTCATCCAAAGTACTCGCAAGCAAGGAGCTACACTACATATGCATGGGTATATGTGTAAAGGGCCATATCGGTGGACTGGACTGCTGAATGCTAGAATAAGAGGGGGATAGCTAATCCTGTCGAAGACTACGCTTCTGGCCACCTCCATCTTGCAGCATATAGAAGAGAGTAGATGGTAAGTTCACCAAGTAGCATCGCATACCATAATCGTACCCGGCGATCCCCTCCTCGTCGCCCTGTTAGAGAGCGATCGCCGAGTTGTATCTGGCACTTGGAAGGGTGTGTTTTATTAAGTATCCAGTTTTAGTTGTCATAATGTCAAGGTACAACTCCGGGTCATCCTTTTACCGAGGGACACGGCTATTCGAATAGATAAACTTCCCTGCAGGGGTGCACCACATAACCCAACACGCTCGATCCCATTTGGCCGGACAGACTTTTCTGGGTCATGCCCGGCCTCGTAAGATCAACACGTCGCAGCCCCACCTAGGCACAATAGAGAGGTCAGCACGCCGGTCTAAATCCTATGCGCGCAGGGGTCTAGGCCCATCGCCCATTGCACACCTGCACGTTGCGAGGGCGGCCGGAAGCAGACCTAGCCTAGCAGGCGTTCCAGTCCAATCTGGCGCGCGCCGCTCCGTCGCTGACGTCAAGAAGGCTTCGGCTGATACCACGACGTCGAGTGCCCATAACAGTTCCTGGGTAGTTGGTTAGTGCGTCTAGACCAAATGGCCAGACTCAGATCAAATTCCAAGAACTCGTTAAGCGTGTTATTTTGAAGTAACCGCGGACGCCGACCAGGGCCAGGCCCACCTCTCTCCTAGGTGGTCTCAACCTGCCCTGTCGCTCCACCACAACGTAACAGTCGGGGGCCATCAGGAACCCAGGCCCACCTCTACCGGGATGGAGCCACCTGTCCTTTTAGCCCCCTCATCAGAACCACTTGCGGGTACTCAACGAGCTGACCCGACTTTAGTCACCACATGTGTCATGTATATAAAGTATATAGTATATACCCGTGATCACCTCCCGAAGTGATCACGGCCAGTAGTATAGCATGGCAGACGGACAAGAGTGTAGGGCCACTGGTGGAACACTAGCATCCTATACTAAGCAATAGGATAGCAGGTAAGGGTAACAACTGTAGCAACAATGACAGGCTATGCAACAGAATAGGATTAACCGAAATCAGTAACATGCTACACTACTCTAATGCAAGCAGTATAGAGAAGAATAGGCGATATCTGGTGATCAAGGGGGGGCTTGCCTGGTTGTTCTGGCAAGGAGGGGTCGTCAACACCATAGTCGATCGGGGCACCAGCAGTGGCGTCAGTCACGTAGTCTACCGGAGAGAAGAGGGGGGAAGAAACAGTAAATACGGAGCAAAAAAAGCATCACAAAACATAACGAGGCAATACGCGGTGCTAGGTATGCCCTAACGCGGTAGTAGGTGATACCGGCGAAGGTGGGAAAACATCCGGGAAAGTATTCCTGGTGTTTCGCGTTTTCGGACAGATGAATCGGAGGGGAAATGTTGCATGTTCGGTATGCTAGGTATGCGTGGGGGACGAACGGGATGCGTATCCGTAGTCGTCTCGTCGTTCTGAGCAACTTTCATATACAAAGTTTTTCCATCCGAGTTACGGATTAAAAGATATGATTTTCAAAAGAATTTATTAATTTCTGGAATTTAATTAATTATTTAATTTAATTCGAAATTGGATTTATGACATCAGCATGATGTCATGCTGACGTCAACAGTCAACAGGGGTTGACTGGTCAACCTGACCAGTGGGTCCCACTGGTCAGTGACACATATTAATTAAACATATTAATTAACCTAATCAGGATTAATTAGGGGTGGGCCCCACTGTCATTGACTGATTAATTAATTAACTAACAATTTAATTAGTTTAGTTATTTGATTAGTTTAATTAATCAAAAATTAATTATGTTAATTATTTCTTTGATTAATTAATTATTTTTAAGATATTATTATTATTATTATTTAAAAACCGTTCTGTGGGGTGGGGCCCGCGTGTCATTGGCCTAGAGGGGCCTTAGCAGTTACGGGCGCTAGCGGGCGCCAGGTCTGCGGGCACACGCCCGTCAGGGAGAACCCGGGTGAACGAGCGACGGCCGCCTAGGCGCGGCGGGGCGCTGGAGTTGGTCGCGAGGGCGGCGACGGTCGGCGCGAGCTGGGACGGCGACCGCGGGGTCGGCGGCGAGCGGGCGCGGCGGAGCCAGAACAGGGCTGCGGGGCGTAGCCGGCGTGGAGGGGCGGTAGGGCGCCGCGGGGATGGTGCGCGGGTCTGCAGGCGTGGGCCCGGCACGACGGCGCGAGAAGCATAGGCGGGCAGGGGAGAGGGGGAGAGGCGCGGCCAGCAGCGGCGGACCGAGGCGGCAGTTGCGAGGCCATGGGAGGCCGGAGGCGGGCACGGGCGGAGACGGCCACGGCCTTGGGCGCGGTGAACAGGGCGACGACGCGGGGCGCGACGAGCGCGCGCTGGCGGTGCCGGGCGAGGTGACGCGCGAGAGAGGGAGAAGGTGGAGGCCATCGCCTCACCGGGGTCGTAGGGTCTGGGCAACGGGTGTCGAGGAGAGGGGTTGGAGACGGCGTGTGTAGGGGGAGGCAGGCCGGCGGGGTAGACGGTGAGGTGGCCGAGGCGGTGTTGGCGACGACGGGGCGGTCCTCGGGTGGCGGCTGGCGGCGTCGAAGCCCGATCCCGATCCAGAATTGGATCGGGGGAGGGGGGAAGCGAATGAGTGGGTGGGGGTTCGTGGGGGAAGTGGGCGAGTGGGCTAGGGGTTCGGGCGCCCAGGGGGGTTAGTAGAGGGCGCGGGTGGGTCGGCCTGGCGGCCCGATAGTGTGCTGGACCGAGGTCCAACTTGGGGGGGGGGGTCTTTCTCCTTTTTCTTTTCTCTTTTGTATTGTTCTATTTTCTATTTTACTTTCAAAAACTTTTTCTTTTATACCTTTAATAGATTTTAGTTCAAATAAAATACAACAATAGTCCCTAAATTAGTATTACTAAATATCCCACTGCCACAAGCAATTTAGACATTTTAGAAAGTAGTTTGTATTTGTCTATTAATTTACGAGCATTTAATTAATAGTTTTACAACTATTTATTTATTTTAGTGGATTTAACTACTTTACGGTGTGTCATCTCCACCAATATTTATTATGAATTACTTGCTACATTTAGAACATTTTAGTTTTGGCTTTTGAAAACTTTTCTAGTTTGACTTTATTTCAAATTTGAATTTGAACGAGTTTTGAACCATCGCGAGATTATCAAAAGTAATCGTGGTGTCGTGGCAACATTAGCAGAGGTTTACTGTAGCTTGATTATCCGGGCGTCACATATAACCTTTATCCAGTAGCTCCTTAATCTGCTTCTTGATTTCCTCCAAATCCTCTGCGGGCATTCTATACGGTCTCTTAAGTATTGGCCCTGTGCCTGGAAAAAGCTCAATCAAAAACTCAATGTCTCTATCCGGTGGCATGCCTGGCAACTCTTCTGGAAATACATACTGGAAATCCTTCAGCACTGGTACTTCCTCGTGTACAACTCCTCATAAGGAATTTACTTGAGTCCTACTCGACACATGCCGGGATACATACTTGATCCTTCTTCCTTCTGGGGTGGTGAGCAAAATCGACTTACTGGCGCAATCGATGTTTCCTCCATACATCAATAGCCAATCCATACCCAAAATCACATCTAAACCTTGCGGCTCCAAAATTATCAGATCTGAGGGGAAAACATGCCTACCTATGGTCAATGGCATCTGAAAACATCCTTGGCTTGCCATATACTCTGCTCCTGGCGAGCTCACTAACATATGTGTACTAAGAACTTTGGTGGGCAGTTTATACTTATCCACAAATCCCCTTGATATGTATGAATGCGATGCACCAGTATCAAAAAGAACGACTACAGTAAATGACTTAACCAAAAACTTACCTATTACTGCATCTAGCTGGGCTTCAACCTCCTCCACGTTAACGTGGTTCACTTGTCCCCTGTTGAAAGGGTTGGGCTTCTTCCCAGAGCTTCCATTTCCGTTTCCATTCTTAGCTTCAGGACAATCATTGGCGTAATGTCCAGTCTTCTAGCACTTGTAGCAAGTAATGTGGCTTAGATCTTTCTTGGCGGGCGTTGCTGGGTTGGAACGGTTCTGTCCGTTGCTTCCTCCATTACCATTCCCATTCTTGGAGCCACTATGGTTGTGCGGACTCCCTCTAGTGTGATTGTGACCTCCATGGTTATGTTGAAGGGGTCCTCCCGAGTTCGGGGTAAAACGGGGTCTCTGCTGAGCTCCAGAATTATACTTCCCTTGTCCATACTTCCTCTTGTGGTTGTCAATCTGCTGCTGCTTCCCTTCAATCATGAGTGCTCTATCTACCAACTCCTGGTAGTTATTGAAATTTGCCACCATCAACTGCATGCTCAGCTCATCATTCAGTCCTTCCAGAAAATTCTCCTGCTTAGCTGCGTCTGTAGTGACGTCATCTGGGGCATAACATGCTAGCTTACTAAAATCATCAACATACTGGCCAACTGTGCGTCCTCCTTGGCGTAAGTTGCAAAACTCACGCTTCTTCATGGCCATAGCTCCTGTTGATACATGGGCAGTGCGAAAAGCCTGCTGGAACTGGTCCCATGTAACAGTGTCGATGGGGTAAGTGACTGTGAAATTCTCCCACCATGATGCTGCGGGTCCATCAAGCTGATGTGCGGCAAAACACACTCTCTCCGCATCTGTGCATCCTGCAGTGGTCAACTCCCTTCCAATCTTGTGGAGCCAATCATCTGCAACTATCGGCTCGGTGCTACTGGAGAACACCAGCGGATTCAGCCTTAGAAAACGGGCTAAGTGATCAACAGGTGGTGGTGGTGGCGGGTTGTTGTTGTTGTTGTTCCCCTGATTCTGGTTCTGGACTAGTATCTGCATCAATGCATTCTGCTACTGGATCAACTGAGTGAGCTCCGGTGGGAAAGCAAATCCATTGTCGCATCTCGGAGGCATCTGCTGGGTTTAGAAAAGGTGAGAAAACATAGTAGAATGAGGTCTAGGGGGAAAACACTACCCATATGCACATGAGACAAACACAAAAATATCACTCAATCAATGAAGCAAGGGCATACAATCGGTCTAGAACTATCGTTACAAAAGTGCTCGGACTATACTATATACATGGTGGAATACTACTGCTGATATGGTGGTCGACTAGAAAAATTGATCGGTCGAAGACTCCATGATATCTGCTCCAACTTCATCAACATAGTCATCGTCGCTATAGCCGGGGTCCGAGTCGGTGTCGTCGATGATGATGTAGTTCTCCGGGCAAGTGGAATCGTCATCTTCTCCTCCTGGTGCGGGGTCTCCCATGAATACTCTGATCTTCTTTGTCAGGTCGTCATTCTTCTCCACTAGTACGACGATTTCCTCCTCATAATCTTCGTGAGTAGCCTTGAGTTCTTCCTCCAGCTCCGTTATCCTTGTCAGCGCCTTCATCAAATCTATCATGCCTGCGCACATCTAGTTCTCATGGCGTCGAATGTGCTGGTTTAACTCCTGGATGAAAGCTGCAGTCGATCTATCCCTCCTGGTGCTGATCATCTCCCATTGCTCATCTCGGCGCCCACAAATCTGGTAGATGGTATCCTTGAGATCCTTGTGGTAAACTTCTCCAATGCGTCCCATGGTGATGTGGGCTGCCATACTCTTTCCTAGACTCCAGGTTGGTGCATCAAAGGAAAACTCTATGGGCTCAGTGACTGGCGTGAATGTCCTTCCTCGAACTTGAACTTGAATCATCCAGCGCTCCTCTTCTGGTAAAGTGGCGTTGTAAGTCCCGGTGAAGCTTGGTATTCCAATGTTCAGGTATCTAGTGACTTCCTTCAAGTGTCGTCCAAAGGGGGTGTCTTCATCCGGTTGTGCAAACTTTTTCCTTGCGCCCGCCATCCTAAAGAGTAGAAAAATGGAGAGGAGTCAGAAATGAGAAGAGAGTAGTGATCTAGGGCTTTAGCTTAGTGGTCGTGTCCTACAGTTAGCGTGTGCTCTGATACCATCTTGTAGCGACCAGACCTCAAACAATCTGATCTCTGTGCATCAGTGTCATCCCTGGATCGGTAATGCTGACACGCACAGTTCTTGAAGGATTTATAACAGAGTAGCAATCACACACTTATTACATCGAATGTCTCAAAAGAGAACTTATTACAATAAATATGGCTTAAGGCCATCTAATACGATAACAGCGGAAGGCTTGGAAGATAAAGTGAGTCCATCAACTCCAACAGCATCACTGAGTGAAAGACCACGACCTAAGGCTCCTTACTCGTCATCTGAAAAGTCTGCAACATGATAGGTTGCAGCCCGAAATGGGTCAGCACATGGAATATGCTGGCAAGGCAACACAAAAGAGTAATGAACAGAATAAAGCTATCACTACATGCATATATGGCTGGTGGAGGCTGTATGGTTAATATGTTTTGCAGAAAGCAAATTTTTCCCTACAACAAAGGAATAAATTTTATTTAACTACAAAGTTGGTTAAAAACATTGAGAATGGTAAACCCCATCTCAATCCCAATTAAAAGTAATTAATAACCCAATCAAGATTGTATTAAGAGTGATGAGATCCACATGATAATCCAAGAACTTGATACTCAAGATGTCCATAACCGGGGACATGGCTAACCATGATTAGTTTGTACACTCTGCAGAGGTTTGTGCACTTTTCCCCACAAGACTCGATCTCCTCCGTTGGATTTCTTGCACTACATAATGTTTGAGAAATGGATGACCGAGACACAGTCTTTCCGAAGAGGTCCCCTTAACCGATAGATAGGCATGTACACCTACAATCCCCTACATCTGCTAGCCCATCATCGAAAGGTTTCCCACGACTTACACAACTATGCCAGAGCCCATAATGGCATGTGGCTGCACACGGAAGTTTCTAGCATGAAAAATCATATGATCCCTTTGAGCCTGGGTGGCAGTCCATAGGAGAATCACACGGTACCCCGGGATTTCCAAAAAATACAGGCAACACTGGGTTCCCCAGGTGCCTCAATCCACCCAGATGTGTATTAAAGTTGGCACCTTAAGTTAACCATTAATTAACAATACTCACATCTGTCATGAAAACACTCAAACCCAAACCACGTCTACGAGCATAGCATAGCAATATAAGCAACGTAGAAGTAACTCCTAGGGTTGGTTAATAAATAGGTGAATAGGTACTACCTCATCTACTTCCCAAACCCACAATTTAAATCAGATCCTAACCATGCAATTGTTTGAGGATTGATCTAATGCAATAAAACTGGGTAGTAAAGAGGTATGATCAAAGTGTTACTTGCCTTGCTGATGATCTGTGAAACCTAGAGACTCGTAGTAGCACGCTTCGCATTCCGGGTACTCTATCGCAAACAAACAAGCATACAAAAAGAAATCAAGCAACGATGCATGGGTAAAACTCAAATAAAAAGATCAAACCAGAAAGTTCAACTTAAGAACTCCGGTTTGCAAAAAGAATCAAATCAAACGAAACAACGAAACTCAAACTGCAAAAGAAACAAGCTTCGTTTACTAATATGTACTAAAGTCAAATTTTACAGTAGCAAAAACTTGTTTAAGTTCATTAAACAGAAAGAGGGCTTCGAGACGAAACTCTAGGCGCTTGAATCGCCTGATTCCGATAAACGAGCGAAAAGTTATACTAGAACGAAAATCCGATCAGAAATCTTGATTGAAAATAATCGCGAAAAATCCGAGAAAAAGAAAGAACTGACGAACAGACTAACGAATGAACGTTCGCTATCTGCGTTTAACGGCTGAAAACCGTTCGTTAAAACGAACGTACGGGCAAACGTCCGCTATATAACTAAACCGAAAAAAACCAATCTAATAAAAAAACGCATCTAGGTTTTTTGGTAAACCGGTCAAAGAAAACCGGCGGCGGCGGCGGCGAACTCCGGCCGGTCCGGTGGGGTGGCGGGTCGGCGGCGCGGCTTCGGCGGGTCGGCGGGGGGGCGGCGCAGCGCGGCGGCGGCGGCGGCGGCACGGCGGCTAGGGTTTGGGGCGGCGGGCTGATTGGCTGCGGGGCTGCGGCCTCGGCGGCTTATAAAGCCCCCCCCCCCCCCTCGGTGGAGTCCCGGGCGGTTAGGGCCCAAAGTCGGTTTTTAAAAAAAATCGGACATGCAGAAAAAGAAAGAAAGGAAATACTAAATGGACTCCAAAAATCCTGAAATAAATTTTCCCCATCCTCTAAAAATCTGCCGGACAAGGTGAACATTTATTTGGGACTCTAATGCAATTTTGAAAAACACATATTTTTTCCTAATTCAAATAAAATAGCGATAAAACTCCGAATAAAATTCTTATTTGATTTTAACATTAAATCTCCAATACTTCTTTATTTTGAGGAAGTCATTTTATCCTCTCTCTTTTATTTTCATGAAAGAAATATTCGAAGAGAAAATAATTAAAATCAAACAATCCTCTTTTCAAAATTCGAGAAAACTCAAATATGAAAATAACGAAATTCCCAACTCTCTCCGTGGGTCCTTGAGTTGCGTAGAATTTCTAGGATCAAGCCAAAATGCAATAAAATATGATATGCAATGATGACCTAATGTATAACATTCCAAATTGAAAATTTGGGATGTTACAAGTACTATCTTACCCTGTCTTTGTCACTTCATGGGTTCTGGGTTGTTTGTCAACCGAGAACACCGATAAGTGAATCGATTCCGCACTCCGATTCAATAAATCTAAGTAATTTTTGTTGCTTACAAGTTTAATAATCCTTCAAGTCATTCCTAGCACGGTCGGCTATATCATTATCGTGCCCAAATTTTAACTGTGCTACCTGGTTCTTTTTCCCGAAACAGAATTTTCAACGATGAGCTAAGCTTATGTCGATCTTCCTCGTCATACCATTTCGCCTTAAACAACAAGCTTGCTTCCGAGTTTGTGTCATACCCGTGGTTCCAATAACTATTCGCTTCATCATTCCTTTGAGTTGATATCATCGCCGATCGATTACATCTTCCTGAAATCTCTCGACAATTGCGTCGTGCTCGTCAACATTCTGAGCTCTTCCAGCATATCAATCGAATTCGTGATGAGAAATACCATCCTTGACCTTCGATGATTTGAGTTATCATTGACAACCCCCTTGTCTTCTTTCCAACACATGTTTGATCATGTCTTGGTTATACCTTGGACTCCTTGCTATTCCTGCAATTGTTCCTTGAGTATTTCTTGTGATCTTCAACTCCAACCCGTACTTGTAACACCATGTTAATGCTACCTCGAAGCATGACTGAGGTATTCCGAATGTCAACAAGAACATTGGAAGCACATTGTCGGATGCTTTTGAACTTCCCTCGCCCCCTTTATCTAAATGCTTTTGAACTTGCCCCCTTTATCTAAATGACTGAGGTATTATCCAAACACCGTTGTATGGGTAATATCATGATTCTTCCCTCGCCCCCTTTATCTAAATGCTTTTGAACTTGCTGCCATATCATGTATATCATGCTCTGCCTTTCCTTGGTAAAGTTATACTCTAATACTTGGTTATAAACACCTTTCCTTTCCATTGGTCTGATTATCATAATAATCACATTTTCCTTTCCATTGTTTTGTTTCACCTTTCCTGTAATCTAACTTGTCTGAGAAGTGATAATTCCATCCTTATGTAAACACCTCGGTGTACAAACTCTGTCAGTAAGACCCTGTTACTATTGTTGATGACATTCCGGTAACCACCGATGGACGAGAACTTTGCCTATTGGTCCGCCTCGTCTTACGAGCAGGAAAATAGTTCTCTCCGTCCCTCGCCCTTGGTACCAACATTGTTGACAACATAACTAATAGGTTATTCTCTGACATGCCTTGTTATCATGACTATGCAAGATGTCAATGCCTTCCTACTTATTACCCACATGGTGGGCCCATAACCCACACTTCCACAGGATCGAAACCTGACTCTCCTGTACAACCTTGATGCTGAAGTATCTTATGCTCTTGGCTTTGTGTGTTATCACGAGCCACCTTCCAAGAGATGATCTATTCCCGATGCTCTGAACCCCTTCTCACACTCTGTTCTGGTATCGATCGTTTGTCCATTCGCTTGAAACTTCCTATTGTACCTTCATACTTTGCTCTCGATGTTTTATTAAGTTTCAACTCGAGAGATACTTCTGCCTCATTCCCTGAATTGTTCAGCAGATAATTAACCCTATAAGGGTTAGTTCTCCCGAAGTTACTCTTTACTTCCCCACTTAAATCTCGAGACGAGATTTCTTGTAGTGGAGGAGATTTGTAACACCCCCAGTGTCATGCAACAGTAACCCTTTGTGATTAAGCTAATCATTTTTCCAAACAGTGCTTAATCACCTTCGTTCAATATCCCATTTGAAATTCCAGTCAATTCAAATTCAAGTGAAGTTTGAAGTTGATCAAAAGTTTGTAGCAAAATGTTCATCATTTGTCAAAAATTCGATAGCAATTATTTGTTAAGGAACACAACATCACTTTTGTCCAGAGATGAGCTTTAGCAATTATAACAGCACCAATTCAGCATTTCAAATGCTATCCTATTTATGAAAAATACCAAATGAATTCTTCTGGTCTCCAAAATATTTGGGGCGCTGTCTAAGATCACCAGCGAATAAAAGGGTACTACCCATATTTTTCCTAAGTAAATAGCAGGCCCAATATTTTCATACCCATCTCTGTTTATATAAAAAACAGAAATCAAAGAAGGAGAAAAAAGAGAGAAGAGAGAACCCCCCTGCGCCCTTTGGGCCTCAGCCCACTAGCCGGCCCAACGCCTCCCCCCGCAGTCGATCCCCTCCTTTCCTTCTGTTCGATCGACCGAGGCACCCCCCCCACCCCCCGCTCGTTCTCGCCGGACCCGGCACGGCACCCCGCGCTGCCACGTCACTGGCGAGGGGATAAGAGCAGCTCCGACAAGTCGGGCTCCCTCCCCACTCGCCCACTCCCCCTTGCGCTCCCTCTCCGCCTCCCCACTCAGATCCCCTTTCCCCACGGGCTGCTACTTCTCCTCTCCGCCATGGCCTCGCCACCGTGAAGCCCGCGGCCACCACCGCCCGTCCGCTGCTCCGACAAGTCCGGGAGCTCCGTCGTGGTTCGCCTCTTCTTCCTCTACACTGGATTGGGACCGGGAGCGCCACCGTCGTCGCTTTCTTCCTCTTCCCCATCTATGGTCACCGCGTGACCTCGCCGTCGATCTGCTCCACCGGTTCTCCCTGAACCCGCTGCATAGACCCCATGCTCCCGCGGTGAGCTCCTGCGCTGAACGCGCCCTTCCCTACCCCCCTTTAGTCGCCCGTAGCCCGTGCTCCGGTGTTAGGCCGCACCCTACACCGCCTGGCCTCGTCGCCGGCGTAGCCACCACGATCATAGGGTCCCATGCGTGCCACCATCGCGCTCACCGCACCGCGTAGGCCTCGTCTAGCTGCTTCGGTTGCCCGCAAACGCACCCCAGCCCCGATCCCCACGACGACCGAAGTCCGGCGTCCGCCTCGCCGCTCGCCGTCGACGTTCCCGACCACCGCAGCCTCTGCCACCACCCCAGATCGCCTCATCGTCGTCTTCTCGTTTGAACGAGCCCGGCCGCGCTAGAAACGGCGCCCTCTGCGCGAAACCCGACCACCTCCCGAGCGCGGCACCGTCGTTTTTGGTCCCGGAGCTCTCTCCTGCGTCGACGCCGACATGGCTCCATGGGTCCCACTCCTTGGTCGCTGACCCGTGGGCCCCTGGGGCCCGACTGACCTGTTGACTTCGGTCAACTCCTGACTGGGCACTCTGACCCACTAACAAGCGGGCCCCGCTAGCTTAAACGTTTTAAAAATAAGTAAATTTGCTAATTAAAATCTGTTAATTAATTAGTAATTAGTTAGTCACTGACACCAGGGGCCCACCCCTCTAATTAGCCTGTTAGTTTAGTTTAAATTACTGTTGGTTTAACAGAGGCTGACATGTGGGCCCACTGGCCAGGTTTGACCTAGTCAATGCGGCTGTTGACTGCTGACGTCATCTCCATGTCATGCTGACGTCATATTCCTTTCCTATTATTTCTGTTAATTTAAATAATTTCAGAAAAGGTTTAAAACTTTAAAAATTCATAGAAAATAAATCATAGCTCGGATGAAAATGTTTTCTACATGAAAGTTGCTCAGAATGACGAGACTAATCCGAATGCGCGATCGGTCTACATGTCAGATGCATCTAAGTATATGAACATGGAACTTTCCCACTCCGGTCATCTGTCTGACACAGGTCCGGAACCGGGAAAACATTCCTGGTTGACTTCCCCCTTCGCCGGTATCGTGTAGCACCGCGTTAGAACACGTCTAGCTCTGCCTGTTGTCCTATTATGCACTTGCTTGCTATGTATTTATTGTTTCTCGCCCCTCTTCTCTTCGGTAGACCCCGTGACGATGCTGATGCCCCTATGATCGACTACGTCACCGACGACCCCTCCTTCTCGTCTGAGCAACCAGGCAAGCCCCCCCTTTGATCATCCCGATATCGCCCATTCCATTCTCTCATGCTTGCATTAGATTTTGCTACTATTATTGTTTGCTCCTATTCTCATGCATAGCCTGCTTTTGTAACCTGCTCATTGTTACCTACTTGCTTATCCTAAACTGCTTAGTATAGGTTGGTTAGTGATCCATCAGTGACCCTCACCTTGTCCTTGTTGCCCCTGCTTCATCATCGAAGCCCGATCAACGGGATCGAAGACCAGGCCCCGGCACCGCACATCACTTTCCCCTTAGTTGCTCGACACTACACAGTTATTATCGAGTGCCGAGGGTGAGACCTCTTCAGTACTTCTGATGTTAACCCTGTAGTGTAGCTATTCGGTCGTGGTCATCAAGGGTGATTTCCTCCTTAACCACTTCCAATACGACTCTGTCGTGCAACCCCTCAAGTGTCAACCTCGAGAGTGGTCCCTCTTACGTTCACCTTGATGATTACATCGAGTGGAATTGGTCGGGGGTGATTCCTTGGGTTTTCCCCTTGATGTTTGGTCACACGAATATTTGGACTTTACCACTGCTACTTGTAAAGGCGGGTCGACCCTGAGGGGTACCCGCGAGTGATGTGGAGACGGGTTGACCTGGAGGGTGCCCGCGAGATAATTACAAGGCATGGCCGGGCATTCCTAGCCCTTAGCGCAAGTCCTCGAGACGGGGCAACGGGGTCACATCTTTCGTGAATCTCTGCTTGTTACCGTGTGCTCCTAATCCACTACGATTTGGTTATTTGATCCGAGGGGCCTCTGGACTGATAGCACTAACCATCACGTGGGCATAGTATGGGCGTTCTGCGTCGTATACATCAGCCGAAGCTCTATAGACGTCAGCGACTGAGCGGCGTGCGCCGGATTGGACTAGTAAGCTCCTGCCTTTTTTAAGGAGGTAGCTAGGTCTGCTCACCGGCCGCCCACGCAACATGCAGGAGTTCCCAGGGCGATGGCCCATGACCCCTGGGGGCATAGGTTTAGTCCGGCGTGCTAACCTCTCTATTAAGCCTAGGTCGGGTTGCGGCGTATTGTTTGGCCGAGGCCGGGCATGACCCAGGAAAGTGTGTCTGGCCAGAGTTAATCGAGCGTGGTGGGTAAGTTGGTGCACCCCTGCAGGGAAGAAAACATCTATCGATAGCCTGTCCTACGGTAACGGACACTTGGAGTTGTATCCCGATCGATACAACTAGAACTTGATACTTGAGATGAGACATGGTTGTGAGAAATGCATAGTATGGCTCCGGGATAGCTTTCTCACAGGGAGTCGAGAAACGATCTCTGGCCGAGGTTGATAACACTTCTACTACTTTACTTTATGCTACTCTACTCCCTCCTGTTGCTGCAAGATGGTAGTTTCCAGAAGATGCTAGTCTTCGATAGGCTAGGCTTTCCCCGTCTCTTCTAGAATTCTGCAGTCCAGTCCATAGATACAGCCCTTTTCATTGATACCGATGCATATGTAGTGTAGATCCTTGCTTGCGAGTACTTTGGATGAGTACTCACGGTTGCTTTGCTACCCCTTTGTCCCCCTTTCTTCTTCTTTCCGGTTGATGCAACCAAATGTCGGAGCCCGGGAGCTAGATGCCACCGCCGATGCCTGCTACTACGTGGAGACCGCCGACGACCAGGACTAGTTAGGAGGCTCCCAGGCTGGAGGCCTTGCCTTTTTTATCGTTGTTGCTTTTATGCTAGCCTTCTTAAGGCAAACTTGTCTAACTCATGTCTGTACTCAGATATTGTTGCTTCTGCTGACTCTTGTGTATTCGAGCTTATGTATTCAAGCCCTCGAGGCCCCTAGATTGTAACATAAAGCTTGTATTATTTTAATTTGTGTCTAGAGTTGTGTTGTGATATCTTCCCGTGAGTCCCTGATCTTGATCGTACACATTTGCGTGTATGATTAGTGTACGATTGAATCGGGGGCGTCACAGCGGGTAACAAGTAATGAAAGTAAATAAGGTGCAGCAAGATGGCCCAATCCTTTTTGTAACAAAGGACAAGCCTAGACAAACTCTTATATAGAGAAAAGAGCTCCCGAGGACACATGGGAATTATCGTCAAGCTAGTTTTCATCACGCTCATATGATTCGCGTTCGTTACTTTGATAATTTGGTATGTGGGTGGACCGGTGCTTGGGTGCTGTCCTTTCTTGGACAAGCATCCCACTTATGACTAACCCCTATTGCAAGCATCCACAACTACAAGAGAAGTATTAAGGTAAACCTAACCATAGCATGAAACATATGGATCCAAATCAGCCCCTTACGAAGCAACTCATAAACTAGGGTTTAAGCTTCTGTCACTCTAGCAACCCATCATCTACTTATTACTTCTCAATGCCTTCCTCTAGGCCCAAACAATGGTGAAGTGTCATGTAGTCGACGTTCACATAACACCACCAGAGGAAAGACAACATACATCTCATCAAAATATCGAACGAATACCAAATTCACATGACTACTAGTAGCAAGACTTCTCCCATGTCCTCAGGAACAAACGTAACTACTCACAAATCATATTCATGTTCATAATCAAAGGGGTATTAATATGCATAAAGGATCTGAACATATGATCTTCCACCAAATAAACAAACTAGCGTCAACTACAAGGAGTAATCAACACTACTAGCAACCCACAGGTACCAAACTGAGGCTTTGGGACAAAGATTGGATACAAGAGATGAACAAGGGTTTGAGAGGAGATGGTGCTGGTGAAGATGTTGATGGAGATTGACCCCCTCCCGATGAGAGGATCATTGGTGATGACGATGGCGATGATTTTCCCCTCCCGGAGGGAAGTTTCCCCGGCAGAACAGCTCCGCCGGAGCCCTAGATTGGTTCCGCCAAGGTTCCGCCTCGTGGCGGCGGAGTTTCTTCCCGAAAGCTTTCTTATGATTTTTTCCAGGGTAAAAGACTTCATATAGCAGAAGATTGGCACCAGAGGCCTGTCAGGGGGCCCACGAGGCAGGGGGCGCGCCCAGGGGGGTAGAGCGTGCCCCCCACCCTCGTGGCCAGGGTTTGGGCCCCCTCTGGTGGATTCTTTCGCCAGTATTTTTTATTAATTCCAAAAATGACTTCCATCAAGTTTCAGCACTTTTGGAGCTGTGCAGAATAGGTCTCTAATATTTTCTCCTTTCCCAGCCCAGAACTCCAACTGTCGGCATTCTCCCTCTTCAAGTAAACCTTGTAAAATAAGAAAGAATAGGCATAAGTATTGTGACAAAATGTGTAATAACAGGCATAATGCAATAAATATCGATATACGGACCCTGCACAAGAGGGAGCTACATGCACCGGGGCTGCCCTTTCTATAAAAGCATGATGCAAAATGGACATATCAACTCCCCCAAGCTTAGACCTCGCTTGTCCTCAAGCGGAAGCTGATAACGATAAATATGTCCACATGTTTAGAGATAGAGGTGTCGATAAAATAAAATACGGACATGAGGGCATCATGATCATTCTTATAACAGCAACATATATGGATATTGTCATATGATTTCTTATGCTCAAGTAATAATCTATTCACAATGTCAACTATGAATCAGAAACATCATTGAGAACTAACAAACTATGATCTCGTTCATTGAAGCAATTGCAATTTATCATAACATCGGAAAGAGTCAATATAAGAGCTTTTCAGCAAGTCCACATACTCAACTATCATATAGTCTTTCACAATTGCTAACACTCACGAAATACTTATGGGTATGGACTTTTAATCGGACACAGAGAAAGATAGGGGCTTATAGTGTTGCCTCCCAACCTTTTACCTCAAGGGTAATGTCAACAATAATAATTCATGCTAACTTACATCCAATTGGATATATATATATATCAGGATCTTTCCAACACAAGGTGCTTGCCAAAGGATAAAATGTAAAAAGGAAAGGTGAAGATCACCATGACTCTTGCATAAGGTATAAGACAAAAGTAAAAGATAGGCCCTTCGCAGAGGGAAGCAGAGGTTGTCATGTGCTTTTAGGGTTGGATGCATGAAATCTTAATGCAAAAGAACGTCACTTTATATTGCCACTTGTGATATGAACCTTTATTATGCAGTCCGTCGCTTTTATTGCTTCCATATCACAAGATCGTATAAAGTTTATTTTTAGAGAGCAATTTTTATTGCATGCAAATGACAACTTACTTGAAGGATCTTACTCAATCCATAGGTAGATATGGTGGATTCTCAAGGCGAAACTGGGTTTAAGGATATTCGGAAGCACAAGTAGTATCTCTACTTGGTGCAAAGAATTTGGCTAGCATGAGGGGGAAAGGCAAGGTCAACATGTTGGATGATCCACGACAATATACTTTATTTCAGATATAAGAAAACATAACCCATTACGTTGTCTTCCTTGTCCAACATCAATTCTTTAGCATGTCATACTTTAATGAGTGCTCACAATCATAAAAGATGTCCAGGATCGTATATTTATATGTGAAAACCTCTCTTTCTTTATTACTTTCTATTAATTGCAACGATGACCAAAACTATGTTTGTCAACTCTCAACAACTTTTATTCATCATACTCTTTATATGTGAAATCATTACTCTCCATAAGCTCGATATGATCTCTTTACTTCTTTTTATTCTTTCTCTTTTCTTTAATTCCCTCATGATCATAGCAAGATAATCAAGACCTTGACTCAATACAAATCTTTGTTATATATAGCTCACGGACTCGATTACATAGAAGGATCATAAGGCAAAACTCAAAACTAAATCATACTAAAACTTTATTCCACTAGATGAAGATATTACCAAAAGGATCGAACTAAGAAAAATGGTGAAGATAGGAGTGTGATAGTGATACGATACCGGGGCACCTCCCCCAAGCTTGGCAGTTGCCAAGCGGAGTGCCCATACCCATGTGATTTTGTCTCCTTCTTCGGGGGTGGTGATGATGGAGTTAATTGTGCCTTCAGCTTTTTCATATTGTATTTGAGAAGAGCAATTTCCTCCTTTAAATCATCGACTTCCGTTTCCAGCTTCAAAATCTTGTCACATAAATCTCCTTTGCTTTTCTACCAAAAATAAGAAGGAATAGATCGGTTATTAGACAGTTTAGCCCACTTAGGGAGACTAGACTTCTTGAACTTCACGTGCATATCCCCAGGTTGAGGTAGAGGGACATCCTCCTCCTCCGAACTTGAATCATTGATCCTCATCAAATGAGCATCCTCTTCATCATCGGTAGTTCGACAACAAGGAGAGAGATCCCCATAGGTCTTTGGGTCAGCGATGAGATGTGAGACATAGCTCTCTCCATCGGAATCCTGAGATGACATCTTGCTCCAAACCTGCTACAGAAATAGCTCGAAACAAAAACAGAGGATATTTGCGTGGTACGTTGATCAAAACCTTCGGGAGATTATATAATGAATTTTTACTGACCAAAAGAAGTATCGTGCAAGAAAACAGAGTCCGGAGAGCACACGAGGTAACCACGAGGCAAGGGGGGCGCCCAGGGGGTAGAGCGTGCCCTCCACCCTCATGGATGCCTCGTGTCCTTCCCGGACTACTTCTTATTTTTCCTATTTTCTTATATATTCCAAAACGGAGAAAAATTGCCATTAGAACTGTTTTGGAGTCGGTTTACTTACCGTAACACATACCTATTCCTTTCGGAGTCTGAAACGTTCTAGAAAGTGTCTCTTATGTATTCCTCTGGGGTTACGGTTTCAATAACATTAGTTTCAACATTTATAGGATTACCTGAGATATAATGTTTGATTCTTTGACCGTTCACCACCTTTGGATTTGTGCCTTCGAAGTTGTTGATTTTTATGGCACCGGAACGATAGACCTCCTCGATAACATCAGGTCCTTCCCATTTAGAGAGAAGTTTTCCTACAAAAAAACTTAAACGAGAGTTCAATAGCAACACATAATCACCTAAATTAAACTCACACTTTTGTATCCTTTTGTCATGCCATCTTTTGACTTTTTCTTTAAATAGTTTGGCATTCACATAGGCCTGGGTTCTCCATTCATCAAGTGAGCTAATGTCAAATGACCTCTTCTCACCGGCAAGTTCGAAATCATAATTGAGCTCTTTAATGGCCCAATATGCTTTATGTTCTAGTTCGAGAGGTAAGTGACATGCTTTTCCATAAATCATTTTATATGGAGACATTCCTATAGGATTTTTATATGCAGTTATATAGGCCCATAATGCATCATCAAGTTTCTTGCTTTTCCATAAATCATTTTATATGGAGACATTCCTATAGGATTTTTATATGCAGTTATATAGGCCCATAATGCATCATCAAGTTTCTTGGACCAATTCTTTCTAGATCTATTGACAGTCTTTTGCAAAATTAATTTGAGCTCTCTATTACTCAATTCTACTTGACCACACTAGACTGCAGGTGATAAGGAGATGAAATTCTATGATTAACATCATACTTAGCAAGCATTTTACAAAAAACACCATGAATAAAATGTGAACCACCATCAGTCATTAAATATCTAGGGACTCCAAACCTCAGAAAAATAACTTCTTTAAGCATCTTAATAGAGGTGTTATGATCAGCACTACTAGTTGGAAGAGCTTCTACCCACTTATTAACACAATCAACAGCAACTAAAATATGTGTATACCCATTAGAGGAAGGAAACGGTCCCATATAATCAAAGCCCCAAACATCAAATGGTTCAATAACAAGTGAATAATTCATAGGCATTTCTTGATGTCTACTAATATTACCAATTCTTTGACATTCATCACAAGATAAGACAAACTTACGGGCATCTTTGAAGAGAGTAGGCCAATAAAAACCGGATTGCAATACCTTATGCGCAATTCTATCTCCAGCATGGTGTCCTCCATAAGCTTCGGAGTGACACTTGCGTAGGATCTGTTCATGTTCATGCTCAGGTATACAACGTCTAATAACACCATCTACTCCTTCTTTATAAAGGTGTGGGTCATCCCAGAAGTAATGTCTTAAATCATAGAAAAACTTTTTCTTTTGTTGGTATGTGAAACTAGGTGGTATAAATTTAGCAACAAGATAATTAGCATAATCAGCATACCAAGGAGCAGCACGAGAAGCATTTATGAAAGCTAATTGTTCATCAGGAAAGCTATCATCAATAGGTAGTGGGTCATCAAGAACATTCTCTAACCTTGACAAGGTGTCTGCAACGGGGTTCTCAGCTCCCTTTCTATCAATAATATGCAAATCAAATTCTTGTAGCAAGAGAACCCATCTGATGAGTCTAGGTTTAGCATCTTTCTTCTCCATAAGATATTTAATAGCAGCATGATCAGTGTGAACAGTTATTTTAGAATCAACAATATAAGGTCTGAACTTATCATAAGCAAAAACAACTGCTATTTTTTCAGTAGTAGCATAATTTCTACGGGCACTATCTAGAGTTTTACTGGCATATTGAATCACATTTAATTTCTTATCAACTCTTTGCCCTAGAACAGCACCTACAGCATAATCACTAGCATCACACATAATTTCAAATGGTAAATTCCAATCAGGTGGCTGAACAATAGGTGCAGAAATCAATGCTTTCTTAAGTATTTCAAATGCTTCTACACAATCATCATCAAAGACAAAAGGAATATCTTTTTGTAAGAGATTAGTCAGAGGCCTGGAGATTTTGGAGAAGTCCTTAATGAACCTCCTATAAAAACCGGCATGACCAAGGAAACTACTTATACCTTTAATGTCCTTGGGACACGGCATCTTTTCAATAGCATCAACTTTAGCTTTATCAACTTCAATACCTCTTTCAGAAATTTTATGTCCCCAGACAATACCTTCATTAACCATAAAGTGGCACTTCTCCCAGTTCAAGACAAGATTAGTTTCTTCACATCTCTGCAAAACTCGATCAAGGTTGCTCAAGCAATCATCAAAAGAAGTTCCATATACGGAGAAATCATCCATGAAAACCTCAACAATCTTTTCACAAAAATCAGAGAATATAGCCATCATGCATCTTTGAAAGGTAGCAGGTGCATTACATAAACCAAAAGGCATACGTCTATAAGCAAAGGTACCGAAAGGACAAGTAAAAGTGGTCTTTTCTTGATCCTCTTTTGACACAGGTATTTGAGAGAAACCGGAATAACCATCTAGAAAGCAAAAATGTGTATGCTTGGATAATCTTTCTAGCATTTGATCAATAAAACGTAAAGGGTAATGATCCTTTTTAGTAGCTTTATTTAATTTGTGGAAATAAATTACCATTCTATAACCTGTAACAATTCTTTGTGGGATCAATTCATCTTTATCATTAGGAACAACGGTAATACCTCCCTTCTTAGGGACACAATGGACAGGACTTACCCACTGACTATCAGCAACGGGATAAATTATACTTGCCTCCAGAAGCTCTAGTATTTCTTTCCTTACCACTTCTTTCATCTTAGAATTAACCGTCGTTGGTGATCAACAACTGGTTTAGCGTCTTTCTCCAATTTTATTTTGTGTTGGCATAAAGTGGGACTAATGCCCTTAAGATCATCAAGAGTATGTCCAATAGCAGGACGGTGCTTCTTCAGAGTTTTCAATAATTTCTTTTCTTCATGCTCTGAAAGGTTAGCACTAATAATAACAGGATATATCTTCTTTTCATCAAGATAAGCGTATTTAAGAGTATCAGGTAATGGTTTAAGCTCAAACACGAGAACACCCTTGGGTGGAGGAGGATCCCCTAGGATTTCAAGAGGCAAGTTGTGTTTCAAAATAGGTCCCTGTTTAAAGAATACCTCATCTATTTCCCTTCTTTCATTCATAAACATATCATTTTCATGGTCTAGCAAATATTGTTCTAAAGGGTCATTAGGAGGCATGGCAATAGAAGCAAGACCAATAATTTCATGTTTACTAGGCAATTCCTCATCATGGGGTTGTCTATGAAATTTAGCAAAGTTAAACTCATGAGACATATCCCACAAAGCAATAGTAACAACATCCTTTTCGCAATCTATCCTAGCATTAACAGTATTCAAGAAGGGTCTACCAAATATGATGGGACAAAAGCTATCTTGTGGGGAACCAAGAACAAGAAAATCAGCAGGATATTTAACTTTCCCACACAAGACTTCAACATCTCTAATAATCCCAACTGGTAAAATAGTGTCTCTATTGGCAAGGTTAATTGTAACATCAATT
Source organism: Aegilops tauschii subsp. strangulata (assembly GCF_002575655.3). Taxonomy (NCBI): domain Eukaryota; kingdom Viridiplantae; phylum Streptophyta; class Magnoliopsida; order Poales; family Poaceae; genus Aegilops; species Aegilops tauschii. The sequence goes on from NC_053035.3 coordinate 47,456,616, forward strand.
TCTGAAAGTGCATTATATCGACTAGAGGGGGGTGAATAGGCGATCTTTATGAATTCTTCACTGAGGAATTTGCGGGTGAGGAAATTCCTGAGTGAAGAACTACTTGCAGCGGAATAAGTACTCAGATGTAAACATAACAGAACACAAGCATGGTCATCATGAAGAATTGAAGACAAGCACAGAGTATAGAAATCGTAAACACAGGATAACACAGGATGAACACAAACAGACTGAAGAAATTGAACTGAGGAAATAGAGAAAGTCTTCAGTCAAAGTCTTCAAACAGATATGAACAAGTACACAACATAGTTACGAGGAAATGAAAGAGTTGAGGAAGTAGAACCAGTAAGCTTGGTGAAGACAATGATTTGGTAGACCAGTTCCAACTGTTGTCTCAGTTGTACGTTTGGTTGGAGCGGTTAGGTATTTAAACCTGAGGACACACAGTCCCGGACACACAATCCTCACCGTATTCTCCTTGAGTTAATGTCACACAGACCTCGCCCAATCACTCATGGTAAGTCTTCAGGTGACTTCCAAACCTTCACAAACTCGGTCACTCGGCGATCCACAATTTCCTCTTGGATGCTCTAGACCATGACGCCTAACCGTCTGGAAGAAGCACAGTCTTCAAAGGTAACAAGCGTGGGATCCACGCAGGATCAATCTTTTCAGTGATGCTCAATCACTTTGGGTTTGTAGGTGTTTGGGTTTGGGTTTCCTCACTTGATGATTTTCGCTCAAAGTCCTCGGAGGATGGGATGCTCTCAAATGACAAGTGTTAGTTTCTCTCGGAGCAGCCAACCAGCTAGTGGTTGTAGGGGGTGGCTATTTATAGCCTAGGGAGCAGCCCGACATAATAAGACATAAATGCCCTTCAATGATATGACCGTTAGGTGGGTAGATATTTTGGGACAGCTGGCGCGTAGCACAGCAACGGTCGGATATTTGAGGCTCAATTTCCTCAGGGCTATCATGTTCCACACTGTGTAGGCAATCCACACTGGCAAATTCCTAACTCCTCAGTCAAAACAAATTCCTCAGCGACCAGAAGAACTTTGTCTCTGTCATTGAAGAAATTGACTGAACTGTATGAGATTTCCAATGGCTTCACTCGAAGGGATTGGTAGGTGTAGGATTTGAGTTGAGCATCACATGGAAATTTTTCCTTAGTATTTCCTCGACCCCCTTTAACAGTACGGTGTTTCCTATGACTCAAGAAAGAGAAAATGAAACTACGAAAACAAAAGTCTTCACGCTTCATGTTCCTTGAATGATTACCAAGTCTTCAAGGTCACACCAATTTCTTCACTTTCAAAGTCTTCAGAAAGTCTTCAGAAATCCAAAATCTTCAGTCGAAGATATTCATCTTTAGGGGGTCGACTTTTACTGTAAATCTCAAACTCCTCATAGACTTATAGACCTGTGTACACTCATAAACACATTAGTCCCTTAACCTATAAGTCTTCAATACACCAAAATCACTGAGGGGAACTAGATGCACTTACAATCTCCCCCTTTTTGGTGATTGATGACAATATAGGTTAAGTTTTCAACGGGGATAAACGTATGAAGTGTAAATACTGATATTGAGGAATTTGATTGCAAGATATGAAAGAACTCCCCCTGAAGATGTGCATAGTGAGGAATTTGCTTTTGAAGCAATGCACACTTGAAGAATAGAATCATGGAGATCCCCCCTATATCTTGTAATTCATACACGCATTTAACATATGATATCAAGAATCTGAAATGCATGATGAAATATGGTGACTGATGTAATTCAGCATGCGTGCATTAACATTAATGAGAAATAAGCATGCAGAAAATCACAGCAAAAGTATCAGGCCACCATAGAGTTTAAGTTTACAACTCGGTCGAATAAAGTCTCAGAAGAACGAGAGTTGTAACTTTGCAAAAAAACGCCCATATAAGTAGAACCGCTTGAAGACTAACTTAAATTTCTCCCCCTTTGTCATCGAATGACCAAAAGGGTGGAAATGAGGACTAACGCCCCTGAAGAATATCATGATGATGAAGGAGCGCCAGCGTTGTTGGGGTTGTTTGTTGTTGTAGGGCCTGCCGCAGTGTCGTCCAAGTCTTCATACTCGTCGGTGTCACGTGATGAAGAATAGGAGCTGGCCACCAAGGAAGGAACCTTGACCTTCTTGTATTTCTTCGGTGGAGGTGTAGACCAGTCAAAATCCTCCTTGATACCCATTTGCTTCAGATCTTCTTCACCATATAGATGTGACAGAATAGCCCAGGTGCGACCGAAGACTTCATGGAGGTAGTGATGGTTTTTCTTCACTGCATTATGTGTAGCAGTCATGTTGTGAAGAATAGAACCAAACTAACGCTTAACCCATTTATGGTTTCGATCCACCTTCTGGTGAAGACTAAGAAGAAGCTCACGGTCAGTCATCAACCTTGGAGCTGTGGCTTGAGGATTTGGCTTGGATGCATTTGCAGCAGATTCATGAGTGGCAGAGTCATCATTGGTGGAATAAGATGCAGCTTTGCGAAACTGACCATCCAATGGACGAATGCCTTCATCAATAACAGCTGGTGCCTTGCCCTTTTCATCAGTTGAGGAATATGTCCGCTTGAGGACTTCAATTGGGGGCAAGTAGCTGAGGTGATTCTGAAAGTCAGCCTTGTAGTTGAGTGAAGACCTTATTCTGAGGAATCTCATAATCCAAGGAGCATAAGGCTTCAACTCAAACGGAGAGAGTGCAACATTTGCCAGAGTTCTCATGAAGAAATCATGATAGTTGACAGGAATGCCATGCATGATATTGAATAGCAGATTCTTCATGATGCCAACAATTTCCTCATCAGACGAGTCGTGGCCTTTGATAGGACTCAAAGTCTTCGTTAGAATGCGATAGACTGTTCTTGGCACATATAGCAATTCCTTCATGAGGAATTTTGTCCTTGGGGCTTGACCAGGCTTTAGAGGCTTCATAAGCACTTGCATGTAATGAGGAGTGAGTTCAGGCTCCTGGTACAGGCAGCGAGCTCCTTCAAGGGGTGGACTGATGGGCAGGGCGTGAACTAATTCAGAGGCCGGTGCCTTGTAATGAGTGTTTTTGGTCATCCAGTCCAATACCCAAGTGTTGATCTCATCAACATCACCTGTGACGTGCAGTGTTGCGTAGAACTGAAGAATAAGCTCTTCATTCCAATCAACAATGTCAGGGCAAAAGTTGAGCAGTCATGCATCATGAAGCACACTAAGGACCGGGGTAAAGCAAGGCAGTGATTCCATGTCCACATGACGAATATGCTCATGGTCGAAGACTTTTTCCTTGTTGAGAGCAGTGAAGAATAAAAATTGGCCTGGCTGGCTGTCCAGAAACGCTTCCTTCTAAGACGAGCAGAGTCATAAGGATTATAGTCAGTGAAGAAGACATGCTCGCCGAAGAAGTCATCGGCCTTGAATTTCTGTTTCTTCAAGAAGGGATCCTTCGGCTTGGGATGAGGTGTATCAGTCAATTGCATCATCACCTCAGGAATCGCAATCTCAGGTTCCACAGGCTGAGGAATTTCTGGTTCTTCTTCAGTGACAGCCTGGGTTTTGAATTCTTCATTAACATTTTCTTCAGCACTAGTGGCTGGAATTTCTTCATTGACAGACGGGGTTGCACGAGGTTCTTCAGATCCCATTTGTACTTCAGTATTGACAGGGGACTAAGGAATTTGTTGCAGAGGTGTGAACAGACGAGAGTTGGGGTGCTGACTTTCCCAAAAGTCATCATTCAGCACAGGAGTTGTACACCCAATGTCCACATATTCTTCTTCACTCTTTTCCTCAACGCCAGCCTCTTCAGCAGTGAACTGAGGCATGGGCGATGAGACTATTGGGGTTGAAGGGATTGCATCCTCTTCAATTTCTTCATCCAACTGCTCTAACGAGGTAGCAGAAGGAATCTCGACATCTGATTCACTTGGAATCACATATTCTTCATCAAAAGGAACAAGGTCCTTTGATGGCATGGATGAGACCGGAATAGCATCAACTAGATTCGCAAAAGAGCTGGTCAATGGCTTCATCTTCTTCGGAGTTGAAGAATCTGATGAAGTTGATGCTTTCCTTTTCTTCACAGCTCCAGGCTCTGCAGCCTTGGTTTTCTTCACATCTGATGTAGACGGAAGGATCGAGGTTGGGGTAGGCGCGGGAGGGCAGAGGAATTTGGTTCAATTACTTCAGGCACAACTGATGCAGTTGCCCTGACTTCTTCAGTTTCTTCAGGCGCAACACTAGTGGTTGCCCTGGCAATCAATTTCTTCAGCAGCTGGAATGCAGTCATCAGCCCTAGTACTCTAAGTTTCTTCAGCAGCCTGATTGTCATCAGCGGTGCTGGCATTTTCTTCAGTCGGCTGAGCAGATGCCTCAGCCTGAGGATTTTCTTGTTGCGTTGGGGCTGCAACATTGGAAGTGAACTTCTCAGTTAAATTCACAAATCTGACCTTGTCTCCAAGCCAGTCAGCGCGGTATACGTCAAATTCATCACTGAGCTTCTTGATCTTAGATTGAATAGTGACAAGTTCTTCAGTTGTCATGGAGACAACGTTTTTCTTCAGGAAGCGCTCCTTCCTGTACTGCGCTTTCTTCAACTGCCTGGCCTTTTCAAATTTCCATTTTTCTTCTTGAATGAAGACAGTCAGCATATGACTCTGGCCAGGAGTCAGCTTGAAATCAGGCATAGGGGTGTTGGGGTCCTTGTGCCAGAGATCAATGTAATCAAGGATCAATTTTGGATCCAAAAGTAGAGGCACATTTGTGCCTTTGGCTCTAGCGGCCTTGAGCTGCCTGTCTCTAATGATTTCAGCAAGTTCATCATCATCAGCTTCGTCTTCATCAGACAGCACTTGAAAGGCGACCTACTTCTTGTGAGGACTTGGTCGAGAGCCTCGTCCGGCAGTGGCCTTTTTCTTCAGTAGAGAGGGGCCAGATGAGGAATTTGGTGCAATAAACTAGAGATGCATGTAGTCCTTTGGCACATGGCGAGATGCACATGTGCTGATGTTTTTGTCGGAGGAGCTGAGAACTTTGGCGGAGGAGCTGAGGACTTTGGAGGAGCTGGAGCAGCTTGAGGAGTTGGCTGTGAGGGCTTTGAAGAATTTGGCCGTGAGGGCATTGCTGAGGAACTTGGCCGTGAGGGCATTGAGGGTGAAGCACTTGGCTTATGAGCAGGCTTCTTTGCCATGGCCTTCTTTGGCTTGACAGCAGAGGCCTCAGTAGTGGTAGCAGCAGCAGCAGAGTCTTCATTAAATTTCCTCACTGCTTCCTTAGCTATTTTGGCTAGCTTGGCCTGGCGCTTGGCCCATTCATCAGGATAGTCCTCACCACGCTTGAGGCTGGTGGGGTCAGCTTCTTGGCCAGGTGCCAATGGAGGTCTTGGGCATGGAGGATTTAGAGCGAATTTCTTCATATACTTGGGAGTAACATATCTCTACTCTCTCCATTCCCGTGCCCATCTCCTCTCAATCTTTTGAATGCGCACCTTGCGCTGATTTTTATCCTCCTCAGGGGGTGTGCAGTACCCAGCATAGATGTCATCAGGGATCTCAAACACTGTGTTGACCTCGGGCCTTTTTCCTCGCTTCTGTGGCTTCTTACCGTCAGCCATTTTCTTCAGCTGAGGAATATGAACAACATAATTTTCTGAAGAGGTGTGCAACTTTTCTTTGAGGAACGCTGCAAATGAGTTAAGTTGATGAGAACCTAGTGATTCAGTAGCGGACATGAGTACCTGTGAACAGAGTACAGTTGCGAGGAATTTGGAGAGGTCATATGTGTTCTCAGAAGGTTTTCAAAACGAACAAGTTTGAGGAATTTGACCAGATGTGTCTTGAAGAATTTCACTAAGCGTTCTTTGTCTTAGGTTCCAGAGTTGTATAGATCAAAAATCCACACAATTGAGGAATCTTGAAGAAAATGTTGCTTAGAGAAACGGATCAAGAACAGATGACATGTGAGGTGTTTAGTGTGTGAAGATTTGAGGAATAAACACCTTTGAAGATTTTGTAGAAAACATTCGAATCAAAGAGGGCAGTAAAAGTAACTTTTAATTACCCTTGATGAAGAACACGACAAACTGGGAAGTGTAGATGTGAAGTTCGTCAGTTCAGATCTTCCACGCCCTAACTCGGCAGAGGAATACAGCTACAGCGGCGACGGAGTGAAGAAATCCGCAGCCGGCGCGAGTATGACGGCGACGAGGTCGAGGCAGTGAAGCTCTTCCTCACCGGCGATGATGAAGTAGCGGCGGCGCTAGGTTTTGGGAAGCTCGAGCGGGAGAGAGGTCGAGCGGAGTAAAAATGAAGTGAGGAAGGGGAGGGGTATTTATAGTCGGAGTGAAAAACTGTTCGCCCGAAGAAATTAGACGAACGTGCCCCTGACCCTTCTCATTCGCTTGACATGTGTCAACCACGTACTGAGAGGTGGCGATCGTGTGAGATCGTGGGTGAATAGATAAACATTTCACAGGATGCGGAACGGTTTGAGCGGCAAAGCCAAAAATTTAGATAATATAAGTTTTAAATTTCCGTTCGCAAATTCTTTAGCTGACAAGGACACAGTGAAGATTTTGAATGAGTTTCAAATAGAACGCACATGAAGAATTTGTGAATAGATTGGGTTGAGTATAGCATAGAGGGGGAAGGGTCCGATCACATTCACTTAGCAAATAAAGCAACTTGAAGAATTAGCAATAAGTGAATGTTGTAGAGGACATAAACTCTATATATATAGCCATTGAAGAAAAACGATGGAAACAGTGAAGACAATGCAAAGTTGAAGAAAATGAACAACTGAGGAATTTCAAAACTGAGGAAAAACTCAATTGGAGATTTTCAACTTTTGGTGGTAGCGTAACCCACCGTGTAAGAATGATGATTTCAGACACCGCATACAATTGTCGTAGGGCTCTGAGAATCAAATTCTTAGTTAATTTCTTCGCACTTAGAGTGTTAGTCTTCATTAATTGAAGAAAAATGTTTCTTCGTGTGTTGCACATCTAAGTCATCAATTTTGCATAAGTGTTAGGATGTGTGTCCTTTTCAAAGAACATTCGAAGATTCTAGGATATTTAGCACACACCTCAACTTGCTAAATCTCTTCTCATCCAAGGGCTTTGTGAAGATATCGGCTAGCTGTTCTTTAGTTCGTACATGCTCAATAGAGATGTCGCCCTTCCACACATGATCACGAAGAAAATGATGACGAATTTGAATGTGCTTTGTCTTGGAGTGCTGAACTGGGTTGTGAGCAATCTTGATTGCACTCTCATTGTCACAGTAGAGAGGCACATTCTTCATGTTGACGCCGTAGTCCTTGAGAGTTTGCTTCATCCACAGCAATTGAGCACAGCAAGAACCAGCAGCAATGTACTCAGCTTCAGCAGTAGACAGTGATACGCAGTTCTGTTTCTTCGAGGACCAACAGACCAAAGATCTTCCGAGGAAATGGCATGTGCCAGATGTTGACTTGCGGTCCACACGATCACCAGCATAGTCAGAGTCTGAATATCCAACGAGATCAAAAGTCGAGCTCTTGGGATACCATAATCCAAGTGTTGGTGTGTGAGCTAGATATCGAAGAATGTGCTTCACAGCCTTATGGTGTGATTCCTTATGTGTAGCTTGAAATCGGGCACACATGCATACACTAAGCATAATATCTGGCCTAGATGCACATAAATACAATAAAGAACCAATCATGGAGTGGTATACCTTTTGACCGAAGTCAATACCATTTTCATCAGTGCATATATGGCCATTTGCGGGCATAGGAATTTTGACCCCTTTGCAATCTTGCATGCCGAATTTCCTCAGTACACCCTTGAGGTATTTCTCCTGAGATATGAATATTGAAGGAAATATGCCCTAGAGGCAATAATAAAGTTATTATTAATTTCCTTATATCATGATAAATGTTTATTATTCATGCTAGACTTGTATTAACCGGAAATATAATACATGTGTGAATACATAGACAAATAGAGTGTCACTAGTATGCCTCTACTTGACTAGCTCGTTAATCAAAGATGGTTATGTTTCCTAACTATGGACAAAGAGTTGTTGTTTGATTAACGGGATCACATCATTAGGAGAATGATGTGATTGACTTGACCCATGACGTTAGCTTAGCACTCGATCGTTTAGTATGTTGCTACTGCTTTCTTCATGACTTATACATTATCCTATTACTATGAGATTATGCAACTCCCGTTTACCGGAGCAACACTTTGTGTGCTACCAAACGTCACAACGTAACTGGGTGATTATAAAGGTGCTCTACAGGTGTCTCCGAAGGTTCTTGTTGGGTTGGCGTATTTCGAGATTAGGATTTGTCACTCCGATTGTCGGAGAGGTATCTCTGGGCCCACTCAGTAATGCACATCACTATAAGCCTTGCAAGCATTGTAACTAATGAGTTAGTTGCGGGATGATGTATTATGGAACGAGTAAAGAGACTTGCCGGTAACGATATTGAACTAGGTATTGAGATACCGACGATCGAATCTCGGGCAAGTAACATACCGATGACAAAGGGAACAACGTATGTTGTTATGCGGTTTGACCGATAAAGATCTTCGTAGAATATGTGTGAGCAAATATGAGCATCCAGGTTCCGCTATTGCTTATTGACCGGAGACATGTCTCGGTCATGTCTACATTGTTCTCGAACCCGTAGGGTCCGCACGCTTAAAGTTCGATGACGGTTATATTATGAGTTTATGTGTTTTGATGTACCGAAGGTAGTTCGGAGTCCCAGATAAGATCGGGGACATGACGAGGAGTCTCGAAATGGTCGAGACGTAAAGATTGATATATTGGACGACTATATTCGGACATCGGAAAGGTTCCGAGTGAATCGGGTATTTTTCGGAGTACCCGAGAGTTACGGGAATTCGCCGGGGAGTATATGGGCCTTATTGGGCTTTAGGGGAAAGAGAGAGGAGAGGCTGCGCCCCCCCCCAAGGCCTAGTCCGAATTGGACTAGGGGGAGGGGCTGCGCCCCCTCCTTCCTTCTCTTCTCTCTCCCCTTTCCTTGACTCCTACTCCTACTACTTGGAAGGGGAGGAATCCTACTCCCGATGGGAGTAGGTCTCCTCCTAGGGCGCGCCATAGAGAGGGCCGGCCCTCCCCCTCCTCCACTCCTTTATATACGGGGAGGGGAGCACCCCTTGGAGACACAACAATTGATCTCTTGATCTCTTAGCCGTGTGCGGTGCCCCCCTCCACCATAATCCACCTCGATAATATCGTAGCGGTGCTTAGGCGAAGCCCTGCATCGGTAGAACATCATCATCGTCACCACGCCGTCGTGCTGATGGAACTCTCCCTCAAAGCTCGGCTGGAACGGAGTTCGAGGGTCGTCATCGAGCTGAACATGTGCTGAACTCGGAGGTGCCGTGCGTTCGGTCCTTGATCGGTCGGATCGTGAAGACGCACGACTACATCAACCGTGTTGTGCTAACGCTTACGCTTTCGGTCTACGAGGGTACGTGGACAACACTCTCCCCTCTCATTGCTATGCATCACCATGATCCTTTGCGTGCGTAGGAAAATTTTAAAATTACTACGTTCCCCAACAGTGGTATCAGAGCCTGGTTTTATGCGTAGATGTTATATGCACGAGTAGAAAACAAGTGAGTTGTGGGCGATACAAGTCATACTGCTTACCAGCATGTCACACTTTGGTTTGGCGGTATTGTTGGATGAAGCGGCCCGGACCGACATTATGTGTACGCTTACGCGAGACTGGTTTTACCGCAGTGCTTTGCACACAGGTGACTGGCGGGTGTTAGTTTCTCCAACTTTAGTTGAACCGAGTGTGGCTACGCCCGGTCCTTGTGAAGGTTAAAACAGCACTAACTTGACGAACTATCGTTGTGGTTTTGATGCGTAGGTAAGAACGGTTCTTGCTCAGCCCATAGCAGCCACGTAAAACTTGCAACAACAAAGTAGAGGACGTCTAACTTGTTTTTCCAGGGCATGTTGTGATGTGATATGGTCAAGACGTGATGAGATATAAGTTGTTGTATGAGATGATCATGTTTTGTTGAAATTATCGGCAACTGGCAAAAGTTTTATGGTTGTCTCTTTATTGCATAAGATGCAAGCGCTAAATAATTGCTTTACTTTATCGCTATGCGATAGCAATAGTTGCAAGAGCAATAGTTGGCGAGACGACCATGTGACAACACATTGATATAGATCAAGATGATGGCGATCATGGTGTCATGCCGGTGACGATGGAGATCATGACGATGCTTTGGAGATGGAGATCAAAGGCACAAGATGATGATGGCCATATCATGTCACATATTTATGATTGCATGTGATGTTTATCTTTTATACATCTTATCTTGCTTTGATTGACGGTAGCATTATAAGATGATCTCTCACTAAATTATCAAGGTATAAGTGTTCTCCCTGAGTATGCACCGTTGCGAAAGTTCTTCGTGCTGAGACACCACGTGATGATCGGGTGTGATAGGCTCTACGTTCAAATACAACGGGTGCAAAATAGTTGCACTCGCGGAATACTCAGGTTAAACTTGACGAGCCTAGCATATAACAGATATGGCCTCGGAACACTGAGACCGAAAGTCGAGCGTGAATCATATAGTAGATATGATCAACATAAATGATGTTCACCATTGAAACTACTCCATGTCACGTGATGATCGGACATGGTTTACTTGATATGGATCACGTGATCACTTAGATGATTAGAGGGATGTCTATCTAAGTGGGAGTTCTTAAGTAATATGATTATTTGAACTTTAATTTATCATGAACTTAGTCCTGGTAGTATTAGCATATCTATGTTGTAGATCGATAGCTCGCGATGTTGCTCCCCGTTTAATTTTTATATGTTCCTAGAGAAAACTAAGTTGAAAGATGTTAGTAGCAATGATGCGGACTTGGTCGATGATCTGAGATTTATCCTCATTGTTGCACAGAAGAATTATGTCCTTGATGCACCACTAGGTGACAGACCGATTGGAGGAGCAGATGCAGACGTTATGAATGTTTGGCTAGCTCAATATGATGACTACTTGATAGTTTAGTGCACCATGCTTAACGGCTTAGAATCGGGACTTGAAAGACGTTTTGAACGTCATGGACCATATGAGATGTTCCAGGAGTTGAAGTTAATATTTCAAGCAAATACCCGAGTTGAGAGATATGAAGTCTCCAACAAGTTCTATAGCTGAAAGACGGAGGAGAATAGCTCAAGCAGTGAGCATGTGCTCAGATTGTCTGGGTACTACAATCGCTTGAATCAAGTGTGAGTTATTCTTCCAGATAAAATAGTGATTGACAGAATTCTCTAGTCACCATCACCAAGTTAGTAGAACTTCGTGATGAACTATAATATGCAAGGGATGACGAAAACAATTCCCAAAGCTCTTCGCGATGCTAAAATCGACGAAGGAAGAAATCAAGAAAAACATCAAGTGTTGATGGTTGACAAGACCATTAGTTTCAAGAGAAAGGACAAAGGGAAGAAGGGGAACTTCAAGAAGAACGGCAAGCAAGTTGCTGCTCAAGTGAAGAAGCCCAAGTCTGGACCTAAGCCCGAGACTAAGTGCTTCTACTGCAAAGGGACTGGTCACTAGAAGCGGAACCACCCCAAGTATTTGGCGGATAAGAAGGATGGCAAAGTGAACAAGATATATTTGATATACATGTTATTGATGTGTACCTTACTAGTGTTTATAGTAGCCCCTGGGTATTTGATACTTGTTCGGTTGCTAAAAATTAGTAACTCGAAACAGGAGTTACAGAATGAACAGAGACAAGTTAAGGGTGAAGTGACGATGTGTATTGGAAGTGGTTCCAAGATTGATATGATCATCAACGCACACTCCCTATACTTTCGGGATTAGTGTTGAACCTAAATAAGTGTCATTTGGTGTTTTCGTTGAGCATAAATATGATTTGATCATTGTTGAGGATATAGACCTGGGAGTCACCCGCCAGGATGGCCGGGTTACACTAAGGGTCATTGCCAGAAGCCCGGAGCTAAGTTTCAAGATAATGGGCCAGAGATGGGCTGAGACCCGGCGATGGCTTATTGCCCATAGTTATCATCATTGTTATAGTAGACTTGTAGTGTAAGGCAAGTATTGTTTAGAGTCCGAGCCGGACACTCTTATGAGCCGGCCGGGACTCTAAGGGCCGCTGGGTGCCAACCTCCCTATAAAAAGGGATGACCCGGCAGCGGTTTAGGGGCGACAACAATCTGATCGAGAGCCGGGCATAGCTGTTTAGTTCCCTGGTTATCGAAACCCTGATTAATACCACCTCAACTGGACGTAGGCTTTTACCTTCACCGTAAGGGGCCGAACCAGTATAAACCCTCGTGTTCCTTGTCCCACTTAACCCCTTCAAGCTTCCCAATTGCGATGGCTCCACGACTAAGTCCTAACCCGAGGACATCTGCCGTGACAATTCCACGACAGTTGGCGCCCACCGTGGGGCTGGCGCACGGTGGATTTGAGTTCTTGAAGGGCAGCTTCGAAGGGCTCAAGGGATACACTGTGGGCCGGATGACCAAGAGTCGTCGCGGCAAGCTCTACATCGACGATGCGGACTGGGGCCCCGGCGCCGGCTCAGTGGAGTACGGGTACCGGGTCCCCTTCGGTGGAATTCATGTCTTCATCGGCAAGATTGGAGAGCCGGGCCCCGAGCCGGATCTCCACGCCGGTCTCATCGAAACGGCTCAGCGCGCATGACCCGCCCGGGCCCGGCCTGCCTTAAAGCGCGCTTTTGTGGGATGCATCCACGGAGGGCCCTCTGATCCATCTGGGTCTGGGGATGAGGCGGCCGCCGGCTCTGATGGCGAGTCGGCCGCTAATGAGTCAAACTCGTTGTACCAACTTCAAGATGGCAGGCTCATGAGTTATTCCGATGGCAGCAGTATTCCGGACCTTTTTGAGCCGCCAAGTCAGGTTGGAGTTTTTATGGCTGGTGCGCAGCCTGTTCAGAACCCCGCTTCCGGATCGGAAAACCCGGTGCCTTCCCCGGCTCAGGTGCTGATGGATCTCACGGATAAGATGACGGCCCTTTTAACCGCAACGGTCGACCCGGCGGATCAAGTTCAGCATGATGCGGCGGTGGCACAGCTAAAATTGGATCTGATAAAAGCTAAAGAGGACCTTGCAGCGGAAGGGATCAGACTAGCCGCGGAGCGGGCGGCTCTCGATGCCCGGACTCAGCTGATTCAGGCGCAGTCCTTCCAACTCACGATGGATCAGAACGCGGCCAATGAGGTCATGAGAAGGAGGCATCAAAAGGCTCAATCTCGACTCCCGCTGGTTTACGATCCGCGCAACCTCTTCAACACACCGGGTGCAGGGTCTAGTCACCCGCCGGGGGTCGTAGCACCCGGATCTGGACCCCTTATTCAACCACGAGTGATGGGGCCTCCCCAGGGGCCCCCCGCCCCGCCTCAGTATGTGCCAATACCCCCGGGCCATTATAATAACCCGCTGGAGAACATGGTCGCCGCAGCGGCACGGCTGGCGGCTCTGCCCGTTCATGGCGACTCTCCAACGGCTATTGAGACCCGCCGGGTCAGAGAACTCCTCCAGACAGCGCTGGCGCAGCAAGAGGCGTACTCCTACAGCCGGGATAGGATCCATTCAACCCCTCGTCCAGGGCAGAGCCCGAGTTACAGCCGGCACATGGTCTCGGCGACCGGCTCAAGTAATGTCCGACGCCATGACCCGCCCCCTGGTCATGGCCCGGCTCATAATGGAGCCTTCTACGTAGCAGACCAAGCACGCCAGGAGGCGGAGCAGGCGCCTCAAGTGATGGCTTACCAGACCCCCTCGACTTATCCGACGATGTCCGTTGATGCGGGTATCCCTACTAGAACCGGGGGTGTCCCGTGTTTGATGCCAGCTATCCGTAATGAACGTCTACCCAAGGACTTCAAAGGACCTAGGAAGGTGCCTAACTATACAGCAGACTTACAGCCGGTAGCCTGGATCGAGAGTTATGAGATGGCTATGGAATTGCTGGAAGTCAGCGAGGCGGCCATGGCCAAATATTTCACCATGATGTTAGATGGAACTGCCCGCACGTGGTTGAAAGGGTTACCGCCGAACTCCATCGGGTCTTGGGCTGAGCTGAAAGCCCGTTTCATTCAAAACTTCAAAGATACCTGCAGGCAATCTATGTCAATCGTGGATCTGACTAACTGTAAGCAGCAGGAGGGTGAATCCACGACCCATTGGGTTCGCCGGGTCAAGGAGATCATACATTCATCGGATAAGATGGATGCCGGCTCTGCAGTCTTAATGTTGGAACAAAACTGTCGCTTTGTGCCCCTAAAGATGAAACTCGGGCGGCTTAAGCGTGACTGTACTGATATGGGTACACTGATGGCAGCTCCTGTCAAGTACGCCGATTCCGATGGTACCAAGGATCCCCCTTCAGATGATGAAAGGGCAGGGAAGGGAAAGAAGAATGGCAACGGCAAGGGTCCTCAGTTTAGCCCGGGGAACCAAGGAGGAGGCAAGCGCAAGGCCGATGGCAGCCTAGAGTTTGTAGCCAACACCAACTCTCAAGGTAATAACCAGCGACGCAAGGGGAGGCCCCCTCCCCGAGGCGGCGGGTCAGGACCTTCTCTGGAACAGCTGTTGAATGAACCTTGTCCGAGACACGGTTCTAGAGAGAAGCCAGCGACTCATCTGTGGAAGGATTGTGCTATCATGAAGGCCTTTAAAAACTACAATGGTCCGGGTGGCGGCTCAGGCGCCGGCGGCTTTCATGGCCCGGGCGGCGGGTCAAATTCCGGTCCTCAGAGCGGTCAAGGGGGCTTTAATCAACAGTCTGGTCAGGGTCATCAACAGCAACAGGGGGCTATCAGACCAACCCAAAGCAGCTTAGCGGTGGATAGTATCACGTGTTCACCACTAGTTTGTGCAAACGAGACGAGAAGCTTCACAAGAGGGCTGTTAATGCTGTTGAGCCGGCGGTTCCACGCTACTTACGGTGGTCGGAGCAGCCCATAGTGTGGAGTAGGGAGGATCACCCTCCCCGGGTGGATAACCCGGGCCACCTGGCCTTAGTGGTGGCTCCTCAAGTGGGAGGCTATAAGTTCACAAAGGTACTCATGGATGGAGGCAGCAGCATCAACATCCTCTATTATGAGACTTTCCGTCGTATGGGGCTAGTTGATAAGAACCTCAGCCAGTCACATACTATCTTCCATGGTGTGGTACCCGGTAAATCGGCCTATCCAGTCGGCAAGATCGAACTGGAAGTGGCCTTCGGTGATGAGAACAACTACAGGGTGGAGAAGCTGACCTTTGAGGTGGTCAAGATAAGAAGTCCTTACCACGCCATATTTGGACGGCCGGCTTACGCCAAGTTCATGGCACGGCCGTGTTATGTGTACTTACAACTCAAGATGCCGGGTCACAATGGGACCATTACGGTTCACGGCAGCCGGAAAGTGGCTCTGGAGTGTGAGGAAGGTGACGCGGCTTATGCAGAGTCTGTTTGTGCCACGGAAGAGTTGAAATTTTATAAAGACAATGTTGACCCAACAGATATGACCTCTCTGAAAAAGCCAACCACGGAGAATGAACCAGCAATGAAGTTTAAATCAGCTGATGAGACTAAACTTGTTGATTTTGTTCCAGGTGACTCGTCTCAGCAGTTCAGCATCAATGCAAATCTGGACCCGAAATAGGAAGGCGCGCTCATCGAGTTTATCCGTGAGAATAGGGACATCTTCGCATGGAAACCTTCTGACATGCCAGGTGTACCTAGAGAACTCGCTGAGCACACTCTCAATGTTGATCCAAAATTTAAGCCGGTCAGACAGTTCCTTCGATGGTTTAACGAAGAGAGGCGGAAGGCTATTGGTGAAGAAGTGGCCCGGCTTTTGGCGGCCGGGTTCATTGTTGAGGTTTTTCACCCAAAGTGGTTGGCTAACCCGGTGCTTGCACTTAAGAAGAACGGCACCTGGTGGATGTGTGTGGATTACACGGACTTGAACAAGGCGTGTCCGGCTGATCCTTTTGCTCTCCCCCGTATTGATCAGAGCATTGATGCTACGGCAGGTTGTGCACGCTTAAGTTTCTTGGATGCCTATTCCGGGTATCATCAGATTAAGATGGCAGTTAAGGACCAGGAGAAGACGGCGTTCATCACTCCCTTTGGAGCCTTCTGCTATGTCTCTATGCCCTTTGGGCTCAAGTGTGCGCAGGCGACTTACCAGCGTTGTGTACAGAATTGTCTCCATAAACAGATCGGGCGCAATGTTCACGCTTACGTAGACGATATTGTGGTTAAGTCCATCAAGGAGGAAACCCTGATAGATGACTTAAGGGAAACCTTCGATAATCTCCGGGTCTACAAGATGATGCTTAACCCGGCCAAATGTGTTTTTGGTGTTCCTGCGGGCAAGCTATTGGGCTTCTTGGTTTCTGATAGAGGAATTGAAGCTAACCCGGAGAAGATCAAAGCTATTACTTCTCTAGCTAAGCCGGCATGTATAAATGATGTTCAGTGTTTGGCAGGTCGCATCGCTGCTTTAAGCCGGTTCATCAGCCGCTTGGGTGAGAAGGCTATGCCCTTATATCAGTTGATGAAGAAAACGGATAACTTTGTCTGGAATGATGCAGCTAATACCGCCTTCGAGGATTTGAAAAAGCAACTGGCAGAGCCCCCCGTCCTTGCTGCTCCGGTTGATAAGGAGCCCTTGCTACTGTATGTGGCGGCAAACACACGAGCCGTCAGTGTGGCTATGGTGGTGGAGCGTAAGGAGACGGGTAAGGAGCATCCGGTTCAGCGGCCGGTTTATTATGTCAGTGAGGTGCTTATTGAGTCCAAGCAGCGATACCCGCACTGGCAGAAGCTTGTATATGGTGTGTTCATGGCGAGCCGGAAACTCAAGCATTATTTTCAGGGTCATCCCATCACTGTGGTCAGTTCTGCCCCTCTTGGGGATATTATCCAGAACCGAGAGGCTACAGGGAGAATTGTTAAGTGGGCTATTGAGCTTGGACCTCATGGCCTCAAATATGTGCCACGCACTGCTGTTAAGTCTCAGGCTTTGGTGGATTTTATTAATGATTGGACAGAGTCGCAAGTGCCTGAGCAGAAGCCGGATAACACCTATTGGACTATTCACTTTGATGGGTCCAGGCAGCTGGAGGGCTCGGGGGCTGGTGTTGTATTGGCTTCCCCTAGGGGTGACAAGTTCCAGTATGTGCTACAATTGATGTTTCCTTGCACTAACAATGCGGCTGAATACGAGGCCTTACTCCACGGTCTTCGGGTGGCTAAGGAGATGAGCTTAAGCCGGGTACGGTGCTTTGGGGACTCAGACTTGGTGGTTCAACAAGTATCAGGCACTTGGGATTCTAAGGATCCCCTCATGGCGGCTTATCGCCGCGAGGTTGATGCCATTGCTGGGCACTTTCAGGGATATCAAGTGGAGCACATTGATCGCAGGAAGAACGAGGCGGCTGATGCTTTAAGCCGGCTCGGCTCTCAGCGAAAGCCGGTGCCGCCTAACACTTTCCTGGATGTCCTATATAACCCTTCGGTTAAGTTGCCTACAGAGGAGGACTTGGCTATCCCTGACCCGGAGGCACGACTGGTGGCGGCTCTTGATATCATACCAGACTGGACAATGCCGTACTTGGTTTATATAACCCGGGGAGAGTTGCCTGAGGAGGAAACTTTGGCCAGGCAAATAATCCGGCGGGCCAAGTCAATGATTGTTATCAACGGCGAGTTGCATCATCGCAGTGTTTTAGGGGTATTTCAGCGTTGTATTTCCCCTGAGGAAGGTCAAGAGATCTTGCGCGAGATCCATGAAGGGGATTGCGGCCATCATGCCGGCTCAAAATCCCTTGTGGCCAAGGCATTCCGTCATGGTTTTTATTGGTTGACGGCTCACGCTGATGCGGAGGACTTGGTCAGTAAGTGTGATGGTTGTCAGAGGTTCTCCCGACGGGCTCATGTGCCGGCTCAGGAATTGAGGATGATCCCGATCACTTGGCCCTTTGCGGTCTGGGGGCTTGATATGGTCGGGCCTTTTAAACGGTCCAAGGATAAGAAGACCCACCTCTTGGTGGCAGTGGACAAATTCACGAAGTGGGTGGAAGCTGAGCCAGTTAGCAAGTGTGATGCGGCCACGACGGTTCAATTTATGGAAAAGGTGATCTTCCGCTTCGGCTTTCCGCACAGCATCATAACAGACAATGGCACTAATCTGTCCAAAGGCGCTATGGAGGAGTTTTGTCAACGAGAGCATATCCGGCTTGATGTTTCTTCAGTGGCTCATCCCCAGTCCAATGGTCAAGCTGAGAGAGCTAACCAGGAGATTCTGAAGGGCATCAAACTCCGGCTTTTGGTCCCTTTGCAACGGACGCCGGGTTGTTGGGTGGAGGAGTTGCCCCCCGTCTTATGGAGCATCAACACTACTCCTAACAGGTCTACTGGCTTCACGCCTTTCTTCATGGTTTATGGGGCAGAAGCGGTCCTCCCTAGCGACATCCGTCACGATTCACCTCGTGTGGCGGCTTATGTTGAGACGGACAATGAACAGGCGCGCCAAGTTGCTCTGGACTTGTTGGATGAACAGCGTGATGTGGCAGCAGCCCGTTCAGCGATTTACCAACAAGACCTGCGCCGTTATCATAGCCGCCGGGTCAAAACCCGGGTCTTCCAGGAAGGCGACCTTGTGCTCCGGCTCATCCAGGATCAAACAGATGCACAAAAATTATCCCCACCTTGGGAAGGGCCCTTTGTGGTCAGTAAGAACTTGCACAACGGGTCATATTACCTCATTGATGTTCGGGAGCGTAAAGATTCGCGTAAATCTGAGGAGGAGACCCGTCGGCCGTGGAATATCGCACAGCTTCGGCCTTATTACACTTGAGCTACCGGCTCTTGTGGTGTACATATTTATCTCAGACATATATATATTATGATAAGCAATAAAGCAGGACCTCTGTCCTTTTTTCTCCTCCAAATATACGTGTCATACTAATTTGAAAGGAGGATCCGGCTTATGATCGCATTTGAGTCTAGCCGTAAGCAGTAAGATCACTTGGGGGCTTCCTGTTCAAACATGGGTCGTATTCGAACCAAAGAGAACATAGCTGTCGATACCCATTTGATGGGCAAAGTGCCGAGCTCATTGGGAGGTTGCCTTTGGTCATATTTGAATCATAGTGTAACCCCTCTGAGAACCGACGTGGATCGTATTCGAATCAGCGTCGTTAAACAATTTTCAGAATCACTTGGGGGCTTCCTGTTCAAACATGGGTCGTATTCGAACCCAAGAGAACATAGCTGTCGGTACCCTCTTGATTGGCATCGCCACACCCATTGGGGGCTATATGATCGTATCCGAATCTTGGCTTAAACCCCTTTCGGGCCGGGTCTCTGGTCGTATTCGAACTGGAAGCCCCTAAGTTCCGATTTATCGCAAAGTCTACTCTGATCATGACAACGTGTGCATGGCCGGGTTTCGCTTGACCGGCTTAATTTTGGAGTTATCTTGTTAATTGAACATCCTGGATGTCATCAAGACAAGTCCATTAGAGTTAAGATACCAACCATGCTACCCGGGTCATTTAATCCGGAGGGTGGTAAGCCGTCTTGAGACTTGTGATTTACCTTTCTATGCAGATGCTTGAAGGTACTTTTTAAAGGTTGAGAAGCACGAAGGATAATTATGACCCGGAGGAGCATCAAAAGAATGACTTCAAAGGATTTCAGCATTCATTACGTACACGATGGCACGGCAGAGATAAATTGTTGCACTTATTCTATTACAAAAATCTTTCAAAGTTTCAAGGGTGGAGCATTGTTTGGTGAGCCGCTGGCCGGTTTATGACGCCTGCTGAGTCGAAGTCCCCGGCTCATCTTCTGCTCCGGCTGATCCCAAGGCTTCGAAGGTCGATGACTTCCAGTTGATGCCGCTGAGAGCTTCGAACTGAGCTTCTTCTTCAATTAACCTGGCCGGGTCAATCTCGGGGGCGTAGGTGTGTTGGCGAGCCGGAGGAATCAGACTAAGAGCTTCATAGCGAGGGGTTGGAATCCTCTGATTCTCCGCGTTGTACCCCGGCTGATACTTGGTTAAGTCGGTGTCGTTCCCGATGATGGTGGCCACCGGGCGTACAGCCTTCACGCATGCCGCGAAATCCTTCTGGTCGAAGGTGGAGCCGTCTTCCTTCAGGCTGGGGTAACCCAGGGCGATGTCTGCCGGGTCTAGCTCCGGCAGGAAGGCTTTGGCCCGGCTTAGCGCGGCAATTGCTCCGGATCTTGCGGAGGCTCGACGTAGCTCTTGGATTCGCTGTGGCAAAACTGCGAGCCAGCGCAGGACTTCAGCCAGATGGGTTGCCACCTCATTGGATAGGGCCACCACAGCTAAGGCGCGCTGTGACCCGGTGTAGAGTTGTTCCACCAGGGTGTACACGGCCTTTAGCTTGGTGACCACGCTCTGGTTGAGGTTGGCACTCCTGGGACCTGTTTAGTAAAGGTCAGGTAAGCCGGTGACAAGGGTGAATCGTAACATGTGCAGACTTGATGAAAGCCGGTGAGGCGACTTACCGAAGATAGTAGCCACCATTTGAGAAACCTGGTGCTTTAGACCGGAGAGCTCAGCGGTCTTCTCAGTGAGGGCCTTCTCCGCCTGTTCTGCCCGGGTCACCAGTGCGGCTTTCTCCTCAGCCCAGGCCTTCCGCTCAGCGTCGAATTCGGTCTTCAATTTCTCCTGAGCGGCGATGCTGGAGACAAACTTGGCATTCGCCTTCCGGGTCTCCATCTCTTGAGTTTTTAACCGGCTCTTGAGACCCGCAAGGTCCGACTCAAATTTCTTGCCAGTAGCCTGCATATATTTTCGGGTTATTAAACAGTCATTATATAAGTCCCAAGCACTTTCCAAGCAAAGACACTTGGCACTTGGGGGCTAATGCATATTGCACGTGTCTATCTACGTACTGCTGGTTCAATTAAGTAAGCCGGACTCTAAGTCTACAACATATGCCAAGTATAAGTTATAGACTTGGCGGCTAGCATGACAAGGATCACTATGCGGAAAGTAAGAAGACAGCAGAAGGTTACCTCAGACTTTTGTTGGATCTGATTGACCATGGCGATCTCCGCGTCCCGGCTCTTATGAACCTGGCTGATGTAGCCAGAAACGAGCTCTCCAATGCTCAAATTGGGGTAGCCCGAGAGATCCAGATTCGCCTGGTGGGGTCGCAGCAGCTCCCCCTTCGCAGAGCATTGTGCCAGTGCGGTCGGCCTCCCCGGCTCAACATACTCCGTCCGGGTAATTACCACGTCCGGGTCGTTAGCCGGTGGGGTTGAGCCGGAGGCCTCCGGATTAGCTGACGTTTCGGTCGTTGTCTTGGTGGTCGGGGCAGGGGCTTCAGGCGCCGTATCCATGGGAATGGTGGCCTCGGAGGCGGCTGGCGGATCTTGAGCCGTCGTCTCCGGCTCAGGCAAGTCCGGCACTCCGGCTGACCTGGTCTTCTTTGCTCTTTTGGTGAGCTTTGCCTGGGCACTGAAAAGACAGAAGTGTTAGGCATACAAAGAGTAAATACAGACAGGTAATGTAAGGTGATTGTTATTACCCGGGTGCAGTTTTGAAGGCCGGCAGACTTGGCTGCATGGAGTCACCAGAAGAAGGGGAGGTCTCCTGGTAATTGGTGTCAGAAGAATTAAGCGGTTGACGGATAACACCCGCCAACGGATGAAAAGGGTACAAGTGAGAAAAGACCTCGGTGCGACGTTTCCTTGTCGCGTCGGGTAACCCGGCGGAGAGGTCGGTGTCCTTGCGGGCCCGGGTGAGACGCCGGCTTTCGTGAACCTGCTGCTTCAAAAGAAATTGAGGGTCTTGATGAGCTAATGGATGAGAAAAGCTTACTTTCCGGGTTACCCTTCGGACTTTCAGCTGTGGCAAAGGCTCCGAGTCGGAGGGGAGTAATGTTACCTCTTCAATCACCGGGTTACTGGCGCCGGTGTCATCCTGTCAATAAGCAAAATGATGGTAAAGTGGACAGCAGCAAACAATAAATAGGGCAAGAGTTTAAAGGTTTAAGGGTTACCTCTGACTCGGAGCTATCGCTTAATTGCAGCAGCTCCGAAGCAGTGGGTCTGTTTCCCTTTTTGCGAGGGGCGGCTCTCTTGGCGGCTTTCTTTGCCTTCCTGGCCTTCTTGGCCGCCTCATGGTCATACTTGACCCGCCAGAATTTATCATCAGCCTGAGAAATACAGTAATGAGTTCTTAGTAAGATGACAGGTAAAAAGAAATGGAAAGGTTAAAGTCAGCGGCTTACCGCTGGGGCTGGATTGGTCTTGCAGAACGGGGCTAGCCCGGTTCTTCCACAGTCTGCCAGGC
This sequence comes from Aegilops tauschii subsp. strangulata, assembly GCF_002575655.3. Taxonomy (NCBI): domain Eukaryota; kingdom Viridiplantae; phylum Streptophyta; class Magnoliopsida; order Poales; family Poaceae; genus Aegilops; species Aegilops tauschii. The sequence continues at coordinate 47,479,024 of NC_053035.3, forward strand.
TCTCGTTTAATAGAGCCTTGGTCTCTTCTTCGGCAACGTCTTCTGGAAGGTCGTTGCGACTGTGCCTCTGCGGGTCATCCTTTCGCCCGGTGTACTCACACATTAAGCCGGGGCGGCGGCTCAATGGGATCACCCGCCATGAGATCCAGACCCGGACCAGGTCTATTCCGTTCAGACCGTTGCCTAGCAGGGCCTTGATCTTATTGATCGTTGGAAGCAGAGGCTGGCGTTCCGCGGCAGTCAGCTTGTCCGATAGCGGATGAGTCGGCTCCAGGCGCGTTGGGCGAAAGCCGGGCAGCGGGCTCTCATCAGCCGGGGACGTGTCTTGGCAGTAGAACCAAGTCATGTTCCAGTCCTTGGGGTGACTTGGCGGTTCTGCGTAAGGAAATAGACAGTCCCTGCGCCGTTGGATGGAGATGCCGCCTAACTCTAGACTTGGACCATTTGCGCACTCGGTTTGGCGGTTCAAATAAAACAGCTCTCTGAAGAGCAGCAGACTCGGCTCTTCTCCAAGATATACTTCAAAAAAAACTTGGAAGTTGCAGATGTTGGATATGGAATTGGGTCCTATATCTTGAGGCCGAAGGTCAAAGAAGTTGAGCACGTCCCGGAAGAATTTTGAGCCGGGCGGTGCGAAGCCCCGGCTCATATGGTCTGCAAAGATCACTACCTCCCCGTCCCTCGGATGAGGTCTTTCTTCGGACGGGTCAGGGGCACGGTAGGACATCACTTCCTTCTTGGGCAGATATCCGGACTTAACAAAGTTGGCCAGGGTCTCTTCGGTGACATTGGATTTCATCCAGTTGCAAGTAATGGGAGCCTTGGGAGGCATGGTGACGGTTGGTGGTCTATGAGGAAGAGAAAAGCGTCCGGGTTAATTATAAGCCGGGGATTATCATTCAAACTACACTGACGGCTTATGAAGGGGACTAATGATATATATTGATATGGTAGGTTATCTAAGCTATCGGGGTTTCAGGTTAAGTTGGTCATCTACGGCTTACTGCAGTTAAGTCGGAGGATTTTACAGAGCATGGTTCTCTTTAAACCGGACATGTAAGCCGCCGAGATTCAATGGTTACGTTTTTACTAAGTGTGGTAAACAGGTTTCACATACTACCGTAACTTTTTTGGATCAAAATAGTCGGAGCAGAGAAAATTTTCTAGACCTAAAAAACAGAGGCAGGAGAAGTTCTTGAGGTTGAACACAGTTCTTATGCAGTAAAAAGAGGATTTCTTGCAGATGAAATGAGTTCCGAACGTCTACCGCAGTGGTTTTACGCAAGGATAAAGATCAACCGACTACAGTGGTGACGAGGACTGCCGAGTTTCTGGGCAAAGGTGACGAACACGAAGAACGGAAGGAACCCTACCACAGATCTGTTCTAGCAAGGCAGAGAAGACTCACCGGAGTTGAGGAAGAGCGAAGGTCGCCGCCGTTATCTGGTCCGGGTCAGGGTGATGCAGCGGCCGGGTCGATGAAGATCAGGGGCGCGACGGCGGCGGCAGCGGCAGAAGCTCGGGCAGAGGAACGACAGCGCGAGGAAGAAGGAGAGTGTGAGAAGAGAGTGCCGGGTTGGCCTATTTATAAGGTAAGTCATAAGTGGGCGCGAGATTCAAGGAGACCACGGCGTGGTTATCTCCCCCTCACGGTGCCTCGATTTTCGCAAAGACAATACAGCAGAGATCCGTTGCGGATCTGGCGGAATAAAAAACGGACTTAATGGAGGATGACGTCACGGCGGATTATCCGGAGTCCGGAGAATGACGTCACTCCGGGTTATGGCCTTCACACGAACGGTAAACCGGAGTTGAAGATTGACACGAGCCGGCTCAAGTCAATCTGGGGCCTAATGTTGAGGATATAGACCTGGGAGTCACCCGCCAGGATGGCCGGGTTACACTAAGGGTCATTGCCAGAAGCCCGGAGCTAAGTTTCAAGATAATGGGCCAGAGATGGGCTGAGACCCGGCGATGGCTTATTGCCCATAGTTATCATCATTGTTATAGTAGACTTGTAGTGTAAGGCAAGTATTGTTTAGAGTCCGAGCCGGACACTCTTATGAGCCGGCCGGGACTCTAAGGGCCGCTGGGTGCCAACCTCCCTATAAAAAGGGACGACCCGGCAGCGGTTTAGGGGTGACAACAATCTGATAGAGAGCCGGGCATAGCTGTTTAGCTCCCTGGTTATCGAAACCCTGATTAATACCACCTCAACTGGACGTAGGCTTTTACCTTCACCGTAAGGGGCCGAACTAGTATAAACCCTCGTGTTCCTTGTCCCACTTAACCCCTTCAAGCTTCCCAATTGCGATGGCTCCACGACTAAGTCCTAACCCGAGGACATCTGCCGTGACAATTCCACGACAATCATGTTTATTGCAATACGGTTATTCATTTAAGTTAGAGAACAATTGTTGTTCTATTTACATGAATAGAACCTTCTATGGTCATACACACCAACGAAAATGGTTTGTTGGATCTCGATCGTAGTGATACACATATTCATAATATTGAAGCCAAAAGATGCAAAGTTGATAATGATAGTGCAACTTATTTGTGGCACTGCCGTTTAGGTCATATTGGTGTAAAGCGCATGAAGAAACTCCATGCTGATGGACTTTTGGAATCACTTGATTATGAATCACTTGATGCTTGCGAACCATGCCTCATGGGCAAGATGACTAAGTCTCTGTTCTCCGGAACAATGGAGCGAGCAACTGACTTATTGGAAATAATACATACTGATGTATGCGGTCCGATGAGTGTTAAGGCTCATGGGAAGTATCATTATTTTCCGACCTTCACAGATGATTTGAGTAGATATGGGTATATCTACTTGATGAAACACAAGTCTGAAACATTTGAAAAGTTCAAAGAATTTCAGAGTGAAGTGGAGAATCATCGTAACAAGAAAATAAAAGTTTCTATGATATGATCGCAGAGGTAAAATATTTGAGTTACGAGTTTGGCCTTCGGTTAAAACAATGTGAAATAGTTTCACTACTCACGCCACCTGGAACACCACAGTGTAATGGTGTGTCCGTACGTCATAACCGTACTTTATTAGATATGGTGCGATCTATGATGTCTCTTACCGATCTACCACTATCGTTTTGGGGTTATGCATTAGAGACAGCTGCATTCACGTTAAATAGGGCACCATCTAAACCCGTTGAGACGACACTGTATGAACTATGGTTTGGCAAGAAACCTAAGCTGTCGTTTCTTAAAGTTTGAGGTTGCAATGCTTATGTGAAAAAGTTTCAACCTGATAAGCTCAAACCCAAACCGGAGAAGTGCGTCTTCATAGGATACCCAAAAGAAAATGTTGGGTACACCTTCTATCACAGATCCGAAGGCAAGATATTCGTTGCTGAGAATGGATCCTTTCTAGAGAAGGAGTTTCTCTCAAAAGAAGTGAGTGGGAGGAAAGTAGAACTTGATGAGGTAACTGTACCTGCTCCCTTATTGGAAAGTAGTTCATCACAGAAATCTGTTCCTGTGACTACTACACCAATTAGTGAGGAAGCTAATGATGATGATCATGTAACTTCAGATCAAGTTACTACCGAACCTCGTAGGTAAACCAGAGTGAGATCTGCACTAGAGTGGTACGGTAAATCCTGTTCTGGAGGTCATGTTACTTGACCATGACGAACCTACGAACTATGAGGAAGCGATGATGAGCCCAGTTTCCGCGAAATGGCTTGAGGCCATGAAATCTGAGATGAGATCCATGTAAGAGAACAAAGTATGGACTTTGATTGACTTGCCCAATGATCGGCGAGCCATTGAGATTAAATGGATCTTCAAGAGGAAGACGGACGCTGATAGTAGTGTTACTATCTACAAAGCTATAATTGTCGCAAAAGGTTTTTGACAAGTTCAAGGTGTTGACTACGATGAGAGTTTCTCACTTGTATCTATGCTTAAGTCTGTCCGAATCATGTTAGCAATTGCCGCATTTTATGAAATCTGGCAAATGGATAAACAAAACTGCATTCCATAATGGATTTATTAAAGAATAGTTGTATATGATGCAACCAGAAGGTTTTGTCAATCCTAAAGGTGCTAACAAAATATGCAAGCTCCAGCGATCCATCTATGGACTGGTGCAAGCATCTCGGAGTTGGAATATACGCTTTGATAAGTTGATCAAAGGATATAGTTTTATACAGACTTGCGGTGAAGCCTGTATTTACAAGAAAGTGAGTGGGAGCATGTAACGCCCCAGATCCGATGCGCCAGGTGTCTTCCAGTTATTCGCCATCGTTGCCATGTCATTTGATCGCGTGTTGCATTTTGCCATGTCATCATCTGCATTGAATCATCATGTTTTTCAAAATTTGCATCCTAGCATTTTCCCCGTTGTCCGTTTTGCAATCCGGCACTCCCACCTCCTCCGGCGCACCCCTCTTGTTTATTTTCGTGAGCGGGTGTTGAAGGTTCTCGGAATGGACCGAGGCTTGCCAAGTGGCCTTGGTATACCACCGGTAGACCACCGGTCAAGTTTCGTTCCATTTGGAGGTTGTTTGGTACTCCAACGGTTAACCGGGTAACCGCAGATGCCTTCTGTGTGTTGCAGCAAAAACCCCTCTCTAAACAGCCCAAAACCCCTCTAAGCCTCTGCCATGCTCTCGGTCGTTCAATCAAGATCGCGTGGGCGAAAACCGCACCTCGTTTGGACTCTCCTAGCTCCCCCTATCTATATATAGGCCCTCCCCTTCCATTTTCGCGGTGCAAACCCTAGCAAACTTCCCCTCCGCGCCGCCGGACATGTCCGTCCGCGCCGGACGTAGTCGCACCGCCGCTCCCGGCCAGTGGCATCGCGCCATGTCACCCCGCCGCCATCTCCACCGCGCCAGGCCCGCCAGTCCCGGATCGGGCCCGCGGGGCCCATCCCGCCGCCGCCGCAACCCGCGGGCGCCGCCCCGCGCGCCCCCTCTCTCCGCCGCCGTGCCCCGTTCGCCGCTGCCGTCGCCGTGCCTCGCCGCCGCCGCCACGCGCCTTGCCGCCGAGCCCGCGCCTCGCCGCCGCCTCCAGTGCCTCGCCGGCGCCCGTCTGCCTCCGCCCGCGCCCGAGGCGTGCGCGCGCCGCCGTCCGCCGCCCGTCGCCACCAACCGTCGCCGCCGGCGCTTCCCCTCCTCTCCCCGCCGGCGCCTCCTCTCCCCGAGCTCCGGCCTGAGCCCGAGCCGAGCCCTCGGCCCGATCTGGATCTGGTCAACGCCGAAGGTTGACCCCGAGACCCCCCTCAAATTTCGCCAAGTCTTGAAACTTTCACATTCTGGTGCACTTTTCATCATGCTATAACTCCATGCATACTCCTCCGATTCATGCATATTATATATCGAAATGTTCGCCTCGGGATGCTCTTCATTTTGTTCCATTGCACCATGTTCATTTGAGTCCATCTTGATTCCCAAATCATCGTTGCAAGAGTGCTAGTTGCTGTTATCTGCTGTTACTTATCAGAACTTGGTGATTTGTTATTTTTGTTGCATTTAATCTGTGCATCTTATGAGCAGGAGCTCTACATGTGTTTTGTTGTATGTCATGCCATCTTTACAGAGGTGTATGCCATGTATTTTTGTGATCTCTGTGGTGACTAGCACAAGCATACAAACTAGGCTTCGTGATGTTTCTGTTTTCAGAGACTAATTTTACTAAGCCTGTTGCTGCTGTTATTTTGTTGCTATGTATCCATGTGGCTACAGAGAGATCCATACTTATTTTGGAGATGTTCAGTAAATATTTGTTGTAGATATTGTTGTAATTCATCCATTCCTGCCCTTTTTGCAATTATGAAGTGCCATAGCATGACTCAATCTTGCTCTACTTTTGCTATAAAATATTTCTGGCAGATTGTTTACGTGTTATTCAATTTTGCCAAGCTTGTTGTAGTTGTTTCATACATGATATGTATTTGCTCTTGCCATGCATAGCTTAATAAACATTCCATCTTGCTGTAGGTATGCTTGTTTTGTCATGCATTGCTTTGTGATGAGTGCATCAAGCTCTCAAAGATGCCTTCATATTATTGTTTCTGCCATGCTCTGTTTTCTGCCAAGTCTGAAACCTGTTAACGAAACTTGCTATGTTTACATGGTCGTCATCATATCTTCTGGTCCTTCTTGACTTATGTTCATTAAGGGACTTTTGTTCTATGCCATTAGTAGATTCATTCCGTGTTTTTGGTTGCCATGATACATTCCTGTAGCATGTTGTTTGCTAGCTCTAAACTTTGCAACCTGATGTTATTTCTGCCATGTCCAGTATTTCTGCTAAGTCTGTGAATCTGTTATTATTTGCAATCTTGCCATGTCCTTTTGAGCTTGTTCTAGTGATTTCTGGAGATAGCTCAGTGTTCATGTTTTGTCGTGCTCTACCTGTATATCATGTCCATGCCTTTTGTTTTCTTGTTGAGGTGCTGTAGCATATTGTTTCTATGATTTCTAGATGCCTAATTGCTGTTTTGGACAGTTTGTTGTTATATCTTGTTTGGAGTGTATGTGTTGCACCGTTGCTCCGTTTTGAGCATGCTCTATATGAAACTTGCTTAGTTTTGCATGTAGTCTCATATTATCATGTTGCATCCATGTTTTGAGGTGTTTTTTTGATGGTTGTATGCATTTTGCATCAATGCCATGTTTAACTTTGTTTTGCTCATATCTTCTAGGCCGTAGCTCCGAATCTAATGAACTTTATATGTCACTTGACTAGAATTTCGTGTAGATCATCATGGTGCTCTTTAACTTGCTGTTTAACAACTTGAATATAAGGTTTATTCAGTTCTGGACCAATTTCGAAATTTGCATATGAGGACTTACCGGATTTGTTCTATGTTGTTTCCGGCCTCATTTAAACTTGCTTTGATGTGTTGCTCTTGTATGCATCATCTCTTGTCATGAGTAGCTTCATGTAGCCTTATCATGCATCATACTTGATTGAGCATCATGCTTTGTTCATGTGTGGTGTGTTTTACCTTGTTGTGTGCTTCTTCTCGATAGTTCCCGTGTCGTTGCGATCATGAGGATTCGTTCGTCTTCGTGGCTTCATCTTCTTCATGGACTCGTTCTTCTTCCTAGCGGTATTTCAGGCAAGATGACCGTCACCTTGGATCTCATTACTATCATTGCTATGCTAGTTGCTTCGTTCTATCGCTATGCTGCGCTACCTATTCACTTGCCCTTCAAGCCTCCCAAATTGCCATGAGCCTCTAACCTTTGTCACCCTTCCTAGCAAACCGTTGATTGGCTATGTTACCGCTTTGCTCAGCCCCCTTTTATAGCATTGCTAGTTGCAGGTGAAGATGAAGATTGCTCCATGTTGGATTATGTTTATGTTGGGATATCACAATATATCTTATATTATTAATGCATCTATATACTTGGTAAAGGGTGGAAGGCTCGGCCTTATGCCTGGTGTTTTGTTCCACTCTTGCCGCCCTAGTTTCCGTCATACCGGTGTTATGTTCCTTGATTTTGCGTCCCTCACATGGTTGGGTGATTTATGGGACCCCCTTGACAGTTCGCCTTGAATAAAACTCTTCCAGCAAAGCCCAACCTTGGTTTTACATTTGCCTCACCTAGCCTTTTTCCCTTGGGAGTCGCGCTCTCGAGGGTCATCTTATTTTACCCCCCCCCCCCCGGGGCCAGTGCTTGTCTAAGTGTTGGTCCAAACTAGAGCACCGTGCGGGACCATCCCTTGGCAACTTGGGTCACGTCAGTACCTGTACGCTTCGCTTATCCGGTGTGTCCTGAGAACGAGATACGTGCGACTCCTATCGGGATTGTCGACACATCGGGCGGCTTTGCTGGTTTTGTTTTACCATCGTCGAAATGTCTTGTAACCGGGATTCCGAGACTGATCGGGTCTTCCCGGGAGAAGGAATATCCTTCGTTGACCGTGAGAGCTTATAATGGGCTAAGTTGGGACACCACTGCAGGGTATTATCTTTCGAAAGCCGTGCTCGCGGTTATGTGGCAGATGGGAATTTTTTAATATCTGATTGTAGAAAACTTGACACTTGACCTTAATTAAAACGCATCAACCGCGTGTGTAGCCGTGATGGTCTCTCCTCGGCGGAGTCTGGGAAGTGAACACGGTTTCTGGGTTATGTTTGACGTAAGTAGGAGTTCAGGATCACTTCTTGATCATTGCTAGTTTCACGACCGTTCCTTTGCTTCTCTTCTCACTCTTATTTGCGTAAGTTAGCCACCATACTTGCTTAGTCGCTGCTGCAACCTCACCACCTTATCCTTTCATTTCCCATTAAGCTTTGCTAGTCTTGATACCTATGGTAATGGGATTGCTGAGTCCTCGTGGCTCACAGATTACTACAACACCAGTTGCAAGTACAGGTTATGCGATGATCATGACGTGAGAGCGATGTTTACTTGTTTGGAGTTCTTCTTCTGCTTCTTCTTTGATCAGGGGATAGGTTCCAGGTCGGCAGCCTGGGCTAGCAGGGTGGATGTCGTTTGAGCTTCTGTTTATGTCGTGGAATTGTCACGTCAGATGTCCTCGCGCAAGGACTTATTCGTGGAGCCATCGCAGCTAGGAAGCTTAAAGGGGTTAAACGGGACAAGGAACACGAGGGTTATACTGGTTCGGCCCCTTACTGTGAAGGTAAAAGCCTATGTCCAGTTGAGGTGGTATTGATTAGGGTTTCGATGACCAAGAGCTAAACCGTCCTGCCTGGTTATCGATTTGGTCTTACTTGTCCTTAAACCGCCGCCGGGTCGTCCCTTTACATAGAGAGGTTGACGCCCAGCGGCTCTCAGAGTCCCGGCCGGCTCATAACAGTGTCCGGCTCGGACTCTTAACTATTCTTGCCTTACACTACAAGTTTCACCATAACGGCGGTTATCACTACGGGCCTTAAGCCATCTCCGGGTCTTAACCCGCCGTCTTCAAGTTCGGTACTGGGCTTCGTGTGATGACCATTATGATGTAACCTGGCCCCTCCTGGGCGGGTGACTCTAATGGTTATATCCTCAACATTAGGCCCCAGATTGATTTGAACCGGTTCATGTCAATCTTCAATCCCTCTGAGAGAAAAATCTTCCGGCTTACAGATGTGCGAAGGTTATAACCCGCCGTGACGTCATCTTCTGGATTCCTGGTAACCCGCCGTGACGTCATCTTCCATTAAATTCATTTTTTTATTCTGTGATATCCCAACGGATCTTATTTTTAATGGCTATCCCGAAAATCGAGGCGTTTTCGTGGCTAGATAATCACGTTGTGGCCTCCTCGTTTCTCGCGCCCATTCATCAGACGTGCCTTATAAATAGGCCCGACCCTTATGTCTTCGTCATCTTCCTCCTCTCGCTACTGTACTGCCGCTCGAGCTCCACCGCCGCCGCCGCGGATCTCCTCGTCTTCACCGACTCCGGCCGCTGCATCAACCTGACTTGACCAGAAAAACGCGACGGATTTCTGCAGTAACTCTGCATCTGTAAGTTTTTCCTTCCCTGTTCCTCAAATCCGCATTAGTGATCTTCGAGTTCGTCGATGTTCGTCGCCGTTCGTCACGAACACTTGATAGATTCCACCTTTAACACCTTTTCCTGATCTTTAGACAGTATAAAACTGCTGCGGTAACTGTTTCACACCCGTTTCCGAATGCACATAGATCCCTTTCCATTGCATAGAGGCCCCGTTCGAGCCTATGAACTTCATCTGTGTCAGCTTCTAGGTATAGAAATTTTTCCTTTCTAGTCGATCGTTTGATCCAGAATAATTACTGCGATCTCTGAAACTTGTTTGTGCCACACTTAGTCAAAAATTGCATCTGTGAGCTATGGCGGCTCGTATCTCCGGCTTAAAGAGGCCATGCGCTGTGAAATTTCTGGCTTATTTATGATAGAGTTTTAAACAACTTGAATTACTCACGACACCCACAGCGGCTTAGATAACCCGACACAATTAACCATATGTCATTAGGCCCCTTCATAAGCCGCCATCTTGAATGCTGACCTGTAAACTTCTTCCGGCTTATAGTTGAACCGGACAGTTCATTTTGTCGTAGGCTTTCATCTTTCACAATGCCGCCCAAGGTTCCCAAGGCACCCATCACGTGCAACTGGATGAGATCCAATGTTACTGATGAGACCTTAGCTGATTTCGTGAAGACGGGTTACCTGCCAAAAAAGGAGGTCATGTCCTATCGTGCCCCTGACCTGTCCGAAGAAAGACCTCAACCAAGAGACGGAGAGGTTGTGATATTTGCTGATCACATGAGCCGGGGCTTCGCACCTCCCGGCTCAAAATTCTTTAGAGATGTTCTGAACTTCTTCGACCTGTGGCCGCAAGACATAGGACCCAATTCCGTGTCAAATATTTGCAACTTTCAAGTATTCTGCGAAGTATATCTTGGAGAAGAGCCCAGCCTACTACTCTTTAGGGAGCTGTTTTATCTGAACCGCCAGAATGAGTGTGCCAACGGGCCTAGCTTGGAACTTGGCGGAATCTCCATTCAACGACGGAGAGATTGCCTCTTTCCTTATGCTGAGCCGCCAAGCCACCCAAAGGACTACAACCAAACATGGTTCTACTGCCAGGATACTTCTCCGGTTGATGAGAACCCTCTGCCCGGCTTTCGTGCCCTGCGTCTGGAGCCAAATCACTCCCTGCCAGACAAACTATCTCAAGCTGAGCGTCAACCCCTGATCCCCACCATCAACAAGATTAAGGCTCTCCTGGGAAATGGCCTCAACGGCGTTGATCTGGTCCGGGTCTGGATTTCTTGGCGGGTGATCCCCTTGAGCCGCCGCCCCGGCTTAATGTGTGATTACACGGGCCGGAAGGATGATCCTCTGCGGCACAGCCCCAACGACCTACCTGAGGATGTTGTTGACGACATGACCAAGTACCTTTTGAACGAGAGCTTAGCAGACTACGGGAGGACCGGCTTAAGCCCCTTCTGCCAAGCTAACCCGGCTCCGGCGGTAAGCCACTGACCTGAACACCTTGTTTTCCCTTTTAATAGTTTTCATCTGAACCTTAAGAAATCTTTGTTGTATTTTTCAGGCTAATGATAAGTTCTGGAAGGTCAAATATGATCATGAGGCGGCTAAAAAAGCCAGGAAGGCTAAGAAAGCCACCAGGAGAGCCGCTCCCCGCAAGAAGGGGAGTAAGCCTAGCGCCTCAGAGCTGCTTCAGTTAGATGATAGCTCCAAGTCAGAGGTAACCCTTGATTCTTTAGGCTCTTCTTTTGTTTCTTGTTTGTTCTTATCCGCCTTATCGACACTGATTATCAGCAGGAGGACACCGGAGCGAGTAACCCGGTGACTGAAGAGGTAACTACACTTTCCTCCGACTCGGAGCCCTTGCCAAGGCCGAAAGTCCGAAGAGTAACCCGGAAAGTAAGATTTTCACATCCTTTAGCTTATCAAGATCCTCAATTTCTTTTGAAGCAACAGATTCATGAGAGCCGGAGGCACACCCGGACCAACAAGGACGCAGACCTCTCCTCCGGCTTACCTGAAGCATCAAGGAAGCGCCGGACCGAGGTTATCTCCAACTTATATCATTTTCATCCTTTGGCGGGCGTTACTCGTCAACCGCTCAACTCTTCTGATTCAAACTATCAGGAAACTTCACCTTCCTCCGGGGACTCTATGCAATCCAACCTGCCGGCTTTCAAGACCGCACCCGGGTAATGATGATTAGCTTATGTTATGCTTATCTTACTCATGCTTTTGTACTAACCTTCGTCCTTTTAGTGCTCAAGCAAAGCTCAGCAAGAGAGCGAAGAAAAACAAACCGGTGGAAGAGCCGGTCCTGACTGAACCGGAGGCTTCTGCTCATGAGCCGCCATCCGCCTCAGCTCCTGAAACCACCGCTCCAACTGACGAGCCAGCCATAGAGGCTTCTACTAACCCGGAGATCCCCAGCCCAGCTCAGCCGGCCGATGACCCGGATGTTGTAATCACCCGGACAGAGTTTGTCGAGCCGGGGAGACCCACTGTGCTGGCCAAATGCTCTGCCAAAGAAGAACTGCTGGAGCATCGCAGGGCCAGACTGGAGATCACTGACTATGCTAACTTGAGCATTGGAGACATTGTTTCTGGTTACATTGGTCAAGTGCACAATAGCCGGGACCTGGAGATTGACATGGTAAAGCAGATACAGCAAAAATCTGAGGTACAACTCTCTTGCTTACTCCATAGTCATCCTTACCATGCTAGCCCCCAAGTCTACTACTGATGATAGAATATGTTGTAGACTTAACTTCCGGCTTACCTTCATGAACCAGCAATTGTAAATAGAATCTTTCAACATACATTAGCCCCCAAGTGCCAAGTGTCTTTTCTTGCAAAGCGCTTGGGACTTTAATGTTGTATGATAACTACTCAAATTGTAACCCGGAATTTGTACAGGCTGCCTGCAAGAAATTTGAGTCTGAAATCTCCGAGCTAAAGAACCGCCTGAAGACTCAGGAAACTGAGACCCGGAAGGCCAATGCCAAGTTTGAGTTCAGTGTTGCTGCACAAGAAAAACTGAAGAAGAAATTTGAAGCAGAAAGAAAGACTTGGGCCGAGCAGAAGACGGCCTTGCTCAGCCGGGCCGAACAGGCAGAGGCTGCTCTGACTGAGAGAACCGCCGAACTCTCCGGCTTAAAACGCCATGTGTCCCAGATGGTCTCCGCCATCTTTGGTAAGTCATTCTGCAAGCTTTTAACAAGTTTACATTCTTTATGTCTCATAAGTCCCCCTATTGCCATTGGCTTACCTGACTTTGTTAAACAGGTCACAGAAGCTCCAACCTTAATCAGAATGTTCTGACCAAGCTGAAGGTCGTGTACACCTTGGTGGAGCAACTCTACACCGGGTCATAGCGTGCGTTAGCCATTGTGGCCCTGTCCAACGAGGTTCCGACTCACCTGGCGGACGTCCTCAGGCGGCTTGCCGTTCTTCCTCAGCGCTTCCAAGAGCTAAGACGGGCCTCTGCAAGAGCCGGAGCTATAGCTGCGCTGAGCCGGGCCAAGGCTTTTCTCCCGGAGCTAGACCCGGCCGACATTGCTCTTGGATACCCCAGTCTGAAGGAAGACGGTACTCCCTTTGACCAGAAAGACTCCGCTGCCTGTGTGAAGAGCGTGCGCCCGGGGGCTACCTTGATTGGGAATGATACAGATCTTACCAAGTATCAGCCGGGTTATGACGCGGAGAATCAGAGGATCCCAACTCCACGCTATGAAGCAATCAGCCTGATTCTGCCGACTCGTAAGCACACCTTTGCCCCAGAAGTTGACCCGGCCGGGTTAATTGATGATGAGGCTCAATTTGAGGCTTTGAGCGGCATTGACTGGAAATCATCAACCTTCCAGGTCATGGGAACAGCCGGAGGAGCGGAGAGGGATGAGCCGGAAGCTTCGACCCAACAAGCTCCTTGATCTTTTAGGCAGCTTATAGACATGCTTTAAAAACAATGCCTCATCTTTTGGACTCTGGGAGTCTTGTAATAGAGTAGGACAAACACTTAACTTTGTCGTGTCATCGTGCACGTGTTGAATGCTTAACTCCATTGAAGCTGCTTCTTTATATTCCTCCGGGTTACAATTGATCATTATTTTCCTTAAGCTTGAAGAACTGTCTTTAATTGTCCTGCATAAGAAAACAAATCACAAATCTCTAGGCGGCTTACCGCACTGAGAGTCATATACTTTATATATAACCCGGAATATGAATCAAAATCATAAAGACTGGCCCTCAATTATATCCTCGAAGTAACCATAATAGCATACTTACAAGCCTTCAAGTATACTTCCGGTTTATGTAACCCGAAAAATAAGGTTGATATCTCAACTCCGGTTTACCAGCATTGATAATGCTTATTGTGTGTTACTAACATTGTTAATCAAAGTTAAGTTAGCGGAGTAAGAACCGCCCTTGCACACTGTTGATATGACCAGAAGAACTTGTTGCAAATCAGAAGATCAAAACTTAGGGGCTTCCGGTTCAAATACGACCAGAGACCCGTCCCAAAGGGGTTAAGCTAAGATTCAAATGCGATCATATAGCCCCCAGTGGGTTTGGCATTGCCGATCAAGAGGGTACCGACAGCTATGTTCTCTTAGGTTCGAATACGACCCATGTTTGAACAGGAAGCCCCCAAATGACCTTAAGAGTTGTTTAACGACGCTGATTCGAATACGATCCACGTCGGTTCCCAAAGGGGGTTGAGCTATGATTCAAATATGATCAAGAAAAACTCCCCAATGAGCTCGGCGATTTGCCAATCAAGTGGGTATCGACAGCTATGTTCTCTTTGGTTCGAATACGACCTATGTTTGAACAGGAAGCCCCCAGGTGATTACATTGTTAATGGCTAGATTCGAATACGATCGTAAGCCGGATCCACCTCCAAGTGACCATGTGATGTTGTAATGGAAATAACACGTTTACCTTTGGAGGAGAACAAAGGACAGAGGTCCTGCTTTATTATTTAACATAATATATACATGGCTATAGAAATATGTACATTATGAGAGCCGGTGGCTCAAGTGTAATAAGGCCGAAGCTGAGCTATGTTCCATGGCCGACGGGTCTCTTCCTCCGACTTGCGTGAATCTTTGTGCTCCCGAACATCAATAAGGTAGTATGACCCGTTGTGCAAGTTCTTGCTGACCACAAAGGGCCCTTCCCAAGGTGGGGATAACTTGTGTGCATCTGTTTGATCTTGGATGAGCCGGAGCACCAGATCACTGGAAGACCCGGGACTTAACCCGGCGGCTGTGATAACGGCGCAGGTCTTGTTGGTAAATTGCCGAGCGAGCTGCTGCCACATCACGCTGTTCGTCCAACAAGTCAAGTGCATCTTGGCGCGCCCGCTCATTATCCACCTCAACATAAGCCGCCACTCGAGGCGAGTCATGACGGATGTCGCTAGGGAGGACTCCTTCCGCTCCATAGACCATGAAGAAAGGCGTGTAACCCGCAGATCTATTAGGAGTAGTATTGATGCTCCATAATACAGAGGGTAACTCCTCCACCCAACAACCCGGCGTCCGTTGCAAAGGGACCAAAAGCCGGGGCATGTCAGAAGGCTTCCATGCAAAGATGTCCCTATTCTCACAGATGAACTCGATGAGCGCGCCTTCCTATTTCGGATCCAGATTGGCACTGATGCTGAATTGCTGAGATGAGTCACCTGGAACAAAGTCAACAAGTTTAGTCTCATCAGCAGATTTAAATTTCATTACCGTCTCATGCTCCGTGGTTGGCTTCTTCAAAGACATCATATCTGCCGGGTCAACATTGTCTTTGTAAAACTTCAACTCCTCTGTTGCACAAATAGATTCAGCGTAAGCCGCGTCACCTTCCTCACACTCCAAGGCTATCTTTCGGCTGCCATGAACCGTAATGGTCCCATTGTGACCCGGCATCTTGAGCTGCAAATATACGTCACACGGCCGTGCCATGAACTTGGCGTAAGCCGGCCGCCCAAATAAAGCATGATACGGGCTTCTTATCTTAACCACCTCGAAGGTTAATTTTTCCGCTCTGTAGTTGTACTCATCTCCAAAAGCCACTTCCAGCTCGATCTTACCAACTGGATACGCCGACTTACCAGGCACCACACCATGGAAAACAGTATTGGACTGGCTGAGATTCTTATCAATCAATCCCATACGACGGAAAGTCTCATAATAGAGGATGTTAATGCTGCTGCCTCCGTCCATGAGCACTTTAGTGAATTTATATCCCCCCACCTGAGGAGCCACCACCAGGGCCAGGTGACCCGGATTATCAACCCGGGGAGGGTGATCTTCCCTGCTCCACACAATAGGCTGCTCAGACCATCTTAAATAGCGTGGGACCGCCGGCTCAACAGCATTCACAGCCCTCTTATGAAGCTTCTGATCTCGCTTGCACAGACTGGTGGTAAACACATGATACTGTCCACCATTGAGCTGCTTCGGATTGGTCTGGTATCCCCCCTGTTGCTGCTGATGACCCTGGCCGGACTGCTGATTAAAGCCCCCTTGAACATTCTGAGGCTTGGAATTTGAGCCGCCGCCCGGGCCATGAAAGCCGCCGGCGCCTGAGCCGCCGCCCGAGCCATTGTTGCCATGAAAGGCATTGGAATTCTTAAAGGCTCTCATGATTGCGCAATCTTTCCATAAATGAGTAGCTGGCTTCTCCCTAGAGCCATGCCTTGGACAAGGCTCATTCAACAACTGCTCAAGCGTCGAGCCTGACCCGCCGGCTCGGGGAGGTGGCCTCCCCTTACGTCGCTGGTTATTACCTTGTGAGCTGGCGTTGTCCACAAACTCTATGTTGCCATCGGCCTTACGCTTGCTACCTCCTTGGTTCGCCGGGTTATGCTGAGGACCCTTGCCAATGCCGTTCTTCTTTCCCTTCCCTGTCCTTTCATCATCCGACGCGGGGTCCTTGGTACTATCAGAGTCGGCGTACTTGACGAGAGCCGCCATCAGCGTACCCATATCATTGCAATCGCGCTTGAGCCGCCCGAGTTTCATCTTCAGGGGCATGAAACGACAATTCTGCTCCAACATTAAGACTGCAGAGCCGGCATCCATCTTATCAGATGAATGTATTATCTCTTTGACCCGGCGAACCCAATGGGTTGTAGACTCACCCTCATGCTGCTTATAGTTAGTCAAATCCACAATGGACATAGACTGCCTACAGGTATCTTTGAAGTTTTGGATGAAGCGGGCTTTTAGTTCAGCCCAAGACCCGATAGAATTTGGTGGCAGCCCTTTCAACCAAGTGCGGGCAGTCCCATCTAACATCATGGTGAAGTACTTGGCCATTGCTGCTTCACTGACCTCCAGCAACTCCATAGCCATCTCGTAGCTCTCGATCCATGCTCCGGGTTGTAAATCAGCCGTGTAATTAGGCACTTTCCTAGGCCCCTTGAAATCCTTGGGCAGACGTTCATTGCGGAGAGCCGGCACCAAACAAGGGACACCTCCAGTCCTCGTAGGTATGCCCACATCGATAGAAGCCGTCGGATAAGCCGGGGGCGGCTGGTAAGCCGTCAACTGAGGCGCCTGCTCCGCCTCTTGCCATGCTCTGTCTTGGTCTACCACGTGAAAGGCTCCGTTATGAGCTGGGCCATGGCCAGGAGGCAAGTCATGGCGTCGGACATTGCTTGAGCCGGTTGCTGAGACCATGTGCCTGCTATAACTCGGGCTCCGGCCTGGGTGAGGAGTTGAATGAATCCTGTCCCGGCTATAAGAATACGCCTCTTGCTGCACTAGAGCCGTCTGAAGGAGTTCTCTGACCCGGCGGGTTTCAACCGCCATTGGAGAGTCACCATCGATTGGGAGAGCCGCCAGCCGCGCCGCCGCGGCGACCATGTTTTCCAACGGGTTGGCATAATGACCCGGTGGTATTGCCACGTACTGAGGCGGGGTAGCGTTGACCCGGGGAGGCCCCATCACTTGGGGCTGAATTGGCGTTCCAGCCCCGGGCGCCATGATCTCTGGCGGGTTACTAGGCCCTGCACCAGGCGTGTTGAAGAGGTTTCGAGGATCGTAAACCGGAGGGAGTCGAGATTGGGCCTTTTGATGCCTCCTCTCATGACCTCCTTGGACGCGTTTTGATCCATCGTGAGCCGGAAAGACTGTGCCTGAATCAGCTGAGTCTGGGCGTCGAGAGCCGCCCTCTCCGCAGCCATCCTGATCCCTTCCGCCGCCAGATCCTCCTTGGCTTTTGCTAGATCCAATTTTAACTGTGCCACCTCCGCGTCATGCTGAACTTGATCCGCCGGGGCAACCGTAGCGGTCAACAGGACCGTCATCTTGTCTGTGAGATCCATCAGCACTTGAGCCAGCGAGGGCACAGGGCTTCCTGACTCGGCGGCGGGGTTTTGAATAGGTTGTGCGCCGGTCATGAAGATTCCAACCCGGCTCGGTGGCTCAAAGGGGTCCGGAATGCTGTCGCCATCGGAACAACCCCTGAGCCTGCCGTTTTGAAGTTGATACAATGAGTTTGACTCATCCGTAGCCGACTCGCCGTCAGAGCCGGCAGCCGTCTCATCACCAGATCCAAATCCTCCCGAGAGTCCTCCATGGACACATCCCACGAAAGCATGCTTCAAGGCAGGTAGAGCCCGGGCGGGTCGTGCACGCTGAGCCGTTTCAATGAGATCGGCGGAGAGGTCCGGCTCAGGGCCCGGCTCACCAATCTTGCCAATGAAGACATGGATTCCGTCGAAGGGGACCCGGTACCCGTACTCGATTGAGCCGGCGTCGGGGCCCCAGTTTGCATCGTCGATGTAGAGCTTGCCGCGACGACTCTTGGTCATCCGGCCCACAGCGTGTCCCTTGAGTCCTTCGAAGCTGCCCTTCAAGAACTCAAATCCACCGTGCGCTGGCCCCACGATGGGCGCCAGCTGTCGTGGAATTGTCACGTCAGATGTCCTCGCGCAAGGACTTAGTCGTGGAGCCATCGCAGCTAGGAAGCTTAAAGGGGTTAAACGGGACAAGGAACACGAGGGTTATACGGGTTCGGCCCCTTACGGTGAAGGTAAAAGCCTACGTCCAGTTGAGGTGGTATTGATTAGGGTTTCGACGACCAAGAGCTAAACCGTCCTGCCTGGTTATCGATTTGGTCTTACTTGTCCTTAAACCGCCGCCGGGTCGTCCCTTTATATAGAGAGGTTGACGCCCAGTGGCTCTCAGAGTCCCGGGCGGCTCATAACAGTGTCCGGCTTGGACTCTTAACTATTCTTGCCTTACACTACAAGTTTCACCATAACGGCGGTTATCACTACGGGCCTTAAGCCATCTCCGGGTCTTAAGCCCATTATTGACCCGCCGTCTTCAAGTTCGGTACTGGGCTTCGTGTGATGACCATTATGACGTAACCCGGCCCCTCCTGGGCGGGTGACTCTAATGGTTATATCCTCAACAGTTTGTGTTTCATCCATAGTCGGATGTTGATCTTATGTATGATGTATTGATGTATTCTTGCGGAATTTGTATGCCTTGTATGTATCCCCAAATATTATGTAATGTTGATGTAATGATATCCACCTTGCAAAAGCGTCTTCAAGATGCGCTTCTATCCTTGGTGGGACCGTCGAGTTCCTTTAGGATAGGGTCGCATCTTGGGCGTGACAGAGCACTACAACATTTCTGATAAGTATATGTGTATGACATATTGTTGATCGGAAATAATGTAGAATTATTCTACAAAGCATAAATGAGTGTTTGAAAGGAGTTTTTCAATGAAAGACCTCGGAGAAGCTGCTTACATATTGAGCATCAAGATCTATAGAGATAGATCAAGACGCTTGATAAGTTTTTTCAATGAGTACATACCTTGACAAGATTTTGAAGTAGTTCAAAATGGAACAGTCAAAGAAAGAGTTTTGCCTGTGTTACAAGGTGTGAAATTGAGTAAGACTCAAAGCCCGACCACGGCAGAAGATAGAAAGAGAATGAAAGTCATTCCCTATGCCTTGGCCATAGGTTCTATAAAGTATGCCATGCTGTGTACCAGATCTATTGTATACCCTACACTGATTTTGGCAAGGGAGTACAATAGTGATCTAGGAGTAGATCACTAGACAGCGGTTAAAAGTATCCTTAGTGGAATAAGGATATGTTTCTCAATTATGGAGGTGACAAAAAGGTTCGTCGTAAAGGGTTACGTCGATGCAAATTTTGACACTGATCCAGATGACTCTAAATCTCAATCTGGATACATATTGAAAGTGGGAGCAATTAGCTAGAGTAGCTCCGTGCAGAGCATTGTTGACATAGAAATTTGCAAAATACAAACGGATATGAATGTGGCAGACCCGTTGACTAAACTTCTCTCACAAGCAAAACATGATCACACCTTAGTACTCTTTGGGTGTTACTCAGATAGCGATGTGAACTGGATTATTGACTCTAATAAACCCTTTGGGTGTTGGTCAGATGATGATATGAACTATGGGTGTTAATCACATGGTGATGTGAACTATTGGTATTAAATCACATGGTGATGTGAACTAGATTATTGACTCTAGTGCAAGTGGGAGACTGAAGGAAATATGCCCTAGAGGCAATAATAAATTTATTATTTATTTCCTTATATCTTGATAAATGTTTATTATTCATGCTAGAATTGTATTAACCGGAAACATAATACATGTGTGAATACATAGACAAACAGAGTGTCACTAGTATGCCTCCACTTGACTAGCTCGTTAATCAAAGATGGTTATGTTTCCTAACCATGGACAAAGAGTTGTTATTTGATTAATGGGATCACATCATTAGGAGAATGATGTGATTGACTTGACCCATTCCGTTAGCTTAGCACTCGATCGTTTAGTATGTTGCTACTACTTTCTTCATGACTTATACATGTTCCTATGACTATGAGATTATGCAACTCCCGTTTAACGGAGGAACACTTTGTGTGCTACCAAACGTCACAACGTAATTGGGTGATTATAAAGGTGCTCTACAGGTGTCTCCGAAGGTACTTGTTGGGTTGGCGTATTTCGAGATTAGGATTTGTCACTTCGATTGTCGGAGAGGTATCTCTGGGCCCACTCAGTAATGCACATCACTATAAGCCTTGCAAGCATTGTAACTAATGAGTTAGTTGCGGGATGATGTATTACGGAAAGAGTAAAGAGACTTGCCGGTAACGAGACTGAACTAGGTATTGAGATACCGACGATCGAATCTCGGGCAAGTAACATACCGATGACAAAGGGAACAATGTATGTTGTTATGCGATTTGACCAATAAAGATCTTCATAGAATATGTGGGAGCCAATATGAGCATCCAGGTTTCGCTATTGGTTATTGACCGGAGACATGTCTCGATCATGTCTACATTGTTCTCGAACCCGTAGGGTCCGCACGCTTAAAGTTCGATGACGGTTATATTATGAGTTTATGTGTTTTGATGTACCTAAGGTAGTTCGGAGTCCCGGATGAGATCGGGGACATGACGAGGAGTCTCGAAATGGTCGAGACGTAAAGATCGATATATTGGACGACTATATTCGGACATCGGAAAGGTTCCGAGTGATTCGGGTATTTTTCGGAGTACCGGAGAGTTACGGGAATTCACCAGGGAGTATATGGGCCTTATTGGGCTTTAGGTGAAAGAGAGAGGAGAGGCTGCGTGCCCCCCAAGTCCTAGTACGAATTGGACTAAGGGGAGGGGCTGCGCCCCCTCCTTCCTTCTCTTCTCTCTCCCCTTTCCTTGACTCCTACTCCTACTACTTGGAAGGGGAGGAATCCTACTCCCGGTGGGAGTAGGACTCCTCCTAGGGCGCGCCATAGAGAGGGCCAGCCCTCCCCCTCCTCCACTCCTTTATATACGGGGAGGGGAGCACCCCTTGGAGACACAACAATTGATCTCTTGATCTCTTAGCCGTGTGCGGTGCCCCCCTCCACCATAATCCACCTCGATAATATCGTAGCGGTGCTTAGGCGAAGCCCTGCGTCGTAGAACATCATCATCGTCACCACGCCGTCGTGCTGACGGAACTCTCCCTCAAAGCTCGGCTGGATCGGAGTTCGAGGGTCGTCATCGAGTTGGACGTGTGCTGAACTCAGAGGTGCCGTGCGTTCTGTACTTGACCGGTCGGATCGTGAAGACGTACGACTACATCAACCGCGTTGTGCTAATGCTTTCGCTTTCGGTCTACGAGGGTACGTGGACAACACTCTCCCCTCTCATTGCTATGCATCACCATGATCCTGTGTGTGCGTAGGAAAATTTTGAAATTACTGCGTTCCCCAACAAATATGCCATTGCGTGGTTGACGAATTTGAAGACCTAAGAAGAATTTCAATTCTCCCATCATAGACATCCCATATTCCTCCCTCATCATATAGGCAAATTCATCACTGTAACGTTGGTTAGTACAGCCACTACCTGGTGCTTTGTATTGTAGAAACCTTGCTTGTTCTCGTACAGTTGAATTAAGTTGATCTATAAATCTAGCTGCCTTAACTGCGGTTGATTTGTATTTTGTATTTTATACTATGTTGTCTTTATACATTAAATAAGAACCACTTAGCAGGTTTCCATACCAAGGCTCAATACAATCAAGTCCGTAGCGATTGGGTATGGCTTCAACCATTCCTGGGGCCCGCCAATTAGTCAACCATAGACATATTTTAGTTAATGGTCGTATAGTCAATATACCAAGTTTTCGTTGCAAACATAGGTCACATCCCTCACGACATAAGATTGAAAGATCCAAACCTTCCTCTTCGAAGCGGAAATGGACGTGGCCAAAACATATTAAAAAAAGATCGGCCGATAATATCATCAACATATATTCGGCACACAAATAATTCACCATCATAAGATTTAGTGAAAAGAGTAGGGTCAAGTGAACCGGGTTTGAAGCCTTTCTTCATGAGGAATTCCTTCAAAGTATCATACCACGCCCGAGGTGCCTGCTTGAGGCCATAGAGGGCCTTATTGAGTCTGAAGACTTTGTCAGGATGCTTTGGATCTTCGAAACCAGGGGGTTGAGCAACATATACTTCTTCCTCAAGCTTACCATTGAGGAATGCACTTCTCACATCCATTTGATATAAAGTGATATCATGATGGTTAGCGTAAGCAAGTAATATGCGAATAGCATCAAGTCTAGCCACAGGTGCAAAAGTTTTATCGAAATCAATTCCTTCAACCTGTGTGTAGCCTTGAGCTACAAGCCTTGCCTTATTCCTCACCACAAGGCCATTTTCATCTTGCTTGTTGCGGTATATCCACTTTGTGCCAATGATATTGTGCTTGTGAGGATCTGGACGATTAACCAGTTCCCAGACGTTGTTGAGCTCGAACTGATGTAATTCTTGCATAGCTTGAATCCACTCAGGCTCCAGAAATGCTTCATCTACCTTAGTGGGCTCTGTGATAGAGACGAAAGCAAAGTGCCCAAAAAAGTTAGACAAATGTGAAGCTTTTGAGCGTGTGAGAGGACCTGGAATGTTGATGTCGCTGATGATTTTCTCAATTTGCACTTCGTTTGCAATGCGAGGATGAGCGGGTTGTTGTCGAGGAATTTGATCAGCATTTTCTTCACCACCATTTTCTTCAACACCATTTTCTTCAGGTGCATCAGCATGACGTTCTTCACATTCTGGAATGATTTCTTCAGCTAATTCTTCAGTAGGAATGACATCCTCGGCAGCTATGAACTTGATAGTTTCCTTAGGTGACTGTTCATCTAACACAGAAGGTAGGTGCTCTCTTTGCGAGCCATTAGTTTCATCGAACCGCACATCTACAGTTTCCACAACTTTGTGAAGAACGTTGTTGAAGACTCTATAGGTGTGCGAGTCCTTTCCGTAACCAAGCACAAAACCTTCATGTGTTTTCGGTGCAAATTTAGAGTTGTGATGAGGATCTCTAATCCAACATTTAGCACCGAAGACTTTGAAATAACTCACATTGGGTTTCTTGTCAGTGAGGAGTTCATATGCAGTCTTCTTGAAGAATTTGTGAAGATATACTATGTTGATGATGTGGCATGCAGTATCAATTGCCTCAATCCAAAAGCGACGAGGCGTCTTGTACTCATCAAGCTTAGTGCGAGCCATCTCAACAAGAGTCCTGTTCTTGCGCTCCACGCCGCCATTCTGCTGAGGAGTATAAGGAGCAGATAACTCATGAGTAATACCGAGTTCATCAAGATAGTCATCAAGACCAGAATTCTTGAACTCCGTTCCATTGTCACTTCTGATGTGCTTGATCTTCACACCAAAGTTGGTTGAAGCCCTCGAGGAAAATCGTTTGAAGACTTCCTGCACCTCATGTTTGTAAGTGACAATATGCACCCATGTGTAACGAGAGTAATCATCAACAATAACAAAGCCATATAGAGATGCATCATTTGTAACTGCAGAATAATGATTAGGACCAAAGAGATCCATGTGAAGTAATTCAAATGGTCGAGTAGTAGTCATGATAGTCTTTGCTGGATGCTTGGCCTCGGTCATCTTTCCGGCTTCACAGGCTCCGCATAAGTGATCCTTGAGGAATTTGACATTCTCAATGCCAATGACATGCTTCTTCTTCGAGAGCGTGTGCAGATTCCTCATGCCAGCATGACCAAGTCGTCGATGCCATAGCCATCCTTCTGAAGCTTTTGCAAGTAAACATACGGCTGGTTGTGGTCCTGTAGGGAAATCAACAATATACAGATCTCCTCTCCTAAAGGCTTAGAAGACTTTGGAATTGTCAGCTTCGATGATCACAACACAACGATACTTGCCAAAGACAACAACCATATCAAGATCACAAAGCATTGAGACAGACATGAGGTTGTATCCTAAGGACTCAACAAGCATGACTTTGTCCATGTGTCGATCCTTTGAGATCGCAACCTTACCTAGACCCAATACCTGACTTTTGCGTTTGTCAGCGAAGATGATATGCTTTAGATGCGATGGAGATAAGGGAACATCCATCAATAGATTCTTGTCACCAGTCATGTGATTTGTACATCCACTATCGAGGACCCACTCATTGGCTTTGGGTTGATCATCCTGCAGATGAATTAGTGCATCTTACGAACTCATATACTTCATCAGTGAAGAATATGACATCAATTCATCAGATCAATTACATCAACCACTAGAACTGATAAAACAGTATGAGGACGTGAGAAATGAAGATTCATTTCTTCATGATTAGCCTGCGTCCTATCTGGCATTTTCAGGTCTCCAGCAAATTCTTCAGACATTTAAGCACGTCTAGAGACCTGACCCTGCAGAAGAAATTAGTTCTTTTTCTTCACCACCCACATCTGAAGGGGTGGCAAAGAGTTCATCACTCTGCGAGCTCCATACGAGAAAGGTGGCATAGAAGCCAGTCCATTTCGTTTCACATAAGAGCAGTTAGGATAAGCATATGAATAAGCAGAGAAATTCTTCGAGGACTTATGAACATAATGATTAGAAAAATAATGCTCATATTCATAGCCCTTAGCTCTTCCCTGCGAAAAAGAGGTGTTAGCACGATATGAAGAATTTGATCCACGTGAGGAATTTGGTCCACATGAGGACTTGGATCCATATGAAGAATTTGATCTGGGGTTCCTTTTCTTCATAGGTGGTGTCATGATGACATTCACCTGAAGATTTTCAAGGCACCTTTTGGGAACCCAGATTTTCTTCGTAGGGGAACCATTCCTGCAGTTAGTGCCAACATATCTAGCAAATACTTCACCATTCTGATTTTTGAACAGTTTATAGTTGGAGTCAAATGACTCATCAAAAGAATGAGGAGATTCACATGTAAAGCCAGATAGATTAGATGGATCTACTGAAGGTCCCTTTGCAGCAACCCATGAGGTTTTGGGGTACTGCTCAAGCTTCCAATATGTTCCATCAGCATTGATTTTCCTTTCAAAGGCAATACCCTCTTTCCTAGGGTTCCTGTTGAGGATCTGCTTTTTAAGCACATCACAAAGAGTCTGATGCCCTTTGAGGCTTTTGTACATGACTGTCATATACAATTCCTTCAGCCCTACATCATCAGTGATACTAGCAATGTCCTCAGATGAGGACTTAGTGATAGCAGAGAGAGGTGAAGAATTTGTAGCATTAGAAGCATTTGAACATTCAGGTGAAGAATTAGCAGATTCACGTTCAATGCACTTCAAACATGGAGGAACAAATTCTTCCTGAGCAGCGCTGATTTGTTGAGCAAGTAATGAATCGCGCTCCTTGTGAAGATCTTCATAACTCACCCTTAGCTTTTCAAGATCTTGCTTTCTTTGAAGAGATTCATAAGAAAGCTTCTCAAGATCAGATAAGAGAGTGTTATGATGACCTTGAAGGTTGTCAAACCTAGACTGAAGTCTCTGAAGACTTTCAACCAAAGCTTTCGACTGGTCCATTTCTTTACCCAACATATCACCGCTCTTATTTAGCATGTATTGAACTTTTTGCAGAGCTCTTTGTTGTTTAGTGGTAAGGGAAGAAAGTTTGACATAACTGGGTCCAGATTCATCACCAGATTCATCATCACTGGACTCAGATAGGTAGCATTCAGTTACCTTAGCATCTTTTGCCATTAGGCATGGAGTAGAAGATGATGATTCTGGTTCGAATGTCATCGCTTTGAGAGATTCCTTGAAATCCTCAAACCAAGGGTCATGACGAGTTCGATGACCTTCATAGACCTCAGAGAGACGGTCCCAGATAAGCTTCGCATGATCGAGATGCATGATATTCCTGAACTAATTATGAGACAGACAGGAGCAAATGACGTCCTTCGCCGTGAGGTTGAGAAGGGTGAACTTGCGAATGTCATCAGCTTCCGCCATCTTGCACAGATCGGTAAGACCAATCTCAGTGACGGTCCACAGCTCGCTGTTCATCGCCATGAGACGCTTCTTCATCATGGCCTTCCACTTGGGATACTCGTGACCGTCAAAGATGGGGCATGACACGGCCGTCATTCCTGTGGTCGACATAACTAAAACTCCAGGCGGTTAAACCAAAATCACACAAAACAAGGGAGTAACTTGGCTCTGATACCAATTGAAAGTGCATTATATCGACTAGAGGGGGGTGAATAGGCGATTTTTATGAATTCTTCACTGAGGAATTTGCGGGTGAGGAAATTCCTGAGTGAAGAACTACTTGCAGCGGAATAAGTACTCAGATGTAAACATAACAGAACACAAGCATGGTCATCATGAAGAATTGAAGACAAGCACAGAGTATAGAAATCGTAAACACAGGATAACACAGGATGAAGACAAATAGACTGAAGAAATTGAACTGAGGAAATAGAGAAAGTCTTCAGTCAAAGTCTTCAAACAGATATGAACAAGTACATAACACATTTACGAGGAAATGAAAGAGTTGAGGAAGTAGAACTAGTAAGCTTGGTGAAGACAATGATTTGGTAGACCAGTTTCAACTGATGTCTCAGTTGTACGTCTGGTTGGAGCGGTTAGGTATTTAAACCTGAGGGCACACAGTCCTCACCGTATTCTCCTTGAGCTAAGGTCACACAGACCTCGCCCAATCACTCGTGGTAAGTCTTCAGGTGACTTCCAAACCTTCACAAACTCGGCCACTCGGCGATCCACAATTTCCTCTTGGATTCTCTAGACCATGACGCCTAACCGTCTGGAAGAAGCACAGTCTTCAAAGGTAACAAGCGTCGGATCCACGCAGGATCAATCTCTTCAGTGATGCTCAATCACTTTTGGTTTGTAGGTGTTTGGGTTTGGGTTTCCTCACTTGATGATTTTCGCCCAAAGTCCTCGGAGGAAGGGATGCTCTCAAATGACAAGCGTCAGTTTCTCTCGGAGCAGCCAACCAGCTAGTGGTTGTAGGGGGCGGCTATTTATAGCCTAGGGAGCAGCTGGACATGATAAGACATAAATGCCCTTCAATGATATAACCGTTAGGTGGGTAGATATTTTGGGACAGCTGGCGCGTAACACAGCAACGGTCGGATATTTGAGGCTCAATTTCCTCAGGGCTATCATGTTTCTCACTGTGTAGGCAATCCGCACTGGCGAATTCCTAACTCCTCAGTCAGAACAAATTCCTCAGCGACCAGAAGAACTTCGTCTCTGTCACTGAAGAAATTGACTGAACTGTATGAGATTTCCAATGGCTTCACTCGAAGGGATTGGTAGGTGTAGGATTTGAGTTGAGCATCACATGGAAAATTTTCCTTAGTATTTCCTCGACCCCCTTTAACAGTACAATGTTTCCTATGACTCAAGAAAGAGAAAATGAAACTACGAAAACAAAAGTCTTCACGCTTCATGTTCCTTGAATGATTATCAAGTCTTCAAGGTCACACCAATTTCCTCACTTTCAAAGTCTTCAGAAAGTCTTCAGAAATCCAAAATCTTCACTCGAAGATATTCATTTTTAGGGGTCGACTTTTACTGTAAATCTCAAACTCCTCATAGAATTATAGACCTGTGTACACTCATAAACACATTAGTCCCTTAACCTATAAGTCTTCAATACACCAAAATCACTGAGGGGCACTAGATGCACTTACAATTTCTTCTATCTAAGTAGGTGCAATATCATGCATAATTTCTTTGTATAAAGAGTGAGGTATTGCACTTGCACTAGCACCCATATCACATAAGCCATGATAACAATGATCTCCTATTTTAACAGAAATGACAGGCATGCCTACAACAGGTCTATGTTTATTTTTAGTATCAGGTCTAGCAATTCTATCAGTTTCCTCACAGAAGTAAATAACATGCCCATCAATATTATCAGCCAAGAGATCTTTAACCATAGCATTACTAGGTTCAAATTTAATTTGATCAGGGGGTTGGGGTGTCTTAATGTTACTTTTATTGATCACAGTTGAAGCTTTAGCATGACCCTTTATTCCAACAAGGAAAGGTGGTTTCTCAATATAAGCAGTAGGAACGACAGGATCATTATAAGTGATAGTCTTTTCTTCAACTTTAATAGGTGCAACTACTTTTACTTCAATGGGAGGATTATATTTAAACCACTTCTCCTTTGGGAGATCAACATGAGTAGCAAAGGATTCACAGAAAGAAGCTACTATCTCATAGTCAAGTCCATATTTAGTGCTAAATTCACAGAAAACATAGGTATCCATAAAAGATTTAACACAATCAAACTTAGGTGTTATACCTGACTCCTTACCTTCATCGAGGTCCCAATCTTCATAGTTGCGTTTAATTATTTCCAATAAATCCCATTTGAATTCAATAGTCTTCATCATAAAAGATCCAGTACAAGAAGTATCGAGCATGGAGCGATTATTGAGAGAAAGCTGAGCATAAAATTTTTGAATAATCATTTCTCTTGAGAGCTCATGATTGGGGCATGAATATAACATTGACTTAAGCCTGCCCCAAGCTTGAGCGATGCTTTCTCCTTTGCGAGGCCAAAAATTATATATATAATTACGATCACGGTGAACAAGATGCATAGGATAAAACTTCTGATGAAATTCCAATTTCAATCGGTTGTAGTTCCATGATCCCATATCATCACATAGCCTAAACCATGTCAATGCCTCTCCCTTCAAAGATAAAGGGAAGACCTTCTTCTTGATAACATCCTCGGGCATAGCTGCAAGCTTAAATAATCCACAAACTTCATCCACATAGATTAGGTGCAAATCAGGATGTAATGTTCCATCTCCTGTGAAAGGATTAGCTAGCAGTTTCTCTATCATGCCCGAAGGAATTTCAAATTAAACATTTTCAGTAGGTTCAGTAGGTTGAGGAGCAACTCTTTGCTCTAATGGTCGGGGCGAAGATACCCCGAACAAGCCCCTCAAAGGATTACTTTCCATAGTAACAAGTGACAGTAAATTTCAGCACACTATATAAATTTTTCCTTACCAAAGGCGCTTCACTCCCCGGCAACGGCGCCAGAAAAGAGTCTTGATGACCCACAAGTATAGGGATCTATCGTAGTCCTTTCGATAAGTAAGAGTGTCGAACCCAACGAGGAGCAGAAGGAAATGATAAGCGGTTTTCAGTAAGCTATTCTCTACAAGCACTGAAATTATCGGTAACAGATAGTTTTGGGATAAGGTAATTTGTAATGGGTAACAAGTAATGAAAGTAAATAAGGTGCAGCAAGATGGCCCAATCCTTTTTGTAGCAAAGGACAAGCCTGGACAAACTCTTATATAGAGAAAAGCGCTCCCGAGGACACATGCATGGGAATTATCGTCAAGCTACTTTTCATCACGGTCATATGATTCGGATTCGTTACTTTGATAATTTGGTATGTAGGTGGACCGGTGCTTGGTGCTGTCCTTTCTTGGACAAGCATCCCACTTATGATTAACCCCTATTGCAAGCATCCGCAACTACAAGAGAAGTATTAAGGTAAACCTAACCATAGCATGAAACATATGGATCCAAATCAGCCCCTTACGAAGCAACTCATAAACTAGGGTTTAAGCTTCTGTCACTCTAGCAACCCATCATCTACTTATTACTTTCCAATGCCTTCCTCTAGGCCCAAACAATGGTGAAGTGTCATGTAGTTGACGTTCACATAACACCACTAGAGGAAAGAAAACATACATCTCATCAAAATATCGAACGAATACCAAATTCACATGACTACTAATAGCAAGACTTCTCCCATGTCCTCAGGAACAAACGTAACTACTCACAAATCATATTCATGTTCATAATCCGAGGGGTATTAATATGAATAAAGGTTCTGAACATATGATCTTCCACCAAATAAACCAACTAGCATCAACTACAAGGAGTAATCAACACTACTAGCAACCCACATGTAGCAATCTGAGGCTTTGGGACAAAGATTGGATACAAGAGATGAACTAGGGTTTGAGAGGAGATGGTGCTGGTGAAGATGTTGATGGAGATTGACCCCCTCCCGATGAGAGGATCGTTGGTGATGACGATGGCGATGATTTTCCCCTCTCGGAGGGAAGTTTCCCTGGCAGAACAGCTCTGCTGGAGCCCTAGATTGGTTCCGCGAAGGTTCCGCCTCGTGGTGGCGGAGTCTCATCCCGAAATCTTGCTTATGATTTTTTCCAGGTGGGGACTTTTGGAGCTATGCAGAATAGGTCTCTAATATTTGCTCCTTTTCCAGCCCAAAACTCCAGCTGCCGGCATTCTCCCTCTTCATGTAAACCTTGTAAAATAAGAGAGAATAGGCATAAGTATTGTGACAAAACGTGTAATAACAGCCCATAATGCAATAAAAATCGATATAAAAGCATGATGCAAAATGAACGTATCAGGACCACAACCCACCTGGGCGCGCCAGTCCTGGCGCGCCCAGGTGGGTTGTGCCCACCTGGTGCACCTCCCTCTGATATTATTTGCACCAGAAATTCTTAAATATTCAGAAAAAATTGTATTAAATTTTCAGAGCATTCTGAGAACTTTTATTTTTGGGTCATTTTTTTATTGCACGGGAAATTCAGAAAACAGACAAAACATGGCATTTTATTTTATTTAACTAATAAAAACATAAAACAAAAGGTAGGGACAGAAGGTAGTGCTTACTAAATTCATCAACTTCATACCGCTAAAAAATGATCCATTAATAAGGTTGATCAAGTCTTAATAACAACCACTTTCGATTAGCATGAACCGAAGAACTTTCGTAAATCACTAAGTTACCTCAACCGAGATATGAATGTCCCCAACAATAAGCATTTCATATTTCTTTTTAACAATAGGTAGAGGTCTTTGAAAACTTCCAATAGTGATTGTCGGAGATTTTTCAATAACATTAATACCATTCACTTGGAATTGTTTCTTCGGAAAGTACACTGTATGCTCATTACCATTGATGTGAAAAGTGACCTTGCTTTTATTGCAATCAATAACAGCCCCTACAGTATTCATGAAGGGTCTACCAAGGATAATCGACATGTTGTTGTCCTCAAGCATCTCAAGTATAACAAAGTCAGTCAAAATAGTAACATTAGCAACAACAACGGGCACATCCTCACAGATACCGATAGGTATGGCAGTTGATTTGTCAGCCATTTGCAAAGATATTTTAGCAGGTGTGAGTTTATTCAAGTCAAGTCTTTTATATAAAGAGAAAGGCATAACACTAACACCAGCTCCTAAATCACACAAAGCAGTTTTCACATAGTTCTTTTTGATGGAGCAAGGTATAGTTGGTATTCCCGGATCTCCAAGTTTTCTGGGTACTCCATCTAGTATAATTAGCAATCATAGTGGAGATTTCAGCTTCCGGTATTTTTCTCTTATTGGTGATGATGCCTTTCATGTACTTTGCATAAGGAGGCATTTTCAAGATATCAATCAAGCGAGTACGCAAAAAGACTAGCCTCAGCATTTTAGCAAAGCGTTCAAATTCTTCATCATCTTTCTTTTTAGTAGACTTAGGTGGAAAGGGCATTGGTTTTTGAACCCACGGTTCTCTTTCTTTACCGTGTTTTCTAGCAATGAAGTCTCTTTTATCATGTCTTTTATTCTTAGGTTGTGGGTTATCAAGATCAACAGGTGGTTCTATCTCAACATCATTGTATGTTTCTTTATTATTTGGTTGAGCATCTTCATGAACCTCATCATTATATTTTTCATTATGAGAAGGTCAGTGTTCATTACCAGACTGAGTTTCAGCATCAGAGATAGAAGTTTCATTATCATTATCAGGAGGTTTTTCTATTTCAGGTTCACTAGAAGCATGCAAAGTCCTATCATTTTTCTTCTTCTTTTTCTTTCTACAAGGACTAGGTGCATCAGTGTTAACTCTTTATGAATCTTGTTCTATTCTTTTTGGGTGTCCCTCAGGATAAAGTGGTTCCTAAGTCATTTTGCCTCATCTAGTTGCAACTCTGACAACAAAGTCATGTATATTATTATTCATTTCATCAAGCAACTCTCTTTGAGATTTAGCAACTTGTTCTAACTGAGTTTGAACCATAGAAGCATGCTTTCCAACACCTCTAACATCATTTGGATTCTAAATAACAAGTCACTCAAGCGAGCAATCATATCAGAATTGTATTTCAATTGTTTCATAACATTTGCATTGAAGTGATCTTGTTTTCTAATGTAGTTTTCAAACTCATAAAGGCATTGGCTAGGGTTCATATTGTGAGGATTGTCATTATCATTGAACTTCATTAGAGAATTTACCTCTACCACCTTAGGTAGTGGTGGTGTATTAAGCCCATGTATTTCTTCAATAGGAGGTAAATTTTTAACATCCTCAGCTTTAATACCTTTTTCCTTCGTCATAGATTTCTTTGCCTCTTGCATATCTTCAGGACTGAGAAATAATATACCCCTCTTCTTCAGAGTGGGTTTAGGCGGTGGTTCAGGAAGAGTCCAATCATCATAATTTTTCAATATGTTATTAAATAATTCTTCAGCTTGCCCAACGGTTCGTTCCCTGAAAACACAACCAGCACAACTATCTAGGAAATCCCTAGAAGCATCGGTTAGTCCATTATAGAAGATATCAAGTATTTCATTTTTCTTAAGAGGATGGTCAGGAAAAGCATTAAGTAATTGGCAAAGCCTCCCCCAAGCTTGTGGGAGACTCTCTTCTTTAGTTTGCACAAAGTTAAATATTTCCTGTAAAACAACTTATTTCTTATGAGCAGGGAAATATTTTTCAAAGAAGTAATAAATCATATCCTCGGGACTACGCACACAACCAGAAGCAAGAGTATTGTACCAAGCTTTAGCATCACCCTTTAATGAGAAAGGAAATAATTTGAGAATAAAGTAATAGCGAGTCTTCTCATCATGAGTAAAAAGGGTGGCTATGTCATTCAACTTAGTAAGATGTGCCACAACAGTTTCAGTTTCATAACCAAGGAAAGGATCAGATTCAACCAAAGTAATTAACGCTGGGTCGACAGAGAATTCATAATCCTGATCATCAATAAAGATAGGTGAAGTAGCAAACTTAGGATCATATTGCATTCTAGCGTTCAGAGATTTTTCTTTATACTTGCATAATAATTTCTCTAGATCATCTCTATCCTTACAAGCAAGAATGTCTCTAGTTGTCTCCTCATTCATAACATAACCTTCCGGTACCTTAGGCAATTCATATCCAGGAGGGCTAGTTCTAGCAGGTGTTTGAGGAGTTTCAGTTTCAAGCTCATCATCAAATTCAACAACATCATGTTGTATTACTCTAGCAATTTGTTCATCAAGAAAGTCACCAAGTGGCATGTCATCATTATCAAGCAAGGTACTAGCATCATCATAAGCATCATTCATAGTAAAAGTAGCATCATCAATAACTTGCGGCATAGCAGGATTAATAGCATGTGGTGGTGTTGCAAGTTTACTTATAACTGAAGGTGAATCTAAAGCAGAACTGGATGGCAGCTCCTTACCTCCCCTCGTCTTTGAGGGAAAAATCTTAGTCTTAGCATCCTTCAGATTCTTCATAGTGATAAAGTGATAATAATCCCAAGTGACTCAACAAATATAGCTATGCTCCCCGGCAACGACGCCAGAAAAAGGTCTTGATAACCCACAAGTATAGGGGATCGCAACAGTTTTCGAGGGTAGAGTATTCAACCCAAATTTATAGATTCGACACAAGGGGAGCCAAAGAATATTTGAAGGTATTAGCAGCTGAGTTGTCAAGCCAACAATACCTGGAGATTAATTATCTGCAGCAATGTGATCAGTAGCAAAGTAATATGATAGTTTTGATAATAGTGACAGCAGTAACAATAACGGTAGCAGTGATAGCAGTAGTTTTGTAGCAAGTGTAACAGTGATGATAGCAGTAGTAACTTAGCAAGAACAACATAAGATAAATCCGTAGGCATTGGATCGGTGAATTGTTGGATGATATTCATCATGAGACAGTTATAACCTAGGGAGATACGACACTAGCTCCAGTTCATCAATATAATGTAGGCATGTATTCCGTAAATAGTCATACGTGCTTATGGAAAGAACTTGCATGACATCTTTTGTCCTACTCTCCCGTGGCAGCGGGGTCCATATTGGAAACTAAGGGATATTAAGGCCTCCTTTTAATACAGAACTAGAACAAAGCATTAACACACGATGAATACATGAACTCCTCAAACTACGGTCATCACCGGGAGTGGTCCCGACTATTGTCACTCCGGGGTTGCCAGATCATAACACGTAGTTGGTGACTATAACTTGCAAGATCGGATCTAGAACATGGATATAATGGTGATAACATAAATGGTTCAGATCTGAATTCATGGCACCCGGGCCCAAAGTGACAAGCATTAAGCATGGCAAAGCCATAGCAACATCAATCTTAGAACATAGTGGATACTAGGGATCAGGCCCTAACAAAACTAACACAATTACATGATGAATCTCATCCAACTCCTCACCAACCGGCGAGCCTCCGAAGGAATTACTCACTCCCGGTGGGGAGCATCATGGAATTGGCAATGGAGAAAGGTTGGTGATGACGAAGAACGAAGATCCCCCTCTCCAGAGCCCCAAACGGACTCCAGATCTGGCCCCCTGATGAAGAACATGAGGTGAAGGCGGCTCCATCTCATGGATCGCGATAATTCTTTCTCCCTGATTTTTTTCTGGAAAAATAGGATTTTATAGCGTCGGTTCCAGGGTCTGCGGGGCCACCAGGTGGGGACAACCCACCTGGGCGCGCCATGGTGGGTTGTGCCCACCCAGGTGCCCCCCTCCGGTGGATCTTGGCTCCAGAAATTCTTATTTATTGTATAAAAAATCCTTGCAAAGTTTTGTTCCATTCAGAGAACTTTTATTTCTGCACAAAAACAATACCATGGTAGTTCTGCTGAAAACAGCGTCAGTCCGGGGTTAGTTTCATTCAAATCATGCAAATTAGAATCCAAAACAAGAGGAAAAGCGTTAGGAAAAGTAGATACGTTGTAGAGGTATCAGCACCCACATCACATAAGCCATGATAACAATGATCTCCTATTTTAACAGAAACAACAGGCATGCCAACAACAGGTCTATGTTTATCTTTCATATCGGGTTTAGCAATCCTAGCAGCTTCATCACAGAAATAAATAACATGCCCATCAATATTACCAACCAAGAGATCTTTAACCATAGCAATATACTAGGTTCAACTTTAATTTGTTCAGAGGGTTTGGGTGTTCTAATATAACTTTTGTTGACCACAGTTGAAGCTTTAGCATGATCCTTTATTCTAACAGGAAAAGGTGGTTTCTCAATATAAGCAGTAGGAAAAATATGATCAACATTATAAGTAATAATTTCTTCTTCAACTTTAATAGGTTCTACTACTTTAACTTCAATGGCAGGATGATATTTAAACCACTTCTCCTTAGGGAGATGAACATGAGTAGCAAAAGATTCACAGAAAGAAGCTACTATCTCAGAATCAAGCCCGTATTTAGTGAAAAATCATGAAAAGCATCGGTATCCATAAAAGATTTAACACAATCAAACTTAAGGTTTATACCTGACTCTTTACCTTCGTTGAGTTCCCAATCTTCAGAGTTGCGTTTAATTCTTTCTAATAAATCTCATTTGAATTCAATATCCTTCTTCATATAGGAGCCAGTACAAGAAGTATCGAGCATGGATCGATCATTATGAGAAAGCCGAGCATAAATTTTTTGAATAATAATTTCTCTTGAGAGCTCATGATTGGAGCATGAATATAACATTGACTTAAGCCTCCCCCAAGCTTGAGCGATACTTTCTCCTTCACAAGGCCAAAAATTATATATATAATTCCGATCACGATGAACCAGATGCATAGGATAAAACTTCTGATGAAATTCCAATTTCAATCATTTGTAGTTCCATGATCCAATATCATCCAGTAGCCTATACCATGTTAATGCCTTTCCCTTTAAAGATAAAGGGAAGACCTTCTTCTTGACAACATCCTCGGGCATACCTGCAAGCTTAAATAATCCACACACTTCATCCACATAGATTAGGTGCATATCAAGATGTAATGTTCCATCTCCTACATAAGGATTAGCTAGCAGTTTGTTTATCATACCCGAAGGAATTTCATAATAAATATTTTCAGTAGGTGAAGTAGGTTGAGGAGAAACTCTTTGCTCTTCTGGTCAAGGTGAAGATACCCCGAACAAGCCCCTCAAAGGATTATTTTCCATAGTAACAAGTGACAGTAAATTTCAGCACACTATATAAATGTTTCCTTACCAAATTCCACTTACCAAAGGTGCTTCACTCCCCGGCAACGGCGCCAGAAAAGAGTCTTCATGACCCACAATTATAGGGGATCTATCGTAGTCCTTTCGATAAGTAAGAGTGTCGAACCCAACGAGGAGCAAAAGGAAATGACAAGTGGTTTTCAACAAGGTATTCTATGCAAGCACTGAAATTATCTGTAACAGATAGTTTTGTGATAAGATAAATCGTCACGGGTAACAAGTAAATAAAGTAACTAAGGTGCAGCAAGGTGCCCCAATCCTTTTTGTAGCAAAGGACAAGCCCGGACGAACTCTTATATAATGCAAAGCGCTCCCGAGGACACATGGGAATTGTTGTCAAGTTAGTTTTACCATATGATTCGCGTTCGTTACTTTGATAATTTGATATGTGAGTGGACCGGTGCTTGGGTGCTGCCCTTCCTTGGATAAGCCTCGTAGTTATGATTAACCCCTGTCGCAAGCATCCGCAACTACGAAAGAAGAATTAAGGTAAACCTAACCATAGCATGAAACATATGGATTCAAATCAGCCCCTTAAGAAGCAACACATAAACTAGGGTTTAAGCCTGTGTCACTCTAGCAACCCATCATCTACTTATTACTTCCCAATGTCTTTCCCTAGGCCCAAATAATGGTGAAGTGTCATGTAATCGACGTTCACATAACACCACTAGAGGAAAGACATCATACATCTCATCAAAATATCAAATGGATACCAAATTCACATGATTACTTATAACAAGACTTCTCCCATGTCCTCAGGAACAAACGTAACTACTCACAGAACATATTTATAATCAAGATCAGAGGAGTATTAATTATCATTAAGGATCTGAAAATATAATCTTCCACCGGATAAACCAACTAGCATCAACTACAAGGAGTAATCAACACTACTAGCAACCCATAGGTACCAATCTGAGGTTTTGGGACCAAGATCGAATACAAGAGATGAACTAGGGTTTGAGAGGAGGTGGTGCTAGTGAAGATGTTGATGGAGATTGACCCCCTCTCAATGAGAGGATCGATGGTGATAACGATGGCTTCGATTTCCCCCTCCCGGAGGGATGTTTCCCCGGCAGAACAGTTCCGCCGGAGCCCTAGATTGGTTATGCAGGTTCCGCCTCGAGACGGCGGCGCTTCGTCCCGAAAGCTTCCTCCTGATTTTTTCCATGTCAAAACACACCATATAGCCAAAGATGGGCACCGGAGGCCTGCCAGGGGGCCCACAAGGTTGAGGGCGCGCCCTCCACCCTTGTGGCTGGCTGGTGCCCCCCCCCCCCTCTGGTACTTTCTTCGCCCAATATTTTTTTATATACCAAAAACATGCTC
The DNA here is from genome assembly GCF_002575655.3 of Aegilops tauschii subsp. strangulata. Lineage (NCBI taxonomy): Eukaryota > Viridiplantae > Streptophyta > Magnoliopsida > Poales > Poaceae > Aegilops > Aegilops tauschii. The sequence goes on from NC_053035.3 coordinate 47,516,994, forward strand.
CGTGAAGTTTCAGGACTTTTGGAGTTGTGCAGAATAGGTCTCTAATATTTGCTCCTTTTCTAGTCCAGAATTCCAGCTGCCAACATTCTCCCTCTTCATGTAAACCTTATAAAATAAGAGAGAATAGGCATAAGTATTGTGACATAATGTGTAATAACAGTCCATAATGCAATAAATATAATTATAAAAGCATGATGCAAAATGGACGTATCACCAATCACACCACTAGTAGGAAAAGGGGCTTTTACCCCGGTTCATAAGGGCATTTAGTCCCGGTTCTGGAACCGGGACTAAAGGGTCGTTACTAATGCCTCCCCCCTTTAGTCCCGGTTCTTACACGAACCGGGACAGAAGGTCCTCCACGTGGCCGCTGCTGCCAGTCCAGGCAGGGGGCCTTTGGTCCCGGTTGGTGGCACCAACCGGGACAAATAGGCAGGGCCTTTTGTCCCGGTTGGTGTCACCAACCGGGACCAATAGGCATCCACGCGTCAGCAGCTGGCAGTAGCTGAGGTTTTTGTTTTTTTGAAAGGGGGTGGTTTAGGGGTTTTGGGGGGTTAATTTAGGTGTTTCATATATTGTGTTAGCTAGCTAATTAATAGAGAGAAGTGTCCTCTCTTATCTCCGTGCTTGGTCGACGCTACGTACTATATACGTATGGAGAGGAGTAGACGCTAGCTAGTAATCAAATGAAGGAAATAGAAGATCGTCATGAACATATGCATACAGAGAGAAGTGATATCGACCACCTCTCCTTCTCCGAGATATTGGTCGAACAACAAGTTCTCGTATATCTATCCGACACTACCGGCTACATATATACAATAATTATCTCTTACAATACAATCTCCTAATTATATTGTAGGAACACAGGGTCCACATAGTATTCTCCGTTTTCAGCGATCACGTGGTCAAGGAAGAATGCCGCCAATTCCTCTTGAATTCCTCGCATACGATCTTCTGCTAGGAGTTGATCCCGCTTCCGAAAAATCTAATTTGAAGAAGGGGGTCAATACATATATATATGAATAAATGAAACTCAACACAAATGATGGTAATAAAATAAAATTGTGAATATTATTGCTTACGCACTTCATATTGTTCTTCAGTGTAGCCCCGCTCATAGGTATGGTACCGGATGGACTCGCAAACGTAGTATCCACAGTAATTATTCCCGGGTTGCTGCCACAACCACTTTACAAGAAATAGAGGTCAATCAAACTGATAAGCAAGCATGCTAAATGGTATTGATCAAACTAGCGCTTGAATCACTAGGAGATGCGCGGAACATGCTACTATAGTACTTACTTTCGGGTGTCTAAATTGCAGCTGGTTCGGCAGTCCCGGGGCTTTTGAGGTGAATTTTCTCCAAACCCTGCCAGACAAAGAAAACAATTACTTGATATCAGGAAATGAACAAAGTTGCTGATATGGTGGATAATGATCGATTTAACTTACTTCTGGAGCATTTGAGTCATGTTCGCATAGTCCTGGGGATCTTTTTGTCTCGAGTCTAAGACGGTTACTACTCCCGGCTCAAGCTTAATCTCTAGGAGAATATAGTGGAAGCTGCGCATGCATGCATAAGTCATCAATTACATTACCATAACCTGGACTAATAAGGGAAACCGAATATGCAGAAGACAGTAACACTCACTTGAAGTTGTAAGGAAAGAGTATTATATCTTTGTTTTGATTTAATACCAACGATTGTAGCAAGTTGGCCTCGGCTTCTTTGGGATGTTTTTCAACCGTATATGCATCTATGAGATTTGTGTTAATGAACCCAATATCACCGATTTGTCTTTTCTTCAATTCGGCGATCTTCAATCTGCATAATATAGTGAGGATAAGTATAAATACATGCAATGAAAGAGCTGACCTATATAGAGAGACTTAATGACAGAAGTAGTACTACTTAAAGACAGTAGCAAGTGATCGTTGTTTTATCGAGGGACTTTTGATTGTAAAACTGGAAGAAATCCTCAAATGGAACATTCAGCAGTTCAATTCCAACGAGGTCATGCTCCGGTTTAACTCTCAGCGTCAAAGTACTCATCCCATCAGACTCTCTGCAGGTTTTCATGTACCAATCATGTAGTCTTCGCATCATCGTGCTTAGAGATCTGAAATCTTTGACGAGAGGCTTCCGTAATGGTATTTGTGTTCGTCCACCTCCATGATTTCATAATGTACATCGTCGGGCAGGTAATCTCCAAGATTGCTATAACCGGGCACCATACCCGAATCATTAGCGACGATGTCTTTTGACACCTTGAGCGGGGGGCACGATTGGTTCGCTTGTTCGCCGAGCTGGGCAATTTTTTTCCCAGCTCGTAGTTCTTTCATCCTTTTATCACTGACGGTACTTCCCGACCGCTCCGCTTCGGCATATGCCTTTCCAAGAACGCGCTCATAGTTGCCTCTCGGCGGAGACTTTGGTGGTTTTGTCAGGGCAGCCAGAGTGCGCTTTGCTTTCACCGGATCTACCTTCTCCTCCGGAGGTGGATGTTTCTTTGCTTTGACCCCTTCAAAGAAGTTCTTCACTTCGGCTCGCACGATCTTCGCGTTCTCCTCCTCGGTCCTCTCATATGGTAACTTCTCTGGAGTCTTCAGAGAAGGACCGAATCTTTATTGCCTCCCGCCTCTGGCAGCTGTACTGCTAGACGCCGGCAGAGCAGACGGAGCAGCTGCGGTTGTCTTCTTTCCTTGCTTACGAGGCGGAGGAGAAGGACTACGACGCGCCGGAGCAGCCGCAGCGGCGGCGGGTCTCTTCCGCCCTTGCTGGCGAGGCGGAGAAAGAGGAGGCTGGCTGCTCTGGCGCGCCGGCGCTGGCGGAGAAGGAGGCGGAGTGCCGCCACGCGCCGGAGAAGGAGGCTGAGTGCCCTGATCACTCACCGGAGGAGGAGGCGGAGGAGGAGGCGGAGTTCCCTTACTCGCTGGAGCCGTCCAGTTCGGAAGCTTGATGAGCTCCTTCCGCCATAGGCATGGAGTCTTCAGAGCTAAACCCAGCCGAGTCTCCCCTTCACCGGTAGGCTGGTCAAGCTGGAGGTCCTCAAATCCCTCCGTTATTTCATCCACCATCACCCTAGCATATCCTTCTGGAATTGGCCGACAGTGGTAGGTTGCGCCGAGTTCAGTAGGTAAAACAGAGCCAACAGCCGCCTTGACTTTCAAGTTCTGCCATTCCGCCATAAGGTGGCAATGTTGAGACTCCGTGATAGCATCCACGGGGTAGCTAGGAGTAGCCGCATGCTCCAGCTGAGGCAGCTCGGTGGAAGCCACGCTGCTTCTACGCTGAGATGGCGGTGTAGCTTCGGGGGCAGTTTCGGCATCTCTATTGCCGTCTCGTTCCTCTAGCACTTGAACCCTTTCGTGCAGACGCTGAATTTGGATCTGCTCCACTTTTTTCCTCCTCTCCTGGGTTTTGTAACCGCCCACGTCCGGAAAACCAGCCTTCCATGGAACGAAGCCTGGCGTGCCTCGTGTCCGTCCAGGGTGCTCAGGATTCCCGAGGGCCATTGTGAGCTCATCGTTCTCTCTGTCTGGAACGAACGTCCCTTGCTGCGCTGCATCGATATAGTGCTTAAGCTTCTTGATGGGTATTGCAAGTTGCTCGTCCGTCCAACGACACCTCCCTGATACAGGGTCCAAGGTTCCGCCAGCCCCGAAGAACCAAGTCCGGCAATGGTCTGGCCAGTTCATTGTCTCTGGTTCCATCCCTTTATCAAGCAGATCCCTCTCAGACTTGGCCCACTTAGGCCGGGCTTCGAGGTAGCCACCTGACCCCGTGCGATGGTGAAGCTTCTTCTTCCCAGCATTCTTCTTGTTTATCGCTGACATCTTCTTACTCTTTTCCGATGTCTTGTGGGCCACAAATGCGGGCCAGTGATCTCTGATCTTCTCATATCGGACGATGAATTCTGGTGTCTCTTCTTTGTCGACAAACGTTTTCAGCTCATTCTTCCACTTCCTGAATAGGTCTGCCATCTTCTTAAGAGCATGAGACTTGATTAATTGCTCTATAACTGGATTCTCTGGATCCTCCTCTGGCGGTAGGGTGAAATTTTCCTTCAGCTCAGTCCAAAGATCATCTTTCTGCATCTCATTGACATAAGACACCTCAGGGTCTTCCTTCTTAGGCTTATACCATTGGTGGATGCTGATCGGGATCTTGTCCCTAACTAGAACCCCGCACTGAGCAGCAAAAGCATCCTTTGTCTGGAGGGGTTCAATCGGTTGGCCGTCGCGCGCGATTGCTGTGATCTCAAATCTTTCATCCGAGCGCAACTTTCTCTTCGGGCCTCGTCTCTTTACCGCAGTTGTGCTCGATCCGGAGGGCTAGAAAAAAGAAGAAAGACGAGTGTTAATTAATATGTGTACATACCAAAACAATGAATGCATCAATTAGCTAGTCAGCACAGGCTTAACTAATATATTTACCTGGCCGGACTCTGTTCGGTCACCGGAGCCGTCACCACGGGCTCCTTCTTGCACCAGCATTGGGTCACCGGAGCCATCATAATCATGTCTTTCCTCCTCCACTCTTCGATCACCGCAGCCTGCTTCTTCACCCTGTTCTTCCAGACCATCATTGTCGTTAAGATACGACAAGATATCACCTCCGGCTAAGATTATGTCCCCCAACACATCTTCTGCTTGCTCATCTCGTCCGTGCTCCATTGTTTCTGCAAATATTACAACATGGCAATTATTACACAAACATGACAGCAGGTGGATATATTAGTGCAAACGTAGACCTAGCTTATTCCGGGTTTGGGGTGGCCTAGGCAACGCTTCAAGGGTAGGGGCGCGGCGGGAGGGGGTAGGAGACCGACATCATTTTTTCTAGGGTTTGGGTGTCCTCGAGAGTTTTGGTCGAGCGAGAGGGCCGGGGGGTGCTCCCGTGGTATAAGTTATCACGGTCGAGAGGGGGTATACATATCGACCGTCCATCATGTCGAAGTTATCTGGGAGGGAGTTATATATATCGACAACGACGGCATACATACACGGGAAAATAATGTTATCGGGGAGGGGGTATATATCGAACCCCCCCCCCCACGTGTTGAAGTTATCGGGAGGGGGTTTTATATCGACAATGACGACATACATACACGGGAAAATAATGTTATCGAGGAGGGGGTATATCGACCCCCCCCCCTCGTGTTGAAGTTATCGGGAGGGGGTAATATCGACAACGACAACATACATACACGGGAAAATAATGTTATCGGGGAGGGGATATATCGACCCCCCCCCCACCCACGTGTTGAAGTTATCAGGAGGGGGTATATATCGACGACGACGGACCCGATAAAACATAAGAAAACGAAGAAGAAATAAAAAGAGGAGAGAAGAAGAAAGGAATAGAGGAGAGGATTGAAGAAAAAAAAGAAAAAAAAAGAAGAAAAAAAAGAGGAGAAGAAGAAAGGAATAGAGGAGAAGAAGAAAAAATAGAATATTTTCTATTTTTTTCTTCTTCTCCTCTATTCCTTTCTTCTTCTCCTCTTCTTTTTCTTCTTTTTTCCTCTTCTTATTTATTTCTCCTCTTCTTCCTCTCCTCTTCTTCTTTCTTTCCTCTTCTTATTTTCTTCTTTCCTATCCTTCTTTTTCTTCTTCTTCCCTTCCTAGCTAGATATATAAAACTTTTCTAAAATTGTAACTTTTGCATATATAAAACTTTTCCATAGATCATCATTTCTCATATATATCGAACAAAAAAAATTCTCACATATATATCATTTCTCATATATATATCATTTCTCACATATGAACAAAAAAAATTCTCACATATATATCATTACTCATATATATCATTTCTCACATATATAAAACTTTTCCATGGATCATCATCATTCTCATATATATCATTTCTCACATATACATCACATATGAACAAAAAAATTAAACTAATAAATAAAAATTAAACTAATAAAAATCGGCAGGGGGCTTGGGGCGCCGGGGCAGGGGCGGCGTGCGGCGGCAGGGCAGGGGCGGCGCACGGCGGGGCGGCGTGTGGCGGCAGCGAAGGGCAGGGGCGGCGCGCGGCGGCAGCGAAGGGCAGGGGCGGCGGCGCGGTGGCAGCGCGCGGCGGCGACGGCGGCCAGTACAGGGGAAGGAGCAGGGGAACGGGGCGGCGCTCACAGCGAGGTGGCGTCGGGGGCGAGGGCAGGGGCGCGCGGGCTCGGGGACGACGTCGGCGACGGCGACGGAGATGGCGACGGCGCGGTCGGGGGCGAGGGCAGGGGCCCGCGGGCTCGGGGACGACGGGGGCAACTGCTAGATGAAAACTGAAATTTTCTAAGTGTTGCTATATATACATGAAGCATTGGTCCCGGTTCGTGGCACCAACCGGGACCAATGCCCCCTTTAGTCCCGGTTGGTGCCACCAACCGGGACCAAAGGCCCCTTTTCAGCAGCCCAAAGGGCGGGAAGCGGCGGCCTTTGGTCCCGGTTGGTGGCACCAACCGGGACTAAAGGGGGGGCATTGGTCCCGGTTGGTGGCACCAACCGGGACCAAAGGCCTTGCGCTACCCGTGGCCAAAAGTTTAGTCCCACCTCGCTAGTTGAGAGGGGCTCGGAGTGGTTTATAAGCCCCACTACGGCTGCCCTCTCGAGCTCCTCTCAAATGCAGGCTTACGGGCCTAATGTCACACTGTGCTGTCTGTTGGCCTATTGGGCCTTCTGCGGGCCTGAATCCTGGCCCAGGTTGGGTTTCTAGTCGTATTCAGGCCGTGGTGCCCAATAGGTGGCAGTTTTTAAAAAAAAAATCCAGTTTTTTGCTTCTGTTTTTTGCATTATTTATTTTCTTTTGTTTTTTGCTTTATTTTTTAATTCTTTTTGCTTTTAGGTCAGCAAAATTATAAACTGTCTGTTAGTGCCATTAGTTTTAGAAAACATATAAACTTTCTATTAGTGCCATTAGTTCTTTATGAAAATTCTTTTTGCTGTATTTAGTTTTTTTGTTTTCTTTTTTGCTATATTTATTTTGTTTTGTTTCTACTTACAACAAAAAACTTATTTATTTTATTTTATTTTGTTTCTAATTACTTATTTATTTTACTTTATGATAATTCTTTCTGCTATTAAAGTTTCTATCAAAAAAAGTTCTTTATGAAAATTCTTTTTGCTTTTAATGATTAAAAATAAAAAAGAGGCACAATGCGCGTTGATTTGCTTCAAGCCTTTTGGAATAGTGTAGACTGCACTGCACATAGCTCGATGTAGTCTACCTTATTCCTCAAGGCTTGAAGCTAAGCAACGTGAGCATTGCGCCTCTTCTTCATCGTCTCTGCACTCAGGGCTTATAAACCACTCCTAGTGCCTCTCAGCTAGCGAGGTGGGACTACAAAACTGCTTAGCTAGTAAGAAACTCTAGTACCGGTTCGTGCCACGAACAGGTACTAAAGGTGCTCGTGGGGCCACAGCCTCATTAGTACCGGTTCGTGGCACCAACAGGGACCAAAGGGTGGAATTGGTCCCGGTTCGTGCCACCAACCGGGACCAATGGCCTTGCACAGCGGCGTGGTGGTGAGTTTAGTCCCACCTCGCTAGCTAAGAGAGAGCCGCACCTGTTTATAAGGTGCGGTGCGCCTGAGCTGTCGAGCTCCTCTCTAAATCAGGCTTACGGGCCTAACCTCTCTGCACTCAGGGCTTATAAAGCATTTCAAATGAACTCTGAAAAGGTTGAAAGTTGGCATGGTATCATCATTTCATCCACATAGCATGTGCAAGAAAGTTGAGAGGGTTACGGCAAAAACTAGATGCACTTCTTGTACAAAACGGACAATGGTATCATACTCGTCTATTACAAAGTTGGCATGGTATCATCATAATAGTTGCGGGAGAAAGTCTTCACTTTTTCTTCGCTTGTGTCATTTGCTTATTGCGCCGTAACCATGGAGATGCTTCCTTCTGGCCTAGCGCGGTTACGGACATATTTCTTTAGGACTCCCATGAACCTCTCAAAAGGGAACATATTGTGTAGAAATACGGGCCCTAGAATGACAATCTCGTCGACTAGATGAACTAGGACGTGCGTCATGATATTGAAGAAGGATGGTGGGAACACCAGCTCAAAACTGACAAGACATTGCGCCACATCACTCCTTAGCCTTGGTATGATTTCTGGATCGATCACCTTCTGAGAGATTGCATTGAGGAATGCACATAGCTTCACAATGGCTAATCGGACGTTTTCCGGTAGAAGCCCCCTCAATGCAACCGGAAGCAGTTGCGTCATAATCACGTGGCAGTCATGAGACTTTAGGTTCTGGAACTTTTTCTCTGGCATATTTATTATTCCCTTTATATTCGACGAGAAGCCAGTCGGGACCTTCATACTGAGCAGGCATTCAAAGAAGATTTCTTTCTCTTCTTTCGTAAGAGCGTAGCTGGCAGGACCTTCATACTGCTTCGGAGGCATGCCGTCTTTTTCGTGCAAACGTTGCAGGTCCTCCCGTGCCTCAGGTGTATCTTTTGTCTTCCCATACACGCCCAAGAAGCCTAGCAGGTTCACGCAAAGGTTCTTCGTCACGTGCATCACGTCGATTGAAGAGCGGACCTCTAGCTCTTTCCAGTAGGGTAGGTCCCAAAATATAGATTTCTTCTTCCACATGGGTGCGTGTCCCTCAGCGTCATTCGGAACAGCTAGTCCGCCGGAACCCTTTCCAAAGATTACGTGTAAATCATTGACCATAGCAAGTACGTGATCACCGGTACGCATGGCGGGCTTCTTCCGGTGATCTGCCTCGCCTTTGAAATGCTTGCCTTTCTTTCGACATTGATGGTTGGTCGGAAGAAATCGACGATGGCCCAGGTACACATTCTTCTTGCTTTTGTCCAGGTATATACTTTCAGTGTCATCTAAACAGTGCGTGCATGCGTGGTATCCCTTGTTTGTCTGTCCTGAAAGGTTACTGAGAGCGGGCCAATCGTTGATGGTTACAAACAGCAACGCGTGCAGGTTAAATTCCTCCTGTTTGTGCTCATCCCACGTACGTACACCGTTTCCATTCCACAGCTGTAAAAGTTCTTCAACTAATGGCCTTAGGTACACATCAATGTCGTTGCCGGGTTGCTTAGGGCCTTGGATGAGAACTGGCATCATAATGAACTTCCGCTTCATGCACATCCAAGGAGGAAGGTTATACATACATAGAGTCACGGGCCAGGTGCTGTGATTGCTACTCTGCTCCCCGAAAGGATTAATGTCATCCGCGCTTAAACCAAACCATACGTTCCTTGGGTCAGCCGCAAACTCAGCCCAGTACTTTCTCTCGATTTTTCTCCACTGCGACCCGTCAGCGGGTGCTCTCAACTTCCCGTCTTTCTTACGGTCCTCACTGTGCCATCGCATCAACTTGGCATGCTCTTCGTTTCTGAACAGACGTTTCAACTGTGGTATTATAGGAGCATACCACATCACCTTCGCAGGAACCCTCTTCCTGGGGGGCTCGCCGTCAACATCACCAGGGTCATCTCGTCTGATCTTATACCGCAATGCACCGCATACCGAGCATGCGTTCAGATCCTTGTACGCACCGCGGTAGAGGATGCAGTCATTAGGGCATGCATGTATCTTCTGCACCTCCAATCCTAGAGGGCATACGACCTTCTTTGCTGCGTATGTACTGTCGGGCAATTCGTTATCCTTTGGAAGCTTCTTCTTCAATATTTTCAATAGCTTCTCAAATCCTTTGTCAGGCACAGCATTCTCTGCCTTCCACTGCAGCAATTCCAGTACGGTACCGAGCTTTGTGTTGCCATCTTCGCAATTGGGGTACAACCCTTTTTTGTGATCCTCTGACATGTGATCGAACTTCAGCTTCTCCTTTTGACTTTCGCATTGCGTCCTTGCATCGACTATGACCCGGCAGAGATCATCATCATCGGGCACTGGTTCCTCTTGATCTTCAGCAGCTTCCCCCCTTGCAGCATCATTGGGCACATCGTCTGGTTCCTCTTGATCTTCAGCAGCTTCCCCTGTTGCAGCATCACCGTATTCAGGGGGCACATAGTTGTCATCGTCCTCTTCTTCTTCGCCGTCTTCCATCATAACCCCCATTTCTCCGTGCCTCGTCCAAACATTATAGTGTGGCATGAAACCCTTGTAAAGCAGGTGGGCGTGAAGGATTTTCCGGTCAGAGTAAGACTTCGTATTCCCACATATAGGGCATGGACAACACATAAAACCATTCTGCTTGTTTGCCTCAGCCACTTCGAGAAAATCATGCACGCCCTTAATGTACTCGGAGGTGTGTCTGTCACCGTACATCCATTGCCGGTTCATCTGTGTGCATTATATATAATTAAGTGTGTCAAAAACCATTACAGAACATCATGAATAGATCATCACATTAGAACCAAAGTACATACATAGTTCTCATCTAACAACATATATATAGCTCTCCAAAGCATCTAATTAATTAAACCATACATTGAAACTATGTAAAACATTTCAATGCGAAAACAAATGCGATCATAATCGCAACCAAGGTAACAATTGATCCAACGGCATAATGATACCAAGCCTCGGTATGAATGGCATATTTTCTAATCTTTCTAATCTTCAACCGCATTGCATCCATCTTGATCTTGTGATCATCGACGACATCCGCAACATGCAACTCCAATATCATCTTCTCCTCCTCAATTTTTTTTATGTTTTCCTTCAAATAATTGTTTTCTTCTTCAACTAAATTTAACCTCTCAACAATAGGGTCGGTTAGAATCTCTGGTTCAACCACCTCCAAGATAAATAAAATCTATGTCACGTTCGTCGGTATATTTGTCATAAACAATAAATAAACCAAACAGTTATAAAAAGATAATATATACCACATCCGAATCATAGAAAGGACGAGGGCCGACGGGGGCGGATACCAAAACCATCGCACTATGTAATAAGAAGGAATAATAAAAGTAACAAAATTAGACAAGTAACTATCTAAAGTAAGAATTTTTTCCTTTCAGAAAGAAGATAAGAACAAGAGGCTCACCACGGTGGTGCTGGCGACGAGATCGGCGCGGGCGTCGACGGCGGTGAAGACGGGGACGGGACGTGACGGACCGCTAAACCTAGACAAATCTCGGGGAAAATGGAGCTCGGAGGTCGAGTTTCGAGAGGACAAAGATTAACTAGTGTGGCTCAGACATTTCATCGAACACCTCATGTGCATAGGAGGTGAGCTAGAGCACCCAAATGCCCTCCCCTCGCCGGCCAGAAAAAACAGAGCACTCTGGGGTGCTCTGCTGTGGCGATGGGGTATATATAGGGAACTCATTGGTCCCGGTTCGTGGCACCAACCGGGACTAAAGGCCTTTGGTCCCGGTTGGTGCCACGAACCGGGACCAATGCCCCCTTTAGTCCCGGTTGGTGGCACCAACCGGGACCAAAGGCCTTGTGCTGGAACTGGCGCGGTGCGGTGGGATGTTTAGTCCCACCTCGCTAGCCGAGAGGCTTCGACAGTGGTTTATAAGCGCAGCTGCGCTGACCACTTCGAGCTCCTCTCAAATGCAGGCTTACGGGCCTATTCTGTCACTCTTTGCCTATGGGGCCTACTGGGCCTTCTGCGGGCCTGAATCCTGGCCCATGGATGGGTTTCTAGTCGTATTCCGGCCGTGGTGGCCCAGTAGGTGGCATAATTTTTTTCCTCTGTTTTTTCTCTTTTGCTTTATTTGTTTTGTTTTGTTTCTACTTACAACAAAAAACTTATTTATTTTATTTCTAATTACTTATGTATTTTACTTTAATTATTTTATTTTTATTTATTTCTGCTGCTATTTTTATTTATTTTACTGCTGCTATTTTTACTTAATTTATTAAGGTTTATTTATTGTAGTTACTATAGTTTATTTTATTTTATTTTATTAAGGTTTATTTAGTTTTATTTATTTTATTAAGGTTTATTTATTTTATAAATATAAAAAAATGAAAATAGATGCGCTTATAGAGAAAATTCAATCTAAATTCATAATAAATTTCTATGAAATTTACTGTGAATTTAGGTCAAATTCCCTGTATAAGGGCATCTATTTTCACTTTAAAAGGCAGAGAGGGACGGGCTTATAAACTGGTGTGAGCGTCCTTCGTTTGGCGAGGTGGGACTAAACAGTGGCCGCAACTAGGACCAGCCCTTTAGTCCCGGTTTGTGGTATGAACCGGGACTAAAGGGTGGTGGGCCAGGAGCGTGGCCCTTTGGTCCCGGTTTGTCCCACCAACCGGGACCAAAGGGGCCGGACGAACCGGGACCAATGCCCCCACGAGGCCCAGCAGGCCCCTGGCCGCACGAACCGGGACCAATGCTCACATTAGTCCCGGTTCGTGACTGAACCGGGACTAATGTGAATATTGCCCTATGACCAAAGCCCAGTTTTCTACTAGTGCACCCAAGTTGTTGGTGATTTTTATCTTGTTAGATCTAAAATAACATAAGAGTAATGGTGTAGTTGATCATAGATGGTGTGTTATGATTGAATTGTGATTCGAAGTCTCTTGGAAATTAGGAGATCTAGTAGACAATTCACTTGGGCTAATAACCAAAGAGACTTGGTTATGTCCACTTCTGATGCATTATTCTGCAATACTGAGTTAGATAAGATGTTTCCTTGAGCTTCCTCCATTTTCCTCCCTAGGGTTCGTAGTGATCGCACACCAATAGTTTGGGATTGCAGTATAGGTTTTTATCCTAAATCTAGTACTTATAGATTTGAGAATGGTTGTTCCTTAAAGAGGACTTCAAACCCCTTGCTGAGAAAACCTGGAAGGAGCCTACTAAAGCAAATCTGCTATTGATAGATGGCAGAACAAAGTTAGGAGACTCGGGAAAGTTACTAAGGGGTGGAGCATTAACATTGAGGCTGAAATTAGGAAGATTAAAAAGAGCCTTATGGATGAATATGATGCTTTAGATATTAAAGCTAAAACTAAAGGGTTTGGAGACTCGGGAAAGTTACTAAGGGGTGAAGCATTAACATTGAGGCTGAAATTAGGAAGATTAAAAAGAGCCTTATGGATCAATATGATGCTTTAGATACTGAAGCGACCTGATTTTGGCGTTTCTGCCCACAGGGTTCCGGCCAATTTATTGCTTGATTCCCGATAATTCACTTGTCACATCAATAAATCGGCCCAACCGATTAATAGCAAAGATAAGACATAATCTAATCGACCACTCAATGAGTAGCGATAAATTGGGCGATTAATCGCTGAAGCGACCGATCATTGAAACATTGCAAGAAACTACAAAGTACAACTCCTAATAAAACTAAGAATTACAACAAAATCTCTCATATACGTCTTCTTCATGGTAAAGATTTTAGAAAGACGAAATTCTCCTAAGCCTTCAATGAAAATACCGCAATTGGACCGGAGCAATGACACTGTCACCTTGTACACCTACACGAACTTGATTAACAAGTTCTTTTTGTTCTTATATACATACAAGTGATTTAAAATACACACGTGTTTTCTTTAAATCGTTTGGATTACGCATGTTTGTGGCCACACGGCACAGAAAATAGCGCGAGATTTGATCGATGCGTCTACAACTCTACGGGCATCGCACCTGGCCGCGTTTGTGCACACGCACGGATACGTACGTGCTGCTGCATGCGGAGCCTACTCCGACCGAGGCGGGAGTCCACCGACTCGGAACCGAGCTGGCGGGCCGACCCCGCAACCAGCTGGGCCCCAGGGCGCGCCTCGGGATCCGTGACGCCCACGCAGCCACGCATAAAAGTCCTCGGCCTCCCTCGCCCCCGCAGCAGCGCCGATCGAAACCCTCCGCAGAACCCGACCCCGCGAAACCTCTCTCTCTCGCCGCCGCCGGCCGGCGGCGAGACGCCCACGCACGCGCGACCGATGGCGGAGATCCTCCTCTACGTGCAGGCGGCGCTGACCGACGATTGCGCGGACGCGCACGCGGCGGCGCTGGCCACGCTCTGCGACACGCTCGCGCTCACCGACCCGGACGTGCTCCTCGGCATCGTCGACATCCGCTACTTCGCGGCCCGCCTCCCCGGCTTCCTCGCCGCCGCCCCCGGCGCCGTCGACCAGGGCGACCTGCCCGTCTTCGCCGCGCGGGCCATCGCCGAGGCCGTCGACATCCTGCCGCAGTGGGCCCCCACCTTCGCCCAGCACGGCGCCGTCGAGGCGCTCCGCGACCGCCTGCTCGCCGCCGACAACATCGAGCTCGCCGAGGAGGTACGTACGTCCCGCGCCGGCAGCTCATTGATTAGTTACCGCCGACGATGATGATCTTAAACCCCCGGCTTAAACCCTACATCGAATCATAGATTTCCTTAATTGGCTCATTGTTCTACTAATTAAATCCAATTTTGACGTGCGGTGCACGGATGGATCGACGTTCTTGTTCACTTATTACATGGCTAGCAAATAAATTTTTTATTTACTAGTAGTAATATTACTATATCACAAACATAGTGAAGCGATCATCACAAAATTTACTGTAATTAATGTTCTACTACTACTACAAAAGAAAATAATCGGAACATATACGGCATTTATTTGTTTATTATCTGGTCGTGGTATTATTACGAGTGCTATTTACTCACTCCGTCTGGCTTTTCTGTCCCGGCCGGCAGTGCCTCCGAGCTCTGGACAAGATATCCGAGGAATGCCCGGACCAGTGCCTCCGCCTCGGCGTCGCCGCCGCCGCTCTGCACCTCTTCGACTTCCTCTCCGCCAGCAAGCAGGTCAGCCTCCCTTATTACTGCAATCCTCCGCGGCTTGTGCCGCCCCGTGCGTTATGCCTATTGGAAAAGAAAAGCCACCGTGCATCTGCTCACCACCTGTTTGTGGGAATGCCGACAGAAAGTGGCGCTCAAGATCGTCGCCGAGCTCGTCCAAGAATGCGACGACGCGGACGTGCCCAAAGCCATGGAGGCCGCGCCGGCGCTCTGCAACCTCCTGCAGTCCGCCGACAACACGGTACTCGGCTTGTTACCTGTGACCTGTCACTCTTTTGTCTCCCTGTTTTTAGAAGCAGCTGTTCTGATGTATGACCGGTCTCTGTGGATGCCAGATACTGGAGTCGGCGCTCTCTTGCCTGGGAATGCTCGCCGCCGATGCTCATGGCAAGGCCGAGCACATGGACAGGCTCTGCGAGTCCAAGGTGATCGACACGGCCATGGGACTGCTGGACAAGGACGGGTGGAAGACCCTCGGCGACGACACTCTACCTGTATGTGCCATGATCAGTCTCCTCAGTCATTACAAGCTTTACATTTTGTTTTGCCACTGTTCTTGTCTCATCTTTCGTGAACAAGGACTAATTGATGAATCGGCATGTGTGGCAGGGCATCCTTGGGCTGCTCAAGCATATTGCTTCCGCCTCAGAGAAGGCTGTGAACTCCCTTTTTGACCTTGGTGTCTGCGATTTGCTCAAGCAGATGATTACTTACTACAGTCGCTCGCACAGTGGCAGCGATAAGGTACTATACTTGTCCTTGTTGTATTTCCTGGGAGATTTTGTTGCCATGCAAATCCATATCATTGACACTATTGATTTCCAAACATTAGTTGGAGATGCTTGTGGAGTTCATCTACCAGCTTATGCGGCCTCTTGGAACATCTGGGCAGGAGAATGCCACCACAGAGCAAAATGCACACGTTGACCAGCTTGCTAGCATTGTGACCCTTATAACACAGGTACCAGTCCCTTGACAATTTGACATAAATTTCAGTATCCTAAGGAAAGGAACTGGCACTAGAACTGTCCATTTACACACATATTTCTGCACTCCAACATATAGGTTGCAAAATGTGGTGCGCTATCATCGGTTTGCTACAGGTGCATTGTTGTCATCGGCAACATTGTTGAATTAAGCACGCCTACTTTCCTGGTGGAGTTACAGAAGACTGCAAATCTCTCGAGGTAAAATTTTGCCACAATTGTTGTCTTTAAAAAGATTTTGGATAAGCCGAAACATAACATTTATTGTATTTCATCTCGCATGTTGGTCATGCTTTTTTTTGTTCCTGTATCAGCTTCCTTACATGTCTGTTGGCCCGTAAGAACCGCCATATCGTGTTCCAAACGCTCGAAGTTTCAAAGACCCTCCTGAAAAAGCACCATCAGTTTTTTTTCGAGAGCTTTACCAAGGAGGGTGTAAAGCATGTAATTGAGACCATACAAGCACAAGAAAAAAATAGAAACTCCAGTCAGAAGTTGAAAAGGAATAACAATACGCAAGAATGGTGTTTGTGCTTTGAATTGGACTTGGATTCTTCCTCGACAGACGGGTGCAAGATTGAGAACAATGCTATCTTGAACCTAGCAGAAGAGATAAAGAAAAGCTTTGTTGTGGTCAAAGAAAATAACAAGTCTCCACATAGGTTTGGATGTGTTCTTAAATTTGTCAAAGATTTTTTTGTTAGGCTGAATCGTCATGCCTTGACAGTCCCCACCCAGGATCTGGATCTCTGCAAAGAGTTGTCTGATATTTCAAGGAAATTTTTATCAGATGAACTTCCAAGTACCTCTACTTTTACGTTTGCAAAGAGCGGATCAGCCAAGTATTTAGTAGATTATCTCTCCAACGGGGCATATTTGAAGTCAAACCTCAATAATTGCCAGGACTTGGCACAGCAGCTTAAGGAAGTGCAACATCGATTGCAGAAGTTCACCCATTTAGCTCTTAAAGTGTCCAATGGAAGCTCCGTGAAGCCCCTTGAGATTTTGGTGGATAAGCTGCTAGACGCTCTGCACATGTCTTATGACAGTTTTCCTGTAATACTATCTGATCATGGACAGCGTACCCGTGAGAGCACGATGATTCCTCTGAGGCATTCAAGAACCCAGGAATCAGAATTACTGGATATAAAATTTGTAAAGGCGCGCAGGGAGAAAGAGTTGCGCAGTTATGGTGGTGTTCTCCCGGTTAGTCTTTCTTCAAAGCCAGGTGAAATTGAAGCAGTCCTCTGGCCTGAGGTTTCCAAAGGGAACGCGCAGGGATCCTCAAGATTGATGTTCTCTTACAAAGGCACAAAACTCCAGCCATCTACAACAATTTTTGAGTCACTTGTGCGTTTAATGAATGCAGGACAATCTGATATTATGATTGACTCGTCTTTTTGGGATGAAGAGTACAGAATATCATATAACAGAAACAAAAGCGAGAACATCTCTTCTTCGAGTTCCTGTAATACTCAGTTATTCGCCATGCAGGAAAAACATGAACAGTCGTTGGTAAAGGACCCATTTTTCTGTACTCTATTCCTTGGGAAGCTTCCTGGTGATGTGGATGAATCTGATCCATCCTACAACTTGTTATTAACGCTGAAAGTTCTTGAAGGGCTTAATCATTTTTCATATCAGCTGTCAATGGATCAGCAGGTATGCAAATTTGCTGAAGGCCACCTCCGGAGTTTGGATGACCTTGAGGTGACAATCTCTCCGATTCCACAGCATCAGTTCATGAGTAGCCTTCTGACGAATAAGCTGGAGATGCAAATGCAAGAGGGCTTGTTTGAGGATGGGCTGGTACCCTCGTGGTGTGTCTATCTGGTGGAAACTTGCCCCTTCTTATTGTCCTTCAGTGCACGGTGGAAGTACTTTTGCCTGACCGTGCATCGCTCATTCATGGGAGATGAGGCAAGTGCTCCGGATGGTTCAAGTACTCCAGATGAGGCAAGTGCTTCACCAGATGAGGAAGAGGAAAGTGATGCTCCAAGTGAGGCAAGTAAAAAGATGAAGAAGCACAAAGTAACACGAGATAACATACTTGAAAGTGCTGCCTCTATGATGACCAAACATGGGTCAAGCACGAAAACCATTGAGGTGGTATTTGAAGGAGAGGTTGGGACTGGGCGAGGCCCAACCTTTGAATTTTACAGTACTGTTGGTCATGAACTGCAGAAGCTCGGGATTGGGATGTGGAGAGGCGATAATGCTAGAAAAGCAGGAGAAACTGGATTCGTTCGTTCTAGCTTTGGGCTGTTTCCACAGCCATGGTCCTCAGTAGGCACTTCAACACGGGGGATTGAATTGTCTGACGTGGTAAAAAAGTTCAAGCTTCTTGGACATGTTGTAGCCAGAGCCCTTCTCGATGGAAGGATCCTGGACATCCCGCTCTCAAAAGCATTCTACAAGATCATGCTTTGCCAGGTACTTTCATCAGCAATCATCCAGTAACTATTTATCCATTCCCTCTTCTTTGCTCAATTGCATCTCCTATGTTCTTATCATGGATCTTTTTTTTGGTTTTAGGAGCTTGATATCTACGACATTCCATCATTTGATCCCGAGCTGGGCAAAACTGTACTGGAGTTTCAAGCACTAGTTAAAAGGAAGAAGTTCTTGGAGACATCTTCAGAGAAGACACCCAATCCCAACACAGATCTATCATATAAAAATGTGAGACTGGAAGATTTGTGCCTTGACTTTACTCTTCCTGGAAATCCTGAATATGAGCTTGTTCCTGGAGGCTCAGACAAGATCGTGACCCTCGACAATCTGGAGGAGTATGTAAATTTGATAGTTGACGCGACCTTGAAGGGTGGGATTGCGAAACAGGTCGAGGCTTTCAAGTCTGCAGTTAACGAGGTCAGTTTTCTGTTGAATATTCACTAGATCAAATGTATTTCATCTTCTTTTCTGAAGAGGACAAGTACTGACCCGCTTCGACAACTTGCAGGTCTTTGCTCTTCAGACCCTTAGAATGTTCAACGAGGAGGAGATGGAGCGCATACTTTGTGGTGAACAGGATTCCTGGGCTGTAAGCATACTTCCCCATAGCTTCTTGTTTTCATTTCTACAAGGAGTTTCTGCTTAATGGTTCTGACTTTGTATGCATCTTGCAGTCAAGCAAACTTGAGGACCACATCGAATTTGAGCATGGCTATGATGCGAGCAGTCCACCAATAAAAAATGTAAGTAGAACGGAGACACAAGCCTCTCAGATATTTGACTTTTGAACAGCTAATAATAGTGAACCGAAATGCTAATAATCAATAATCCATTGCTGCAGTTCCTGGAGATCTTGCGGGAGTTTGAAAGAGAGGACCAGCGGGCATTCCTCCAATTCACCACTGGAGCTCCTCAGCTCCCACTTGGTGGCCTAGCTTCGCTCGATCCAAAGCTCACCGTCGTGCGAAAGGTTCGCAATTCTGTTTCTCATAAGAAACTATACTCTAATATGGCTAAAGTCTAAGATTCCGATGAAACTGATCTGAACGACATTCATTATGTTCAACAGCAATGTGATGGCAACGTCGACAACGAGTTGCCAAGCGTCAACACTTGCCGGCACTTCATCAAGCTTCCTCCTTACTCCTCGAAGGTACCATGAAAAGAGAGACCCTCCCATGCATACATAGTTAATACTTAATACTACCAAGCATGCAAACCCGGGAAGATTTCTCACCCTCTGTGTTTCTGGATCATCGCAGGAGATAATGAAAACGAAACTCAAATACGCTCTGGCAGAGGGTTTAGGCTCCTTCCACTTGTCATGACAAGGGTCAGAAGGGGTAGGAGCAATGTACATACTAGATAGGGTAGAGCATTGTTTTCTCTTCTTCTGATCTGTTGATGTTTCTGGCTGGGGATCGGTCGCGCTGAATGTGCAACTCCAATTTTTTCCCCTCCAGTTAGATCAATGTTGTACAGCCCACTTTGATTCTTTGGAGTCAATGTATGTAACGAGATATCTTGACACCTCCAAGTTGAGAATGTATTGATGCTGTTTGGTTGCAAATGATTGCTTCTTGCTGAATTGATTAATCCTGCAGCAACAGCCCTACACTTGTTCGTTTCTTATGATGTTCAGGTCGGATCTTGACGTGCTATGATCGTTACTGTATCCGTATCGAAGAGATGTCCTAATCAAATGCCTAGTGGCATGATCAAAGCGATGATCGTAAGCTATGTCTGACACTACATGGAATCGTGCGCCGTGTGAAATGTAGCTCTTATATTTCTGTACAGAGTTAGCAAATTGGAGATGCAAAAACTGCCCATCAGGCCTCCTTGGCTTAATGGTGAAATTTGTGATGAACTGAATATGAAACATACAATTCAGGTTTGTAATATGAAACTGCATACACATGGACTGCTATAATCATTTCAGATGGAAAACTGGACGCGGCATGAACACACAAATCAAAGCAACTTTCTGCTGCACATTTTGTAGCTCAAACGATTCCAAAATCAAAACTATAGATAGATAGATATATAAAGCATGGTCAACTTAGATGTCTTTACACCACATAACATAGTCATTAAACTGGTGCATGGATACAACATAACTGACTAGTTCCTGAACTTTTTCCTGCTACAGGCTATCATGTAGTAGTACTTAAAACTTTTTTTTTGAGGGAAGTAGTACTTAAAAACTTGCTTGCATGATTTGAACATGTTAACTCTTTAATTGCATAACAAGTCTTTTTTTCTGTGTGGGGACAAGCCTGTATAGACATGGACTGGTAAAATCATTTCCAAAATGAAAATGAGCACATCATGGTCATTAACCAGCTTTGCAATGCAGATAATACAGCACCAATCAGGGGACATGTCAGAATGAATTCAAAATCCAGATATATAGATAGATAGATAGATAAAAAGGCATCATCAATTTAGATGTCTTTGCACCAAAGATAAAACTCACTAACATAGTCATCAAACAACACTTTGTAGAAGACAAGCAAAACAGGTGTAACTGCTGGAAGCTACCAGTCCACATGGATACAACATAACTGACAATAGTTCCTGAACTTTTCCCTGCTACAGTCTATCATAGATACTTCAAAACTTGCTTTGCTTGATTTGAGCATGTAATCTCTTTCATTGCCTCCTCCTATCCAAAATAACATGCAAGAGGAAAAACAACATTGATAGTTAGTAACATAGGAACAGCAAGTGCTGCAATGTCATTGATCAGACAAAAAAAAAACATTGCCAGGATGAGCAGCAGAAACCTGAGTGATCCCCCAAAACAAAACCCATAGTAGTCAGGCTACTGAAGAGCTTCATCATCATCAACAAATAGGTGATCCATTTCATCGGTGTTCATTGGGCTCTGTGGAGAATCAACCGGCGTAGGAGCCGGCAGCGAGTAGGCGAGGCGGTAGCTGACCAGATTTGGGTCCAGGGCACGGATCTTCGGGGTGCTTGAAAACGCCACCTCGGCATCCAATTTCCTCTTGAAGATCACCATGGAGACAGTCAAACCTTCTGGCCTGGCTTCCACCACAGGCCCAAACTTGCTGAAGATCTTGACGAGGTCACTCGCCGGAGGGACGGTGTCCGGGCCGCTGAAGTTCAGCGACAGCCCGGTCAGCAAAGGCTCATCCTTGTTGAGGCCACCATTCTGCAGCTTCACTGAAGGAGCAGCAGCAGCCCCGGTGCACCTTGTCATCATCACACCTGCAGATGCATTGGCCTGTGGATCGGCTATGTGGCTCACCGGCGACAGCGACATCCGCCGGGCGGCCTGGCTCATGAGCTTCCCCATCTTTGTGGTCGTCTGGTGAGACACGGGCCGTGGCCTTGGCTCATAGCTCTCCAGCTCCATCTCCAGGGGATCGTCCGCGCTCTCGCTTGCGCTGCCGTCGCAGGTGCAGTACCTTGACATCTTCCGTTTGCCCTCGGCATTGTCGCCCTTTGGCCTTCCCCTCTTGGTGGCACGGCGTGCCAGCGTGCCCTCTCTGACACCGTCGGCAATGTCGTCGATGCCATGGCAAGCCGTGTACACGGGGAGGCCTCGGGTACCCCTCCACCGGGTGAAGGCCGTGAGTTGCGCCATGGCGACGGTGAGCTCGAGCCTGTCGGCTCCGGCCAGCGGCGCGACGGCAAGCGCGGAAACGTACTCGACGAACGCCTCGCCGCGGAACGCGTCCCTGGTGAAGGCGTCATCCACCACCGCGCCCTGCGCGCCCTCACGGACGCCGGGGTTGTCGATCACCTGCTTCTTGGAGACGCGGTAGCCGATGGCGCAGTCGCACGACAGGCCGGCTTCCACGCGGCGCGCGACCTCGCCGAGCGCGGTGTCCAGGGCGGAGGCGAACGGGGACATGGTGGAGCGGGCGCCCCAGAGCTGGACGTGGGCGCGGTCGACGGCGGCGAAGCGTTGGAACCCGTCGCGGAACGGGCGGAGCGACGCCGCGCCGGACACCCACGCGAACGTCTTCTGCCAGAAGTTGGCGACGAGGACGGCCCCGTCCTTCCGGCGCTCCGCCAGCGCGAGCGCCGACGCGTCCGCCGGGTCGAACACCTGGGCCGGCCACCACGGGTAGCCCTTCACCTTGGACCACACGAGCCGATTCGGCGCCGCGATCCCCTCCTCCTCCTCCTCGAACGCGCAGCCGTACCGAGCGCGCCCCTCCCCCTTCGCCGCACGCGCCGCCTGCTTCTTGGTCTTGGTCCGCCGGTCGCATCCCCCCTCCTGAAGCACCTCCGCCGCGTCCGGGCGCAAGGCCCGGTGCCTCGACGGGCGCCCCACGGCGCTCCCGTTCCCCTCGTCGACGTTCTTGGCGCCCGCGCCTTCCTCCGGCGCCACAGCAGACGCCATGTGACCCGCCAGCGCGCGCGTCCTCTCGTCGCCCCTTGTTGGGAGGGAGAGGGAGAGGTCCTCGCCGGAGAGCGTGCAGAAGTAGGCCATGGACGGGGAAGATTACAAGGAAGGAAGGATCTCTGTGGAGACGGAGACGGAGGGGTTCGGTTGGGGTTTAGGGGGAGTTCGAGGCGACGAGGAGAGATCGATGGCAAAACCGCAGTCTTGCGGGGGACGGAGGAGGCGCTACGTGAGCAAAAGGATAGCTGTATTTTTTTTCTTTCCAAAAGAAAAAGTTTTCTTTTTGGAGCCTCTGTTTCCATGTATTTTGTTTTTGTTTTTGCGGGAGCCTCTGTTTCCATGTAGCACTATGCAGATGCCTTTTTTACAGCCTCTGATTTCATCATTATAGTACTGTGAACATGCCATTCAATTTTTTGAATTTAAAAAGAGAAGATTGCTTCCTTATGATCAGGTACTGCCCACCAGCAGGTTTTAGTTGAGAACATGCATTCATTTTTTGTAAATCTTCTGGGCAATGATGTGCGAAATTTTAGCTTCTATATTGAATTTATCACATTAAATTTAATAACCAGTCGAATCAATCCGTCGATATAAAAAGAAGGCATTGCATTTCTACTATTTTTCGCCACCGATATGAAAGATGTCACTCTGGCATTGGTGGCATGCAACAGCTGTGGTTGTTGGGTATTGAGGTTAAGTACAATTCCATCCAGGCAGTGTTGCTGCTAGCGAATCACACCGGACCAGAGGCGCTAGGCTATTGGACAAAAGCGATGATGTGTGTCAGGAGGAAGAAATTCCTTCGAAAAAGAAGGGGAGTCCAGAAAGCAAACTCGTGGTAGAAACTGCCACCTCTGATCTCCTGTCTACACCTGCTGTAACAGCTGGTTGGTTGGTTGCACAAGGCACGTGTGACCTTCGTCTCAAAACACAAAGGACCACAAGTAGTGGTGGAGGGCGCAATACTTTTAAGGTGGGGCGGACCTTGTACTGGCAATGGTTGTGAAAACATGCCACCAAGAATTAAAGCACACACAAACTGCTCAATACACTGGACTGCACACACAAATAGTTTTTTCGATTATATTTTCATGTGCTGCCCGGGCTTGGATCGGTGGGTCGGATGCTCCCGTGCCGCCTTGCTTTTCTGGGTTATGCTGGGGCCTAGCTCCATACAACAATGCCCTCATTTTCCTCCTTTCATATTTTTTCAACCATCCATCAAGTGATGCATGCACGACTGGATCTGGATCAACCTTGCAGTCGGGTCGGGTTTAGCCAGGTCGACCTCTGCCAGACCCATGCCCAATTACACAATTGGGTCCATCCTACGCCCACACATGTACCCATTGGGTAACCCGACCCTATCGGGTGCCCATCGGGCGTAGTACCATTTAATAATTATTAATATTAATTTTAGGTGATGTGCAAGTTGTATTCCTACTGTTTTTCCCTGCCGATATAAAAGCTGGCATTGTGGCATTAGTGACATGCAACAACAGTGGTTGTTGGGGATTGAGGTTAAATAAAATTTCATATAGGCAGTGTTGCTGCTAGCTAATCACACCGGACCAGAGGCGTTGGGCTATTGGACAAAAGCTGTGAAGTGGGCCAAAAGGAAGAAATCTATTCGAAAAGAAGGGAAGGCCACAAAGCAACTTTGTGGTAGAAACTGCCACCCCTGATGTCCTGTCTGCACCTACTGCAGTAGCCGGTTGGTTGGTTTTGCACAAGGCACGTGTGATCTTCGTCTCAAAACACAAGTGCCACTAGCCATGTCAGCAAAGTTGTAGGTTTTTACTCTTAGGGCATGTACAATGAAGGCAGCACCAAGGTGCGGCCCCAACCATCCACATAGATAAATTAAAATGAAAACTACTAGTGTGTGCCACAATCAGCCAACAGAAGCTACTCTCTTTGATGCCATCAGCTTACTTTTTCTTTCTCAATAGCTTGTTTATCTCTACACAAACATTCCTAACAGTATAATAAGAACATGTCATATTTGCTTAATAAATTGACCCATCTAATTCATGTCATGAATATATGGAGTGGATTAACCCATATAAACAAAAGAGAGACAAACAAGTTGAACTACATACCTTCTATCCCTCATTGAAAAGTTGATCCCCCAATCTTGTGGCAACCCTCACATGGATCTCCTTTGCCAATGGCTTCATTGTTGTAGTGTCGGCACTCAACATCTCTGTGAACTTGTCAAACAACTTGGTTCTTTCCACATCTAACTGCGCCAATGTCCTCTCCTTTGCTGCCTCATATGCAAGTCGGTTAGATTCTACCTTCTGAGCAGATAGACGACTCTGTAATTCCATCATCTCATTCGTTTGAACCTTAGTGCCAGATTGTGCTTGT
This sequence comes from Aegilops tauschii subsp. strangulata, assembly GCF_002575655.3. Lineage (NCBI taxonomy): Eukaryota > Viridiplantae > Streptophyta > Magnoliopsida > Poales > Poaceae > Aegilops > Aegilops tauschii. Next base: position 47,541,906 of record NC_053035.3, read on the forward strand.
AGAAAGGTCTCAATTTGTTCGTTCATGTTATTCATCTCAGTATGGGCTTCCTTATCTTTTCATGTAGCTTTCTTCTCCCTCTTTGTTCCTGGGGGACGCTGAGCATTCTCAGTTGGTATTGGTGCTGACCTCATTGTTCCATCTCCTTCTATGTATACATGAATCTTCCACTTGGTTGTCTTTCACAGCTTCCCACCAATGCACACACATGAAATGGTGTGTCCATTGCGGCTGTGGTGCAGGTCTACAACTTGTTGCATCAATTGTTTATCACACTGGCCACTCGCGTAGGTGCTTCCCATCTTGTTATAGCAGCCATTGAAAGAGGTTACCTTCTTTGTTGTTTTGTATCAATGGTTCTTGAGGTGCTTCACATCCCTATGTCGGTCACTCTCGGTTGTGTTGTTGTATGTATCAACAACCTCCTTCAAGTAGTATTCTCCCTTCTTTGCATTCCCATCGATTGGATTTACAGAGTTGCACAACCAAGCACTCACCTACACAAAAGGAAGTAAGCATACGGTTAAATTTGACTAAACAAAAGACAAGATGCATGTCCAAGAGTATAAAACTAGGAGAACCAGCCAAGATAAATTCTTAGATAGCAAAACATGACATATCTTTAATGTCTACATGATAAGAATAAGAGGATTTTGGGGGCTTACCAATCTCATATCCTCATGTTTTGTATAGTACAACCTCAGTCTATTTTCATCATATGCTTCCACATCGACTGTGACTCATTTTCGCTTGTTCGATGGAGTTCAGGTCCTGGGATCAGACATTGATGGAAGAGGCTGGTACTTGGATGGTGGCGGCGGCTGCTGTGTGCAGAACATCGGATATTGCAAACCAAGCTGCTGAGGGGCTGGAAGGTGATGTTGGGATGATTTTGGACCTGAAGGAAGCTCATGAAACCATTAGGAAGACGGTATTCCATTGCAACTAAAAGAATTAGAAAATGATGTTTGATGAAGATAGAGCATGACAAGATTATACGATTTTGTAGGGATAACTTTCTTTAGCCATGATATTTTGAGAAGATGTGATTGCTTTATTAGTACGCTTGAAATATTATTGTTTATGTCAATATTAAACTTTTGTTTTGAATCTTATGGACATGAATATTCATGCCACAATAAGAAAAATTACATTGATTTATATGTTAGGTAGCGTTCCACATCAAACATTCTATTTTTATCATTTACCTACTCAAGGACGAGCAGGAATTAAGCTTGGGATGCTTGATACGTCTCCAACGTATCTATAATTTTTTATTGTTCCATGCTATTATATTATCTATCTTGAATGTTTTATATGCATTAATATGCTATTTTATATCATTTTCTGGGACTAACCTATTAACCTAGTGCTCAGTGCCAGTTGCTGTTTTTTCCTTGTTTTTGTCTTCTACAGAAAATCAATACCAAACGGAACGAAACTTTTTGAGAATTTTTCTTGGACCAGAAGACAACCACAAAGCTTTGGGAAGAGGCCGAAAGACCCACGAGGGAGCCACAAGCCCTCAGGGCACGCCCCGGGGGGGGGCCTAGGCTTGTGGGGCCCACGCAGACCTCCTAACCCTAATCCCAGCTCTATAAATACCCAAATATTCCCTTACGTCAGAGGGCACACCAAAAGTACTTTTCCGCCGCCGTAAGCTTCTGTTCTCATGAGATCCCATCTTGGGGCCTTTTCTGGCACTCTACGGAGGGGGATTTGATCACGGAGGGCCTCTACACCAACCTTGTTGCCCTTCCAATGATGTGTGAGTAGTTTACCACAGACCTATGGGTCCATAGCTAGTAGCTAGATGGCTTCTTTTCTCTCTCTCTCTCTCTCTCTCTCTCTCTCTCTCTCTCTCTCTCTCTCTTTGATCTTCAATACAATGTTATCCTCGTTCTTGAAGATCTATTTGATATAATCTTCTTTTGCGATGTGTTTGTTGAGATCCGATGAATTGTGGATTTATAATCAGATTATTTATGAATATTATTTGAGTCTTCTCTGAACTCTTTTATGCATGATTAAGATAGCTTTGTATTTCTCTTCGATCTATTGATTTGGTTTGGCCAAGTAGATTGGTTTTTCTTGCAATGGGAGAGGTGCTTTGTGATGGTTTCAATCTTGCGGTGTCGGTTTTGTTTACCAGTTGGTTAGGTCAACTTGTGGCATAGCTTTATTGGACGCGATACGGTGAACGAGTCCCTTTTTGCTTCTCACCCAGTGATAGCAAGGGTAGCGAGGCACGCATTTGTATTGTTGCCATTAAGGATAAAAAGATGGGTTTTTACCATATTAATTGGATCTATCCCTCCACATCATGTCATCTTGCTTAAGGCGTTACTCCGTTCTTGTTAACTTAGTACACTAGATGCATGCTGGATAGCGGTTGATGTGTGGAGTAACAGTAGTAGATGCAGGCTGGAGTCGGTCTACTTGTCATAGACGTGATGCCTATATTCATGATCATTGCCTTAGACATCGTCATAACTTTGCGCTTTTCTATCGATTGCTCAACAGTAATTTGTTCACCTACCATATGCTTTCTTCAAGAGAGAAACCTCTAGTGAAAATTATGGCCCCCGAGTCTATTTCTTATCATATATTTTCAGATCTATAAAACCAAAAACCCAAAATACCTTGTTGCAATTTATTTATATTTACTTTATTTTGTCTTTTATTTATCTTTTATACATGTCTCTATAAGATCTCACTCTTTTATACCTTCTTCGCATTGTGTGCAAGTGTTTGTTAGTTTGTGGAGGTGCATCTATTGGGGACTTGCTTGTACCTCCTACTGGATTGATACCTTGGTTCTTAACTGGGGGAAATACTTATCTATACTTTGCTGCACCACCCTTTTCTCTTCAAGGGAAAAATGAACGCAAGCTCAAGAAGTAGCCTCAGCGCCTACGATGCTTACTTCAAGCTAAAGAGGGACATCATCGGCCACATTGAGTTCTCTGGTCTCCAGAAGTGCACGACAGCTACTATGATGCTTATGTGCCCTAGACTAGTGGGATGAGTACCTTTGGGTGTCTGTGAGCACATGCCTAAAGGCCATGGTTAGATTTTCTACTACAGTGATCAAGGTGTTTGTAACGTGATACCTTGACGACCCCAACACTGGGAATGTGTTAATGATGTTTGATAATCAAAGGTTATTGAAATGACAATGTGTGACTCCGAACATGTTGATGTTTATTAGTTCTTTTTAATACGATAATACTTTAATATCAAGACGATACCAATTGACGCGGGCCCTCTTCCTTCGTGCCAGAGCCATCACCTCTGCCCTAGATTCATGCGGTAGAGGATGCAAGTCCACCGGTTTTCTGCATGGATCAACGGACCGATTCACTGGTCTGGTCTGGTTCGGTCCTCCTTTTTATGTTCTGGGAGTCTCTCGCAGCACGCAGAACTTGTGATTAATTGAATTAAGTTGTGTACTTTGACATTTATTTATGCCAAAAGTAAAAGCATGGAGAGCAATGTTTCAAAGACGAGTCTCATCTACACATATCCATGAACAGTAAATTCAAAAATAATAGTAGAAAAAGCAAAACAACTGAATTTTTTAATCATCCAAGACGCTCATGTGCATGCAAATTTTCACGGTCAAATGACATCCGAGGAGGTCGTTGAAGGAAATATGCCCTAGAGGCAATAATAAAGTTATTATTTATTTCCTTATGTCATGATAAATGTTTATTATTCATGCTAGAATTGTATTAACCGGAAACTTAGTACATGTGTGAATGCATAGACAAACAGAGTGTCACTAGTATGCCTCTACTTGACTAGCTCATTGAATCAAAGATGGTTAAGTTTCCTAGCCATAGACATGAGTTGTCATTTGATTAACGGGATCACATCATTAGAGAATGATGTGATTGACTTGACCCATTCCGTTAGCTTAGCACTTGATCATTTAGTATGTTGCTATTGCTTTCTTCATGACTTATACATGTTCCTATGACTATGAGATTATGCAACTCCCAAATACTGGAGGAACACTTTGTGTGCTATCAAACGTCACAGCGTAACTGGGTGATTATAAAGATGCTCTACAGGTGTCTCCGATGGTGTTTGTTGAGTTGGCATAGATCGAGATTAGGATTTGTCACTCCATGTATCGGAGAGGTATCTCTGGGCCCTCTCGGTAATGCACATCACTATAAGCCTTGCAAGCAATATGACTAATGAGTTAGTTGCGGGATGATGCATTACAGAACGAGTAAAGAGACTTGCCGGTAACGAGATTGAACTAGGTATTGAGATACCGACGATCGAATCTCGGGCAAGTAACATACCGTTGACAAAGGGAACAACGTCTGTTGTTATGCGGTTTGATCGATAAAGATCTTCGTAGAATATGTAGGAACCAATATGAGCATCCAGGTTACGCTATTGGTTATTGACCAGAAATGAGTCTCCGTCATATCTACATAGTTCTCGAACCCGTAGGGTCCGCACGCTTAAAGTTCGGTGACGATCGGTATTATGAGTTTATGTGTTTTGATGTACCGAAGGTAGTTCGGAGTCCCGGATATGATCACGGACATGACAAGGAGTCTCAAAATGGTCGAGACATAAAGATCGATATATTGGACGGTTGTATTCGGACACCGGAAGTGTTTCGGGTGATTTCGGAGAAAACCGGAGTGCCGGAGGGGTTACCGGAACCCCTCGGGGAAGTATTGGGCCTTAGTGGGCCTTAGGAGAGAGAGACGACATCAGCCCAGGAGGTGGCGTGCCCCCTCCCAAGGGGAGTTCGAATTGGACTAGGGGAGGGGGGCGCGGCCCCTCTTTCCCTCTCCCTCTCCCTCTCTTTCCTTCCCCCTTCCTCCTCCTAGTTGGACTAGGAAAGGGGGAGTCCTACTCCTACTAGGAGGAGGACTCCTCCCCCTCCTTGGTGCGCCCCAAGGCCGGCCGGCCTCCCCCTTTCTCCTTTATATGCGGAGGCAGGGGGCACCCTAGAAGCAAAACAGACATTGTTCTTAGCCGTGTGCGGTGCCCCCCCTCCACCATAATCCACCTCGATCATATCGTGGTAGTGCTTAGGCGAAGCCCTGCGCCGGTAGCTTCATCATCACCGTCATCATGCCGTCGTGCTGACGAAGCTCTTCCCCGACACTCTGCTGGATCGTGAGTTCATGGGACGTCACCGAGGCGAACGTGTGCAGATCGCAGAGGTGTTGTACCTTCGGTGCTAGGATCGGTCGATCGTGAAGACGTACGACTACATCAACCGTGTTTTCATAACGCTTCCGCTCATGGTCTACGCGGGTACATAGACAACACTCTCCCCTCTCGTTGCTATGCATCACCATGATCTTGCGTGTGCGTAGGACATTTTTTGAAATTACTACGTTACCCAACAGTGGCATCCGAGCCAGGTTTATGCCTAGATGTTATATGCATGAGTAGAACACAAGTGAGTTGTGGGCGATAATAGTCATACTGCTTACCAGCATGCCATACTTTGATTCGACGGTATTGTTGGATGAAGTGGCCCGGACTGACATTATGCGTACGCTTACGCGAGACTGGTTCTACCGACGTGCTTCGCACACAAGTGGCTGGCGAGTGTCAGTTTCTCCAACTTTAGTTGAATCGAGTGTGGCTACGCCCGGTCCTTGTTGAAGGTTAAAACAACACATACTTGATGAAATATCATTGTGGTTTTGATGCGTAGGTAAGAACGGTTCTTGCTCAGCCCGTAGCAGCCACGTAAAACTTGAAACAACAAAGTAGAGGACGTCTAACTTGTTTTTGCAGGGCATGTTGTGATGTGATATGGTCAAGACATGATGCTAAATTTTATTGTATGAGATGATCATGTTTTGTAACAGAGTTATCGGCAACTGGCAGGAGCCATATGGTTGTCGCTTTATTGTATGAAATGCAATCGCCATGTAATTGCTTTACTTTATCACTAAGCGGTAGCGATAGTCGTAGAAGCAATAGTTGGCGAGACAACAACGATGCTATGATGGAGATCAAGGTGTCGCGCCGGTGACGATGGTGATCATGACGGTGCTTTGGAGATGGAGATCAAAGGCACAAGATGATGATGGCCATATCATATCACTTATATTGATTGCATGCGATGTTTATCTTTTATGCATCTTATTTTGCTTAGTTCGGCAGTAGCATTATAAGATGATCTCTCACTAAATTTCAAGGTACAAGTGTTCTCCCTGAGTATGCACCGTTGCGAAAGTTCGTTGTGCCGAGACACCACGTGATGATCGGGTGTGATAAGCTCTACGTTCAAATACAACGGGTGCAAGCCAGTTTTGCACACGCAGAATACTCGGGTTAAACTTGACGAGCCTAGCATATGCAGATATGGCCTCGGAACACTGAGACCGAAAGGTCGAGCATGAATCATATAGTAGATATGATCAACATAGTGATGTTCACCATTGAAAACTACTCCATCTCACGTGATGATCGGACATGGTTTAGTTGATATGGATCACGTGATCACCTAGATGACTAGAGAGATGTCTATCTAAGTAGGAGTTCTTAAGTAATATGATTAATTGAACTTTAATATATCATGAACTTAGTACCTGATAGTATTTTGCATGTCTATGTTGTTGTAGATAGATGGCCCGTGCTGTTGTTCCGTTGAATTTTAATGCGTTCCTAGAGAAAGCTAAGTTGAAAGATGATGGTAGCAACTACACGGACTGGGTCCGTAACTTGAGGATTATCCTCATTGCTGCATAGAAGAATTACGTCCTGGAAGCACCGCTAGGTGCCAAACCCGCTGCAGGAGCAACGCCAGATGTTATGAACGTCTGGCAGAGCAAAGCTGATGACTACTGGATACTTCAGTGTGCCATGCTTTACGGCTTAGAACCTGGACTTCAGCGACGTTTTGAACGCCATGGAGCATATGAGATGTTCCAGGAGTTGAAGTTAATATTTCAAGCAAATGCCCGGATTGAGAGATATGAAGTCTCCAATAAGTTCTACAGCTGCAAGATGGAGGAGAATAGTTCTGTCAATGAGCATATACTCAAAATGTCTGGGTATAACAATCACTTGATTCAATTGGGAGTTAATCTTCCGGATGATTGTGTCATTGACAGGATTCTTCAATCACTGCCACCAAGCTACAAGAGCTTCGTGATGAACTATAACATGCAAGGGATGGATAAGACAATTCTTGAGCTCCTCGCGATGCTAAAGGTTGCGGAGGTAGAAATCAAGAAGGAGCATCAAGTGTTGATGGTCAACAAGACCACCAGTTTCAAGAAAAAGGGTAAAGGGAAGAAGGGGAACTTCAAGAAGAACGGCAAGCAAGTTGCTGCTCAAGTGAAGAAACCCAAGTCTGGACCTAAGCCTGAGACTGAGTGCTTCTACTGCAAAGGGACTGGTCACTGGAAGCAGAACTGCCCCAAGTATTTGGCAGATAAGAAGGATGGCAAGGTGAACAAAGGTATATATGATATACATGTTATTGATGTGTACCTTACTAATGCTCGCAGTAGCACCTGGGTATTTGATACTGGTTCTGTTGCTAATATTTGCAACTCGAAACAGGGACTACGGATTAAGCGAAGATTGGCTACGGACGAGGTGACAATGCGGGTGGGAAATGGTTCCAAATTTGATGTGATCGCGGTCGGCACGCTACCTCTACATCTACCTTCAGGATTAGTTTTAGAGCTGAATAATTTTTATTTGGTGCCAGCGTTGAGCATGAACATTATATCTGGATCTTGTTTGATGCGAGACGGTTATTCATTTAAATCAGAGAATAATGGTTGTTCTATTTATATGAGTAATATCTTTTATGGTCATGCACCCTTGAAAATGGTCTATTTATATTGGATCTCGATAGTAGTGATACACATATTCATAATATTGAAGCCAAAAGATGTAGAGTTGATAATGATAGTGAAACTTATTTGTGGCACTGCCATTTAGGTCATATTGGTGTAAAGCGCATGAAGAAACTCCATTTTGATGGACTTTTGGAACCACTTGATTATGAATCAGTTGGTACTTGCGAACCATGCCTCATGGGCAAGATGACTAAAACGCCGTTCTCCGGAACAATGGAGCAAGCAACAGATTTGTTGGAAATCATACATATTGATGTATGTAGTCCGATGAATGTTGAGGCTCGCAGCGTGTATCGTTATTTTCTCACCTTCACAGATGATTTGAGCAGATATGGGTATATCTATTTAATGAAGCATAAGTCTGAAGCATTTGAAAAGTTCAAAGAATTTCAGAGTGAAGTGGAAAATCATCGTAACAAGAAAATAAAGTTTCTACGATCTGATCGTGGAGGAGAATATTTGAGTTACGAGTTTGGTCTTCATCTGAAACAATGCGAAATAGTTTCGCAACTCACGCCACCCGGAACACCACAGCGTAATGGTGTGTCTGAACGTCATAATCGTACTTTACTAGATACGGTGCGATCTATGATGTCTCTTACTGATTTACCACTATCATTTTGGGGTCATGCTTTAGAGACAGCTGCATTCACGTTATATAGGGCACCATCTCAATCCGTTGAGACGACACCTTATGAACTGTGGTTTGGCAAGAAACCAAAGTTGTCATTTCTTAAAGTTTGGAGCTGCGATGCTTATGTGAAAAAGCTTCAACCTGATAAGCTCGAACCCAAATCGGAGAAATGTGTCTTCATAGGATACCCAAAGGAGACAGTTGGGTACACCTTCTATCACAGATCCGAAGGCAAGATATTCGTTGCTAAGAATGGATCCTTTCTAGAGAAGGATTTTCTCTCGAAAGAAGTGAGTGGGAGGAAAGTAGAACTTGACGAGGTAATTGTACCTTCTCCCGAATTGGAAAGTAGTTATCACAGAAATTAGTTCCAGTGATGCCTACAACAATTAGTGAGGAAGTTAATGATGATGATCATGAAACTTCAGATCAAGTTACTACCGAACCTCGTAGGTCAACCAGAGTACGTTCCGCACCAGAGTGGTACGGTAATCCGGTTCTGGAAGTCATGTTAATAGACCATGACGAACCTACAAACTATGAGGAAGCGATGATGAGCCCAGATTCCGCAAAATGGCTTGAGGACATGAAATCTGAGATGGGATCCATGTATGAGAACAAAGTGTGGACTTTGGTTGACTTGCCAGATGATCGGCAAGCCATCAAGAATAAATGGATCTTCAAGAAGAAGACTGACGCTGACGGTAATGTTACTGTCTACAAATCTCAACTTGTTGCGAAAGGTTTTCGACAAGTTCAAGGAGTTGACTATGATGAGACCTTCTCACCCGTAGCGATGCTTAAGTCCGTCCGAATCATGTTAGCAATTGCCGCATTTTATGTTTATGAAATCTGGCAAATAGATGTCAAAACTATCTTCCTTAACGGATTTATTAAAGAAGAGTTGTATATGATGCAACCAGAAGGTTTTGTCAATCCTAAAAGTACAAACAAAGTGTGCAAACTCTAGTGATCCATTTATGGACTGGTGCAAGCCTCTCAGAGTTGGAATATACGCTTTGATAGTGTGATCAAAGCATATGGTTTTGTACAGACTTGCGGTGAAGCCTGTATTTACAAGAAAGTGAGTGGGAGCACTACAACCTTTCTGATAAGTATATGTGAGTGACATATTGTTGATCGGAAAAGATGTAGAATTTTCTGGAAAGCATAAAGGAGTGTTTGAAAGAAGTTTTTCAAAGATTTATAGAGATAGATCAAGACGCTTGATAAGTTTTTTCAATGAGTACATACCTTGACAAATTTTTGAAGTAGTTCAAAATGGAACAGTCAAAGAATGAGTTCTTGCCTGTATAGCAAGGTGTGAAATTGAGTAAGACTCAAAGCCCGACCACGGCAGAAGATAGAAAGAGAATGAAAGTCATTCCCTATGCCTCAACCATAGGTTCTATAAAGTATGCCATTCTATGTACCAGATCTATTGTATACCCTACACTGAGTTTGGCAAGGGAGTACAATAGTGATCTAGGAGTAGATCACTGAACAACGGTCAAAATTATCCTTAGTGGAATAAGGATATGTTTCTCGATTATGGAGGTGACAAAAGGTTCATCGTAAAGGGTTACGTCGATGCAAGTTTTGACACTGATCCAGATGACTCTAAGTCTCAATCTGGATACATATTGAAAGTGGGAGAAATTAGCTAGAATAGCTCCGTGCAGAGCATTGTTGACATAGAAATTTGCAAAATAAACACGGATCTGAATATGGCAGACCCGTTGACTAAACTTCTCTTAGAAGCAAAACAGGATCACACCTTAGTACTCTTTGTGTTATAATCACATGGCGATGTGAACTAAGATTACTGACTCTAGTAAGCCCTTTGCGTGTTGGTCACATGGCGATGTGAACTATGGGTGTTAATCACGTGGTGATATGAACTATTGGTGTTAAATCACATGGCGATGTGAACTAGATTATTGACTCTATCGCAAGTGGGAGACTGAAGGAAATATGCCCTAGAGGCAATAATAAAAGTTATTATTTATTTCCTTATTTCATGATAAATGTTTATTATTCATGCTAGAATTGTATTAACCGGAAACTTGGTACATGTGTGAATACATAGACAAACAGAGTGTCACTAGTATGCCTCTACTTGACTAGCTCGTTGAATCAAAGATGGTCAAGGTTCCTAGCCATAGACATGAGTTGTCATTTGATTAACAGGATCACATCACTAGAGAATGATGTGATTGACTTGACCCATTCCGTTAGCTTAGCACTTGATCGTTTAGTATGTTGCTATTGCTTTCTTCATGAATTATACATGTTCCTATGACTATGAGATTATGCAACTCCCGAATACCGGAGGAACACTTTGTGTGCTATCAAACGTCACAACGTAACTGGGTGATTATAAAGATGCTCTACAGGTGTCTCCGATGGTGTTTGTTGAGTTTTCATAGATCGAGATTAGGATTTGTCACTCCATGCATCGGAGAGGTATCTCTGGGCCCTCTCGGTAATGCACATCACTATAAGCCTTGCAAGCAATGTGATTAATGAGTTAGTTGCGGGATGATGCATTACAGAACGAGTAAAGAGACTTGCCGGTAACGAGATTGAACTAGGTATTGAGATACCAACGATCGAATCTCGGGCAAGTAACATACCGTTGACAAAGGGAACAACGTATGTTATTATGCGGTTTGACCGATAAAGATCTTCGTCGAATATGTAGGAACCAATATGAGCATCCAGGTTCCGCTATTGGTTATTGACCAGAGATGAGTCTCAGTCATGTCTACATAGTTCTCGAACCCGTAGGGTCCGCACGCTTAAAGTTCGGTGATGATCGGTATTATGAGTTTATGTGTTTTGATGTACCGAAGGTAGTTTAGAGTTCCGGATATGATCACAGACATGACGAGGAGTCTCGAAATGGTCGAGACATAAAGATCGATATATTGGACGGCTGTATTCGGACACCGGAAGTGTTTCGGGTGATTTCGGAGAAAACCGGAATGCCGGAGGGGTTACTGGAACCCCCCCGGGGAAGTATTGGGCCTTAGTGGGCCTTAGGGGAGAGAGGGCACAAGCCCAGGAGGTGGCGCGCCCCCTCCCAAGGTGAGTCCGAATTGGACTAGTGGAGGTGCGGCCCCTCTTTCCCTCTCCCTCTCTCTCTCTTTCCTTCCCCCTTCCTCCTCCTAGTTGGACTAGGAAAGGGGGTGTCCTACTCCTACTAGGAGGAGGACTCCTCCCCCTCCTTGGCACGCCCCAATGCTGGCCGGCCTCCCCCTTGCTCCTTTATATACGAGGGCAGGGGGCACCCTAGAAGCAAAACAGACATTGTTCTTAGCCGTGTGCGGTGCCCCCCTCCACCATAATCCACCTCGGTCATATCGTCGTTGTGCTTAGGCGAAGCCCTGCGCCGGTAGCTCCATCATCACCGTCATCACGCCGTCGTGCTGACGAAGCTCTTCCCCGACACTATGCTGGATCGTGAGTTCGTGGGACGTTACCGAGCCGAACGTGTGCAGATCGCGGAGGTGCCGTACCTTCGGTGCTAGGATCGGTCGATCGTGACAACGTACGACTACATCAACCGCGTTGTCATAAGCTTCCGCTTACGGTCTACGAGGGTATGTAGATAACACTCTCCCCTCTCGTTGCTATGCATCACCATGATCTTGCGTGTGCGTAGGATTTTTTTTGAAATTACTACGTTCCCCTACAGTCGTGGCAAAGAAAAAAGAACGGTCACGAACCCGAGCATCTTGGATGCCTAATTTTTTTTTATAAAAATTTGAATTCGTTTTTGAATTTATTGTTCATCGAGAGCAGATAAGCCTGGGTTCTTCTCTAGATTACCGCTGGTACACCAATTACCAATGTTTCTAATATGGATAACAAGTATCTAAACGCGTTGACTGGTATAATCATTCAGTTCAGACAAAAATTGAACACAACATGGAAACAAATTTCTGCTAGAAGTTTTAGACCGAATTACCCAGCTTATAATGCAGGCAATACAGCAGCAGTCCAAATTCCAAATGGATAGATATGATATAAATCATCATCGACTTAGATGTCTTTGCACCCCAGATAACTCACTAACATGTAGTAAGTGAAATAACAGTTTGTAGTAGAAGACAGGCCAAAAAGATGTAACTGATGTGTGATGCTACTACTTCACAACTCCACATGGATGCAACACACACTGGTACTCCTCGATCCTAAACAAATGGTCTTTAACCCCTTTCCGCAACGGCATTTGGAATCGTCGCCAAGTGAGTGTGGGCGATAGGGGGGGTCCTTCTCACACGACCCAGAAATCGTAGGGGATAGGCCCTCCTGGGACCCAGGCTGGGGCCGTGTGCGATCGGGCGAGGCATCGAAACCCAATCATTTCCGTAGGTATGTACATCCCACATGGTAATCCGAGAAAAACATTTCCGTAGGTATGTACATCCCACACGATGAATCCGAGAAAAACATTTCCATTCGTATGTATATCACACGCAGTCAATCCAAGGAATACGTTTCCATTCTTATGTACATCCCACACAGTCAATCCATGGAAAACGTTTCCGTTCGGACGTACATCCCACAAAGTTTTATGTGTAGGCTCGTGTGTGAAAGGTGTAACTATCACACATGGTCTGCCTTGGTTAACTGTTTGCTTTTATCAACTATATCACACACGATTTGATGAAGAAAACTGTGTGGCATTGGGCTATCCATCACAAGCGCTTTTACTGCTAGAACCGTTTGCAAAGTCCCATGACACATTTAGCAGGTTTATTAGTTTACAATTAACAATTCCAGTATTACGCAAATTCACATTTCATATCGAACAGCTGTTTGCCAATTTCATATCAGGCACATAAATATATTATAACATCATAGTACGGTAGCTGCATGAAAACAGCACAGTACAACATATAGCTAGGTCAACTTCATAAGAACAATATATTCATTTCCCTAATCGAGATCATCCAGGCTCGTCTTATCCACCTCTGCATTCAGTTCAGTAAGAACCTGTTTTGCACAGGCCAACTGGGAAAGTGCCTCCTCCTTTGCCAACACCATCTTAGCAAAGTCTGATTTAAAAAATCTGAGCTCATTCTCCACCTTCAACTTTTTATCCTGCATCTTGAAATATGCTTCAGCGTTGACAACAGTTTCTCTAAGCCTACGTATGTTCTCTTCCTCATACATGCTCCAGAGCTTCGCTGGGCACATCTTCAAATACTGTGGCCACTCTTGATCAACCCACTCCAAGTAAGAACACTTCCGTTCATCCTATAATATTTAAAACTAGATCACAATTGTAGGGGAAATGGGTTTATAGCAACATAGAAAATCACCAATGCTTATTTTGAAAAACTGAAGAAACATGTTAATTATGACATATCTTCTCAAAATGATCAATGTGCTAATGAAATAATTGGTACTGAGACAACAACCAAATTCTGGAACATCAGAAGCTATAATTAACTACAACGACGCTACAAGTTCATACTCATGTACAATAAATAACAAATTGAACATTTTATGAGGAAGGAAATATATAACTGCAACAACATAGCGACAGTGTTTGGATGACAACAAATTGATACTAACATGTGTGTACATGCACAAATTTAGTAACATAGAACTAATAGCACTAAGGCCGTCCACTATGTATGCCAAAACTGGGGTAAAGACAACTGTTGCTACATCTCGCACCGGTGCCCTGCATTGGCGAGCCGATGCAGCGGAAAAAAATCAGGGACCCGGACTCCGGAGCACGTAGTTGCTCCGATGCCCAGTTCCTTCGTGCCATAAAGATTTAGTATTTTACTGCTTGGTTGCTCGGATGTGTGGACCAAAGTTGGCTGCACAAACTGCTGAAGCAGTGCCAAATAATTTTCTAATGGCACCGCTGATGAGATGGCAACAATTTAAGATACTAGGTACAAACTGTGACTCTGTCTTAGGATGTGTTTGGTTGAAGGTGTGGTATGAATGGGTTGGGACCGTGACAGTGTCTGAATCACATCTAACAAATGATTTGTAACAATGAAAGAGGGTCTAACCTTCTCTACACATGCCAGAAACTTCCTCCCACTATCCACAGAATCAAACGCAACTAGCTTCACGCATGGAGATTGATGGTGACAACGAGCAGATAGATCTTCAGCCACCCCGCTCCATTCGTTGCCACTGATGGTCCTAGGGAGCTACAAGAGGAAGAAATTACTCAAATCGACCACCGGGTAAAAATCCTTCATTCCAAGTCATAGCCCGAGAGAGAGAAGAGAGGCATACCGGGTGGTGAAGGAGTAGTCGCCGGAGGAGGAACCGCTGGAGAGGTCTTTGAAGAAGACCATGGCAACCCCGGCGGTAGGATGCGAGACGGCGAGAGCGAGGAAGTGGCTATAGCTTAGCAAGGAAGGAGGAAACAGGGGAAATGTGACTTGTGGTCGGGGAGAAAAGGGGGTGGGGGAAGGGGGGAAGGGGGCGGGGGTTGATATTTTGGCGGTAGGCCAAAATTTTGGAAATGTGGAGGGAAACTTTGCGTGCGGTGCCGCCGGACCATTCACTTTGAACGATTGTGTGCATCCCAAACGATTCTTCTGATTTACGTGCATGGGATGAGTTTGATAATTCAAATTTTGGTGTAAATTTCCCCGGGTACGTCATTGCATAATTTAACATCGCTTGCTAATTTGGGCACACAAAAGAGCGTACAGCAGACAGACCACACTTACTGAATCGAGCAATTTTAGTAATTAATCAAAGCCAGTTGACCTAAACATTGCTCTAACAAAAGACCAGCATTAAAAACAAAGCCTAAGTACGCATAATTTTAACAAATCCGCCGCCACGCCGACCTATGCATCGCCGGTGTGAGATGAGACGTCGATGACTTGTCCTGGCGACATGCCACCGTTGGTGGACTCCGCGTCCCCCCTGCTGAAGTCGACCGCGTCCTCGTCCTCGTCCTCGTCCTTGGTGCCACCCTCAAGGTTGTAGTACTTGTAGTAGTGGCTACGCCAGAGCTCGCGTTGGTACTCCACCGCCGATTCCTTGATGGACAGACTCTTCTCTACCTCGACCTTGGCCACACGCAACTCCTCCACCCGGCGCTCCTCGATCTCTGCCGCCTCCTGCATCTCCAGCTCTCGCTCGGTGACCTCATGAGGAAGCAGGTGCTCCATGGCCACCGCCTCCTTTTCAGACATGGGTTGCATGCTGGAGTCCGAGGTGGCCTGGAATATCTTGGCGTGTGCATCCTTGATCTTGGCGTGGACGGCCTCGACCCGGGCCAGGGCAACATCAGCGGCACGGACGACAGCTCGAGCGCTCTCAGCGTTTGCACCGGCCGTCGGAGCAGCAGCTGCAGCCGTCTCGGCTGCTGCAGCTGCCCTGTCGGCTGCCGCAGACGCCCTCTCGGCGGAAGCGGCCGCGCTCAATGCGGATGCGGCGGCACTCTCGGTGTAGGCGGCCGCGCTCTCGGCGCAGGCGGCGGCGCTAGCGGGGGGGGGGGGGACGCGACCATCGTACGGGCCTTCACAAAGCGATTCCACGGCGTCATCTTTGCAAGAAGGGGGTGTGGGAATGGGGATCGAGATTCGTGGATTCAGGGGTTGCCAGCACTAGAGCAGACGGGCCGATGAAGCTTAAGGAGAGAGACTTAAATAGACCCAGATATTTTCATCGCAAACAGTTCCTAGAAAACAACTGTGTGTGATGTTGTAGATATTTTTTATTAGCTGTGAAAGACGAATTTGGAGTAAAGTGCCAATGGATGGTGTTTTAAATGAACGAGAAATTTTGTAGTACTAATACAATTGTCATGTCAAATTTTGGAAAATCTAAGGGGTCATTTGACCTTTTAAGACGTTTAAGTAATTTTCTAGCCATTTAATGACCGACCGTAATAGAAATTTGAACTACATGTACATGCAACAGCTAACCATAACGGTTTGAAAACTCATAGTTCATGTACTTGTGTGCGATTTAATTCCATGTGCAGTAAATTGGAAGGAATTTTCAAACATATTGGTCTAACGACTATGACAGAATTAAGCATGGAGTGACATGGCATTTTAATTCCAAAAAAAACCAGAAACACATGAAACCTTGGTTGATGTAATGTCATGCCACCAAGATGATGTGGTAAAAAATTGGCATGTTTGACGAAAGTTTGGACACACACCCCTCACAAACCAGAGCGACTCACTAGAAGGCTCGTGGTTCCGAGAGGGAACAATGCATGTTCGATGACGAACAGGAGATGGCTTCCTCTTACGGCCTTCAATTTTTTTCTACGTCTAACATGCACTACTACAACTGTAATGTGAAATTTTTGAACATTCTAGGGGTCATTTGACGTTTTAAAGACATTTAAGTGATTTTCTAGCCATTTAATGACCGTAATTCAAATTTGAACTACATCTACATGCAACGCCTAACCAAAACGGTTTGAAAAATCATATTTGTGTACTTGTGTGCGAGTTAATTCCATGTGCAGTAAACTAGAAGGAATTTTCAAACATATTTGTCTCACGACATGGACACATGCATGCATACGTATGCATGGAGTGACATGTCATTTTAATTCCAAAAATAAAACAGAAACACATGAAACCTTGGTTGATGTAATGTCATGCCACCAAGATGATGTGGTAAAGAAATTGGCATGTTTGACGAAAGTTTGGACACACACCCCTCATAAACCTGAGCAACTCGCTAGAAGGTTCATGGTTCCGAGAGGGAACAATGCATGTTTGATGACGAACGGGAGATAGCTTCCTCTTACGGCCTTCAAATTTTTTCTACATCTAACATGCACTACTACAACTGTAATGTGAAAATTTGGAAATTCTAGGGGTCAGTTGACCTTTTAAAGACATTTAAGTGATTTTGGAACCATTTAATGACCGTAATTCAAATTTGAACTACATCTACATGCAACGCCTAACCAAAACGGTTTGAAAAATCATATCTATGTACTTGTGTGCGAGTTAATTCCATGTGCAGTAAATTAGAAGGAATTTTCAAACATATTGGTCTCACGACATGGACACATGCATACGTATGCATGGAGTGACATGGCATTTTAATTCCAAAAAATAAAAAAATGATAAAAAAAACATGAAACCTTGGTTGATATAATGTCATGCCACCAAGATGATGTGGTAAAGAAATCGGCATGTTTGATGAACGTTTGGACACACACCCCTCACAAACCGGAGCAACTCGCTAGAAGGTTCGTGGTTCCGAGAGGGAACAATGCATGTTTGATGACGAACGGGAGATAGCTCTCTCTTACGGCCTTCAAGTTTTTTCCTACGTTTAACGTGCACTAATACAACTGTCATGTGAAAATTTGGAAAATTTCAGGAGTCATTTGACCTTTTAAAGACATTTAAGTGCTTTTCTAACCATTTAATGACCGTAATTCAAATTTGAACTACCTCTACATGCAACGTCTAACCATAACGATTTGAAAAAAATATCATATTGTTGTGTACTTATGTGCGAGTTAATTCCATGTGTAGTAAATTAGAAGGAATTTTCAAACATATTGGTCTCAAGGCATGGGCACATCATGGAGTGCATGCCATGGCATTTTAATTCCAAAAAATTAAAAAATGATCAAAAAACATGAAACCTTGCTTGATTTAATGTCATGCCACCAAGATGATGTGGTAAAAAAATTGGCCTGTTTGACGAAAGTTTGGACACACACCCCTCACAAACCGGAGCAACTCGCTAGAAGGCTCGTGGTTCCGAGAGGGAACAATGCATGTTTGATGACGGACCGGAGATAGCTTCCTCTTACGGCCTTCAAATTTTTTCCTATGTTTAACGTGCACTAATACAACTGTCATGTGAAAATTGGAAAATTTCAGGGGTCATTTGACCTTTTAAAGACATTTAAGTGATTTTCTAACCATTTAATGACCGTCATTCAAATTTGAACTACATCTACATGCAACGCCTAACCAAAACGGTTTGAAAAATCATATTTTTGTGTACTTGTGTGCGAGTTAAAAAAATCATCAAACAATGTAAATATCTGGTGTTCAAAAAAGAAAATGTAAAGATCTGGCAAGACAACCGCGCCCCACACGATTGGCACTCTATCTCGGGGCTCGAGGTTTGGTAGGTGATTGGCGGGGATCATTAATCAAACACGGTTTTGTATTGGAAACTGTCGGCTATTATGTTCTCACACGGATTTTGCTGCGGGAATCGTGTGTAATTCAAACTACAATACTCATAAATTCCGGAGACCGGCGTGTGTACTGTCCCCATCGATCTAGATTCTGGCCGCCAATAAATACTACCTTGCTCACGTCGTCCCGCCTGCATTCTCATCTACATCCTCCCCTCGCTCGCCCTCTCTCTCTCTCTCTCAAATCTATGCCATGGCGCCGCCGGTCTGCCCACACGCCGACGAGGAGACGCCGCCCCCCGAGGACGCTCACTCAATTAGCTGCGACGAGGACCCCTACGCGCCGCCTGACGAGGTTGCGTCGGACTCCCCAACTTTGGATTGGTTTTGGGGCCAGTACAATCTTTGTTTGTGGAAGTCGCTGCTGCCGACTGAGAAAGCCAGGCAGGTGGCGTTCAAGAAGGAGATGGCGGAGGAGGAAGCCAGGTACCAGGCGGCTTGTGAAGCCCGTGATGCCGCCTGGAAAAAGGAGGCGGCGGAGCTTTGGGGGCGGGCGCGTCGTCATGCCGAGGAGGTGTACGGAGATGGGTACTTCGCGAGGAAGGTCATAGGCGTTGGGCGCCTCGTCGCTGCATGGAGGTGGGCCGATAAGCTCCAGCATGCCACCGACGAGGTGCTCCGGTGGGCGCCAAACAAAATGGCAAGATCGGCCGCGCGCGTCCGCCAGCAAGAGGCAGATCGGTACGTCAAGCGCTGCAAGGCGAAGGAGTCAGAATACTGCCTCCGCACTAGGAAGACACCGCGCACCAGGGAGCTGCTGGCGAGGGGCTGCCGGAATACTGGCCCCAGGAGGGATTATTAGTTTTAGTATTGTTCATTTTCAATTTTATGCATTGTACCTAGTAGTTAAGTATCATCACGTATATGCGATAATATTTTATATACATATATATATATAGATAGATATATATATATATATATATATATATATATATATTCTGTGATGAACTAATGAACAATTAATATATATATATATATTATGAATTCCATTTTCTATCTGTTTTTGTATACTAATTTGAATCTAGATGTCATCATCCACATATACAGAATGGAAAGCGTATATACACACATTGAAATAGAACATATAAGACTAGAAAACAGAGTACACACATTGAAACAGAGCAATACTATGATTGCTGTGAATACATAGCTATCCACGTCGAAACAACTTTTCAAAATAAAACGCGTCCATGAGACCATGACCAGCAGCCCTTGCCTAGGGTAGCTCTTGGTGCTGCCTGAACTCGTGCAGGCATTCGTCCAAGCGGTCGACACGCTCGCGGTACATCTGGAGCGCGATCTCGAGCTCCAAGTTGGCTATTTCATCAGAGATCACCAGCTCGAGGATGCGACGGCCATGTTCCTCTACTGCGCCCAGGTGGACACCTGGGCCAAGGAGGCGGTCGAGCCTACGGACCAGCGCGTTGGCATCCAGCGGGCCACGGACAAGGCGAACGGCGCCACCCATGCGAACGGCGCGGCGGGCGTCCGGTGCTAGTACGGCGTGGCCGGCCTCTGGTGCAAGTACGACGCTGAGGGCCTTTTCCCACTCCTGGCGAGGAATGGGGGTACTGACGGGACGTGTACCCAGCTGCGACATCGTGTCGACAGCAGGCAAGCACCGATGGATCCGCTCTTGCTGTGCGGCGCGCCGTGCCTCTCACTCAGCGGCGCTCCAACGGTCTCGCCATGCGGCGAGCCGCAGCCTATCGGCGCGGACGCGCCTAGCTTGCTCTGCGGCGCGCCATCGATCATGTTGTGCGGCGAGGTGCAACCTGTCGGCGCTGACATGCCTATCTTGATCCGCGGCGCTCAAGCGCCATGCGCCAAAGGTCTGCTCAACCCTGGCGATGACGCGCATCACGACGTCGTCCATCGCGTTGCCGGGGAGCGCCTCGGCCTCGACGGGCCGTGGCGCCTGCTCGTTTTCCTCGTCGACGAGGTTGATGGCAGAGGCGGCACTTTGGTGGGTTGGCATGCTTGGAAAAGGTGGATGTGCTACTGGCTGTGCTTGTCTCCTCCGTGTGTCGCGCGCCGCCTATGCGCAATATAGCAGGGTGGCGGGAAACAGGTGAGGAAATGGCGGGAAACGGTGGCGTGTTCCTAAAACGCCATCAATTAATGGAAACTTTGCATAGAAGGAACATCGAGCTAGCACAAGAAGTAGATGATGATCAGATGAACACATACCACACTAGGGAACCCGTCGGTGATGAATTCATCAATCCCAAATGGTTGAATACTAGCAAGCGTTTTCCCACAACACACACGGCCTATTCCATCACAAACAGGTCGGATCGATCAACTGTATGCCACGTATTGCACATTATCAAAAAGTAATGCGGTAGACCTTCTTTAGCATGTGTTAAAAAATATAAAAATATATAAAACAAGGACATCGAGGTTAAATTAGCTCAGGGAATGGGTCATTTGACCGAAATGACCCATCCTATCAGTTAATTAAACATCAACACAACTTCCCATCCAGTCACCCATCTAATGGCTGCTCTAGCCTGAGCACACTTAACTTGAAAGTTTTCTTACATGAGCTACTGGTGGAACAGCTAGTCCTTGCTGATAGGAATGCCTCTTCGCATCCTTATGGCGTATCCGGATGACCACCCGTCCCACAATGGCTAATAGATATTGTGTAGACAGAGCATATCACATACGTCTTATTAGAAGCAATCGTCTGTGTTATTATCGGTCTTCGCACACATTTCTGATTACAGACCTATTTGCCATGTATCACACACATCTTGTTATATTGAACCTTTTCTGTTCTCTTGCATAATCATAAACAGTTCATCCAGTGAACCGTATGTTGTACATCGCACACACCTTGATCGGGTTGACCGTTTCTTTTGTGTTGCCTAATCACAAATAGTTCATCCGAGTGAATCGTATGTTGTACATCGCACACACCTTCATCTGGCTATTCGTTTCTTTTGTTCCTCCTCATCGCAAACTGTTAATTGAGCTGAACCGTATTCCCTGCATCGCACACGCAACTAAAATCTGAACCGTGTTTGATGCATCCTCCATCGCAAACGTTTTGCACCTTTTTGACGGTTATTTTACACCACCGTTTGCGATTATGGCATCGCACACAGTTTCGTCGAAGGTTCTCTGATCGTAGTGTCGCGTTAGCAGCAACCTGCAGTAGTGACAACTGACTACTTCCTGAACTATTTTTCCTGCTAGCGGTTATCATCACCTCAGATTCAAAAACTTTCTTGCTTGATCTGAACATGTAAACTCTTCCATTGTCTTCTTTCATATCCAAACTACACTACAAAAGAGAATAACATCATTGGCATTGAGTAATACAAGAACAGGAAGTCTACAATGTCATGATGCAGACAAGAAGAAGACTACATTGTCAGGGATGAGCAGAAGAAACCTGAGTGGTTCTGCAAAACCTGAGTCTGAGTGAGGCAGCTAATGAAGAGCTTCGATTACGAGGAGATCCAGGAGATTCATGCCCTCAGCCTCATCAAGCAGGTGATCCATCTCATCGGCGTCCATCGGCCTCTGTGGAGAAGAATCGACCTGCGCGGGAGCCGACAACGAGTAGGCGAGGCGGAAGCTGATGAGGTTGGGGCTGAGGGCGCCAATCTTGGCCGTGCCCGCGAATGCCATCGCGGCATCCAGGCTGCTCTCGAAGATCACCACTGCGACGGAGAAACATTCCGGCCTGGCCTCCACCACAGGCCTGGAACGGCTGAAGATCACGGCGAGGTCGGTTGCTGGAGGGACAGCAGTCGGACCGGTGAAGTTCAGCAGCAGCCCGGTCAGCTGGGGCTGATCGTTCTTGTTGAGGCCGCCATTCTGCGGCCTCGCCGGAGGAGGAGCGGCGGTGGTGACGGCAACGTCATGCAGCTGGGCGGCATGATCGGCAGCATTAGCGCTTGTGCACCTTGTCACCTCACCAGCGTTCATCCGAGGAGTGGGCGTGGGCGTGGCACGGTCGGCTCTGCGGGTCACCGGCGGCGATATCAACATCCGGCGTGGAGCCCTGCGCATGAAAATGTTACTGCAGGAAACTATGAAGTATGTTTATGACGTTCGGATACACCATTACACTGTGGTGTTCCACGTGGCGTGACTTGTGAAACTATTCCACATTGTTTTAAATGAAGACCAACCTCGTAACTCAAATATTCGCCTCCGCGATGAGATCGTAGAAACTTTATTTTCTTGTTATGATGATTTTCCACTTCACTCTGAAATTCTTTGAACTTTTCAAATGTTTCAGACTTGTGTTTCATTAAGTAGATATACCCATATCTGCTCAAATCATCTGTGAAGGTCAGAAAATAACGATACCCGCCGCGAGCCTCAACACTCATCGGACCGCATACATCAGTATGTACTATTTCAATAAGTCAGTGGCTCGCTCCATTGTTCCGGAGAATGGTGTCTTAGTCATCTTGCCCATGAGGCATGGTATGCAAGCATCAAGTGATTCCAAAAGCCCATTGTGTTTCTTCATGCGCATTACACCAATATGACCTAAACGGCAGTGCCACAAATTATGCACTATCATTATTGACTTTCCATCTTTTGGCATCAATATTATGAATATGTGTATCAGCGCGATCAAGATTCAACAAAAATAGACCACTCATCAAGGGTGCATGACCATAAAAGATATTACTCATATAAATAGAACAACCATTATTCTCTGATTTAAATGAATAACCGTATCGCATCAAACAAGATCCAGATATTGTTGGGGAACACAATATTTCAAAAAATTTACCTATGATCACGCAAGATCTATCTAGGAGATGCATAGCAATGAGCGGGGAGAGTGTGTCCATGTACCCTCGTAGACCGAAAGTGGAAGCGTTTAGTAACGCGGTTGATGTAGTCGAACGTCTTCGCGATCCAACCGATCCAAGCACCGAACGTACAGCACCTCCGCGTTTAGCACACGTTCGGCCCGGTGACGTCCCTCGATCTTCTTATCCAGTTGAGGATGAGGGAGAGTTCCGTTAGCACTACGGCGTGGCGACGGTCATGACGAAGTTACCGGCGCAGGGCTTCGCCTAAGCACTACGACGATATGACCGAGGTGTGTAACTGTGGAGGGGGGCACGGCACACGGCTAAGAGAAGGCTTGGTGTGCCTTTGGGGTGCCCCCTTCCCACGTATATAAAGGGGGGAGAGGTGGCCAGCCCAAGGGGGGCGCACCATGGGGGGGAGTCCTACTTGGACTCCCGGTCCAAGTAGGGTTCGCCCCCCCTTTCCTATTCCCACTAGGAGAAGGTGGGAAGGAGGAGGAGGAGAGAAGGAAAGGGGGACCGCCCCCCCAACCCTAGTCCAATTTGGTTTGGGCTTGGGGGGCGCGCCTCCACCTGGCCGCTGCCTCCTCTCTCCACTAGGGCCCATGAAGGCCCATTAACTCCCCCGGGGGGGGGGGGGGTTCCGGTAACCCTCGGTACTCCGGAAAATGTCCGAACCTTTCCGAAACCATTTCGGTGTCCAAACACAACCTTCCAATATATCAATCTTTATGTCTCGACCATTTTGAGACTCCTCGTCATGTCCGTGATCTCATCCGGGACTCCGAACAAACTTCGGTACATAAAACCACATAACTCATAATACAAATCGTCATCGAACGTTAATCATGCGGACCCTACGGGTTCGAGAACTATGTAGACATGACCGAGACACATCTCCGGTCAATAACCAATAACGGAACCTAGATGCTCATATTGGCTCCTACATATTCTACGAAGATCTTTATCGGTCAAACCGCATAACAACATACGTTGTTCCCTTTGTCACCAGTATGTTACTTGCCCGAGATTCGATCGTCGGTATCATCATACCTAGTTCAATCTCGTTACAGGCAAGTCTCTTTACTCATTCCGTAATACATCATCCCGCAACTAACTTATTAGGCACATTGCTTGCAAGGCTTGTACTGATGAGCATTACCGAGAGGGCCCAGAGATACCTCTCCGACACACGGAGTGACAAATCCTAATCTTTATCTATGCCAACTCAACAAACACCATCGGAGACACCTGTAGAGCATCTTTATAATCACCCAGTTACGTTGTGACGTTTGATAGCACACAAGGTGTTCCTCCGGTATTCGGGAGTTGCATAATCTCATAGTCAGAGGAACGTGTATAAGTCATGATGAAAGCAATAGCAATAAAACTAAACGATCATTTATACTAAGCTAAAAGATGGGTCTTGTCCATCACATCATTCTCTAATGATGTGATCCCATTCATAAAATGACAACACATGTCTATGGTCAGGAAACTTAACCATCTTTGATTAATGAGCTAGTCAAGTAGAGGCATACTAGGGACACTCTGTTTGTCTATGTATTCACACATGTACTAAGTTTCCGGTTAATACAATTCTAGCATGAATAATAAACAATTATCATGATATAAGGAAATATAAATAACAACTTTATTATTGCCTCTAGGGCATATTTCCTTGAGTCTCCCACTTGCACTATAGTCAATAATCTAGATTACATAGTAATAATTCTAACACCCATGGAGTCTTGGTGTTGATCATGTTTTGCTCGTGAGGGAGGCTTAGTCGGGTCTGCAACATTCAGATCTGTATGTATCTTGCAAATTTCTATGTCTCCCTCCTTGACTTGATCACAGATGGAATTGAAGCGTCTCTTGATGTGTTTGGTTCTCTTGTAAGATCTGGATTCCTTCGCCGAGGCAATTGCTCCAGTATTGTCACAAAAGATTTTCATTGGACCCGATCCACTAGGTATGACACCTAGATCGGATATGAACTCCTTCATCCAGACTCCTTCATTTTCTGCTTCTGAAGCAACTATCTACTCTGCTTCACACGTAGATCCCGCCACGGCGATCTTCTTGGAACTGCACCAAGTGACAGCTCCACCATTCAATATAAATACGTATCCGGTTTGTGACTTAGAGTCATCCGGATCAGTGTCAAAGCTTGCATCGACGTAACCATTTACGACGAGCTCTTTGTCACCTCCATAAACTAGAAACATATCCTTAGTCCTTTTCAGGTATTTCAGGATGTTCTTGACCGCTGTCCAGTGATCCACTCCTGGATTACTTTGGTACCTCCCTGCTAAACTAATAGCAAGGCAAGCATCAGGTCTGGTACATAGCATTGCATACATGATAGAACCTATGGCTCAGGCATAGGGAATGACTTAAGCATCGCTACGGGTGAGATGGTCTCATCGTAGTCAACTCCTTGAACTTGTCGAAAACCTTTCGCAACAAGTCGAGTTTTGTAGACAGTAACATTACCATCAGCGTCAGTCTTCTTCTTAAAGATCATTTATTCTCTATGGTTGCCGATCATCAGGCAAGTCAACCAAAGTCCACACTTTGTTCTCATACATGGATCCCATCTCAGATTTCATGGCCTCAAGCCATTTCGCGGAATCGGGCTCAACATCGCTTCCTCATAGTTTGTAGGTTCGTCATGGTCAAGTAACATGACTTCCATAACAGGATTACTGTACCACTCTGGTGCGGATCTTACTCTGGTTGACCTACGAGGTTCGTTAGTAACTTGATCTGAAGTTTCATGATCATCATCATTAGCTTCCTCACTAATTGGTGTAGGAATCACTGGAACTAATTTCTGTGATGAACTACTTTCCAATAAGGGAGCAGGTACAATTATCTCATCAAGTTCTACTTTCCTCCCACTCACTTCTTTCGAGAGAAACTCCTTCTCTTGAAAGGATCCATTCTTAGCAACGAATATCTTGCCTTCGGATCTGTGATACAAGGTGTACCCTACAGCCTCCTTTGGTTATCCTATGAAGACACATTTCTCCAATTTGGGTTCGAGCTTATCAGGTTCAAGCTTTTTCACATAAGCATTGCAGCCCCAAACTTTAAGAAACGACAACTTGGGTTTCTTGCCGAACCATAGTTCATATGGTGTCGTCTCAACAGATTTAGATGGTGCCCTATTTAACGTGAATGCAACCGTCTCTAAAGCATAACCCCAAAACGATAGCGGTAAATCAGTAAGAGACATCATAGATCGCACCATATCTAATAAAGTTCGATTATGACGTTCGGACAAACCATTACGCTGTGGTGTTCTAGGTGGCGTAAGTTGTGAAACTATTCCACATTGTTTCAAATGAAGACCAAACTTGTAAGTCAAATATTCACCTCCACGATCGGACCGTAGAAACTTTATTTTCTTGTTACGATGATTTTCCACTTCACTCTGAAATTCTTTGAACTTTTCAAATGTTTCAGACTTATGTTTCATCAAGTAGATATACCCATATTTGTTCAAATCATCCGTGAAGGTCAGATAATAACGATACCCGCCGTGAGCCTCAACAATCATTGGACCGCATACATCAGTATGTATTATTTCCAACAAGTCTGTTGCTCGCTCCATTGTTCCGGAGAACGGAGTCTTAGTCATCTTGCCCATGAGGCATGGTTCGCAAGCATCAAGTGATTCCAAAATCCCATCAGCAAGGAGTTTCTTCATGCGCTTTACACCAATATGACCTAAACGGCAGTGCCACAAATAAGTTGCACTATCATTATTAACCTTGCATCTTTTGGCATCAAGATTATGAATATGTGTATCACTACAATCGAGATTCAACAAAAATAGACCACTCTTCAAGGGTGCATGACCATATAAGATATTACTCGTATAAATAGAACAACCATTATTCTCTAATTTAAATGAATAACCGTCTCACATCAAACAAGATCCAGATATAATGTTCATGCTCAATGCTGGCACCAAATAACAATTGTTCAGGTCTAAAACTAATCCCGACGGTAGATGTACAGGTAGCGTGCCGACGGTGATCACATCAACCTTGGAACCATTTCCGACACGTATCGTCACCTCGTCCTTAGCCAATCCTCGTTTAATCCATAGCCCCTGTTTTGAGTTGAAAATATGAGCAATAGAACCAGTATCAAATACCCAGGCGCTACTACGAGCATTAGTAAGGTACAGATTAATAACATGTATATCAAATATACCTTTCACTTTCCCATCCTTCTTATCCGCCAAATACTTGGGGCAGTTCCGCATCAAGTGACCAGTCCCTTTGCAGTAGAAGCACTCAGTCTCAGGCCTAGGTCCAGACTTGGGCTTCTTCACTTGAGCAGCAACTTGCTTGCCGTTCTTCTTGAAATTGCCCTTCTTCCCTTTGCCCTTTTTCTTGAAACTAGTGGTCTTGTTAACCATCAACACTTGATGCTCCTTCTTGATTTCTACCTCCGCAGCCTTTAGCATTACGAAGTGCTCGGGAATTTTCTTATCCATCCCTTGCATATTATAGTTCATCACGAAGCTTTTATAGCATGGTGGCAGTGATTGAAGAACTCTGTCAACGACACTATCAACAGGAAGATTAACTCCCAGTTGAGTCAAGTGGTTGTGGTACCCAGACATTCTGAGTATATGTTCACTCACAGAACTATTCTCCTCCATCTTGCAGTTGTAGAACTTATTGGAGACTTCATATCTCTCAATCCGGGCATTTGCTTGAAATATTAAATTCAACTCCTGGAACATCTCATATGCTCCATGACGTTCAAAACGTCCTTGAAGTCCCTGTTCTAAGCCGTAAAGCATGGTACACTGAACTATCGAGTAGTCATCAGCTTTGCTCTGCCAGACGTTCATAATGTCCGGAGTTGCTCCTACAGCGGGTCTTGCACCTAGCGGTGCTTCCAGGACGTAATTCTTTTGTGCAGCAATGAGGATAATCCTCAAGTTACGGACCCAGTCCGTGTAGTTGTTACCATCATGTTTCAACTTAGCTTTCTCTAGGAACGCATTAAAATTCAAGGGAACGGTAGCACAGGCCAGTGATCTACAACAACATAGACATGCAAAATACTATCAGGTACTAAGTTCATGATAAATTAAAGTTCAATTAATCATATTACTTAAGAACTCCCACTTAGGTAGACATCTCTCTAGTCATCTAAATGATCACGTGATCCATATCAACTAAACCATGTCCGATCATCACGTGAGATGGAGTAGTTTTCAATGGTCATCTAATGTCGGTCCGGGCCGCTTCATCCAACAATACCGCCGAATCAAAGTAAGACATTGCTGGTAAGCAGTATGACTATTATCGCCCACAACTCATTGTGTTCTACTCATACATATAACATCTACGCATAGACCTGGCTTGGATGCCACTGTTGGGGAACGCAGTATTTCAAAAAAATTACCTACGATTACGCAAGATCTATCTAGGAGATGCATACCAACGAGCGGGGAGAGTGTGTCCATGTACCCTCGTAGACCGAAAGCGAAAGCATTTAGTAACGCGGTTGATGTAGTCGAACGTCTGAAAGGGTCGATATAGTTGACTAGAGGGGGGTGAATAGGCAACTAACAATTTTTAACTTTTCTTTACCAAATTAAACTTTGCATCAAAGTAGGTTGTCTAGATATGCAACTAGGTGAGGAACCTATATGATGCAACAACCACAAGCATACAAGCAAGCAAGGGATACCGAACCAAATAAGCATGCACAAGTAAAGGTACGAGATAACCAAGAGTGGAGCCGGTGAAGATGAGGATGTGTTACCGAAGTTCCTTCCCTTTGAGGGGAAGTACATCTCCATTGGAGCGGTGTGGAGGCACAATGCTCCCCAAGAAGCCACTAGGGCCACCGTAGTCTCCTCACGCCCTCACACAATGAGAGATGCCGTGATTCCACTATTGGTGCCCTTGAAGGCGGCAACCGGACCTTTACAAACAAGGTTGGGGCTCTCTCCACAACTTAATTGGAGGCTCCCAACGAAACTCTGGAGCTTCACCACAATGGAATGTGGCTCCGAAGTGACCTCTTCCGTCTAGGGCGCCCAAGCACCCAAGAGTAACAAAATCCACACAAGAAAGTATGGGGGAATCAAATATCCTTTGGTGGAAGTGTAGATCTAGGTCTCCTCCTTGAATCCCTAGCAAATCAACGAGTTTGAGTGGCTAGAGAGAGAGATCGGGCAAGAGAGCTTTAATGGTACTAATGGAGGAGAGAGAGAGAGAGGCAAGAGGTAGGTGGGAGGTAGGAGAAGCACCTCCTTAAATAGGGCCCCTCAGATCCAACCGTTATGTGCAGAAATGCATATGAGCGGTACTTCCGCAATAGACACCGGTACACACTACAAAAAAAGACACATCCGTGACATTTTGGGCCGAACGATTTTTGTTCTGTCATACATATGACACTTCTATGACGATAATTGTGACAAAACCCGGTATCATCATAGATGTGGTGGGCTCCTACTTCTATGACAAAAAATCATGACAGAAAATGGGCTTTTCGTCCTAGGCGGGCCGGAGACGCAGCTGCATGACATTCTTTGGGCCGTCCATGACGGAAAAAATCGTGGTAGAAGCGAGGGCGAGGAAAATTTCGGGGTGTTCCCGGTTATGGTGGGAGGTCAGGGGCCGAGCGATGCGCGTTTCTCTCGTACATGTACGCGCGTGTGTGCGAGGCGTTGGCTCTAACTGAACCCGAGCGAGGCGTTGGGCTCTAACTGAACCCGAGTGATTGCACTGCAAGCTACGCGTTACTGAACCTGAGCGATCGATCGATGGCTGTTAACTGAACCCGATCGAGCGATTCCTTCGCTACTGCTGCTAACTGAAGCCGATCGATGCTGCCTCTGGATGAACAGTGAGCGTTGCTGGGGGGTTTGGATGAACAGTTCCCGGTGGGGGTGGATGAACAGGACCCCGTGGTGTTGCCTCTGGATGAACAGGACCCCGATCGGTCGAGCCGGTTGGGGCTGGATGAACAGGACCCCGTGGAGGGTAGGATGAACCGGACCACCCCGTGGAGAGCAGAATGAACAGTAGACGGTGGAGGGCTGGATGAACAGTAGCCCGTGGAGGGGTGGTTGAACAGGAGCCCGTGGAGAGGGCTGGTTAAACAGTAGCCGGTGGAGTAGCGCGTGGTGGAGGCTGGATGAACAGGAGCCCGTGGATGAACAGTCGCAGGTGGAGGCTGGAGGAGGTCGACGGTGGATGAACAGTAGCCCGTGGAGGCTGGAGGGGGTCGACGGTGGAGATGAACAGTGTCCCGTGGAGTCCCGTTTTGCGGTACACCACACCCCTCCCGATGAACAGGACCCCCGTTTCGACCGTAGCGCTCCAACACAATTCCGTTTCCTCCGTTTTGCGGTACACCACACCCCTCCCGATCAACAGGACCCCCGTTTCGACCGTAGGAGGTCCGTTTCCTCTGTTTTGCGGTACGCCGGACCCCTCCCGATGAATAGGATCCCGTTTCAAACGTGGCCAGTCGAACACAAGGCCGTTTCCTCCGTTCTGCAGTATGCCAGGCCTCGTTTCCATCGGCTGTTTCGTCCAAGCCCTCCCGATGAACACGACGACGCATTCCGTTCCGACCCAGCCGGTTGGCTCCCTCGCGTTCCGTTGCCTCCCGATGAACACGACACATTCCGTTGCCTCCCCATGAACACGACGCATTCCGTTGCCTCCCCATGAACACTACGACGGCGCTGTTTCTCCATTCTGACCCAGCCATGTACACGAGCCCTGGCCGTACGTATGCGCGAGTAGGCGTTCGAGACCCTGCCCGTATGTACGTACGTAGCCGTATTTTCTTTCTTGCACACTGGCCGCTGTACGTACGTGTACATGCTATGTGCGTGCCTCTACTACGACACGTGCGCGCGTTTACATCGACCAGTATGTATGTACACGTTCGCGACCAGAATGACAATGCTACGTACGCTTTGACCAGGTGGGTCCCGACTGTCAGGCACTTCCTTGCCTGCGAAGATGTAGCTGGTGGGTCCCAGCAGTCAGGGGGGCAAATCGTTTTTTTGCCCGGACGCACTTCCTTGCGTGCGAAGATGTAGCTGGTGGGTCCCCGCAGTCAGGGGGAAACGTTTTATTCGCGAAATACGGTGGCCTGTCCAGTGGGTCCCCGCTGTCAGGTGGAGGAATAATTATTTTTCGCGTAATAAGGAGGCACTTCCTTGCTGCGGCTGTGGACCCAGCTGCCAGCCTCTCCATGTACAGTCCATGTCCGATGGAAGCCGTTCCTTGACCACGTTGACCACGCCGCACCGAGAGCACCAGGGCGGTCAACGACGGCAAGGCCTAGGAAGGGGATGACGCGGAGCCGGGGAAGACGCGGCAGTGGAAGCCCGCGCGGAGAGGAGTACGAGGGTTCACTGGTTCGGCTACGGTGTGAGGCTGCCGTCGCCGCAGGGCCTGGCCAGCGGTGGGAATAGTAGGGGGCGATGAGTTCTCCGCGGCAGCACAGCCGGCCACGGGAGGCAGGAGCATGCGGCACGACCGGCGCTGCTTTGGGCGGCTGGAGCAACAAGACCAGAGGTTGAAGAAGCACTACGGCCGTTGGATGGACATCATACGATCACTAGAGCTAGAATCGTGCATGTTGACTAAGTTGACAAAGCCCTCCGTCCCCGTCAACTTAGTAGGCCCACAAGTCAGCCTGCCACTATACTGGGTCCCAGCTAGCAGGGGGAGTATTCATTTTTTTGTGCGTAATAAGGACGCACTTCCTTGCGTGCGAAGATATAGCTGGTGGGTCCGAGCTGTCAGCGGCGGTAACATTTTTTTCGTGAAATACAGAGGCCCTTTCGGTGGGTCCCCAATGTCAGGTGGAGGAATCATTATTTTGCGCGTAATAAGGAGGCATTTCCTTGCGTGCGGCCGTGGACCCAGCTGTCAGCCTCTCCACGTATAGTCCACTTCAGATGCATGTCGGTCGTTGACCACGTTGACCAGGCCGCGCCGGGAGCACCAGGGCAGTGGACGACGACATGGAGGCAGGGAAGACTCGGCAGTTGTTTCCCACGCGGAGGGGAGTACGACTATACGAGGGTTTACTGGTTCGTCTGCCGTCGCCGGAGAATAACAATAGGTGTGGGTGAGTAGAGGGATGGCTAGGCCAGCGATGGGAGTACGGTGGGGCGGTGAAGCCTGCGCGGCAGCACA
This sequence comes from Aegilops tauschii subsp. strangulata, assembly GCF_002575655.3. Taxonomy (NCBI): domain Eukaryota; kingdom Viridiplantae; phylum Streptophyta; class Magnoliopsida; order Poales; family Poaceae; genus Aegilops; species Aegilops tauschii. Next base: position 47,574,605 of record NC_053035.3, read on the forward strand.
ACAGGCCGCGGGGAGGAGGGAGCAGGCAGTCCCGCCGGCGCTTGTTTGAGCGGCTGGAGCAGGAAGAGCAGAGATTGAAGAAGCACGACGGCCGTTGGATGGACATCCAACAGTCACTGCTTGTGCGTCAACCTTTTTTTAGGAAAGCCTCAAATATGTGGAAAACAACATACAACCCATCTGCCATTATTTCTAATAATTTACAGCCCATTTGCTAATTCTGAAGGTTTTTTTTGGAGCCCATGTTCTTTTTGTTAGCATTACAGCCCATATTGTGGCCACGGTTAAAAAATTATACGAAATGTTGCATATTTTGGTGCGGTCCAAACTTTTTTTAATCCCGAAATTTCGAGTCACATTCAAACTGATTTTAAAAATAAATGTATATTGATATAAAATCCAACAAATTGTCCACGCATAAAAATTATTGCAATTTAAAATCTTGAAATGAAAAAAAGAATTTTGAAAGTAATTGCCGGTTTGATGTGTTTTAAAAATGTACAGCCCATTTCTCATTACTGATAGGCCATTTTCTCGTCCAGCCGAATGAAGCTCTCCTCGTCTTGAAAGATTTGCAGCCCAATAGGCCTGACAAAGCGACTTACTTGGCAAATCACAAAAAAACTGGGCTAGCCATTTTCAGAAAGAAAAAAAACTACTGGGTTGGTCTGTGGTAAACATAAAAGAGAAGGCTGTCTAGACATGCCAGAGTGCCCCGCACAGCCCAGTTGACACCCTGCTTCCGTCTCAAAAACAAATTAGATAAGTGCCATAACAAATATGGCGATTCATAAAAATGCCACTGCAATTTCCAAACTTTGAAAAATGCCACTGCAATTTTTGCAAACTTTGGAAAACGCCACTGCAATTTGCAAACTTTGAAAAACGCCACTCCAGACTTCGAAAAATGCCACTAGGGATGGCATGAAATGGCATTTTTCAAAGTTTGGAAATTGCAATGGCATTTCTTAGAAACACCAGATTTGGAGTGGCATTTATCAAATTAACCCACCCTGCCAACAAATTCACATGCAAACCACTAGTATTACTATCTAATGACAGTACAAAAAGAGTAACAAGATAGTAGCAAACCATGTACCTTCTTAATGAACAACTCATAGTGCCACCAATTGGATATAAAGGTTTGGGAGAAAACATGCTCCTAATGTTGAACCAGTTGGACTTTTTGTGCAGTTCCACTAAACTCGAGCATCCCTATTTGCATAGCTATTGAAAGTGTGATTACTATAAAAGTGGCACTAGTTGAAGCATAGACTCACAAATATAAGCATTCCAATTTCTTAATGGGAAAAGGTAGCAAGACTGTTTCTAACCACCTTTTTGAAGGAATAAATAAGGCAACAGAGGCTGATGTCAGAAAGGCATATACAGTTCTTTCTGAAAGAATGATCGATTCCTGACCTTTCCTCTTCTTTTAAGCATATTTTGTGCAGTTCAACTAAAATAAAATGCCATCACCGCCTTGACAATTCAGTGACACTGTACAAAAGGAAATGACTTAACATTACATCATGATGTCAGGTTTGTAGTCGATAGTCATTAGAGACAAACTTACAGACCTCCTCCGATAACATAATGAACATTAATTTTAACAAAGGTGTGACTAGCTTTACCGGGATAATTTGAGTGAACTCTACACCCTCTGTTCCTTAATATAAGAGGTTTTTGCGGTTCAGTTTAAAGTACCCAAACGTCTACTAGTATTTAGAAAAACAGGTAGTAGTTTTCTTGAGCACATATCTGGGAAAGCTTGCCACCCTTTATTTATGTCCATACGCTAATGCAACACCATTCGAAATTTCGAATACTACAAATATACACTAATCAAGTGGCTAGTGCAACAGTAGAGTAGTTATTTTATTACAGGGTACAGTACAATGGTTTTACTGAACAGATTTCAATAAACTCTGGCACTGGAAGATTTCTATAAGAACTAACAATAAAAAATGTAAAGGTAACACGTTTCAGCATTGGTATACTAGCTGTGCATGAGCATTAAACCAAATACAAAAGTCTGAAGGTAACTAGCATTATTAACTAATGACAGTATAAAAAAATTGCAAACCATGTACCTCCAAGGTAAATATCATTGCGAACTCGGGGGGCCTTAAAAATTGCTATCCCAATCTTGATAATCGATCAAACATAAAAACTTGATTGAACGAATCAAGAGAACGACCGGAGGAGGAGGTGCCCACTCTTAACCATTCCTCTTGTCTTCATAATTTTTTATGCAGTTTAACCAAAATAAAATGACATCAGCGCCTTGGCATTTTGGTGACACTGTACAAAAAAATTAACTTATCTCATGAAAGTGAGGTATGTAATCTATAAGCATTAACAGTGCAAAAATCTGAAGGTAGTAACAAGTTTCATCGTTGGTATACTGGCTGTGCAACATCATTAGAATGCCTTAGTTGAAAAATCTTTAATACATCCACAATCAACAGCTAACCCTGAAATAATCAAGTGACATTAAATGGCATTGCTTAAATTTATCGGTGGCATTAGACTGAGTGCGGCATTAGTTAAATGTGGCATCACTTTAGCAGTAGCATTGCTTGACTTGACTGCTGGCGTTATACTAATAGCAAAAAAGTTAGACTAAGAGCATGTGAGGCCCATTCGGACAGTGGGCGCACCAGTACGATGTACCTCCACGGATGCATAGAGTGGTGAGGGAGGTATGGTTGCCCAGAGCAACAAATATCCAGGCAGCATATGTGGATTACGTCCCATTTTTGTTATGTTTAGCCACCTTTTTCCTATGTGAGGACAACAAACCGATCGACCTGGTCATTCTCTATTGCGTTGTCATGCCTTTCTACCCTTCTTCAACCAAGAGACACGAGACTTGTTCCTTAGCTACTGATTTTCCCCTTCTCAACCTAGATGCGGGTTCGATGCCTACTCTCTTGGACAGTACAGTCTCCCTTCCTTTCCTTATTCAACCCAGACATGGATTAGTCTGCATGAAGTAGGGTTTCCTTTAATAGTGCAAATTAAGGCTTTCGTCTGCGTGACCAGCAGAGCAGAGGATAGCAAATTGGGAAGATGGTGGAGTGGAAAAAGATCCACATGCAGTGACATGGCAGATGGGGCAATAGAACAAGGGTATGGTTCGAAAAGAGGTAGCATACATGAGGGTCGGCGGGAAGTGGCTTCGCTCGTGGTCATCGTCCTCCACACGCACTACGACAGCGAGCTTGGGGACGGAGGCCATCCCACGCGGGCGCTAGGTCTGAGAGGACGGCCTTGTCATCAGTGCGTGACCTCGCTCGCCGATGATGAGTGCGTCAACACTGCACGTCCTTTTCTTCCCCGGCGGATCTGTGACCACCGGTGAGGAGGGAGAGAGAGGCCGTCTTTTTTAGATCTGGAGAGAGGGTGATAGTGTGAGAAGCAAGTGGGCAGCCCTTAGCAAGAAAGCTCTGAAGCTCCAGCCTATATATCTTTTTTATACTACTAGTACTAGAGGTGGAGTAGTGGTAGAGTAGTTTATATTTTCTCTGCAAACAGTACCAGTTAGTCGTGCTTCAAAACTGAACGGCACGCCATTAAAAAATAAAGTCGAGAAATAATGTGGCACCTCAGGCCAACGTGGCCAGATCGCATTTTGCACGAGAAATTACACACGATGTTTCGTTGACATGTGGTCCCGTTCCAACATGTCAGTGAGATGACGACAAGTCCTTTCGTACAATTTCCGAAAGGACGTGTAGGCCGGGGCGCCTCTTCGTGTACCGTGGCAAACTGGCAACCATCCACCGTCTCTTCGCCTTTCCCTCTCGATTTGGAACTGTTGTCGCATGCTCTTCCTCCCTCCTCCATTTGCCTTCACCCTTCCTTCTACCATTGTTCGATCGTCTTCTCCATGGAGGGAACAAGCCGGAAACGACCCCGTTGTTCTTGCCCCGATCTGAAAGATGGCGTGGTGGGGGAACTCATTGATCGGTGCGATGTCATCACCTCGGCTAGCATGGCAGGTTCGTTCAAGCCCATTGTCGACTCAACTAATAACATCATTACAAGGAACCCAAGGGTCCAGGAGCGGTTTGATCTCCCTTATCTTCTTCGCTATAAGCCTGTTCGCATGGGCGCGGACGACGGAGGCCTCGCCTTGTGCAAGTTGATGCCGCTTGATAATGATACGTGTGATGTCAAGATGCCATCGCTTAAGGGTAAGTACTGGGCTGGCACAAATGGAGATTGGGTTGTTTATATAGGGTACAATTGCGAGTGGGAACTCGTGAATGTGTACACTCGTCAGCGGATTCCACTTCCAAAAATCTCCGAGTGCCCTGAGGTTGAGCACACAGATGATCTACGTACGTTCTAATACGATCATGGTGATTGTCGTCTACTGAAGATAGCAATTTGTTGAGTTCCCAACCACTCTTGGAATTACAAGAACTATCAAGTTGTTGCTATCTTCGACAAGCTTGTTGCCGTCCTTCGTGGTTCGACTGGATGGATATTGCTCAAAAATCAGTTTCTATACACGGATGTGTACTGTGATGCAATTAAATACAAGGATCTTGTGTTTGCTGCCACCACTCGTGGCACTGTTTTTGCATGGGATCCTCGTAGTTTCGGTACGTTTGTCTTCCACCGTAATTATAATTGTTTCATCCACATGCATGCGGGTTAGCAAGTTTCCCTTTACTAATTAACCTTCTTCTTGTGTTTCCAAGGTCCTGTGGACATTCCACCACCTATACTTGAAAAAAATTATAAGCAAGGGGGAGATGATGATGGTGATGATGACGAGCATGAGGAGGAGCAGAACTTATATACTCAGTGGCGCCTGGAAACTAATTCTGATGGATCACCTCTTCTTGTCTGTATACAGTGCACTCAGACTGTTACTACGGAGGAAGCAGGTGTTGTCTCCCATGGTCGCCCTCTCCTTACCTATTCCAACACCCGTTGCATGGTATTCAGGACGGATACTAGTGTGCTAGCGCAAACACCTTCTCCCTGGTTCAGTATTGATAGTCTTGGAATAAACTCGCTCTTCCTTGGACCAAACTATCCAATGATGGTGAAAGGCGATCCAGCTGCTGTTGACACAACGTTACTACCATTTATGAGAAGTAACTGTATCTATACCTCAGACATTTCGGTGGTTCCCTACCCTAGTCCTGATATAGGCCGCTTCAGCCTGGATGATCACTCCTGCGTTGCTCTCGATATTGACAATAGCTAGCCCTTCCCAGAGCACCTATGGTTCAAAGCAAGCGTTTCCAACGCCGAGGATTGGTTGAGTTGAAGTTCATTTCATTGCTTGTTATTTGTTGTGTGATGAAAACTTTAGTATTTGCTAGAATGTTTTGTTGGAAATAATCTATAATCCGACATGTATCCTCATTGTCGTTGTGTGTTGATGACTTGTTGTATTTAATAAATGGTACATTTCAGTTGTGAATGCATGTCATAGACTCAATTTATGAATGGTTTTCGAGTCACTTCTTAGAGTGTGAGTACCGTAGTAGTATAGCCAGCATCCGGTTAGTATATGAAGTTGCCACATCACATAGAGCCAACCTAATATTGGAGTATGCTACCCCTCCACCGGCACGCCGCTTCAAAAGGCGGAGGAAGTGAGAGGTCGCGTCACCTTGTGTCCAGATCTGAGATGCCACGTGTACCAGATGAATGACTCCAAGTTCGACCACCGTGAAGTTAGGTGCGAGCCTAGGAACACTGTTGGAGAGACCCCCCTCATAATTTTCCTACATTGGTCGTTTGATTCATAGGATAGAATGCTATAGGATTTTTTTTCCTATGTAATCATCTTTTAATTGGCAATCTAGCGTCCACTCCAACTTTTGTTTCACTTCCTTTGTTCCTACGAAGAGAGTACTTGCTCTAAATGATGTGCCGTTGCAAGAGCCGCCTATATTTATTAACCATGCTCTAAAAAGGTGGACCAGCTTTGGCTATAGTAGTACTGTACTAGGTTTGTAGGTGACCTTGCGCTTGGCTCTTCTCCTCTTCCAGAAGTCGAACAATAATGATGGTACTACAGTAGTACTTCTGGCAATCTGACACCAAATGAACTGCTGCACGTCCACTGCTTGTAAGCAAAAGTTTCTCCTCGTGCTGCGAGCCACTCCGCACGCGTTGGCGAGGGAGAAGGCGTAGTAAGAAAGCTTCTCGTCGTTCTGCGAGTTGACGGGACACATCAAAGTTATTTACTAGTACTCTTGGAGTAAACTCGCTCTTGGAGTAAACTCGCTCTTCCTTGGACAAAACTATCCAATGATGGTGAAAGCCGATCCAGCTGCTGTTGACACAACGTTACTACCATTAATGAGAAGCAACTGTATCTATACCTCGGACATTTCGGTGGTTAGCTACCCTGGTCGTGATATAGTAGGCCGCTTCAGCCTAGATGGTCAGTCCTGCGTTGGCCTCAAGATTTACAATAGCTGGCCCTTCCCAGAGAATCACTTGTGGTTCAAAGCAAGTGTTTCCAACACCAAGGATTGGTTGAGTTGAAGTTCATTTCATTGCTTGTTATTTGTTGTGTGATGAAAACTTTAGTATTTATAATCTATCCTCGCTGTTGTTGTGGGTTGATGACCTGTTCTATGTAATAAAATGATATGCCTGTGATAAACTTACTAAATTTATGAATGGCTATCGAGTCGCTTCTCTGAGTGGGTGCAGCGACGAGGCAAAAAAATATTTTCCGAATACACAATTGTACGTGCATTGCAACAGGTTATCGGATGAGGCCAATCAACAATAGTACACTATTTGTAATAGCTTCACATGCTGCACTATCTCTACGTCTACGTATGTAATACAACAATTTTTAAACTTGAGACCAGCCACCCATCCTCACAAAGAACACTTTTTAACCTAGCACAGACTCCAGGAAATTTGGCCACAGTGTGAGGTGGGCCATATGTTAATGTGTTCGATGTACGTAACCAGCACCTCGAATCCTCGATACTACTACTATAAGTAGTACTAGGAGTAGTAGGGTGGCATGGGCCAGAACAAGCATTCACGTCCAGGAGTACGGCACATACCACCAGCGCGACTTCCATCTGACACCATATTTCTTGGAGTCTGTGCTACAGCAATCTCTTCAACCTAGTCGTTTCTCTAACTCAGCCATCGCGCGGCGGGCGAGGTGGGGGTTTCCCGATAGTCGGTTTCCTCAACTGGGGTCCCACTTGTAAGGCCAACTCCAACCCACGACCCCAAACGGACCTCTGTTTTGCCCGGATTCTGTCCGTTTGGGTAGGGCAATGCGGTCGTGTTCGGGCCATTTCTCGGATGCGGTGGTCGTGCGCCGAACGCGCGACCGCATCCCGGCCGCGTACATTTTTCATTGCAAACACATCTTTTTTTCATTATTCATTTTTTGGTACATGGAAATACATCACCAAAATTTTGACTAGAAAAGAAAGACCAAAGAAAACAAGAACCACAAGAATACATTTTAGAAGATATCCAACTTCCATAACTGCTCCTGTAAGTTGGATTAGTGCCTTCTCGATGCATTCATTGTTGATCTGCGGAGGCTCGATCTTGCCTGCTTCTTTCTTCTTCGAGTGTAAAGAAGTAGACGTGTCTAGCCTCTATTCTATCAACAAGTGCACTAGTCTCATCTCTAGCCTCTATGCTAGCTAAAAGTGCTAGAACATCTACTAAATTGTGCTCTGTCAATATATCATTGTACTATTCTTCCCAATAGCAAAACTTGCATCCATTCTACACAATAAAATTTTAAGTTAGCACAACTAGTCTAATCCAAGAGCACAACCGAAGATTTGGTCGAGTTCTTCCTCCTTTTGCCGACACGTGGGACATCCAGCATCCAGGTCGTGTCATGCAAGAAAATAGAGTGGTAGGTGAAGCCACGTGATGTGCATCTTGGGTTAAACTGTAAATAGAATCTTACTACTCTTGAGTAACTCCAAAAGCGGCCACCGAAGATCTTTATTGGATTTGTTTTTCATCACCAACACGTCGAGGTGAAAGATGTGCAGGTTCAGTGGGTCCTCTTGCGTTTTCACTGACATGTGGGACCGCATATGAGCAAACAGACGATGGGCCCCGCGCGTGTGCTGGCTGGCTGAGAAGAGAGATAGAGGAGGTCCGAGCACGGACTCCAGGAAATTTGTTCTACGTACTCGATATAGTGGAGTAACCAGCACCTCGATATAGTGGGGTGGCATGGGCCATAACTAGCATTCATGTCTAGCAGTACGGCACACGCCACCCACACGAGTCCCATCCGACACCAATTTTCTTGGAGTCCGTGCTAGCCACAACCATCTCTTCTCCCTCCTGTTTTCTCAGCCATCGCGCGGTGGGCGGGGTGGGGGTTTGCCGATAGTCGGTTTGCTCAACTGCGGTCCCACTTGTAAGTGAAAATGCAACACAGCACGCATTCCCCCTTGAGCGGCGTGCCGGACAAACCGTGTGGGGGTGCGACGCGAACACGGCAGGCTTTTCCTTTTGAACTTGTAACTTGTAAAATTTGGTTCTGCTCCATGGGGCGACCGATAGATAGAAATAATGATTTTCCCTAGAGTAATGAGAAGTTTGGTTCTGGCACGGTTCATGCATGGAGTATGTAGGAAAATTATGAAGTTGATGCGAAAGGTAAGATAATTACTAGTAGTACCATATACTACTACACGGATTTCACGGAAAGATAAAGATACATACGGATCCATCAATGACATCCTCACGCCCTTGTGCACCGGGTCACCAACCGACGTGTGAGGAGCAGTGGCGTTGGCGGAAAGCTCAACGTGCTTCTAAACAATGCCGTCGAAGGTTGCCCTGCGGTCCAAGAAGGCCAGCGTCCTATCGTACTCCTCTTGCATGTAGTAGTCCTTGTGGACGATTTGCGCATAGACGTGGGTGATTATGTCGACGGTGTCTTGCTGCGCGAGGCGCTGCCCGGCGAGCGCGACCTCGAGGTGGACATTCTCCGGCGCGACGGCGGGCAGTCGCAGGGCCACAAGTGCGTCGAAGAGCTTGTCACCATAGAGGCTGTTGAGGGTGGCAGGCATCGCAGAGCCTGGGCGCGTGGGCTGGAGGCGTACGTCAAGGTCGTCTGCGAGCTTCTTGATGACGGTGAACTTGTCGAGGAAGCCGACGAGGACCTCGTCGAACAAGGAGACGAAGCTGTCGTCCAAGCGGCCCCTTGCCCTGGCGGCCTCAAGCACTACCTGGAGACATTCCTCGGTGCCAGGATGCAGGCCGGCGTCGTGGACCATCTGGCACAGCTGGCTGATGCTCACGCTCATCGCCTCCATGGGTCTAGCTTCTAGTCAACTGATCTTGCGATTGAAGTGATCACTCTTGCCCTTAGGTGCGTAGGTGCGTAGGATTTCGTAGATTGGACTGGTGGGAGCCTTTATATGAGAAGTGCAGACTGCGTTGAATTCACGTGCGTGTTGGCCATCTACTCCTCGCCCCTCTACTGCACCTGCCTTTGGTTATATGACAGGTTAGCCAGCCACCCGTTGGACCCACGTGTCATACACCCAAAGGCAGGTGCAGTAAGTCAATGAAGCTGCGTCCCCCTCCGTGCCCGTGCATGCTTTCAATGACTTGAGACTACCAAACATCACATGCGTTGGTTAGTTCATTGCATGTAATCCTATTAAGTAGCAAAAAGACATTAAGTTACCTCGCCGATAGGAATAAAACAATACACCATGTATTTATTTACAGAGGGAGTATAGCCAGCATCCGGTTAGTATATGAAGTTGCCACATCACATAGAGCCAACCTAATATTGGAGTATGCTAGCCCTCCACTGGCGCGCCACTTCAAATGGTGGAGGAAGTGAGAGGTCGCATCACCTTGTGTCCAGATCTGAGATGCCACGTGTACCAGATGAATGACTCCAAGTTCGACCACCGTGATGCGAGGTGCGAGCCAAGGAACACTGTTGGAGAGACCCCCCCTCATAATTTTCCTACATTGTCGACGACGAGGTGCCTATGGTGACTTCGTAAATTTTCAAGATGATAGTGTCGTGCGTGTGTGCGTTCATAGGGGTGAGTGTATGCGCGTGTATATGAGCGCTTGCGTCTGTACTGTGTAAAAAACGTAAATGCGTGTCAAAAAGAGACTAGTCAGTATACTCAATATTGTGCACCTTGGAGAGGAAAATGATAGAACTAGTACGTATTTATTTACGGTGCAGATTCACTCATTTTGCTCCATATGTACTCCATCTCGGTGTAGTCTAGTCACTTGTTGAAATCTCTAGAAGGGCAAATACTCCTTTCTGGTTTACAGGGCTATACTAGCAAGTAGTTGTACGTACTAGTACAATAGTGGGCTCACATAGCAATTTTGTCTCATGCAAGAGCCTGGCTATATGCGTGCTCCAATGTTCGCAACTGCAACGTTCGGTTTGCGCTTGGCTCTTCGCCTCTTCGAGAAAACGAACAATGATGTTACTACTACTGCTTCTACAGTGTTGAATCCACTGTTGCATGTCTGTCCACCGTGAGCGGGACGGATAGCTTGTTGTAGAAGTACTACTAAGCAAAAGACTTTCCTCGTTTGCGAGCAACCGCGCGCATGGGTGAGGGAGAAGGCGTGTAGTAAAATCAAGCTTCTCCTCGTTGTACGAGTTAACGCAACACATAATAGCACTGGCCCCACATGCTTGCCTCTAAACATGGCTGAAAGACCCGCAGTGTACAATATATTTGCTGCAACCTCTAACATTTACCCACCACAAATTAAAATATATGTGGCCGTATGCATCGTTCTGATGCAGAGGCTGGGGAGTCCCCCCTTTTCGAAAAAAAACAAATTAAAATATATATTCCTGTCTTGACCAGATGAGCGTGCAAACTACAATCACCAGGGTGTCAGGTAGGGCCAGAACACTATTTTATTTTTTTTAAACTTCAAGGCGGCCACATAGCATGGAGCCGACCCCAACGATTTTAAACTTACATGCATGGTACACGCTATCCTATACTACTCTACACATGAAACTGCCACACGAGCGTCCGGGCTGCGCTTGGCTCTTCGCCTCTTCGGGAAGTCGAACAATGATGGAGTACTACTGCACTGGAGGAGTACTACAGTACGCTTCTGGCCATCTGAGAATGATTGAACTGCTGCATGTCCACCGCGTGCGAGAGGGAGAGCGTGTAGCGAAAGCTTCTCCTAGTCTTGCCAGCCACCACACTCATGGGCGAGGGAGGGACGCTCCTGCCTTTGCGTGTATGACAGGTGGGCCCAACAGGTGTGTGGCCAACCTGTCATACAGCCAAAGGCAGGTGCAGTTAAGTCCGCGAGGGAGAGGATAATCAAACTTCTCGTTGATGTACGAGTTGAGGTGACACATCAAAGCACTGCACTCGATATATTTCAATAATTTGCGTTTACCGATGCATTAATTATAACGCATGCATGCATGTCATGACTCTCCTTTTGATACTTGCATGTGTTGATTTAATGCACCTTGAAGTAGTATAAAATATGTAATGGTAAAGCTTTGTAATACCCCGGCCCAAGTCGAGAGATGGTTGTGCACGAGGAGGGCGAGATCATGCAGACCGAACAGGACCCGACGATGGAGCTCTCTAAGGTCTTGATGGACCTCACTGTGCTCCACTGCCCCTTGTGCCTCCGCCCCTTGAATTGTGGTTTCTCAACGAGTTGTGCTGAACCTCTGGTGAATTGTGGTGGTTTTCAGTAATGAAAATCGGAAGGGGCAAGCCCTTCTTTGATCAAAAAAAAATTAATCGTCCTTATATATTCATCAGTCTTGCTGTAAGTCGCAGTAGATGCTATATAGGTCCGTCGGATCTTACATCAAGATCCGTGCTTTCAGATTTTATTTTTTCTCTCTTAAATCTTAGTCGTGTGAGACATAGCCACACCATTAAACAGAGGCTCGGGTGCCATTAATGGAGACCTTGGGAGAGAGGTGGACGGCAGATGGAGGTCAAAGGGCTCTCCTCCCGATAAGCACGCGCAGGGGTCTGATCGCACACCTCTCGTACTCAAATAGCTACCCTGCACAGCGCCTCCTAGCTAATAAAAAATGGGGACGTGTGGCGGCACGTAAATGGTACTAGTAAGTAGAACGCCCACGGTTTCAATAATACTTGTGTTTCCGATTGTAACGTGACAGCACTTGTTCCAAAATGACTTTGTTGATTGTTAATGTGTGCGCCTTCGCAAATCGGACTGCAAATTTACCACAGCATGTTCGTGCCATGTCATGGCACCAAGCCAAGTTTCATTATTTTCATGCGTGTTTTGGATTTACAGGAATTAAAAAACTAAGTTTCTCAATATTTCCAACCCAGCCACGACGCCCAGAATTTTGAATTTCATTCCCATTTCTTGCATGGAACCTAGAAATTTACCCGAGGACACACATGTGATTTTTCAACCAACTTTGGTGCACTGGAACATGTGCTTGTATTTCAAATTTGAATTATGCACACAAAGGTGACACGTTCCCTCCCAGAACCACGAGCCTTCTTGAGAGAAGCTCCGATTTGCAAGAAGCTTATACCAAAATTTGTTCCTATTCGGCCAATTTGTTTTACCACGGCATGGTACTACCATGACATGACACCATGCCAAGTTTCATGATTTTAAAACCAAGTTTCTCAATGTTCTTGACCGAGCCACGATGCCCAGATGTTTGAATTTTATTCTCATTTTTTGCATGGGACCTACTCCCTCCTTCCATATATATAGGGCCTAATGTGTTTTTCAAGACAGCCTTTGACTATTGACAAGATTAATAGCACATGAGATGTATACTATGAAAATTATATTATTGGAAGCTCCTTTGACATACAAATTTGAAGGTATGCTTTGTGGAAGTTGCATGTCATATATTATTCCTCTAACGTTTGGTCAAAGTTGGCCTCGAAAAACGCATTAGGACCTATATAGATGGAAGGAGGGAGTAGAAATTCACCCGAGGACACAAATGTGATTTTTCAACCAACTTTGGTGCACGGGAGCATGTGCTTGTAGTTCAAATTTGAATTATGCACATTAAATGACCAAAAACTCAATTAATGTGTAAATAAGGCCAAACGAAGCCGGAATAATTCCAAAATTTAACAGGGCACTCATGTAGTTCTATGTTGCCTTTGTAAATAAACTCAAGGGGGACAACGTATATCGTTTCGCACTCAAAGGTGGCACGTTCCCTCTCAGAACCACGAGCCTTCTTGAGAGAAGTTCGGTTTGCAAGAAGCTTATACCACAATCTGTTCCTATTCGGCCAATTTTTTTACCACAACATGGTAGTACCATGACATGACATCCATGCCAAGTTTCATGATTTTTAGAGGTGTTTTGGATTTACAAGAATTTTAAAACCAAGTTTCTCAATGTTCTCGGCCGAGCCACGATGCCCAGATGTTTTAATTTTATTCTCATTTCTTGCATGGGACCTAGAAATTCACCCGAGGACACAAATGTGAATTTTGAACCAACTTTGGTGCACGAGAGCATGTGCTTGTAGTTCAAATATGACTTATGCACATTAAATGACCAGAAACTCAATTAATGTATAAAAAACGACAAACGAACCCGGAATAATTCCAAAATTTAACAGGGCACTAATGTAGTTCTATGTTGCCTTTGTTAAGAAACTCAAGGGGGGGCAGCGTATATCATTTCACACTCAAAGGTGGCACGTTCCCTCTTAGAACCACGAGCTTCCAAATCGGCCCAATTTTTTACCACAACATGTTAGTGCCATGACATGACACCATGCCAAGTTTCATGATTTCCAGGCGAGTTTTGGATTTACATGAATTTAAAATCAAAGTTTCTCGATGTTCTCGGCCAAGTCATGATGCCCAGATGTTTGAATTTCATTCTCATTTCTTCCATGGGACCTAGAAATTCAACCAAGGACACACATGTGATTTTTCAACCCACTTTGGTGCACCGGAGCATGTGCATGCAATTCATATTTATATTATGCACATTAAAAGTCCAGAAACTCAATTAATGTATAAAAACCCGAAATAATTCCAAAATTTAACAGGGCACTCATATAGTTCTATGTTGCCTCTGTAATAAAATCAGGGGGGAGGCAGCGTATATCGTTTCGCACACAAAGGTGACACGTTCCCTCTCGGAACCACGAGGCTTGTTGAGAGAATCTCCGGTTTTGCAAGAGGCTTATACCAAAACTTGTCCCAATTCAGCCAAAAATTATACGTATGAAAACAGGGTTTAGATTATCCCAAACATCTCGCTACCTAGACCAATAATGTACTATGATTTGAATTCAACATAAAATGGATACAAATAATCGAATAGGAGAGCGTATGGTACATGTAGTTCATAGTGAAATATGATTACTGCTATATGTATGTTTTTTGTTATCAAGATAATATTTAAATTATTGTATAACTTGACAACAATCGTATTCAAATAAGGAAAATTGATTCAAATTTAGTCCATATGGTAGACGACAATATATATGTTCACATGGTGGAGTAAAATGTTCATATATGATGGAAGATCAAAATGTACGACTACATCAATTATAAACTGCAAGGTCACCTAACGATATATTTGAATTCAACATAACGTGGATTCAAAAATTGAAATTCGAGATCATGGCATCTATAATCATATAAAAAGGGACATTACTCTTTCTTTGGTGGGAATTGATTCGTTTTTTGTTGTTGTTGAGGGAAGTGCGAATCGATTTGGTACTGTGCAGGGTAATCTTGTTCTCCCGATTTTTTTACATTTTTCTTGTAGTTTTTTCAATGGCATCTATAGCAATATAGTAAAAGGGGACATGACTCTCTTGTGTCTTGTATGAATTGTTTTTTTACACGTTATGTTTGTTCTGCCGAACAAGGAATCCGCACCGTGTTATCCCGAAATTTTCAAGCTCGAGTATCTTTTGTCTCACCTGCTTTGAAACTCCCGCTTCTTCAACCCGCGCCGCGCCTTGTTATCCCGAAATTTGGACGCGCGCGAGAACTCCCTCCTCATCCGAAATCGCTCCCGCAGCCCAGACACGCGAAAACCCCCTTCTACCCCTCAGCTGGAAATGAAGCTCCACGTCGCGGTGTCAAAACCGGTGGGGGTACGCTGGTAACTTACCCTACATTTCTGACAAGCGCGTCCCTAAGCTTGGCTCCCCCTCCCCCTTCGCCCCCCATTCGTACACCAAGGCTGCCAAAACTCACGAAACCCCATGCTCCTCCGTCGACCTCCCGACCGCCGCGCAGCCGGAGACTCTTCCCCGACTACATCGTCCACCGCAACAGCTCGCTGTCCCTCATCCACCGCACCGGATGAGGATCCGTTGTCGATCTCGTCGTCCCGCCGGATCAGCCGCCCCGTCCTCCACCTCCAAGGAGCTGCCCCGATGTTCGCCTCGTCTATCGCGCCACCTCAATCCCCACAGCGCCGTCTTGACCTGCCCCACCGAACCGCAGCACCCTCACCAATTCCTCCGATGAAGCCGAGGCCAACTCGGCGCCACCAAGGAGGTTCTGCACTCACCGCTGCATTTTATCTTTTATTCGATCTCACGGGGCTGCCGGTGCTCGATACCGAGCAGACATGGCGTGTCTCCATCAACGGCGCCGTCGCCGGCCACATCATCCACGACGTCTCTCCCCCATGTCGTTGCTTCCTCGGCGGCGACTTCCACAACGGCACTAGCTGTAGCTGCTCCGGCTCTCACTCGCGCTGCGGCTCTGTTCTTGCTGTCGGTCGCGCTGCTGCACTGCTCCTGCTTTCGTCCGTGCTGCTGCTCTGCTCTTGCTCTCGCTTGCGCTGCTGTTGCTGCTGCACGACCTCCGGCAGCTACAGGAGTTGCTGCTTTAGCACTCGCTCGCGGTGCTACTGCACGACTTGCTCTCTGCTAGTGCGTTCCCTGCTCGAGCGTCTGCTGATTTAGATCACTGCTTCTCTACTACTAGTGCTCGAACGCCCTAAACATCTATTGCAATGCTCTGTTACTAGTTCAATCAGTTTCGATAGTAAAATTCAGTTTCGACTGTGAAGTTCATTATCTTCAGTTAAATTCAGAGTGAACAGTACTTACAACATCTGTCGGAGCAGCCGTGGCGCGGCTGATGCGTTTTACATCTAGCACTTTTTGGTGATGTATTTTACATCATCTATTGCACATGATATTAGGGTCCCACTTCAGATTAATGTTGTCTGTCTTGTCATGCTTCAGCCTCGTCGCTGTACACCTTAGCGGAGCTGCTCCAACGACGGAACCGTCCATCACAGCGGAGCAGTACCCTCGGCGCCATTTCCAGAGGCCTCAGATCTTCTTCCCCGCCTCCGACAGTCACACCAGCATCATCACCATCCTCCACGTCCAACCCAATGATGCTGAGGTCCACAAGGCTATGCCAAAGAGGTTGTACACTCGTCGCATCACTTTGTTTCTCCATTCCTCTGTTCTTCCAATTCATGTGAGCCAAACACCCAGGTTGACTGAAATCTTATGTTTCCAAATGCTCTGTTTTGCACGTGCATTCCTATCCTATTCCTGTGTTTTTTCTATCCCTGCGTTTATAGAATCCTCCAATTCTAAGGAGCCCTTACAGATTTACTTCAATTTGAGATAGGCATCAAAGAAAACTCTGTGTGTTATGTCCTGATCCTGCCGTGCCGTCATCCACCCCACCTGAGGTGCACCATCGACAGAAGCGTTCACTGCAGCAGAGATCCCCCCCGCAGACTTCCTTTCGCCGCCTCAGATCATCTTCCTCGTTGCCGGCAGCCACGCCAACTGCATTACCATCATCGACTGAGCAGATGAACCTGAGGACTACACAGTTCCGGAAGAGAGGTCGCAGTCTTTCGTGTTAGCTTACGTTATACATCGGTTATTATTACCTGCTACTTTATCGTTCAATCTTGAGTTTTGAATTGCCCATGGGTCTCATATCGAGCCAGCAACGAATAGTATCTGTCTACTATCTGGTTCATCTGGGGTCTTCTATGTGGTTCATGTTGGGTGGGCAACAAACAATAGATGATCCATTGTCTATCTTTTTAAACTGAAGCTATAATATACCTGCTATCATTAGTTTTGGATCCATCCACTCGTTTGCTACCATCAGTCTTGATTTTTGCATGCACCCCTTAGGCCTTACAAAATTTAAATATTTTTTTATGATGCATGTCAGATATTGTACACAATCGTACTGAACATGTAGAGAAAAAGACAAGACCGTTGCGTGCGAATATAATGTCATGCAGACGCCGCTCCATGGTGGGCGCAGTGCCCCCCTCCTGCATTTCCAGATTGTATTCCAGAGGAAGATAACTGTTCAGATGGAGATTCAAAAGGAGCTGACCACGCCTGTTTACCACCTGAGTTGTTTGCTCTAACCTGGCATGCTGATGTTGGTCATATCATGCATATGGCGCCTTGCATTGCTTACATTATACATCTTATATGTCATCAGCTTACTTTAGATTTGCTTTGTGTGAATGCCACCTGTTTGGTTTCTATATCATACTCCCACCATTCCTAAATATTTGTCTTTTTAGAGATTTCAACAAGTGACTACATACGAAACAAAATGAGTGAATCTACACTCTAAAATATGTCTATATACATCCGTATGTGGTAGTCCATTTGAAATCTCTAAAGAGACAAATATTTAGGAATGGAGGGAGTATATGGGAATTATGCAATGCCATCTTCTTTAGCCAGGCATCATATACGTGAATCATGCAATGCCATCCTGTTTAGCCAGTCATCGTATATGTGAATTGTATTGTGCCATATTTTTTTCCATAATGTATTCCATTTGTCAACAATGTTTATACATTCATCTACACTTCCTGTGCATCAGCCATTTGAGTCGTTCATGGGAAAATCTGGAGTGAAAACAAGGTCTTCTGAGCAGTCAGTGCTACCTGTCGATGCAGATTTCTTGCTGGTTACAGATAGCTCCTCAGAGGAGGATTCAGAGAGAGATGACCAGTCGTATTCCCCCCCCCCCGAGGTGCATGCTCTAACTTGGCTGGGTTATATTGCTCATATCATGCCTATGGTGTCTTGCATTGCCATGCCATCTGCTTAGATTAGACATGCTTTGTGTGAATGCCTCCTGTTTGCTTTCTATATCAGATATGTGAATTATGCAATGCCGTGTTTTTCAGCCAGTTATCATATATGTGAATTATGCACCGCCATGGAGCCAGGCATCATATATGTGAATTATCTCATGCCATATTTTTTCATTACGTATTCCATTTGTCGACAATCTGTGTATATTGAACTACTCTTCATGTGTATCAGCCATTTGAGCCGGTTATGGAAAAATCTGGAGTGAAAACAAGGTCTTCAGAGCAGGCAATGGTACCTGTTGAAGCATATATCTCGATGGTTACAGGGAGCTCCTCAGAGGAGGATTCAGAGACAGATGACCGGTCCTATATCCCACCTGAGGTGTATGCTCTATGTTGCAATGTTTATATTTCTCATATGATGCATATGGTGTCTTGCATTGCTTAGTTTAGACATCATATGCACAATATTGAATTCTATCTGCTTAGTTTAGAGATCATCCATGCGAGTGCCAGCTACTTAGTATATGAATCAATTATGTCAATTATATCATGCCATCCTGTATACTTAGACAACATGTATGTGAATTATTTCATCCCAACCTATTTTAGAAAGACATCATATAGTTTTGTCATGTCATCCTGTTTAGGTACTCATCATATGTTGAATTATGCCATTATATCCTGTTAAGTTATCCATCATATATTTGAAACTGTGTCATGCTATCCTGTTTAGTTAGGCATCATATATGTGAAATTGTGTCATGCTGTCCTGTTTGGTTAGACAACATATATGTGAATTACCACATCTGTCTATCATACAATGTCTGTACGTTCAATTTCTTTTCTTGTTTATCAGCCATTTGAATTGGAGGGGGTGATGGCAGTATCTAAGGGAGCAAAAACGCGTTCTTCACAAAAGAAAGTGCTACCCGTCGATGCAGATAGAACCATGGTTGTACTGGCCCACAAACTAGCCCCACCACACATAATCGAGACTCTTCCAGATTGCACACTTACACCGTTGGGCAGAGAACCAGCTACAACCCATCTAACCGCAACCCCAGCGGATAGTAACCCACTTATAGTTGACAAAGCACCATGTCCACCACAGAGTACCCCCACACGAGCAGTTTGTAAAGCTACTGCAGTGCCCAAAGCACGAAGACCACCACAGCTAACCCAAACTCCACGTTTAAAGCAGAAGAGCAACTGTTCTCAGGTCAAATTCCATAGCTATGGTCCATACTCCTTTGTTGTTGCATCACTGTATTTACTCATACCAACTACTTTCGAATTTGAAGGATCCAATTGAAATTCCAATGGCGCAACAGGTATGTTTTAAACCTATTTCTTTAACTGGATTGCTATTCTAACTTGTTGCTCTATGTTGATTTCAGTTTAAGTTGTATAAATAATTATGTTCTCATGTGATGCACATTACAAGTGTTGCCAATGTTGTGTAGTTTCTCACACTTATATTCTGTCTATGCTGCTATGTCTTAAAAATATATGAGTTGAGCTGTGTCTCTATCTTGATTAGGGAACATAAACTAGAATGATATGGACAATACAGTGACCATAGGACATAGATATATGTTTGTTTCATGCTGTTATCCTGTCCACCTTACTACTGAACCGGTTTACCAAAATGAGTTTCGTATACTACAAGCTAAACCTGTGATGTGTCTGCTTGTTTCTCTTGTAGTATGCAAATAGAATATTGGAGAAGAGCACCCCACTATGCAATGGTAGAGAAAGTAATGCAGATAAGGTTCAAGATAGTGAGACAACCCTGTTGGTCTCCAAGAAAGGTGATAAAAACGATCTTCTAGACAGTGAGAAAACCCCACAGTCCTGCCTTGATGTAGTGTTCGAGTTACTGGCCAGTACCGCTGGCACAAGCTCTTCGAACTCGCTGCCTGAATCACTTTGGCTTCTTCAGTCTCAGCTACAAGCTGAAAGGCATCAGTCAGCTGTGCTGCGGCAAGAAGCCGAAGGACTGAGGAAGTCCCTGCAGAATTCAGATGCGTACTTTCTTGTGCAACCGCAAGCGCTGGAGGATTTAAGCGCCAAACAAGAGAAAGTTAATAAGCTTGCTAAGCATCTTGCCAGCATTATGGGTACCCAGGATATTGTTTCTTGAACTCTTCTGAAGTGGTTTCAGTTCTGGACTTGTTTTGCTGCGGCGTTTATATGCTGCTTTGTTCCCTATATTTGCACTGGTGGCGAACTTTAATGCCCAATGGATGTAATATGTGTAATAGCCGTGATAGCCTAGCATAAGTTGCTTGCTTATTTATTTCCTTGTTGTCTTGTTTATTTGTTTTCTTGTAGTCAGTGCAGTTCTTTTTCCACGGTTTGCTAGTGGCTGCAATAACCTATTTTTTAAAACTAGGCCACAATAACCATGGGCTAATATTTACTGTAGTGACACTGGGCCTCCTACGGGCCGTAGAAACAGTGGGCCTTCTACGGGCCGTAGAAACAGTACGCCTTCTACGGGCCGTAGAAACAATGGGCCTTCTACGGGCCGTAGAAACAATGGGCCTTCTACGGGCCGTATCATCAATGGGCCTTATACGGGCCGTATGATCGATTGGCCAAACATGGGCCAATAACAGGCCGCATTATGGCCGTAAACGGGCTAGAGTTGGAATCGTCCGTTCATGGGCCGACCATAACGGGCCATCGTTAATAGGCCGTATTTGATGACGCTATGAAAACGGCCTAACGTATTAACAGACCACAAACGGGCCGACTGTAACCACGGGCTGAATTTGGCCCACAAGCAGAAAATGACAGTAACAGGCCGTAAGTAAACGAATGCTGGAAATGAGCCCAATAATAGATGGGCTCTGAGAAGGCCGAAAGATAACATGGGCTGGAAACGGCCCAACGGAATAACGGGTCGTTAATGGGTATAAAGTGATACACTGTTCATTACGGGCCAGTTTCACCACGGGCCGTTAATGGGTGTAAAGTGATACACTGTACGTTACGGGCCAGTTTCACCACGGGCCGTTAATAGGCCAAGAGTTACATAGGGCCTCATATGGGCCGAAAGACGTCATGGGCCATACATGGGCCAGAAGTGAAAACGGGCTGGAATCATATTGGATGGCCCAGATGACGCTACTGGGCCTAATTCGGATAGGGCGTAACGGGCCTTGGGTTAGTGGGCTGTAAATGGGCTATATGCGAACAGGCCATTAACAGGCTTTCCATGGGCCGGCCCGCCACCTTTTGACCAAGTCAAACGGGCCGGCCTTTTCACAGGAATGGGCCTCTGTTGGGCCGTGCCACGTGTCGACGTATCATAGGCGCCTTCTGTCCAATGAGTGGATGACATCTGTCCCAACGATGAGCCGACATGTGTTTCCTCCAGCCAATGATGATTTTACACGTGGAAAAACCCCATTGGTCGAGGCTTTTAACAGGTTATCGGATCGAAAACCCGACCTGATAGCTTAACGGCGTTCCGTTACGGTGGATGCCACGTGTTAGTCACCCTTGACGAAAGCACTTCTGTGATGCGCGATTTATCGTCATGGAAGTGGACACTTCCGTGATGATAATTTTGGTAATGTCATGGAACAATTCTACGACAGCACAGGTATGACTATCTTGATTCTGTCATAAATTTGTCATGGATGTACATGCATGACAAAAACGCGACCTACTGTGACAAACACGTATCATCACGAAAGTGTATTTTTTTTGTAGTGACAACCGGTGAATGCGGGAAACCCCTGCTAGGGCACCAGGGCGGTACTTCCGGTGGCGCACCCGGTAGTACCGGTCTATCGGAATAAACCGAAACTACCACTCCACCATCGCTCGACTACCGCACCACATACAGAAGGTATACCCCTCAGGCTGGTAGTTGGAGCGGAGGTTGGGCCGGATCTACTGCTGGGCTAGCAGTCCCTAGGTGGTGGAGTCCGAGGCGGTACTACCGCCCTGAACATCAGTAGTACCGGTTTATCAAGACAAACCGGAACTACCGTTCCACCACTGGTCTACCAGCGTACCCGGTACAGAAGGGAGTCACCCCTGAGTAGTACTTGGAGCGGTGGTGAGGCCGGAACTACCGGCCAGCGGTACAACCGCTCACAGGAGCGGTACTACCGCCATGGGCAGAACTGCACAGGACAGAGGACTTTGGGGAACCTCTCTCTCCTCGAACGAAGGGTATATGGTGGGTGCAGAGAATGTGTACGTGAAGTGATTCGCCCAATACCTTCCGGTTTGGATTCCCTCTTAATAGTACGGATATCCTACGACCAAAGGAATAAAAACGTCGGAAACTCCGTCTTCGATCTTTTCCGCATAGAGGGAAAGCCTAACCGTCTTGCGCCACACAATGTGTACCCAAGAAAACTATGGCGCACGATTAGTCCACACGTGTGTTGTCATCATCACCAAAACTCTTAGGCAGAAGATGCCCTTACAATCTCCCCCCTTTTTGGTGGATGATGACAACCACACGAGAAGCCCGAGAGTTCTAGAAAATAAGGAAGGGGCTCCCCCTGAGTGTGAGCACTATTTAGAGTTTACTTTTGGAATGCAAAGTGCGCCCACTAGGATCAATGCTCCCCCTGGATTTTATAGACCGACGGGAGACAACAAAACAAACACAAAAAGACATAAAGCAGTAGAGACAAGGATAAGGGCACCAACAACACACAAACTCTACTGATAGAAGAGTGCATAGATAAATAGATAAGGGACGCATGTCTTACACCATGCACGAGATCACAACACAGGATAAGTCCACAAGACACTAGAAAGAGCAATCGCAAATAAACTCACAAGACCAACTGGAAATAAACCCCCCATGCAACTCCCGTGACCTAATGGAGCTCTCTCCCCCTTTGGCATCAAGACACCAAAAAGGAAAAGAGTGAAGCTAGCACCCCGGGGCTCAGTAGACCTCCTCGCTAGTAGGCGCAGAGTTGTCGGAAGCATCATCATCAACATCATCGTCAGGCTCCTCCGCCTCCTCAGACTCCTCAGACCCCGCAGTAGCCGCCTCAGGACCACGGACAGAAGAGGTAGTAGGCGCTTCATCTGACCACTGACAGTTCTCCAAGCACCACGTATCCTCGGGAGTGATGGACTTCTCGGAGCCACTCTTCACATCTGGCACATTGAGGTGCCTCATCAACTGAATCTGCCTGCGACGCGCCATCTTCTCAGCAACATGGGCCTTGTAGAGCTTCTTCTGAATATGAGTCTGCAAGCAAAAGGTCTTCTTGATCTTGGAAGTCAGCTTCTCAAACCACGTGGGCTGGGCCCCAGGCTCCAACTCAAAGTCCTCATCGTCCGAGGTAGCAAACACGTCCTCCTGATTGCCCAGAGAAAAGCAAGGAGTCTTATACTTCTTCTTCCTCGGCTCCTTAACCTCATGCTCCGTGAGGTTGGCAGGAGTGGTGAGAGGCTCTCCTGGCCAAAGGACTGCCCAAACAATGTTCAGAAACCGCGTCACAAAAGGAGCATAGATCGATACCTTGCGGTAGCACACCATATTGTACATCTCCTCCCACATCCACTTGGAGACATCAAACGTGGCACCAGATCCCCTCTTGGTCTTCATGGCCACAAGCAAATCCACCAGATAACCATAGATATCATCTTGATTCCCAACCTTGGGAAGCAGCACACAGCGGAACACACGATGCATAATGTCATAGATGGGCAGAAGATCACTGGACTTGCCCACAATACCATATCCAGGGATGTACAGAGGGGCAAGCTTCACCTTATCCATGGGGTGAGCTCGGTCGTGAGGACGGATCCCACCTTGACCCTCCACCCTGGTATCCTCATAGCCAAGAGCATTGCAGAAAGCTCTCCACGGGACATGAAAGAACTCATCACGGCACATAAACAAGAGGTGGCGCTCTTCATCAGAGCCGAAGTGGACTGTAGCATAGAACTGATGGATGAGCTGCACATCGAAGTCACAATTCACGGTCATGAGCTTGACCAAATCAAACTCCTCATAGATTGCCAGAGCTGCTCCAAAGTAATCAAGGTTGTTCCTCCAATGATCGATGTCAATGGACCACATCCGGGTGAACTTGTTCTTGTGATGCTCGAAAATTTCTGACACAATCCTCATCAGTAGCTCATTCCGGAGCTGAGGGTTGTTCCAACGTGGATTCGGTGCTGCAGTGTAGGGATCCTGGAAGCGAAACCTTTGCTAGTCCGGCATCTTCCATTTGTGGATTGGCACTGCGACACATTGCTTGGCAGCAGCAGACTTCTCCCGACGAGTGGCCTTGGTAGGAATCACCACCTCGTGAGAATCCTCATTGTCATCCGAAGGTTTGCCCCTACGGGCCCTCTTCTTGGTGTTCTGAGGCTTCCGAGCAGCACGAGAGCTAGAGCCACCTGCAAACACACACAGAGAGCACACAGAAACCCCAGCAAAGATGAGAAGAATGTACACAAGAGCAGAGGAACACATCTCATGTATGTGAGTATAAGGAGAAGAGTGCATATAGGTTTAGAGAAGCCGGTTGTTCCGGTTGTTCCACAAGTAGAACCGCTCGAGCTGTAGTACCGCTCGCAAGGAGCGGTAGTACCGCAGAGAGCGGATCTGCCGAGTGGAAGAACGGGAACCGCCCTATCTCGAATCTAGATGCAATATTCCTACTTCTACTTACGCAGAGGAAACAGAAGGAGTTTATATGGTTCTCTCCCACCAAACATTTGGCCAAAAATGTGGGAGTACAAGCAATGCCCTAGAGAGAGGATTCAACAAGAGGAACCCTATGAACGAGAAGAAACAGGGCATTACCGGTATCCATGGGAGTAGATCGAAGAAGAGGCGACCTCAACGGAGCGGATCCGATGAAGGGCCGAACAATCCGGAGGGCCTAAGGGCGCTCCGGGGCGATGGGTGGAGCAACCGGCGGCTAGGGATTAGAGGAGGGACGAGTGCGAAGGGAAAAAAGAAAACCCCTTCAGCCCGCACCCCTTATATAAGCCCCAGATGTCAGCCGGTAGTACCGCTCCGAGGAGCGGTAGTACCGGTCCTATAACTACCCGGTGTTTGCAGTACAAAAAAAAGACACATCCGTGACATTTTGGGCCGAACAAATTTTTTTCTGTCATACTTATGACACTTCTATGACGATAATTGTGACAAAACCCGGTATCATCATAGATGTGGTGGGGTCCTACTTCTATGACAAAAAATCATGACTGAAAATGGGCTTTTCGTCCTGGGCGGGCCGGAGACGCAGCTGCATGACATTCTTTGGGCCGTCCATGACGGAAAAAACCGTGGTAGAAGCGAGGGCGAGGAAAAAATCGGGGTGTTCCCGGTTACGGTGGGTGGTTGGGGCCGAGCGATGCGCATTTCTCTTGTACACACACGCGCGTGGGTGCGAGGCGTTGGGCTCTAACTGAACCCGAGCGAGGAGTTGGGCTCTAACTGAACCCGAGCGATTGCACTGCAGGCTACGCATTACTGAACCCGAGCGATCGATCAATGGCTGTTAACTGAACCCAATCGAGCGATTCCTTCGCTACTGCTGCTAACTGAAGCCGATCGATGCTGCCTCCGGATGAACAGTGAGCGTTGCTGGGGGGTTTGGATGAACAGTTCCCGGTGGGGATGGATGAACAGGATCCCGTGGTGTTGCCTCTAGATGAACAGGACCCCGATCGATCGAGCCGGTTGGGGCTGGATGAACAGGACCCCGTAGAGGGATGGATGAACAGGACCACCCCGTGGAGGGCTGGATGAACAGTAGACGGTGGAGGGTTGGATGAACAGTTGCCCGTGGAGGGGTGGTTGAACAGGAGCCCGTGGAGAGGGCTAGTTGAACAGTAGCCGGTGGAGTAGCGCGCGGTGGAGGCTGGATGAACAGGAGCCCGTGGATGAACAGTCGCAGGTGGAGGCTGGAGGAGGTCGATGGTGGATGAACAGTAGCCCGTGGAGGCTGGAGGGGGTCGACGGTGGAGATGAACAGTATCCCGTGGAGTCTCGTTTTGCGATACGCCACACCCCTCCCGATGAATAGGACCCCCGTTTCGACCGTAGCGCTCCAACACAATTCCGTTTCCTCCGTTTCGCGGTACGCCACACCCCTCCCGATCAACAGGACCTCTGTTTTGACCGTAGGAGGTCCGTTTCATACATTTTGCGGTACGCCAGACCCCTCTGGATGAACAAGATCCCGTTTCGAATGTGGCCGGTCGAACACAAGGTCGTTTCCTCCGTTCTGCGGTACGCTAGGCCTCGTTTCCATCGGTTGTTCCGTCCAAGCCCTCCCGATGAACACGACGACACATTCCGTTCTGACCCAGCCGGTTGGCTCCCCATGAACAGACGACGCTGTTTCTCCGTTCCGACCTAGCCATGTACACGAGCCCTGTCCGTACGTATGCGCGAGTAGGCATTCGAGACCCTGCCCGTATGTATGTACATGGCTGTATTTTCTTTCTTGCACACTGGCCGCTGTACGTACGTGTACATGCTACATGCGTGCCTCTACTATGACACGTGCGCCCCTCTACATCGACCAGTATGTACGTACACGTTCGCGACCAGAAAGACAACGCTACGTACGCTTCGACCAGGTGGGTCCCGACTGTCAGGCACTTCCTTGCCTGCGAAGATGTAGCTGGTAGGTCCCAGCAGTCAGGGGGCGAATCGTTTTTTTGCCCGGACGCACTTCCTTGCGTGCGAAGATGTAGCTGGTGGGTCCCAGCAGTCAGGGGGAAACGTTTTTTTCATGAAATACGGTGGCCCGTCCGGTGGGTCCCCGCTGTTAGGTGGAGGAATAATTATTTTGCACGTAATAAGGAGGCACTTCCTTGCTGCGGCCGTGGACCCAGCTGTCAGCCTCTCCACGTACAATACTCTTCCGATGGAAGTCTGTCGTTGAGCACATTGACCATGCCGCACCGAGAGCACCAAGGCGGTGGACGACGGCGAGGCCTAGGAAGGGGACAACGCGGAGCCAGGGAAGACGCGGCAGTGGATGCCCACGCGGAGAGGAGTACGAGGGTTCGCTGGTTCGGCTACGGTGTGAGGCTGTCGTCGTAGCAGAATAATAGGGGGTGTGGGTGAGTAGAGGGATGGCCAGGCCAACAGTGGGAGTAGTAGGGGGCGGTGAGGCCTCCGCAGCATCGCAGCCGGCCACGGGAGGCAGGAGCACGAGGCACGATCGGCGCTGGTTTGGGTGGCTAGAGCAAGAAGACCAGAGGTTGAAGAAGCACTACGGCCGTTCGATGGACATCGTACGGTCACTGGAGCTATAATCGTGCATATTGACTAAGTTGACAAAGCCCTCTGTCCCCGTCAACTTAGTAGGCCCACAAGTCAGTCTCCCACTATACTGGGTCCCAGCTAGCAGGGGGTATTCATTTTTTGTGCGTAATAAGGAGGCACTTCCTTGCGTGCGAAGATATAGCTGGTGGGTCCGAGCTGTCAGCGATGGTAATGTTTTTTTCGTGAAATACAGAGGCCCTTTCGGTGGGTCCCGGATGTCAGGTGGAGGAGTCATTATTTTGCGCGTAATAAGGAGGCATTTCCTTGCGTGCGGCCATGGACCCAGCTGTCAGCCTCTCCACGTACAGTCCACTTCAGATGCATGTCGGTCGTTGACCACGTTGACCATGCCACGCTGAGAGCACCAGGGCGGTGGACGATGGGGAGGCCTAGGAAGCGAACGACACGGAGCCAGGGAAGATTCGGCAGTTGTTTCCCACGCGGAAGGGAGTACGACTGTACGAGGGTTTACTGGTTCGTCTGCCGTCGCTGGAGAATAACAGCAGGTGTGGGTGAGTAGAGGGATGGCTAGTGCCAGCGATGGGAGTACGGTGGGGCGGTGAGGCCTGCGCGGCAGCACAGCCGGCCGCGGGGAGGAGGGAGCAGGCAGTCCCGCCGGCGCTTGTTTGAGCAGCTGGAGCAGGAAGAGCAGAGATTGAAGAAGCACGACGGCCGTTGGATGGACATCCAACAGTCACTCCTTGTGCGTCAACCTTTTTTTAGGAAAGCCTCAAATCTGTGGAAAACAACATACAACCCATCTGCCATTATTTCTAATAATTTACAGCCCATTTGCTAATTCTTAAGGTTTTTTTTGAGCCCATATTCTTTTTGTTAGCATTACAACCCATATTGTGGCCACGGTTAAAAAATTATACAAAATTTTGCATATTTCGGTGCGGTCCGAACTGTTTTTAATCCCAAAATTTTGAGTCACGTTCAAACTGATTTTAAAAATAAATATATATCAATATAAAATCCAACAAATCGTCCACGCATAAAAATCAATGCAATTTAAAATCTCGAAATGAAAAAAAGAAATTTGAAACTAATTGTCGGTTTGATGTGTTTTAAAAATGTACAGCCCATTTCTCATTACTGATAGGCCATTTTCTCGGCCAGCCGAATGAAGGCCAGTTCTTTTGGTGGCATCTAGAATAAGCTGCACCCTACCTAGTTTATTCTAAAAGCCCAACCAAATTTTTTTTAGAAGCCTAGTAGTTAAGAATGAACTAATAGGCTTCTAAAAGAAAAATTTTAGTTGGGCTTCTAGAATAAGCTGGGTAGGGGGCAGCTTATTCTGGAAGCCCGAAAAAGCTAGCAAAAGAACTGGCCCTGAAGCTCTCCTCGTCTTGAAAGATTTGCAGCCCAACAGGCCTGACAAAGCGACTTACTTGGCAAATCACAAAAAAACTGGGCTGCGGCCGTGGACCCAGCTGTCAGCCTCTCCACGTACAGTACTCTTCCGATGGAAGTCGGTCGTTGACCAAATTGACCACGCCGCGCCGAGAGTACCAAGGTGGTGGACGACGCCGAGGCCTAGGAAGGGGACGGCGCGGAGCCGGGGAAGACGCGGCAGTGGATGCCCACGCGGAGAGGAGTACGAGGGTTCACTGGTTCGGCTGCGGTGTGAGGCTGCCGTCACCGCAGGGCCTGGCTAGTGATGGGAGTAGTAGGGGCGGTGAGGCCTCAACGGCAGCACATCCGACCACTGGAGGCAGGAGCAGGCGGTCTCGCCGGCGCTGGTTTGGGCGGCTGGTGCAAGAAGAGCAGCGATTGAAGAAGCAGCAGGACCGTTCGATTCAAATCCAACGGTTACTGCTGCTAGAATCGTTTGTTGACTAAGTTGACAAGCCCCGCGTACGCGTCAACTTAGTGGGCCCGCAGGTCCGCCTCCCAACCGGTGCGCCCCAGATGTCAGTGGGAGGAATCATTTTTTCACGTAATAAGGAGGCAGTTGATTGCGTGCGGCCAGGCCAGGGGAGGGAGTAGGGTGGGTCGGGGAAGCCTGCGCGGCATCATAGCGGGCCACAAGAGGAGGGAGCAGGCAGTCCCGCCGGCGCTAGTTTAGGTGGCTGGAGCAGGAAGATCAGAGATTGAAGAAGCACGTCGGCCGTTGGATGGACATCCAACAGTCACTGCTGCTAGAATCGTGTGTTGACTGACAATGCCTTGCGTAAACAAGTCAGCCTCGAAATCTGTGGCGTGTACAGCCCATTTTCTATTAGTTTTATAATTTTTACTCATTTTCTAATTCATATGGAATTTATTGCAGCCCGTTTTCCATTTTGAGAATTGCTGCCCATTTTCTGGTTAGTACCAGGGTTAAAAAATTTAGATAAATATGTGGGAAATTTGAAAATTCGCACATTTTTGCTGGGAACAAAATATTCTTAATCCAAAAATTAGTAGCCATACTAAAAAAAAATTAAAAAAATTAGTACTATGTCATGTTAAACCCAATGAAATACTCCCTCCGTCCAAAAATTCTTGTCTTAGATTTGTCTAAATACGGATGTATCAAGTCACATTTTGGTAATAGATACATCCGTATCTAGACTAATCTAAGACAAGAATTTTGGGACGGAGGGAGTATAAGATATCAGTGAAGAACAAAAACAAAAAAGAAACTAATATCCCATTTGCTATAAATTTTTTGGAATTTTCAACCCCTTTTGGTATTACTTTTAACAGACACTGACCATACTCTTTGGCCAGGCCGGAATGCATCCCTCCTCGTCTTGAAAGATTTGCAGCCCAGTAAGTCGGAGAAAACAAATAGGCCTAGCTTGGGTATTCTTCAAAAAGAAATAATGGGCTACCTATTTTGCCAAAGAAAAAAGTGTTGGGCTGGTCATGTTGTTAGACGGGCCACAGAGACCGCACAACCCAGTTTATAGCCTGCTCCTCCGAATTACTACTAAAAAAAGTTGTGCAATTCTGTCGTTAATTGACTATACGTTGAAAATGATGTGGGTCCCAGATATCAGCAGGGTGGATTAGAGTAAAAAACGAGGGGTTCATCTGAGTAGTAAAAGAGGTGCTTGCTTGTGTTCGGGAGTGGACCTGGTGGGTCCGTACTGTCATACTCACAACTACAGTCCTCTCCCGATTCACTATGTTGACAGGGACCGTTTTGAAAAAAAATATGTTGACAGGGCCGGACGACGGCGCCGCGGCGAGCACACCAAGGCGGAGGATAAAGTGTTGTCGCCAATGTGCTAGGCTGGGTTGGACATTCTTATTAAAAATAAAAATGGACCGATCTATTTATGACGTTGACTACGATTTGCATGGGTCCGCTGGTTGCAGGAAGAAAATGCTGGGAGAAAGAAGACTGGTCGCTATCTTTGCCGAAGAATAATATAGACTGAATGTAACGACACTATCATAGGAAATAATATCCTCCTGTTAAATCGTGAATTTAAAGAACTGGTGCATGAGCATTTAGCATTATTTATTTATTTACTTATTTATGTTTAGGGGACCATGAGCATGTACCTAGGCCGGATTCATGTGAGAACCTCCCTTCCAGTTAATTATGGGCTTCTCTATTGGGCCTTCATCAGTGGGTTGCATGTTATCAACAAGTGGAAAATGTGTTCCGTACGAAAAATAGTATGCGCTACGTACGGTACGGGGCACTAAAGGATCGAACCGTGAACGACTTCCAAAACATTGTGTTTGTCGTTCTAACAACACATTTATTCAACCAACAAAAGAAATATACTACTGATTGTACATTGAAAACAGCAGCAGCAGCAACCAGGGCTGGGGGTGCAACAGAAGCAGTAAGCAGGCCAGAAGAGTGAAGACGCATCTCTCTCTTCCAAACCAAACATGAACCATCATTACAAAAGGGCTACCAAAAAAGAACAAGTGTATGCATCAAACTAAATAAAGATCCTACTACACCAAGTGTATGCATCTAACTAACTGGCTCAGTTAGACGTTACTATTTATTAAGCTGTGGAGATTGGCTGACGGCTTGAACCAGATGGGTGCCTGACGGGGGAAACTCCAGCCAGCAGGTCGAAGTCTGATACTTGCAACCCTCTCTCCTACTTTGGGCTGCAGAGCGTGGCAGCACATATCAGGGTATGGTGCATGCAGAGACGCATGGTACGCTGTGTACACACAGTTTTGCCTGATGAACGAAACCGCGCTGCCATCATGATCCTTGCCGTCGGTTATCTCCTGGTTAATTGGATAATTCAGTCCGACAAACAGAGAGCATGTACCAAGGCTACTAACCAACCTCCAGTCAAAAATTCCTGAAGGCCCAGAGAAGCTGGGATCCTGCTCAAAGACCTTGCTGTGACTGTGATTGTATTCCGCGAAACAACACGTCCGGTACGTGCGAACGATCATCAATCGTTCGTCGTCGTCTGATCGAGCCAGGAACCACCTGCAACTGCCATGCCGCTTTTCTTTGAAAGGTTCTGGGATTAGGAAGGGTAGGGACACCAGGCGGCCTACAACATCATATCAAGTTGGAGTCAAATAACCCTCAAAAAGAGTTGGAGTCAAATAAAAAAGGGCTCTTGATGTAGTCAATCTTAAGAACAACATGTTATGAGCATGAATATTTTTCAGTAAATGTTGACAGTAATATAAGCAAGCCATCATGATATCATAGGAAAGGACCATACTGCTGTAACAGCCGTTTGTAGCGATGACTGGAGTAGGCCAGCAATACGTCCAGCCATAGAAGGAGTCGACAGCGTAAATGAAGCCCTTGTGTTCAATGGCATCAGAGAACCATGGAGGATGTATGATCCTACGATGGACGTGCAGATTTATCCACTTACCGCAGTGACCTGTCAGATAGGCGAGACTGCGGTTGAAGAACGCAATTAGCCTGAAGTCTTTATAATTCGCAGATCTTGTGCGCACTTGGCAGATTACAACCTTGAGCAAATCAAACTTGGTATCATGTTGGCTACTGTAAGATTCCGAGTATTCTGGGTCGCGATGCCAAAGCAGTGCAGTGTTAATCGAAGGAAGGGGGATCAATCGCCGGGTGTAGACCTCCACGAGCATCCAGCTGCCGCGACCGTCGACGAGCACCATCCAAGACGTGTTCATGCCGACCCAGTACATACCGTTAATGTAGTTGAGGGTGACGGGGATCGGATCACAGTCAAGGGGGTTGATGCTCGCCACCCTACGGTCCTTATGCTGTGTGACATGCCGTTTCTGAAGATCAAGCGGCATCAGCAAGCAATGAGCTGGCTTAAAAAGCTCCGGCCTGAGGGCTTTGAGTAAATGGTACAGCCTCGACGAGCACGCGGCGAGCGGCATGGTACTGAGATTGTCCACACGCGAAACAATGAGCTTGATTACCTCTGCGGGGAGCGAATTCCAGCCACTCTTTCGGCGGACGTTGCTCGGTTCTGCCATTGTTAGTGCTTGGGTTTCGGACGAGGGGGGAGGCGCCTTAGCGGGGATGGAAGATTGGACGAGGGGGGGAGTCGCCTTAGCGGGGATGGAAGAGCGGACAAAGATGGAGAAGCGAATATGTGCTGCGGGAAGTGGACAGGTGATGATGACTACAGCACGCCGCTTGACTTACGAGACACATACCAGCAGCGTAGGGTCATATCAAAGCCAGACAACTTGCTTGAGTGATCACAGTACTGGTACTCCCTACAGTACCTACTACTATGCCCTAACTTGCTTGAGTAGAGTAGTAGTGGAGTAGGACTCTGCTCTACTACTAGCACCGGAGGAGTAGTATGTTCTAATCTAAAATAGTTACAAACTTCAATGCCCGAGTGTGGAACGACTACGAACCGCCATCGGTGCTAACTCCAATCCCCAGCAAACGTTCACTGGGAGACATGGCAGTTGCAAACGCCCGCGACGCAGTTACAGTACGTGTGTAAGGGTGGCGGTTTTGTCAAATACTATGGCTTAAAAACAGGCCACTGTCGGATGGAAATCTGACGGTTACGTGGGATTCGCCAGGATTGAGCTCGTGCCGAACAATCCCCAGATATCATTACTAAAAAAGGTTAAAACACCCGGGGCTATAACTTGCACCGGCTGACCACTAACAATGATACTAACATAGTTGTAAAATGGTCAAAGACCGTGTCTACGTGGTGTTTGGAATTATATGCAAAAAATAGCAAGATGCCCGTGCATTGCACGGAACATTAAGATGCATTTTTTACAAAACACCTGTTGTGATTGACCCATGCAGGAGTAATCCCATGTGTAAAAACTAATGATATCTTGAGAATTTTATCGGAAAATGGTATGTCGACCATTTCATCGAAAAAATGATATGTCGAGAAAGATGATAGAGGTGAGGAGTGGGGCGTGGTGGTGACTGGTGGTCGGACTGGGCGGAGGCATTGGGATGGACGGCGCCAGTAGCGGCCACCATGCCAGATTGTTCCAGAGATTTCCTTTTGTAATTGCTCAGCAATGAGGTTGTGGGAGATAAGGATGAACGAGGCAAGGCCTTATCTGTAAATGTGGGGAGAGGTGCGGGTATCTTTTGTAAATTTCTCATAGTTTGCTTTCTATCCGTCAGATATAGATCGGACAGTCTATATTATAAGATGGCAGACACACCATCATCACCAACTCAGTTTTTTCTCTACTCCTACTCCTATAAAAGACTCAGTTGGTGATGATGGTGTGTCTACCATCTGCCATTTCTGACCATTAGATCTGCATCTAACGGCTGTGATGTAAGTTGTGACCTTTTGCAGCAATTCCCACTTCTCTGCTCCAGTTTACACAAAACCCCTTAGTATCTTGAAACCAACCACATTCCTCCCTTACTTCATCAAAACAGCCCAAAGAATATATTTGGAGTGAAACATAAGATTTTGGGATAATTAGATTTATGCCCCTAGTTGTGTCCCACTCGTCTGTTTTACCCCTAATTCCCAAAAGTCACCGGTTCTGTCCATGTCACTTTGCTCCTCTTATGCTTTTGCCCTTTGACCGTTTGACCGTCAGTTTGAAAACTTCATAACTAATTCATACTAAATCAGAAAAATGCAAATAAGATACCAAAATGTTCAGAAAAACATCACCTATATGTCAGTGTCATTTGCATTCATGAAAAAGGTGTTGGAAAGTGCACATCCGAGTTTTAGCTTTTGATACCACCATGAATAGTAAACTCTAAAAAAATTCAAAAAAATTCAAAAAAAAAATATGCTGGCAAAGAACGACAAATGTTCTAAGTGCTTGCCTAGTTTCATTAGGGAACGACATTCGTGGAAGTCGTGGAAAATAATCTATTTTGGAGTGCTGATTGTTTTTTTGCCGCGGCACCCACGAATGTTATTCCGTGATGAAACTTGGCAGGCACTTAAAACATTTTTCATTCTTTGCCACCAATTTTTTTTGAATTTTTTTGAACTTTTTTAGATTTTACTATTCATGGTGGTAGCGTAAGAGCTAAAACTCGGATGGGCACTTTCCAACACTTTTTTCATGAATGCAAATGACACTGACATATAGGTGATGTTTTTCTAAACATTTTGGTATCTTAGTTGCATTTTTTTGATTTAGTATGAATTAGTTATGAAGTTTTCAAACTGACGGTCAAACGGTCAAAGGGAAAAAGCATAAGAGGAGCAAAGTGACTTGGACAGAACCGGTGACTTTTGGGAATTAGGGGTAAAACAGACGGGTGGGACACAACTAGGGGCATAAATCTAATTATCCCTAAGATTTTTTTAGTGATATGTATATCAAAAGTAAACTGTTTTCTTTCAAATTTGTGAATATGTATTATTCTACTTTGGATCCGTTGCAACGGACGGGCTCATTGTTATAAAGGTTTATCTCCTGCATTCTCCGCAACCAACACCTAGTGTACTGGTCCGGGCCGAATGCTAACAGCCCGATGACCTGAGTTCGAATTCTGTCCTAAACTTTAGCTTTTTATATTATTTTTTTATATATACTACTTCTTTCGCTACTGTACTGGCAGTGGAACCCACAGAGTACTTAGAATACAGGATTAAGGATGGATTTGTTCCTTTTTAACTTTCTGTACAAATCCGCAAGTCATGTACACTGTACTGACAGTGGAACCCACAGAGTACTTAGAATACAAGATTAAGGATGCAATTAACTTTTTATAGAGGGAGAATCATACACGCAATTAACTCAAATGGATTGGACGTGACTCTATTATTCTCCAACGGCAACCGGCAAATTTCCTCCCACGGGCCGGAGTAGGTTTCTCGGTTTGCATGCGGGTTTAATGGAGGGGTTCGATGGAGGCGAGGAGGTGTGTTCAGCCAGGCATGCAGTGGACGCCGCAGTACTATTCAATTTGACAACTACAACTAGTATATTATAAAAAACAAAGAAGAGTAGTAGAGATAGAGATAAGAATAGAGACTAGGGAGGAGCACCATCTACTGCCTCGTGGGCTACTCTTGCGGTCCATTCGGCGGCCGCAACGTCCCCTACATCAACTCCCTCCTGCGCTCCATTCGGCGGACGCTGTTGAAATTTGGGGAGCGCACTCTCGCGACTGCTAGCAGCGACGACTTCACCGACGATGACTTCTTTCCCGACCTCGGCAACCTCTTCCTCAACGACATGGGCGACAACCTCAACGCCAATGGTGCTGCTCCCGTTGCGCCGTATGTGTTTTTGTCCTTCCTGTTCAAAATCGTGGTAGAATTCATGTTTCTAGTCTGTGTCCTAGATTCGATCTGTTCATGTACTATGCTAGTCCGCATGATTAGTTTAATCTCTGTTATAGCCATCATGATTTATTTTGTGCTTATTCGGACTAAATCTCATAGTAACTTTCTCATATATTCAACTGGCAGAACGTCCCCTACAGCCACTCCCGTTTCATGGACGGCCTGGTCGATGCCTCCAAGGAGCCCTTCGTCTACTGCTATGAGTGCCCGGTGCCGTTTTGGGGCTCACCGGCGGACATCGTGCATCACCTAACGCAAGCGTGCGGCGATCACTACTGGCCCTTGGCGAAGAACATCAAGTAAGAGACGTGCTACCTGTTCACCGTGCCGGAGTCGCTGGAGGATCACCGCCGCCTGCTAGTCTCGGAGGAGGAGGACAGCGTCTTCCTCCTGATCGTGGCCATCGGCGAGGCCCGTGCAGGCCCCCGCCCCGTCTCTGTAGTGTGCGTCAGGGGCGACGCCGCTGACGCTGACACTGACACGAGGCCGATGTATGGGTGTGTGCTCACTATTACTACCCCTCAGAGGTACGTGGGCGGCGACACTGGCTACGAAAAGCTGACTTGGACTTTGCCGAGCTGGGACCTTCTCGCCGATGTGGACATGGAAGATGCACGGTATTATTTGACCCCCAACAATGTGCACGGGGACTCCAAGGAGGTTCACCTGGACATCTGCATTATCAAGTTTAATGTTGATCATTAGTCTTTGCTCAATGTAATCCGCTATCTAAGCATGTGGAGACTTCCATGCATGATCTTGCTCTATTGGAGTATCACGCATGAATAAAAGTGTATCCATTTATGGTTTAGTCTAGAATCTTCCATGTATGAATTTTTACTATAGTACTGGTGAAAGACTTATGATGAACCATTTCTTACATATCCTCTGCCCCCTTCCAAGTCATCCTGATTTAATCCCTCCGTCTAGGTGTATAAGGGCTTGGTTAATACTTAAATAGTATAGCCAACTGTTCACTATAAGAAAGTGCCATGTCATCTATAGCCAACATGTATAACAATGGATACTCAAAAACTAATTCTTGAAGATCATTTCTTGCAAAGCACAATAAGAGTTATTTCTTCACAAGTTTTGGATGCAGGTTGAACAGTTGAACGCTTTTGTTTGCAAAAGATACTTTTTTATCTATTTCACCCGGATGTTTGTGAGCTCTAGAGATGAAATAATATCCGAACAAACCTATCGATACCCGTTACACATGAGATGACCCCCACATCCTTTGCCAAAATAAACAACTCCCCGATCAATGCATTTCACTCTTCCGTGCAACGCACAGGCACCTTACTATAGATTAGTACGACTAGAAATTGAACTAACATTATATATAGTACGATAAATGATGATGCATGTCACCTAAACTTATATCTTTGAAAACTATGTTCAAATACGAATCCAACGATATTGTTTTTGTTGACATGCACTAACATTTTGTCAGTTAAATCTTCAGTCAAATTCAATGGGGGATAAACCACGACCGATGTAGTACTAGTGTAGAGGGCGGCGCTGCACGGGAGTCTCACCCCGCTCGTGGCGCGGCAGTAAAGCCGTCATATCACAAAACCCAACCACTCCCAGTAATAAGTGGCTTGGTAAAATAAACGGACAAGCAACCATCACATCCCTCCAGCTTTTTTGCATTTCATCTCTCTGCATTTACATTCTCCGGTTCATCTCGCACACTCGATCCCTAGCTACTACTCCTAGTATCCCTAGCTACTACTCCTAGGGCCAGTTCTTTTGGCGGCTTCCCCAGCTTTTCCCATAAGACTAGTCATAGTGGAGAGTAACATTAAGGCGCCTCACTCATTTATTTGGGCTTCTAAACT
Source organism: Aegilops tauschii subsp. strangulata (assembly GCF_002575655.3). NCBI lineage: Eukaryota > Viridiplantae > Streptophyta > Magnoliopsida > Poales > Poaceae > Aegilops > Aegilops tauschii. Next base: position 47,612,518 of record NC_053035.3, read on the forward strand.
ACTACTAGTAGTACCTGCGTCCTGGTTTATTCCTCACCATTGTAATTTGTGCTATTTTGACCAAAGGTTTAACTGATAAAATGTTAGTGCATGTGACATGCACTAACATTTCATTAGTTAAATTTATGATCAAAATTTGACACAGATTACAATGGGGACCAATAAACCAGGGCGGAGGTAGTAGTTATGGGATTACTAATCTAGAAGCCTAAAAGAACTGGCCCCTGGTACTCCTACTAGTAGTAGTACTCAAGTTGGAATTCCAATTGCACGGCACAACTTGTTAGGCAAAAAATTCGATACAGGGTGTAGGAAGCGGTTTGGGAATTTGCATGCCTTTTCGACCAGTGAGATACTCCGTATAAAGTACGACGGAGAAATAACCACAGAGAAGGAAGCGAAAAGTAAACAATCAAACGAGCAGTTTTGCATTTGTTTTGCATTGAATCGTTTCACAAGCTTGACTAGTGCTATTTTTCTAGTTTTACAAAAACCGCATCGTAATGTTAAAACGTGCATTTGCACGTACATAAGTAATAGTAGTACTCCCTCCGTCTAGGTGTATAAGTCTTCCCTCCTTCTTGGTCACGGTGCACAACCAAAGATGACTTAGAGCAAGCACAATAGAGCTGAGTCAGCGGGCTATAAGAAATAAACTAGTATATTTCTGCTTAGTTGGAGGAAAGAGAAAAGGAGAGAGAAGGTAAGCGGGCTCTTCATGAAGATCCAGCTCTAGCACGTGCTCCTAGGCACTTTGTGAGAATGAAAGGTGGGCCACATAATAAAAAATTAGTACACTCTTTTGATCTACTATTGTACATGTTGGCTATAAGATGGGTTGTAGATGACATGGCATTGGCTTATAGCCAGTAGCTGGCTATACTATTAACCATGCTCTTATTGACCTGGCCGGAGGGAGTAGCACAGTCAGCAAGCATATATAGAGAGAGATGTGTAGTGCGATAGTATATAGTAAAGTTTGTGCTATATGCACGTACTTACAAAATGCGTATGAATAGACAAGGTTTCCAAACTTTCCCTTTTACATACTTAATTAAGGACGGTAATAACTCCTGAACGTTCAGGATTTATCATTTCCGTCCCAAAACTAATGAGATCGCCTTACGAAACAAAAATTATACTCCTACTAAAAGCCACGGCGCTCGCAGGAGTGCTTGCGGCGCGCCACGAGTGCCCTGGTGCGTGGCCGTTTCCCATCGCGCCGACACAATGCCTCTTCCTCATCCTCACCACTCGCGAGGTGTTGATTGGCGGCTTGCCGGCGGGCGAGCGCGATCTCACTGGTGTGGTGATCCGGCGCCAACAGGTACTCCTCCTCGCTGGAAGCATGCACCCGGTCCACGTACCGCCAAGCGTAGATGAGGCGCTTGGGCCCGACTGCACTCAGGGCTTTGGCACGGGCATCCTCCGCCACCCTCACGGCCCTCGCACGAGCCTTCTGCCAAAGAGCCAATTGCCTGACTCTCTCGGAAGCGACATAGGCCTGCCAGGCAGCTTATCCCGCGGTGCGCTTCTCTTCCTCGGCCTTCTTCTCCGCCTCTATTTTGGCGCGCTCTGCTGGAGGCAAAGCCTCCGACAAGGCGACATCCATTTCTTTCCAAAGCTCCTCAAGGCTGGGGGGGGCTCGGCGGGCGGCGCGGCGTTCTCGTCATAGCGGGGTGCCGATGCGTCCTCCGACGCGCGTGCTGGGGAGAGTGGGAATGCCGACGCGTCCAGCTCGACGCATCGCGGCGAGGAGCGGAACGCCGACGCGTCCTCCTTGACTAGTGGCGGCGAGGAACGGAACGGCGACGCGTCCACCTCGACGCGTCGCGGCGAGGAGCGGAATGCCGACGCGTCCTCCTCGACTAGTGGCTGCGAGGAACGGAATGGCGACACGTGACCGTCCACACAGTGCGGCGAGGGGCGCCTAGGGCTTGGGAGGGGCGATGCCATGGTGGTCGACGTGAGAGGTAGGCAGGAGATAGCGATGAACGTGAGCGTTCTTCCGAATGTCGTGGGAGGCACAGTATTTATAGCGAGCAATGGCACACCTACGTAAGATATGGACTGAGCTGCACTGACTTAACTACAGGTCCAGCTGCGTCACTGACATGTGGACCAGACCCCTGTTGGGCCCATATGTCAGTGACCCAATGCACCTGCAGTTAAGTAACTGAAGCAGCGTCCCGGAAGATATGTTGCGTGATTAATGTAGTAACAGCTACGTGGGCATATTTGTCCGGGTAAATTACGGAGGAGGGAAGGGGTGGAAATATTGCTGGTCACAACGGATTGGACGAGCGCAGGGGGGAGGAGAGTCATGCATGCAGATTTTTTCCACACGGGGTGGAGTGGTGGGACCGCCGGAGGGAGAAGGAGAGTCTGGCAGGCATATTGTTTCGACACATGGAGAGGAAAAGATTTGGATACGAACGGGCTTCCTGCAGGTATGGGGAACGGTGCATAATATATCTCATCTTGCATGCCGGGCTAGGTATAGTCTCAAGTCATTAAAAACATACACACCCCACACATGTTCATATTTCAAGGTGCACTAAATTATTGCATGCGATGGTTAAGGCTGGCCATAATGGTGGTATCTTAGCTGGTATCATGCACATGGGAATAGCAAACATGCTGATGTGGCAAAGAATTAAAGAAGAGAGGGGGGTTAGAGTAACTAGTGTTCATGCATGCATTGGTAAACACATTTTTTTGTGAAGAACGACAGCATTAGTTGAGTACTTTTGCAGACTACAAAAACTATTCCACCGCCTCTATCTTGCTAAGAGTAGGTGAAATTTTTGAATCGAGCCCTTTAAACTAGAAGGGAGGTAGTAGTACTCTAATAGCTAACCTTGGCCCTGTTTGGATCCATGTGTTAGAGTTAGTTTGGGTTAGTTTGAACTCAACTAACCCAAAAAAATCTAACCCACCCAAGAGGTGCTTATTTGGGTTAGTTATTCTCGCGACACTAAAAAACACATTTTTCTCTCGCTCTCCCTGCAGCAGATCCCTCCCCACTTCCTCGAAGCTTCTCGTCCTCTTCCTCCCTCCCTCCCTCTCGCACCGCCCATGAAGGCACCTCGCCGTATCCGCGCTCCATCTAACCCTGTCATCCAAACACCTCTTTCGCTAGAGTTACTTCAGGGTTAGTTCAGGATTAGAATCTTTAACTCATCTAACTCATCTAATAGTAGTTCTTATACTCATTATAGTCAGTATTGTAGATATTGATATTTTCAGTATAAATTTGGTCAAACACTTTGCAAACGTTTGACGGAAGTAAAAAGGACCAGATGGAGTATCATGCATGCGGAATAGGCAAAAAAATTGCTCATTTATAGCCGGTCGAAGTCTCAAAGGGCGCGACCGCGCGGGGAGGCGAAGGTCGTGGGAGGCGCGACGGTTGACGGAGTTAAGTGAAGTTACCCACGCGCCGGCATGGCGTGCAAACAGGAGGAAGCTATACCGTCAGGCCTACAATATGGGTCTAGTAGACATGACATCTAGTGGGTCCCGCATAGTTCTCGAGAACTCTTTGGGGCCTTGCAGCCATTTATCCACCGGGCAAGCCAGCAACCCCACGCCGTTCGCACGCCCTACTCGTCCCCGTATTCTACTAGTACAGTACCTTACAATAGTTCGCTCCCAGTCGTCCCGTCCTTTCACATTACACCAATTCAACTTCTCCTAACCCTCCTCCAAAATCCCTGGCCTCCCAAATCTCCATGGTCGCCGCTGAGTACCAGGTTAGAGCCATCACCGGCGATGAGTTCTTCGTCATCTACACACGTGGATCCACGACAGTGAAAGCATGCCTTGCTCCCTTCCTACGCATGTTCAACAGTTCAACGGATGAGTGGGTCGCTGGGCTAGATTTTGAGTACACCACAGTCCTGCAAAGAGAGAAGAAACTAAAGGAGGCAGAGAAGAAGAAGCCCACCGTGATCCAGGTTTGCATACATAACGTGTGCTTGGTCTACCACATATGCCATGCCGACGTTGAGTGCGAGGATTTTAAGAACTTCCTCAAGGACGAAAGAGTGAAATTCGTTACTGTAGACTTTAGGAACGACAGGGATGTCCTGGGTCGGATAGGCCTCGTTGTAGGCCAGCCCTTCGATCTCCAGAAGGCATGCCTGGTGTCCTCCTCTCAGCCTTCAATGCTGACCCTGGCAGTAGCCATGATTGATCCTTCGTACGCTAAACTTAAGAAACCTCACCACGAGTTTCATCATGCATGGGAGTCGAAGACATTAGATGAAGATCACATCCTGTACGAGGCAATGGATGCCTACCTTTGTTTAAATATCTACAAGGGTTGGATGAAGAAGCAGAGCCCAGTGTCCGGTTCAAGCAAAGAAGCGTCGGCGAAGACGAAGAGGACGAAGTCGAGTACGTGGACTCGGACTCCGAGTAGGTGGCAGTGTCGTCGCTCATGCTGGTTCTACTGCAGTGTCAAGCGGACTAGTTGCTTAGTTTATTTTCAAGGGTGTGTTGTGCTAAGGCCCCAGCAGAACTATGTTTATGTTCTTTCTCGTTATTTGAACTCTTTAGTACGTACAGTAGTACTAGTACTATGTCTTACTACTGTTCTTCTTGCAGTTGGTACTACTGCTCGTATCTTCGTGTTCCTACTGTACTTAATACGTTCGTACTAGTAGTATAATTTGGGTCAGTCGACTTGTGAAAGAAGTTCGACGGAGTGAAGGAAGAAGACGGCAGGGTGCCCATGATCTATCTTATGAGTGTTGGGTGTGGAATGTAGTTCGCCGGAAAAAATGGATCGTGCCCGGGGTTAAACGGATGGCGGGGGTGGGGGAGCATGGCGGTGGCAGGCGGTTCAGGGGAGGGCGCGGCAGTGGCGGCAGGCGGTTAGGCGTGTGGCAGGCTGAGAAGATGAACCGTGCATCTATTCCGGAGGTTGAAGAAGCCCTTCTAGCCATCCATGTTGCATCAAACGGCTCACAAGAGTCGACTGACCCAAAATGCTCCTTCAGATTGCAGGATCCACGTGGCATTCAAGGTCTCGAAGGTAGATTCCGCGTCCGCACCCGGTTTGCGGGTTCGACGCGCATGCGACCGGCTTCCGCCGCGACAGCCACCATGCGCGCCTCCTCCGCATGGGCGGAGACGACAATGACACGCTAGTTCCTCCTCGCCGGCGTGCTGGAGCACGCGCTCGTCCTCCTCTTCATGCGCTGCGTGCATAGACGCGGCTCCACGAGCTGCTCGCGTGCTTGGCAGCGTGGCGGCATCGCGAGGAGGGACTGCAGACGACGTGAGTGGGCGAGCCTTCGGCTTGGCGGCGACACGGCGGTGATGGGTGAGAAATTGTTGGCCGGAGCAGGCGGGCGCCGGCATGCGCAACGGCGGCGGCGGCATATTGATGAGTGTGCGTATGGGACCTTAGTTTAGTTTTATATAGGGTTGGTCAAACTTAAGAAAACCATACTAGTACACGTAAACATTAGACATAGGCAACGCTTTTATTAGTTACCACAGCCACGATACGGAATCATGTGCAAGCGCGAACCGCGGCCGCGCGGTCGATCGAACGGTGCGTCATCGTGTCGCGCTCGAAGGACATCCACCGAACCTTTTTGTGTGTGGTAAACAATCCCCGAATATTACTCAACTTTTTTTTTGGGAAAAGTTCTTGACACTACAATATTTCCATATATTTGAATTTAGCTCCAGTTCGTGTTTATTTGGATTTGGACGTTTTAGGTGCGCCCTAGTTTTTTTAATACTGATTTTGTGTATGTGACTGAGAGAGAACGTGTGTATGTGTCCATATGTGTGTTGTGGCGGAAAGGCAATGTGGAGACAGTGTGCGTGTGATAGAGACATAGAGAGGTGTGAATGTGCAAATGATCATGCATGAGTGGGACATAGACAGATGACGATACGTTGTGTATACATGCGAGAACGGTCTTCTATTTGACTTGTGTGTGTGTGAGAGAGAGAGAGACAGCGGAGCATCCGTAACACAACAACCATCTCTCTTGATTTGTCTGTCCCTTGCATGATCGCATGTAACACATGCATCAACGCGCACATTTTGACACCCTCACCCGGCCCCTGCCCACCTCAAGGCCCACACATCGCTCTCTATCTCTCACGCACAATCCCTTCGTGAATACCCTGTTTAGGAAGTAGCTTTCGTCACATACACACACATTTCTCTCCTTAGTTTTGTTTTCTCTCAATATCTGACACACACACACACAGCACATAGCACACACACACACACCCTCCCCCGAGCACACAATTCATCCCCATCCAAGGTTATATGGCGACCACTCTCGCTTGTGCTTCTCTCCACCCCAGCATGCATAACACCTCAATCTTCAAAGAGGGCATCGAGGAGATCGAAGACGGTGACCACACTGCGCTAGAGAATGTGGGGCCATTTGGAAGTAGGATGATGTGACGACGACTGACTGACTCCTCCCCCCACCCTCTCTCTCGCACAAAATTACCAATCCCTCTCTCCCCCGCACAAATTTATCAATCCCTCAACCCACGAGATCCTTCCCCTCTCGTCCATGTTTTTCTAGCTCTCTCATCAAACCTGTTGTCTCTTCTCCTTCCACGTGTACAGAATCCGGATGCACATGCATCTCACGTATATTACATGTCTCCATCTTTCTCACAGACCTAACTTCTTCCTCTCTCTCTTCCTCTCTCTATCTCCCTCTCTCTGTTTCGTTAGGTTTGTCTCCTACTCTCTCGTCCACATACATACAATCTTTCCCTCCCTATCTGCTCCATCTTCGCAAGCTCTCTCTGCATATTTCATTCACACATTGGGATATGTTCAAAATGTTGCTTTTATAATGGCTGATGTAGAGTTATTGTTGGTTTTGTTGCATCCTGCAAAGTAATAACTATGAAATGCATTTTGATTGTCATTTGACTGGGATTATGCGAGTTTGAGCATGTTGTGAAGTACTATAGACCTCCTATACATCTTGGAATTCGACAATGATTGTAACTATTGAATTGTATAGACCATTACATTCGAACTCAGTAGCCTAATATATTTATTTCACAATTTCAACAAATGATTAATTCACTACATACTAAGAAAACAAATGTGTACACCCTCCATTTTTATTTAAGTCTGCGTATTAGCATTGGTCAAAGTCAAGGTTTGTAAACTCTCAGAAAGTTTATAACAAAAAATATTAACATATACAATAACAAATAAATACCATTAGATTCATTATTGAATGTACTTTCACATCATACATATCTGTTATGGTAAATGTTTATATTTTTCTATAAACTTGGTCAAACTTTAGGAAGTTTGACTTCGGTCAAACCTAATATGCAGAGTTTACTAGTACTACTCGCTAGTTGCTTAGTCGAAACACCCAACACGCCACACGGGTAGTTCAGTGTCACAAAATTTTGAGGTCGGCGGGAAAATCTCCCGCGACCCTGATTCGAGCAGTGGGAAGTTACCATCATAGCCTTCGGAACAGGCCTACGGATGACGGTTGGTAGGGGGCTGTTTTCGTAACTTCAGGTTCACCCTACCCAACCAACCCCACCCCGGCACCCAGAGTAGTACACCTGAATACTCCCCATTTTCTATCCCCGCCGCAAAATAGACTTCTCCACGGCACCGCAGCCTTCGTGCTCCTCCCCTTCTACATCGGCGCACTCGTCCACCGCAGCGCATCTGCCTCATCGATGACCTCGTACGCCGCACTAGAGCCGGTCCACCGTCGTCGTACACGGAGCCTCTTCCCCGGCACCGTCTTCCACGGTCTCCGATCTACTTCCCGGAAGCCGGCGCCATGCGCAGAAGCACCACCGTCGTGGACAATGAACTGACTCCCGTTGCCGACCATGACTCACAGAGGCCGCCGCGACCATCGTTCTCCTCCTCGATTGGTAATGTGTGTATTGAATCACTTAGTTGTACATGTGCAGTTCCAATTTTGTTCATACCTACCCTTCAAATTTCCTGGGTCATATTGTTCCCGTAAAAGTAATTGGTTATAGCCTCCATTGTCCAACAGAATATCAGCTTGTAATTGTGCGTCGCTCCTGTATCGCGCTGTGCTTGGGTAGGTTTTTCATCTGCAACCAGTAGTGTGGCAAATGATGGAAAGTTTTTTTAGAACTAGCAAGATGCCCATGTGTTGCACGCATCAAGATGCATTTGTATGAGTAGTTTATCTTGTGGGAGAAAAGGATGAACGAGGGAATGCCTTATTTGCAAATGCGGAGAGGGTTGTGGGTATCTTTTTGCAAAATTGCCATAGTTCCTATCCGTCGGATATAAATCGGATGGCCTATATTGCAGGATAGCAGGAACACCATCATCACCAACTCTATTTTTTATAAGAGTAGGGGAAAAGTAGAGAGAAAAAAGTAGAGAGTAGAGAAATAGAGATAACTATTAAATGTAAAATAAATATAACAGTAGAGAAGAGAGTAGAGATAGCAGAGACGTCGGGAAAGGATTGCGTGCGCGGGGGGAAAAGCGGCCGGGCGTGCGCTAGTTTTGGAGCGCGGCGTCCGGAGTGCTTTATAAAATCCAATGCCCTCCCACCGCTTTGTGCCTTGCCACCGCTCTCTTCCCGCTCTGTGCCTCGCCGCCGCTCTCTCCCCGCTCTTTCTTGCCTCGCCGCCGCCGCGCCACCATGCCGCCGCGTCGCCGGGAAACTTGGGGATACCGCGGCGTCCGCGCGCGCCCCTCCGGCGGCTTCTCCGCCGAGATCCGATTCTGCGGGATGCGCCTCGGCCTAGGCAATTTCGACACCGCCAACGAGGCCGCCCGCGCGTACGACACGGCGTCATGGCGCCTCCGGTGGCCTCATAGAACATTGAACTTCCCCAACATGCCGACGCGGGAGCGGGCACAGGAGCTCGCGCCACTGCCGTGGCTTATCACCGACGAGGATCATCGCGACAACCGGAGGCGGGAGCACCGTCTCGGCATTGCCGAGATGGACGAGGAAGCCATGGCACTGTGGCGCCAATGCTTCCCGCAGGACATCATCAACGAGCGTGATTTCTACGAGCAAAGGAGCGCGGAGGGGGATAAGACGAGGGCGGAGCGAGCCGCCTATCGCGAGGACAAGCGTAGGCGAAAAGCGGACGCTCAATTCAACATGAGGCTAGGAGCAGGGTGGCCTTGGGAATCCGACGACGATTGGTATCTTCACGCCTACAGTCAGACGTCGGAGGAGGACATCACCGAGGAGGAGTCGGACGACGAGGAGTAGTTGAATAATCTATTTTTTTTATCTATCTATGCTGAGAACTATCCTCTACTCTCTAGTCTCTACTCTCTATCTCTACTTTTCGATCTCAGCACTGTAAACGCTTTTTTAAAGTGCCGCGCGTTGCGATTCTATTGGAGATGCTCTAACATGGTAGACGAGTGCTTTAATGTTGCCCACAAGATGCGCGAGTATTACTAGTAGTATATTTTTCTTGCCATGTTTAGATTTTAAAACCACGAGTGCGAACATGCAGAGGAGCAATGAAGACCAAACACGGGATATTGGGGACATCTTCAAGGAGCGTGGCAAGTTAAAGAGGAGCTGCACCGAACCTATAAAACGAGCTTTGTTAAGTAACACCCTTTCAATTACTTTCGTTTAGCCTCGTGTTCTTCGATGTGTATATGTTGTAGTTTCTATTTCTCTTAAGCCTCGTGTTCTTCGATGTGTCATAAGAAGAGTCTTAATCGTCCTAATGCTTTCATTTTTAGCTTGACGTAGGAAGTGGGTGTTCTCACCTTGTAGTCTGTTTTTATATTTTTTTTCCTTTTGAATTCACTTCTCCCAGTTCTGTTTATCTGGCTTCTACTAAATGGATCTGGGTTGCTCTGAGTATTGATCTAAAAAGAAGTAACTTCCTGTCAGGATGCAATTCCTGCGAGGACGGAAGTATGGTCAACCTCGAGATCATGTTTCCAGAATGAGGCTGGATTACACACAAGGTGCCAGTTCCCTAATGATGCTGGATTAGACACAAGGTGCAAATTCCCAGATGATGCTGGATTACACACAAGCCAGGTGGAGTCGTCAGCTGTTCGTGTCCTCGTGGCTCTAGTAAAGGCTGAAAGAAAGCGTGCAGCAGCCCTTGAGAATGTAGCTGAGTTCCTGAAGAAGCGAAAAGAGCAATCAGATGCTCTCTTCACCCATGCCACAAAAGAGATGGAAGAAGCCAGAAATAAGCTAGCAGAGGCAGAGCAGGCTAGGCGTCTCCTGCTATCTAAAACTGTTGTCAATACAAAATTTCCTTCATAGTAGCTAGGTTCAAATGTTTATCCAGTCAGCATGCCTGTTGTGATGTCAGTGCATCTACTGATGTGGCACAAAATATATTTTTTTCGGGTCATGTAATAACAGCAATTACTTTCCAAACAATAACAGACGAAGCATTGGACATGGTATAGTTCACGTGCAAGCCCGACATTACAAGTTCAACTTCCACATCAAACTCATGTTCACAGATATCTCCACATTCATACATAATGTCCACAACCATGATTCACTTCAAAGCCAAAAAAATTGAGGAGAGTTATGAATAAAGAAAAACCTCTAGTTCCTTCTACCAGTGCGAGCACAACAAGTCAAGACCATGCGTAATTAATTATATTTTGGTCATTTTTTGTGTTCTAAAATGCCGGCTGGCTCGCAGAAGGACGTGTTGCCGGCACACGCGCGGATTCAATGAAGGCACGCGGGGCAGTCTGAAGCCGGTTGCATGCGGCGAGGTGGCGTGTTCAGCCGGGCCTGCAGCGAGTGGGGCCCTCTTGTCCTAGGACTTATGAACCAAACAGGGCCTCAATGCCTGCGCTATGAGAGGTCGCATCCGTGTCAGAGCAATCACTCCCTCCAGTCCTTTTTTGTTTGCGTATAACAAAATCTCGTTTTCCATTCACATTTTACAAGTAAAATTCGTGGACAAACTTTGACCCAAAATACGATGGGGACTAGTAAACCAGAATGGAGGAAGTAGTTTTTTTAATCAAAGAAGGGTTTCCCCCTTTCGATTTTCATTACTGAAAACCAACATCTAAATCTAAACATAGTATTTGCCCTAGAACTACCAGGTTCACCATCTCGCAACATAAACCCATACAACCATACGCCAAGGAGGTACGTAGTACTATGAATTCCATTTTCGCTCCATACCAATCGTTCTAAAAACTACTTAGTACTTATAACGCGCCATTGAAAATCAGAACTCCTAACCCCGCTAAAAAATGATATTTTAAACGTGGCTACTCGATCTGTGGCAACTGGCGAGCCACCGCCTCCAAGTCATTCACCTGTGGTCCCGACCATCAACTCCTACGGATCAAATTATCCCGCGAGTTGACTATTCCTACAAAGGTGCGCTCCACCACGTACCCGGTACCTGCGAATGCAGAAATCATGCACCTAGGGTTTTAGGGTTTATTTGTTAACGTTGCCTTTACGTAACACTCATGTGTGCGAGACAATGAGAGACCGACTGCGTGCGTGCGCCTCTTCTCTTCGTATATGTACTCCACCGTTTGTCTGGTGTCCAAAAGATTATAATAACTACTAGCAATGTGCCAATGCGTTGCCACACAATCTGAGTAGATTAATACATATTCACCGATTTGATAGAAAAAAAGTCTAGTTTTGAAATACATATATCACTAAAAAATGTTATGTTTCACTCAAAATATATTCCTTTGGCGGTTTTGATGAGATAAGGGAGGAATGTTGTTGGTTTCAAGATTCGAGAAGTGGTATATGTCTAATTTCTACTCTTACTAGCAAGATGCCCGTGCATTGCATGAAACATCAAGATCTTGTGGGAGAAAACGATGAACGAGGGAAGGCCTTATCTGCAAATGTGGAGAGGAGTGCGGGTAAATTGCCATAGTTTCATTCCTATCCGTCAGATATAAATCGGACGACCTATATTGCAGGATGGCAGGCCCACCATCATCACCAACTCTGTTTTTTATCCCTACTCTTATAAAAAAGCATAGTCGGTTATAATCATGTGCCTGCCATCCTGCAATATAGGCCGTCCGATCTATATCTGACGGATAGGAAGGAAACTATGGTTGCAAAAAGATACCCACACCCCTCTCCACACTTGCAAATAAGGCCTTCCATTGTTCATCCTTTTCTCCCACAAGATAAACTACTCATACAAATGCATCTTGATGTTCCGTGCAACGCATGGGCATCTTGCTAGTTGTTGCAAAAATCCCATGTGTGAGAGAGAGAGAGGGAGAGAGGAGGAGGACGGAGTGCATGTGTGACAAAGACACAAAGAGTGTGTGTGCGAGAGGTATCAGCTTGAAATGAGGTGATAGTGTGTGTGTGTGCACGATCGAGAGGGCGTGTCTCAAGAAGGGAAGAAAAATCTACATAGATACAAGGAGTGGGAGAGAGACATTTATGCGATAGTGGAAGCACGAGTGTGCGGGTGTATAAACCTATCTAGAGGCTAGTCGATAAATGTTCGTGATAGAAATACGAGTCGGGGGTGCGAAAGCGAGAGTTTTGTGTGTGAGAGAGAGACGGTAGTCGGGAAGGGGAGTGGAAGCAGGAGTTGTGTGTGTGAGAGAGAGAGGGGGGGAGCTTGTCTGATCGGTAAACAAATGAATAATGTCAGTCTGGGATGGAGACGAAAAGGAGACCACAACAAATGTTGTGTCTACAGGAGAGAGAGAGAGAGAGAGAGAGAGTAATTTTAGTGGTATGATTCATATCTAGAGACATATAGGGTGTGTGAGAGAATCCCATAGAGAGAAAGACAAAGTGAAAGACGAGTGGAGACTGTGTGTGTGGCAGTGGAAAAGAAAGCTTAGGTACCTAGTGATATGAGAGAACGGTAGAGACGTGAGAGATAATGAAAACCGTGTAATGTATAATGATAGGGAGAGTGTGACACTTCTCAAGGGAGACGTCGAGAGACCATGTTTGCGAGGATAGGAGAAACATGAAGTGAGCGTGCGGGTGAGCTGGAGAAAAGAGAGTGATAGCTACATGAAGGAGCATGCATGCGAGAGAGATGGGCATGAAAGGAGTGAACATAAAAGGGATTCAAATATTTGAATTCGAGATGATGATACATGTAATCCATACTCGAACCAAAATTGATCCATCAAACATGCATACTCATATGAATTCACGCGCATCTATGTTATTTAATATGTAGATATTACTGATCCATACATTTTAGTAGAACATAATTTGGTTTAATTTTTTGAATTCAACCTTATGATTTTGAGATCATTGTATCTGTAAATCATATTATACATATAAAGGGGCAGAATTCTTTGTTGTGCTTTTGAAAGTATATAAAAAATGATGTATATAGAACTTTATTCCAATCGAAAATGGATCCCGCTCGAAAAAAATAGAATACAAATGGGATTCGAATTGAGTTGTCACGGTAAACGTGCACTCTACAAAATTTGAACGAAGCGGGGAAAGTCGCAGTAACCGCTCGAAACCAAAATCTGCGAGATGGAAATTACTACTGCCTATCCCTGCCACACAAAGCCTATCTGCTCGATTTCTATAGGTTTCGATAGGGGTAGGTTTGTAATTTCACTCAAACGTGACATAACCGCCTCTCACCCGGATTCATACACGGTGGGCGCCAAAACACAGTGTGTCCTCGGCCGAAATCTACTCCCTCCCCAATTCATACACGGTGGGCGCCAAAAACAAACTCTCGTCGGCAAATATTCGGTGTATGCGAGATTACCGTCCTATCCCCAACTGACTAATATTGTTGTGATGTAGGAAATTTGAAACGGGGGCTAAGTTTGTAAATTTCCTCGCATTTGAGACAAGCGCGCCCTGAAGACATGGTTCCCCCCTTCCTCTCCACCTCCATTTCCCCATTTGTACTCCATGGGCGCCAAAACACCCTCTCCACCCCAGTCTCCTCCGTCCGCCACCCCATCCACCGCCGTCCTCCTCCACCATGCCGGAGATGATACCCCGACGCCGCCGTCCATTACAAGAGATCGACCTCTCTCATCCACGGCTTCGGACCGGGATCCTTGCATCCCGTCCTCTCGCTTCATCCCCGCCGTCGTCCACCTTTCCGGCGCCGCTCCTACGACCGTCTCGTCCACCGCACCCTGCCGCCACCGTCTACCCTCCTAGATCTGCTTCCATGCCGCCGACAGCCATCGCTACCGCAGCACCGTCAAATTCTCAGCAGATGCATACACGGCACCGCAGTAGAAGCGGTACTCTTTCGTATCTGCTCAACTTATTTATCGCAGCAAGAAAATAGATCGCCACTACTTTACTCTGATTTCTTGTCCATAACTTACTTGCTAGTTGAAAGCAAACATTGGTTGCAAAGTTGCCTTTGTCCGGTTTGCACCTTCAGATCCGCCATGGCATGCTCAACACCATACTCCCAATGCTTATGGTTTTCGCCTTTTATATTCCACACTAGTTAAATCACAGTAGACTAAATTTCAAAATTGGGTCAGTCGATTTTTCAGAGCTCGCCGGAGTTTGCCGGTGCGAACGAAGGGGCTCGGGTGGGGACTTTGGTTGTGGGGGGCGGTGGTGGGGCCTCGCCGAACAAAGTAAACTCGATGTGGGTGGGGGCGGGGGTAGGGGTGGGGGTGGCGGAGGAACACAGGCGGTGGGGGCCGGTGGCCTGTGCGGTGTTCTGTATGGGAAGAATCAGAGACGAGGAAGAAGAAGGGTTAGGAGACGTAGGATCTTCATCCAACCGCCTGAAATGGTCGACTGACCCAAATGACAAAAGTCACGCGACTTGCATGCAGACATGCCTTTATATTCAGTACCATCATCGTACCTGCTTAGCACTGCTCCTGAATCCATCAAGCTAAACAATGTGCCACTCATAATTCCAAACTTTTTGCTCAAGTACGAATCTGATATGATGCTGATATTACTAAAACAGATAACATTTAATTGGTCAGCCAATGTTCCTACTTTACTTTCGAAAAAGCACTTGCACCACATATAGAGAGACAGCAGGGAGTTGCTTTCTCAATGCGCTCTGGTTCATCATGTGTGGGCACTGCGCAACGAACATTTTATTATCCAAAATCTGCTTGCTCTTCTTTAGCATGTTCCTCTTCCGTTCTTCTTTAATAAGTACTCTCTCTGTTCTTAAATACAAGTCTTTGTATAGATTCCACCATGGACTACATATGGAGCAAAATGAGTGAATCTACACTCTAAAATGTATCTGGATACATCTGTATGTGATCCATAGTGGAAATCTCTACCAAGGCTTATATTTTGGAACGGAGGGAGTATGATAGTAATACAGTATGTTCCTTGTAGTGAAGATGAGCAGGGACATTTGTAGTGTAGAGGTCTATACGGTCGGTTTGTATGGACACTTTGAACTCTTCGGGCCTCTTTGATTCATAGGATTTTGTAAACATGGGAATAGGATTTGTAGTGGCCTGCCCACTTGAATCCTATAAGAATAGCAAGGAAATGCGGGGAGCTGTGTCGCCTTTGAGAGTTACATTGATATTAATATTACCGCACCTTCAGATGAAGAGAGCTGGTATCCAAAGCCTTTCTAGCCGTACCGGCAATACTAGCACATATATTCCAGCAAGTTCCACTTTGCTGATTTTTACTCTGATGCTTAAGGTTTTCCCGTTATATCTACACTATGATCTGTGTAGCTGCTTTGTGTCGCACTAGCAGCAGTCCACTCTTGAAGCGAAACACTGCAATGACTTACAAAATTGGCACCAAGGCATTGAGTGCCATTCTGGATGCAATGAAACTCATACGCTCCCCACTTGTTGACTCTTGTTCAGAATATGATCCTAATGACTCTTGTTCAAAATTGCCACATATAGAGAGACAGCATGGAATTGCATTTCTTTGGGCGCTATGACTCATCATGAGTGGGCAACCAACATTGTATGCAATGAAGCGGAACCTCAAGAATATGCTTCCTCTTCTGTTCTTTAACATGTTCCTCTTTTGTTATTCTATATTTAGTACGTACAATATGTTCCTTGTCAGGAAGGGGAGCAGGGACATCTGCAGTCAACAGCTCATAGAGCTGGCCTGTACGTGATCGATAGGCTTTCAATTACTAGCGGCAATACAACACCGTATTTTCAAGCCAGTTCCACTTTCCCTATTTATATATCGTGGTTATGGTGTACCCCTATTATGTACACTATGATCTGCCTTGTTGCTGTGTGCTCTTGTTATGATGGTTTCGCAATAAACTCTCTATACAGTATATTTTGAACCTATCATCTGCCAACTATCCTTACTTCTGGAGCCTTTTTTTGTGTATTTGTGCCAGATTATATAAATGCACGCACCATATTACAGCACACATGAGCTCTCTCATCAGAATCCAGTGATAGCACACAAGTGTTTACAGGGGCGCCCCTATATTAGAATATCCTCTGCATTGCAAAGATAATCTCACAACTATTTATGTTTTCATGGTTCTCAGATATTATACGTAATTATAGTGAATATCAGAATCCGTGCATCAGAAGAATATTGTGGAACACTGCAATGACTTACAAAATTGGCACCAAGGCATTGAGTGCCATTCTGGATGCAATGAAACTCATACGCTCCCCCCTGTAGATTCTTGTTCAGAATATGATCCTAATGACTATTCTAACCTCGAGGAGTCAAAGGCACATGGCCTGTCATGTTCACCCATCAAGGTGCATGTTCTAATTTGGCAAGGTTTTACTGATTGCGCGTATCTGGCATATGTTGTCTTGCATTTCTTCTACTTTGTTGCACCGCCATCTGTTTAGTTTACTCATCATATATGTCGAGATGCCATGCCCATCCATTATCAATACATATTCCATCTGTCATCATACCATGTTTTCCACTCAAATGTTGTTCTTGTGCATCAGACATCAAAAAGGAAGAGGGTGATTGCCGAACCTGAAGGAGCACCAGCAAAGTCCTTGAAAAACGTGGTTGTGCCGGAGAAATCAGACAGCACCCCACTTATATTGGCTGTACAACCAGTGACACAAAATGTAGGACCGACTCCAGCAGACTGTACCCATACTATACTGGCCACACCACTAGCCCCACCACATAGGACCTGCACTCCAGCAAAAGGTATGCCAATTTCAGTTGCCATAGCACCAGTCGTACCACACAAAAATCCCACTCCAGCAAAAAGTACAGCAAGTCCACCGGCCGAAGACCTATCCCAACTGCAGAGACGGCCAATTCCTGCAGATTGGAACACCATTCCAGTTATTCCTAGTTTAAAAGACAATGCTTTCAATGTTGTTAGGGACTACGTGCATATATTCCCATCATGGGAAGATTATAGTGAAGACAAACACCATTTTCACATCTTCATGTCCCACTTACGTGTAAGTGCTATTGTTCATGGTGATTATTTTCCTGTTTTCTGTTGATTGAACACATCAATGATTTACATTACATTGTTGTAAGTAGGCGAGGGTCAATCTGGATAGTCATGATGAGCAAAGCTTGCTTATGCTTTTCAACGAAGCATTGCAGCAGTATCGGTGTTACCTGAGGAAATCACACTTTGATGGCAAGTCTATAAATGAATTTCGGGTGAAGTCTCTGTTCGGGATACACATAACAGGTAGGCCCATGAAGGGTCGAAATATCATAAAGCATGGGGTCCACACAGCATGTGGGTCCAGATAAATTTCATACAGACATACTATCCACTCGGATGACCATCAAGTCACTCGGAAGACAACAACCACTCGGAGCATAGCACTCCACTCGACCAACTCATTCCACTTGGAACTCCTGATCTCACTCGGATATGCGAAGACCAGCAGTCGACAAGGCACGCGAAGCATCATCTTAGTAGTAGGCTGATTTATGGCATTAACGCCCCCACTTTGTAACATAGGAGGTGGGGGGTGGCGCACTCTATATAAGCCACCCCCCACAACTAGACTAGGGAGCTTTTTCTTCCACCTCTCCCTCTTTCTCACCATTTAGCTTGAGGCATGGAGATCCATTCTCCTCTCTCTCTCTCTCTCTCTCTCTCTCTCTCTCAATACACAATGTAATCTCTGGATATACACTCAGATAAACAAAGCCTCTCCGGAGCACGAGACGTAGGGCTGTTATCTCCATCGTGAGAGACCCGAACTCGCTAAAACCACTGTGTCACCCATTTGCATCTCGATAGATCATGCTCCGTTACCCTATATCTTATTATTGTCGGAATCGTTCCCACGACAGTTGGCGCCCACCATAGGGCACGGTGTCTATCGAGCCATGATGCAGATGGTTATTTTTTCTACCACCAGCGGCACATTGGTTCCGGCTGGTGCCCTCTATTTGGTTTGATCTTCATCTTCTAACACATTTTCTATACTGTTCATCTGCACAACGAGCAAAGCATCGCAAGCAGAAGGAAACGTACATCCATCCAAGCACGTACAAGGAGAACTATCGGCCTTCAGGTTGGCTGGCCTCCCATCCGCATGAGCTGATCACTTGAATCGGCGCGAAAGCAAGAAACCGATTGCGCCTCCACGGACGACCACCGGTGCCATCCGCCACGCCGTCGCCTTCGACCTTGTCACAGCTGACTGCGCCTCCACGCGCGGTCCGTCGTCTCCAACCTCAGCACAGCTGACTGCGCCTCCATGGACGACCTCCAGCGCCATCCGCCCCATTGTCGTCCCCGACCTCGGCACCGCTGACTGCGCCTCTGCGCGCAGCCACCAGCGGCGTCCGCGTCATCATCGTCTCCAACCCCGTCGTTGAGCCACACACACTTCCGTCGTCGCCGTTCACCTCGCCATTGACTCCGGCCTCGTGTTCTCGGCTACTCGCCGGCAACCTCTGCGGTGGCGATGCGGGCAGGCAGCACTCCTGCCTCCGGTTCCAGTCGTCTGCGGCGGTCTCGGTGGTGGAGGCGCGCTGCGGCGGCGTCGACCGTTGCCTGCCACCGGTGCCAGTCGTCTGCGACATTCTCGATGGTGGAGGCGCGCTGCGGCAGCAACGGCCGTTCGGGATTGAAGGAATAAATGGCTGGTAACTGCTTGCATAACATGGGCCACCTAATCGAGCATTAACTGCATGTAGGGAAAACGGAATCAGAAGGACATCTCGGATCTCCCACACGTACGCGGCTTCACCGGCAATCATTAAATGCACGCCTATAAACGTCGGTCTCATAATTCCGCCAAGGATTGACCGCTTCGTTAAGGTAATCACCTTAGACTAGCCACAATGGGTAGTAACATAGAGTAGTAACATATGCATGTTACTACTCTATGTTACTACCTCTATAGTGGGGAGTAACATATGTGTGGTAACATGCAACACTTCATTTATTAGGCTATAGACTCATGTTCCCTTGATATGTGTGATGTTACTCATACTACTAGTAACTAGCTATGTTACCACATGCCTCTCTTTCTTCATTTATTACTTGCCACATCATCTATTTTACCTAGATATGTGTGATGTTACTACCTATGTTACTCCCATTGTGGGTAGTCTTATTAACCGGCTAATTGATGGGATTATTAATCGCCTTATTAACCGCCAAGCATATCTAATTGCTTCCAACAACCCACCGGTTCCGCACTAGTAAATTCATGCATGCATGTATGTATAACCGTCCGGCCTTCAACTTCGCGGCCGTACTTGCTACTAACTTGCAGGGTCACCCGATGGATTTTTCAGTCGGACGGTACCGAACTAGATTGGTTCAGAGTTCAGTCAGATAAAGCCACTCAGACACAGACTCAAGTTCACTTGGCCACGAACCCGAGTTCACTCGGACGGATTCCTCGTCCAGTACCTGAGCGCAAGTCAGACGACAAGGCGCGCCATCACTCCGCGGGACATGTTTACATCGCTCGGACGCCTCGTGCATCGACACTCCGTGGGACGCGTCTACGTCATTCGGACGCCCCGTGCATCGCCACTCGGCGGGACGCGTCTACATCACTCGGACGCCCCGCACATAGTCACTCCGCGGCACACGTCTACATCAACCGGACGCCCCGCGTGTCGCCACTTCGCGGGACGCGTCTAAGTCACTCGGATGCCCCACGCGTCGCCACTAGGCGGGACGCGTCTACGTCACTCGGACGCCCCGTGCGTCGCCACTTGGCGGGACGCGTCTACGTCACTCGGACGCCCCGCTCGTCGCCACTCTGCAGGACGCCTCTAATTCACTCGGATGCCCCACACATCATCACTCCGCGGCACACGTCTACATCAACCGGACGCCCCGTGCGTCGCCACTCCGCGGGGCGCGTCTACGTCACCGGACGCCCCGCGCGTCGCCACTCCGCGGGGCGCGTCTACGTCACTCAGACGCCCCGCGCGTCGCCACTCGGCGGGACACATCTACTTCACTCGGACGCCCCGCGCGTCGCCACTCTGCGGGACACGTCTACGTCATTCGGACGCCCCGCTCATTGCCACTCCGTGGGACGCGTCTACTTCACTCTGACGCCCCGCGCGCCTCGCCACTCAGTGGGACGCATCTACTCCATACGGTCGCTCCGCGCGTCGCCACTCGGCTGGTCACCTCATCACCATTCGGCCGCTCCGCGCGTCGCCACTCGGTTGGTCACCTCATCACCATTCGGCCGCTCCGTGCGTCGCCACTCGGTTGGTCACCTCATAACAATTCGGCCGCTCCGAGCGTCGCGACTCGGTTGGTCACCTCATCACCATTCGGCCGCTCCGCGCGTCGCCACTCGGTTGGTCACCTCATCACCATTAGGCCGCTCCGTGCGTCGCCACTCGGTTGGTTACCTCATAACCATTCGGCCACTCCGCGCGTCGCCACTCGGTTGGTCACCTCATCACCATTCGGCCGCTCCGCGCGTCGCCACTCGGTTGGTCACCTCATCACCATTCGGCCGCTCTGTGTGTCGCCACTCAGTTGGTCACCTCATAACCATTCGGCCGCTCCGCGCGTCGCCACTCGGTTGGTTACCTCATGACCATTCGGTCTCTCCATGTGTCGCCACTCGGTTGGTCACCTCATCACCGTTCGGCCGCTCCGTGCGTCGCCACTCGGTTGGTCACCTCATCACCATTCGGCCGCTTCGTGCGTCGCCACTCGGTTGGTCACCTCATAACCATTTGGCCGCTCCGCGCGTCGCCACTCGGTTGGTCACCTCATCACCATTCCGCCGCTCCGTGCGTCGCCACTCGGTTGGTCACCTCATCACCATTCGGCCGCTCCGTGCGTCGCCACTCGGTTGGTCACCTCATAACCATTCAGCTGCTCCGGGCGTCGCCACTTGGTTGGTCAACTCATAACCATTCGGCCGCTTCGCGCGTCGCCACTCGGTTGGTCACCTCATAACCATTCGGCTGCTCCATGCGTCGCCACTCGGTTGGTCACCTCATCACCATTCGGCCGCTCCGTGCGTCGCCACTCGGTTGGTCACCTCATCACCACTCGGCCGCCCCATGCGTCGCCACTCGGTTGGTTACCTCATCACCACTCGGCCGCCGCCCTGCCCGTCGCCACTCCGTTGGTCACCTCATCACCACTCGACCGCCCCACGCGTCGCCACTCGGTTGGTCACCTCATCACCACTCGGCCGCCCCGCGCTTCGCCTCTCGGTTGGTCACCTCATCACCACTCGGCCCCTCGCACGCCTTCAGACAGCTAAGTCATTTTACATTCTATTATTTCCATCTTCTCGAGTATCCCGTAATTCACACATCACGTTGGCTCGGAGGCCACGCCACCGAGTGTACCTCTATGCTCCGTGGCTTATTTTCACACACTTGCTTAGTACTGGTTATTTGACTCCCGAGTCCAACTTACATTTTAACGCATACGTCGTTCACGAACACCATGCGTTCTTCATTTCGAGTCTGCATTGGTCCTCGGGGGCTGCAACTCAGTCGGAACATTGCACTACCTTTTATTTGAGTCCAGCGCTCTAACACATCAAGTTGGATCCTTCACTTTCTCAAGTTCGATCAGATCCTTCACTCTTTTAGACTCTTGCTGGTTAACCAGCAAGCCCCTTGCACTCCCAGCGGGTGTCTATGGGTGTTATTCACACAAATCATTTCAGCACACATCAAATTTCCTCGAGAAATTATTTCATTGGCTTTTGTCGTTTTTTACACAAGTTACGCGATCACTCGACGGCCCTATGCGCCAACTTCATCGTTGCTCGGACTCGGTCACCGTACCGGTCCTAGCACACCACAACACCGACCTTGTCGCTCTGTTAACTTCATACACATCCGGCCAACCCCTCTGTGGAATCCTCTTCATCGTATCAATGATATAGACCTCGTCAGGCATGAGACAGATAAGTCACTTTTGTAATCAAACTGCACACTTCACTCCTTTGCGAGTTTGCCTCTTTCGAGCATCACTCGGAAGCTCCTCCTCACCTTTACCCGAGTCTGACTCGATGAATTACAATTCATCCATTCAAAACTATATTTCTCGTATTCCGACATGTCCGTTGTCGACGCCTGTAGTACGCTCGGTGGCTGGATCTCATTTGGAATGACACTCTCCTGAGTGGTCGAGTACTTCATCACCAGTCAAATCCTTCACTTCAACAAGTGCATTCGATCCGCTACTTTGATAAGTTTCATAATCGCCCAGACGCTCTGCGCGCCAACTTCATTCCTACTCAGACTCAGTTGTCACGCCGGTCTTGTTGCGTCGCAACCAAACTACACCGACCTCGTCGCTACATTAGCTTCGAAAGCATCTCGCTAACTCCTTCAAAGACCATTTTAGCCACTTGGCTAGACACGCAATCTTTCACTCGGCCACCCCGCGCATCACCACTTGGCTGGACACGTAGTCCTTCACT
Organism: Aegilops tauschii subsp. strangulata; assembly: GCF_002575655.3. NCBI lineage: Eukaryota > Viridiplantae > Streptophyta > Magnoliopsida > Poales > Poaceae > Aegilops > Aegilops tauschii. Next base: position 47,635,346 of record NC_053035.3, read on the forward strand.
CGGCCACGTCGCGCATCGTCACTCGACCGGCCCGTGCGGCGCCAATCCATTGTGCATGTCATCACCACTTGGCCGTCCCGCGCGTCGCCTCTCGGTTGTGCATGCCTTCACCACACAGCCGCTACGCGCGTCGCCTCTCGGTTGTGCATGCCTTCACCACACGGCCGCCTCGCACGTCATCACCACTCGGCCGCTCCGCGCGTCGCCACTCGGTTGTGCACATCTTCACCACTCGGTCGCCCCGTGCGTTGCCACTCAGTTGTGCACGTCTTCATCATCCGACCAACTTGCACATCATCACTCGGCCGCCCCGCACGTCGCCACTCAGTTGGGCACATCTTCACCACTCGGCCGCTCCATGCGTCGCCACTCGGTTGTGCACGTCTTCACCACTAGGTCGCCCCGCGCGTCGTCATTCGGTTGTACACATCATCGCCCCTCGGCCGCCTCGCACGTCACCATTAGTTGGTCATGTCTTTACCTCTACACCCCCAACACGGGAACAACTAAGTTACTCATATTATCAAACCTCATATCGCACTCTGTAGCAAGCTTACTTCTTTCGAGCATCACTCGGGGGCTACGCACAGCCGTTGGCCATGCCGCCCTCAGGGGTTACACCCATTCAATCAACCCATTGATCACATCAGGAATATCTTTCTGACCATACATGCTTGGTCTGCCGAAAATCTATAAGGGTAGTACTGTCCACTCGGACGATCGCCCAAATCATTACCTAAAGTTATCTTCAGGGCTGCAAAAGGGTGAAAACAACGCTCCTCTACAGATACAATTCGCCCTATCCTAGGCTCCAAGGCGTTAGTTTCACAAACTTGGACTCAGAGATGGCATGTGCTGGTGTTCCCCTGGGATAATGAGTGGCCTCTCTCTGGAGAGTCGGCCCACACACTAGCCTCATCACTCGGGTTTCACGGCACGTCCATGTCAGACCACTAGTCTATCTCCTCCGGGAGACATACAAGTGCCACCAAGTTTTTCCCTGCAGTCAACATACCCCGATCAGTCGAGAAGCACGCCCACTCGGACAAATACCACTTTCATGCAAAAGGGTGAAAATGAAGCTCTCTACGGATACAATGTACTCTTACAAATACCCCTTTCACGCAAAATCTAACGGTCAATATAAGAAGTACTACTCGAACGATTACTCCCTGGAGTGTCCAGCTTTTTTCTACAGTCGGCAGTTTCAAAGCCGAATTCATTCACCGTGCCGAGAGCACGAAGATTCACCTGCTTGACCGAGTTCCAGGCTGAATTTATTCCGTGCCGAGTGCACGAAGATCAGTCCGACTGACTCAGCTCCAGGCTGAGCTTATTTACCATGTCAAGCGTCTAAAGATGCATCTGATTGACTCAATTTCAGACTAAAAGATATCTAACGTGTCGACTGCGTGGAGGTTTACCAGGAGACTTAAACCCTCTGCCCGACTCATCTTGTCTGACAGAGGCTCGGGGACTACACCCAGTGGGTGCACTCAGCGTGCCCCCACTGGAAGAGAACTCAGAAAGAAACATTTTGCTCGACGCAAGACCATCTCCAGATCACTCAAGTGCCACTCGACCTCCGAGTCGGAGAGAAACAAGTTCTATCAGTACCAGCTAAGAAGATTTTTAGTTCTCTCAGACCCCTGCCGACTGCCGGTAGTCGACGGCGGTCTCGGGGACTACACCCAGTGGGTGCACTCAGCGTGCCCCCACTGGAGTAATCTCCACTCGGTACGGCTGACCGGTCCGAGTGCAGAACAACAAACAAACAAGTTCTAAGGCTCCCGTCGGCTACCAAAAAAATAGCTATAAGGTGAGTTTAACACTCCACCGTGGACCTGTTTTGAGCCTTCTTCTAGGACTCAAAGCGTGAAACTCATAAGTTTGGCTCTAGAACCGACTCGTATTGACGTTCCTCCGGGTTAAGAATGGCATCTCTCCGAGAGAATAGTCCATGCGTCAATCTTGTTGCCCGGATTTAATGACACATCCATACTCTGATCACAAGTTAACCTCTTCCGAGAGATGATCGAATGTCACCAAGTTGCTCCTCGCGGGCACTTACCCCACATCAGTCGGGAAGCACAGTACCAGAATCCATTGAGATTTTGTTCAAACCTTGGTTGTCAGAAAGCACGATGACAGGTACCGAGTATTTCCGTAATCACTCGTGCCAAATTGTGTCTTTAACAAACTCGTTCTGCAAAATCGCAATCGATTCGGGGGCTAATGTTGGGGATACACATAACAGGTAGGCCCATGAAGGGTCGAAATATCATAAAGCATGGGGTCCACACAGCATGTGGGTCCAGATAAATTACAGACATACTATCCACTTGGATGACCATCAAGTCAATCGGAAGACAACAACCACTCGGAGCATAGCACTCCACTCGACCAACTCATTCCACTCGGAACTCCTGATCTCACTCGGATATGCGAAGACCAGTAGTCGACAAGGCACGCGAAGCATCATCTTAGTAGTAGGCTGAGTTATGGCATTAACGCCCCCACTTTGTAACATAGGAGGTGGGGGTGGCGCACTCTATATAAGCCACCCCCACCACTAGACTAGGGGGCTTTTTTCTTCCACCTCTCCCTCTTTCTCACCATTTAGCTTGAGGCATGGAGATCCGTTCTCCTCTCTCTCTCTCTCTCTCTCTCAAATACACAATGTAATCTCCGGATATACACTCAAATAAACAAAGCCTCTCCGGAGCACGAGACGTAGGGCTGTTATCTCCACCGTGAGAGGCCCGAACTCGCTAAAACCACCTTGTCACCCATTTGCATCTCGATAGATCATGCTCCGTTACCCTATACCTTATTATTGTCAGAATCATTCCCACAACAGTCTCCTGTGCTAAATTTAGAAGACATTGAATGGAAAAACCTTGTTATGCACTGGTCTCGTTCTGAGGATGAGGTATTGTCTATGATATCGCATGACAATTTGAACTTCTACTTTTCCGCATGTGCCTTACGGATCTTTATTGCAGGAAATCTGCTCGAAAACGAATTCCGGTTTGAAAAAAACGACAGGATATCGCAAATATGTTGCCCGCTGCTTTGCTCTTGTTAGTACCTGTTGTCCTGTATCTCTGTACTTGCATACATACCTGGTTCATTATGTGACAGCAGTATGCATGATAGCTTGCTTATCAATTGTTCGCTCCAAATTATCTGATCTGTATAAATGGTTACATTAGTGTAGAATATATCCAATGCCAATGAAAAATTTTAGCTCTGCATTGTTCTTGTAAGTACCTGTTGTCCTTTATCAGTGTACTTATATTGACAGGTAGTTGTTCATGTACCATCACTCTATAGCTTATTTTCCTTTGCCCTCCATTTTCTACACATATGATGTATATTTACTCTTACCATAAGGTTGGATAACATCGATGGTACTGAAGAAGTTTAGCTCTGCATTGCTCTTGGTTGTACCTTTTGCCTGTATCGCTGTACTTACATTTATAGCTACTTGGTTATGTAGCATCACTCTTCATCTTATCTCAAATATTCTCCATTTTTTCTTATATTGTCACATCTATATTTACTCTTAACAAAATGTAGAATAAAGCCAATGCTTATGAAGAAGATTTTGTGGTAAACTTCTTGAATTACCCCCCATCGGCATGGACAAGGGCTTTATAGAGCCTGCCTTCACCAATAATGTAAGTTTGTCCTTCTCAAGCCTTCAAACTTTGTTGTGTATATTTGGTTAGGCATGACTGCAATAGCTGTTTATTTTTTGTGTAAATTGCATAAGTTTATTATGTAGTTCATAAACAAAAGTTTGTCCTTCTCAATTTAAGTTTTCAGTTGTACAACCAAGTTCCTTCTTCATACCATGTAAATTAAACTATACAGAGCAAGTGATCTTCTTTTGCACTGCATGTATGCTTCTATTCTTGATCTGTAATCCAGTGGTGTGGTGAACCTACCCACTACAGCACAATGTCATATTCTGCAATGTCTTAACTATGAACAATGTCATATCATTCTACTATTATTTAAACCGTCTCTTTATTTGCCAATCTGAAATGGGATAAATTGACAGCACACTAACCATTGATACTTATGAGTTCTTGATCTGTAATCGAGTGGTGTCGTGAAGCTGTCAACTCCTTCACAATGTCAATTTCCTGCCATGTCTTGACCTGAACAATACCATATTGTGTTAATGCAATTTTAAACTGTGTCACTTTATTCGTCAGTAAGAAATGTGATGAATTGTCAGCACTGATACTTTTATGTGCAAAACCTGTCATCTGTCTGCTTGTTTATCTTTCAGAGTGAGGAGGATATAAGTATTAAACAAGCACAGTCTCATCAGCTTGCTCAGCTGCTTGCGCTGCCGCTCCCCAGCAGGGCTAACCTTTCTTGAACTCTATTGAAGTGTTGTCGGTTTTGTATATTATTTTGTCAGCGTGTTTAGTTGCACCGGTGGCGATCTTTGATGCCCCGTGTATGTAATCTGCTGTCTGCTAGTGCTTTATTATCATAGTGGCGAACTTTGATGCCCAGTGGATGTAATATGTTGTAATTTCTTTATTGTATAGTCTAGGTTTTTTATTATTCTCGATGTTGCAGTTATTTTACTGTATATATATCCTGTCTTCGTAGTAAACCGGCCAAACCGTAAAATTACGGTACATAATCGGGCCGTCATGCAATCACGATGTATGATCCGCATCATGGGCCCCGTCATCTTGGTCCGTTAGAAGGCCTAAATGTAAACTGGCCCCTAGTAGATTCGGGCCTTTAATAGGCCGAGTAAATCGCCGGCCCTCTTTTCGCAAGAAAACTCAATCTTTTAGGAGACTAAGAAGTAGGTTGGGCCTGAAACGTGCCGAACAGCTCACGGGCCGGCAGAAGCCCGAAATGGACCCCGGCCCATGATTATGCCAATCAAATCATGGGCTTTTAACATGCCAAAATTGTCTTGGTCCTTGTTTGGCCCAATCAGATTATCGGCTGCGAGCAGGCCGGATGCAAACCGGGTCGTAGTTAGGCCCAACTATATGATGGGCTTTTAACAGGCCTAAATTAATATAAGCCACTCTTTATAGAATTCAAACATCTAGGAGAACCAAAGGAGCAAGGCAAAAAGGAAACACACAACGAGGAAAAACACCTAAGCACAAGGGCGGTGGCCGGAGCCACCTATGTTTGAGTTAAATGGTATGGCGCTGCGAAGAATTATCCTTGGGCCCATGACCAAAACTCGTCTTTGAAGCACAAGTACCATCAACAATGGCTAATGTTAAAGAAATGATTAATTTATGCACAATGGGGGGAGGAAGAGTTCATTGAGAGAACAATACTCCCCCTATGTCCATGCCTACACCTAGAACAAGACATCATTATGAGTATGGTGGGGTGTGCAAAGGTTCAAGCCACATTGCTCGAATCAATGATATTTAGCTCATGCCTTAACTCGCGAAATCTTGCTTCATCCAAGGGCTTCGTGAAGATATCTGCAAGGTTATCATGGGTGTTGACATAGTTGAGCTCGATCTCCCCTCGCCTAATGTGATACCTGGGTTGAGAGAAATCTTGATGGCACTTTCATTGTCACACCAAAGAGGCACTTTGTAACAAATGACACCGTAATCCTTCAAAGTTTGCCTCGTCCAAAGAAGTTGTGCACAACAACTTCCGGCGGCCACATACTCTGCTTCGGTGGACGAGAGAGAGAGACAACTTTGCTTCTTAGAAGACCAACTCACCAAAGAGAACCCAAGAAATTGGCACCCTCCGGACGTGGACTTCCTATCCACTTTGTCTCCCGCCCAATCAGAATCTGAATAGCCTATAAGATCGAAGTTTGCTCCTCTTGGGTACCATAAGCCAAAGTTTGGGGTATGAGCCAAATATCAAAAGATTCGCTTGACCGCCACAAAGTGACTTTCCTTAGGTGCGGCTTGAAACCGTGCACAAATTCCCACACTCAACATGATATCCGGTCTAGATGCACAGAGGTAAAGCAAGTAGCCAATCATGGAACGATATACCTTTGATCCACTGCTTTACCATTGGGATCAATGTCAAGTTGGCATTTGACGGGCATTGGAGTGGAAGCCATCTTGACATCACTTAGCTTGAATCTCTTGATCATATCTTGAGTGTATTTGGCTTGGTTGATGAAGGTTCCTTCTCTTCTTTGCTTGACTTCGAACTCAAGAAAGAACTTCAACTCTCCCATCGAGGACATCTTGAACTTTGAGGTCATGAGAGCGGCAAATTCCTCATTGAAAGCTTTGTTAGGGGAACCAAAGATAATATCATCAACATATAGTTGGCACACAAACAACTCCCCTTTGACTTTCTTAGTAAAACGAGTGGGGTCGATTTTCCCAATTTCAAACCCACGATCTTGTAGCAACTCGGTAAGGTGGTCATACCACGCACGTGGGGCTTGTTTAAGGCCATAGAGTGCCTTATCGAGTTGATACACGTGATCGGGGAAATAGGGATCCTCAAACCCGGAGGGTTGTTTGACATACACCAACTCATTAATAGGACCATTAAGAAATGCACTCTTCACATCCATTTGTTGCAACTTAAAGTTACGATGAGAAGCATAAGCAATCAACATGCGAATGGATTCAAGGCGAGCAACGGGAGCAAAGGTTTCACCGTAGTCGATACCCTCGACTTGGGAGTAGCCTTGTGCTACCAATCGAGCCCTGTTGCGAATGATAATACCATGAGCATCTTGCTTGTTCTTAAATATCCACTTGGTTCCAATGACATTATGGTTCCCCGATGGCCTTGGCACCAATCTCCACACCTTGTTGTGCTCGAAGTTGTTGAGTTCTTCATGCATGGCATTAATCCAATCCGGATCTTCGAGCGCCTCATAGACCTTTTGGGGTTCAACACCAGAGACAAACGCGTGATGTTCACAATAGTTTGCCAATTGTCTACGGGTGCTTACCCCCTTTCGAATGCTCCCAAGCACATTTGTCATGAGATGGCCCTTGGTAGAGAGCTTGGATGCAATCTTGGCGGCACGGCGCTCCAATTCCTCCTCAGGACTGAGTTGAGGAGCGGTTACTTGATCATCTTGAGCGTCGTCATGAGCTTGTTCTTAATCTTGAGCTTGCTCTTGATCTTGAACTTGCTCGAAGGAGAGAACTTGACCTTGGGCATCACTTGGTAGTTCAACACCATCTTGAGGTTGACCTTGCCCTTAGTTTTGTTCATGAGGATGAGGGCCTTCACTTTGTTCTTCCAACACCCATTCTTCTTATGGCTTGGGGAGGAATTTCATCACCTACATCACAAGTACCACTTTGCTCCACTTGGGAGCCGTTATTCTCATCAAACTCCACGTTACACGTCTCCTCAATAAGTCCCATGGACTTGTTGAGGACACAGTAAGCATGAGAGTTTGTAGCATAACCAACAAATATGCCCTCATAAGCTCTAACCTCAAATTTGGACAAACGGACACCTTTCTTGAGAATGAAACACTTACACCCGAACACCCGGAAGTACTTGAGGTTGGGCTTTTTACCGGTGAGTACCTCATATGGAGTCTTGTTCAAGCCTTTGCGGAGATAGAGCCGATTGGATGCATGACACGGTGTTGATGGCTTCGGCCCAAAAGTTGTATGGAGACTTGAACTCCGCCATCATGGTTCTTGCCGCATCCATCAACGTCCGGTTCTTCCTCTCCACTACACCATTTTGTTGAGGGTGGTAAGGTGCGGAATATTGATGCTTGATCCCCTCATCACTAAGAAACTCATCCAAGGTGTAGTTCTTGAACTCGGTGCCGTTGTCACTTCTTATCGTCAAGCTCTTTGTATTGTGTTGGCATTGGGCTTCATTTGCAAAGTCAATGATGGTTTGTTGGGTCTCACTCTTCCTCTTGAAGAAGTACACCCAAGTGTATCTTGAATAATCATCCACAATCACCAAGCAATACTTTCTACCTCCAAGACTATTAAAGGATGGAGGCCTGAAGAGATCCAAGTGAAGGAGCTCCAAATGCCTCTTCGCGTAAATGATAGTCGTGGGAGGGAGAGCCTTCTCATGTAGTTTTCCTTCGATACAAGCACTACAAGCACGATCTTTAGCAAAACTAACATTTGTGAGTCCACGAACATGGTCCCCCTTGAGAAGACTTTGCAAAGATCTCATATTGACATGGACTAAACAGCGATGCCAAAGCCATCCCACGTCAACTTTAGCCATTAGGCATGTCGCGGTCTTAGTGGGTCGCTCCGAGAAGTTAATCACATAGAGACCGTTCTCGACATGCCCAACAAAGGCTACTTTAATAGTCTTGCTCCACAAGAGGGCCACGGTATCAATATCAAAGAAAGTAGCAAAGCCCATAAGTGCAAGTTGACGAACGAAAAGTAAATTGTATGCAAGGGACTCAACAAGCATGACTTTCTCAATCGTGAGATCATGAGAAATGACAACCTTGCCAAGAGCCAATACCTTAGAAGACGAGGCATCACCCCACTCGACATTGGTGGGCATAGATGGAATCTTGTGCACGTCCACCACCAAGTCCTTGCTTCTGGTCATATGATTAGTAGCTCCACTATCGAGCAACCATGATCCCCCACCAGAAGCAAACACCTACAAGAGATCAATGCTTGGTTTTAGGTACCCATTTTGTAATGGGTCCTTTGATGTTAGTGACAAGGGTCTTAGGAACCTGAATAGACCATTCAATGTACTCATAAGGAGAACCAACAAATTTAGCATAAACATGTCCATCACTAGCATGGCATAACACATAGGAAGGGTTAAAGTCACTGGCTTTGTTGGAAGGGGTGGCATTGCCTTTTTTGACACCACCACCCTTCACATTGTTCTTATTCTCCTTAGAAGCACCCTCTCCCTCTTTCACAAAAGTTTGCTTGAGAGGAGGAGGTCGGTTGGCCTTGTCATTCTTCTTCTTGTTCTTGTACTTGGGTGCGAACCCAATCCCTTCCTTGGCCACAACTTCCTTTTGATTGCTCAAAAGGTCATTGAGGATCTTCTCACCTTGTATGCATGACACAAGGCCCTTTTCAAGTTGATCCTTCAACTTTGCATTCTCCTCAACAAGGGGCACATGCTCACAACAAGGGTTAGTAGCATTTGCATTATCAATTAAAACCATATGAGGAAAAGTGGCTTTCTCCTTGGTTAGCTTCAGTTGGAGTTGATCATGAGACTCTTTAAGACTAGCATGAGTACCCTTCAAGGCCTTGTGAGCCTTGTCAAGTATATCAAACTCCTCCTTGAGTGTAGCAAGATCAATCCCAAGTTTGGCCTTCTCAGAATTTAGCACACGAGATACAACAAGAGCATGATCAAGATCTTTCTTTAATTTAGCATGATCATCGTTGTATGACTCCTCAAGAGCCAAGCGATGACCATGCTCTTCCTCAAGAGCGTTGGAGAGATCCGATATCTCATCGTCATAGTCACGACTGTGCCCCTCCATCTTAGAGATGGTTTCTTCGTGAGCCTCGATCGTGTCATTGGCTTCACCAAGTTGTTCCAAGAGAGCAACAAAGTGCTTCTTGGACTTACCCTTGAGTTTACTCATAAAAGACTCAAATTCATTTTCTTCCTCGTTAGGCCTCTCACTTTCATCAATGCAATCCATCAAGGAAGGATTAGTAATGATGGTAGTTTTGATGTTGGGGGTTACCTTGTTGGTGGCTTTAGCCATGAGGCACTTGGCGGTGATGTTCTCATTGGGTGAGTCAAAGAGGGACACCCGTGGAGTCGGTGCAATGGCCACAGAGGCCATGGCAAATGAGTCACCGTCTTCATCATCCTCATTGTACTCTTCTTGTGCCACCAACCCCTTGGGAGGAGACTTCTTGGTGAAGTTGCTCTTGTTGGGGAAAGACTTGGCCTTGTCTTTTCTGATGAGCTTGCCACCATTGTCTTCCCTCTTCTCATATGGGCATTCCGCAAGAAAGTGGCTCACATTTCCACAATTATAGCAAGTCCTCACACGTTGCTTTCTCTTTGCGCCACTTGAGTTGCTTTTGTTAAAGTTTGGCCTTGTGTTCTTTTTGCTCCAAAATTGCCTTGAAGCGAGAGCCATGTGCTCATGATAAGCATATTTTGTATCTTCGGGGTTGCTCTCCTCTTCTTCCTCTTGATCCTCTTCTTCCACACTAACCTTGGCCTTTAAAGCAAGGTTGGGCTTCTTAGCTCTTTGAGAACGCAATACCGCATTGTCGGCGGTCTTGTCCAAGATCCTCATTGCCACAAACTCATCCAAGACTTCACTTGATGACAAGGTGTGGAAGTCCGGCCTTTGACGGATGACGGAGGACATGGCCTCGTCGTAAGGCATCATGGCCTTGAGGAACTTGCGCTTGATCCAATTGTCATCCGTATCCTTGCTCCCATGATCTCGGAGTGAGAGCGCGAGAGTGGTTAGCCTCCGGTACAGCTCACGAGGTTCTTCATCTTCATTCATTGCGAACTCATCGGCTTCATCTTGCACCACTTCATAGTTGGAGCGTTGAATGCTTGCACTTCCGTTGTAAAGGGAAACGACATGGTGCCATGCTTCCTTGGCCACGGTGAAGGGTCGAAGATGAGCAATATCTTCGGGCGGAATTGCATCTTGGATGATGAAGAGAGCATTCTCATTGAATTGATTATCCGCGGCTTCTCTAGGGGTGAAGTTGCTTCGGTCATGCGGATAGAAACCTTCTTCAATGATTCTCCAAAGATTAGTATTAACATGGTTTAAATGACGCTTAAAGCGATATACCCAAGCATCAAAGTCCTCATTTTTCACAATCTTAGGAGGAGAACCGGCATGATTCAAATGAGTGGAAGAAATCGGTCCACCATAAGTAAGCGGAGGTTCCACATGAGCAAAGATTCCATTTCCACTTCTACCACTAGATAAAGGAACTTTGTCATTAGTAGCTTCCCCCTTGTCGGAGTTAGCATCCGTCACCTTGTTAGTGGGATCGACCACTTCCAACGGTGCGGTGGGTAATTTAAGACCATCAAGAAAGTTCTTAAGCATGCCTTTGACCTCGGTTGTCATGGAGGTTTTGAATGTGTCCAAAGCCACATTGAACTCCTCACGTGACACCGAGGTTCCCCCATCGGCCGTGGACGAGGACGGAATCACACCGGGGTGCTCCTCGTCACCGTCTATGGAGTCAACCATACTCTTCGGACGGAAAAGTCCTTAATAAAGAGATGAGGCTCTGATACCACCATACCCGGTACAGAAGGGAGTCACCCCTGAGCGGTACTTGGAGCGGTGGTGAGACCGGAACTACCGGACAGCGGTACAACCGCTCACGGGAGCGGTACTACCGCCATGGGCAGAACTGCACAGGACAGAGGACTTTGGGGAACCTCTCTCTTCTCGAACGGAGGGTATATGGTGGGTGCAGAGAATGTGTACGTGAAGTGATTCACCCAATACCTTCCAATGTGGATTCCCTCTTAATAGTACGGATATCCTACGACCAAAGGAATGAAAACGTTAGAAACTCCGTCTTCGATCTTTTCCGCATAGAGGGAAAGCCTAACCGTCTTGCGCCACACAATGTGTACCTGAGAAAACTATGGCACACGATTAGTCCACACGTGTGTTGTCATCATCACCAAAACTCTAAGGCAGAAGATGCCCTTACAACGTCTTCGCGATCCAACCGATCCAAGCACCGAACATACGGCACCTCCGCGTTCAGCACACGTTCAGCTTGATGACGTCCCTCGATCTCTTGATCCAGTTGACGACGAGGGAGAGTTCCGTCAGCGCGACGGCGTGGCGACGGTGATGATGAAGTTACCGGCGCAGGGCTTCGCCTAAGCACTACGATGATATGACCGAGGTGTGTAACTGTGGAGGGAGGCATCGCACATGGCTAAGAGAAGGTTGGTGTGCCTTTGGGGTGCCCCCTCCCACGTATATAAACAGGGGAGGAGAGGTGGCCGGCCCAAGGGGGGCACAGCATGGGGGGAGTCCTACTTGGACTCCCGGTCCAAGTAGGATTCGGCTTCCCTTTCCTATTCCCACTAGGAGAAGGAGGGAAGGAGGAGGAGGAGAGAAGGAAAGGCCCCCCCTAACCCTAGTCCAATTCGGTTTGGGCTTGGGGGGGCGCGCGCCTCCACCTGGCCGCTGCTTCCTCTCTCCACTAGGGCCCATGAAGGCCCATTAACTCCTCGGGGGGTACCGGTAACCCCCGGTACTCCGAAAAATGTCCGAACCTTTTCAAAACCATTCCGATGTCCAAACACAACCTTCCAATATATCAATCTTTATGTCTCGACCATTTTGAGACTCCTCGTCATGTCCGTGATCTCATCAGGGACTCCGAACAAACTTCGGTACATCAAATCACATAACTCATAATACAAATTGTCATTGAACGTTAAGCGTGCAGTCCCTACGAGTTCGAGAACTATGTAGACATGACCGAAACACATCTCCGGTCAATAACCAATAGCGGAACCTGGATGCTCATATTGGCTCCTACATATTCTACGAAGATCTTTATCAGTCAAACCGCATAAGAACATACATTGTTCCCTTTGTCATCGGTATGTTACTTGCCCGAGATTCGATCGTCGGTATCATCATACCTAGTTCAATCTAGTTACTGGCAAGTCTCTTTACTCGTTCCGTAATACATCATCCCGCAACTAACTCATTAGTCACATTCCTTGCAAGGCTTATAGTGATGAGCATTACCAAGAGGGCCCAGAGATACCTCTCCAATACACTGAGTGACAAATCCTCGATCTATTCCAACTCAACAAACACCATCGGAGACACCTGTAGAGCATCTTTATAATCACCCAGTTACATTGTGACGTTTGATAGCACACAAGGTGTTCCTCCGGTATTCGGGAGTTGCATAATCTCATAGTCAGAGGAACATGTATAAGTCATGATGAAAGCAATAGCAATAAAACTAAATGATCATTTATTCTAAGCTAACAGATGGGTCTTGTCCATCACATCATTCTCGAATGATGTGATCCCGTTCATCAAATGACAACACATGTCTATTGTCAGGAAACTTAACCATCTTTGATTAATGAGCTAGTCAAGTAGAGGCATACTAGGGACACTCTGTTTGTCTATGTATTCACACATGTACTAAGTTTCTGGTTAATACAATTCTAGCATGAATAATAAACATTTATCATGATATAAGGAAATATAAATAACAACTTTATTATTGCCTCTAGGGCATATTTCCTTTAGATATAATGTTCATGCTCAACGCTGGCACCAAATAACAATTATTCAGGTCTAAAACTAATCCTGAAGGTAGATGTAGAGGCAGCGTGCCGACGTCGATCACATCGACCTTGGAACCATTTCCGACGCGCATCGTCACCTCGTCCTTAGCCAATCTCATTTAATCCCTAGCCCCTGTTTCGAGTTGCAAATATGAGCAATAGAACCAGTATCAAATACCTAGGCGCTACTACGAGCATTAGTAAGGTACACATCAATAACATTTATATCAAATATACCTTTCACTTTGCCATCCTTCTTATCCGCCAAATACTTGGGGAAGTTCCGCTTCCAGTGACCAGTCCCTTTGCAGTAGAAGCACTTAGTTTCAGGCTTAGGTCCAGATTGGGCTTCTTCCCAGGAGCAGCAACTTGCTTGCTATTCTTCTTGAAGTTCCCCTTCTTACCTTTGCCCTTTTTCTTGAAACTAGTGGTCTTGTGAACCATCAACACTTGATGCTCCTTCTTGATTTCTATCTTCGCAGCCTTAAGCATTGCGAAGAGCTTGGGAATTGTATTTTCCATCCCTTGCATATTATATTTCATCACGAAGCCTTTATAGCTTGGTGGCAGTGATTGAAGAACTCTGTCAATGACACTATCATCCGGAAGATTAACTCCGAGCTAAGTCAAGTGGTTATGGTACCCAGACATTCTGAGTATGTGTTCACTGACAGAATTGTTCTCCTCCATCTTGCAGCTATAGAACTTGTTGGAGACTTCATATCTCTCAACTCAGGCATTTGCTTGAATTATTAACTTCAACTCCTGGAACATCTCATATGCTCCATGACGTTCAAAACGTCTTTGAAGTCCCGATTCTAAGCCGTAAAGCATGGCACACTGAACTATCGAGTAGTCATCAGATTTAGCTTGCCAGACATTCATAACGTCCGGAGTTGCTCCTGCAGCAGGCCTTGCACATAGCGGTGCTTCAAGGACGTAATTCTTCTGTGCAGCAATGAGGATAATCCTCAAGTTACGGACCCGGTCCGTGTAGTTGTTACCATCATCTTTCAACTTAGCTTTCTCTAGGAACGCATTAAAATTCAAGGGAACGGTAGCTCGGGCCATTGATCTACAACATAGATATGCAAAAACTATCAGGACTAAGTTCATGATAAATTTAAGTTCAATTAATAATATTACTAAAGAACTCCCACTTAGATATACATCGCTCGAGTCATCTAAATGATCACGTGATCCATATCAACTAAACCATGTGCGATCATCACGTGAGATGGAGTAGTTTTCAATGGTGAACATCTCTATGTTGATCATACCTACTATATGATTCACGTTCGACCTTTTGATCTCAGTGTTCCGAGGCCATTTCTGTACATGCTAGGCTCGTCAAGTTTAACCCGAGTATTCCGCACGTGCAAAACTGTCTTTCATTCGTTGTATGTGAACGTAGAGCTTATCACACCCGATCATCACGTGGTGTCTCGGCACGACGAACTGTAGTAACGGTGCATACTCAGGGAGAACACTTATACCTTGAAATTTAGTGAGGGATCATCTTATAATGCTACCGTCGTACTAAGCAAAATAAGATGTATAAAAGATAAACATCACATGCAATCAAAATATGTGACATGATATGGCCATCATCATCTTGTGCCTTTGATCTCCATCTCCAAAGCACCGTCATGATCTCCATCGTCACCGGCTTGACACCTTGATCTCCATCGTAGCGTCGTTATCGTTTCGCCAACTATTGCTTCTACAACTATCGCTACCGCATAGTGATAAAGTTAAGCAATTACATGGCGATTGCATTTCATACAATAAAGCGACAACCATAAGGGTCCTGCCAGTTGCCGATAACTTTTACAAAACATGATCATTTCATACAATAACGTATATCACATCATATCTTGACCATATCACATCACAACATGCCCTGCAAAAACAAGTTAGACGTCCTCTACTTTGTTGTTGCAAGTTTTACGTGGCTGCTACGGGCTTCTAGTAAGAACTGTTCTTACCTACGCATCAAAACCACAACGATTTTTCGTCAAGTGTGCTGTTTTAACCTTCAACAAGGACCGGCCTTAGTCAAACTTGATTCAACTAAAGTTGGAGAAACAGACACCCGCCAGCCACCTTTATGCAAAACAAGTTGCATGTCTGTCGGTGGAACCGGTCTCATGAACGTGGTCATGTAAGGTTGGTCCAGGCCGCTTCATCCAACAATACCGCTGAATCAAAATAAGACGTTGGTGGTAAGCAGTATGACTATGATCGCCCACAACTCTTTGTGTTCTACTCGTGCATATCATCTACGCATAGACCTGGCTCGGATGCCACTGTTGGGGAACGTAGCATGCAATTTCAAAAAAATTCCTACGATCACGCAAGATCTATCTAGGAGATGCATAGCAATCAGAGGGGGGGAGTGTGTCCATGTACCCTCGTAGACCGAAAGCGGAAGCGTTAGCTTAACGCGGTTGATGTAGTCGAACGTCTTCGCGATCCAACCGATCAAGCACCGAACGTACGGCACCTCCGAGTTTCGGACACGTTCAGCTCGATGACGTCCCTCGAACTCTTGATCCAGCAAAGTGTTGAGGGAGAGTTTCGTCAACACGACAACATGGTGACGGTGATGGTGATGTGATCCGCGCAGGGCTTCGCCTAAGCACTACGACAATATGACCGGAGGAGTAAACTGTGGAGGGGGGCACCGCACACGGCTAAGAGAACACCTGATGTGCTTTGGGGTGCCCCCTGCCCCCGTATATAAAGGAGGACAGGGGAGGAGGCCGGCCCTAGGGGGCGCGCCAAGTGGGGGCGAAACCCAGTAGGACTCCTAGTCCTAGTCGGTTTCCCCCTTCCTTCTCAAGGAGGGGGGAAGGGGAAAGGAGAGGGAGAGGGGGAAGGAAAGGGGGGCCACGCCCCCTCCCCTTGTCCAATTCGGACTGCCCATGGGGGGCACCACCCCTTGTGGGTTGTCCTCTCTCTCCCCTATGGCCCATAGTGGCCCATTACTTTGCCCGGGGGGGTTCTGGTAACCCCTGGTACTCTGATAAATACCCGAATCACTCCGAAACCATTGGTGTTCGAATACTATCATCCAATATATCAATCTTTACCTCTCGACCATTTCGAGACTCCTCGTCATGTCCGTGATCTCATCCGGGACTCCGAACAATCTTCGGTCACCAAATCACATAACTCATAATACAAATCGTCATCAAACGTTAAGCATGCGGACCCTACGGGTTCGAGAACTATGTAGACATGACCGAGACACATCTTCGGTCAATAACCAACAGTGAAACCTGGATGCTCATATTGGTTCCTACATATTCTATGAAGATCTTTATCGGTCAAACCGCAATGACAACATACGTCATTCCCATTGTCATCGGTATGTTACTTGCCCGAGATTCGGTCGTCGGTATCTCCATACCTAGTTCAATCTCGTTACCGACAAGTCTCTTTACTCGTTCCGTAATGCATCATCCCGCAACTAACTCATTAGTCACATTGCTTGCAAGGCTTATCGTGATGTGCATTACCGAGAGGGCCCAGAGATACCTCTCCGATACTCGGAGTGACAAATCCTAATCTCGATCTATGCCAACCCAACAAACACCTTCGGAGACACCTGTAGAGCATCTTTATAATCACCCAGTTACGTTGTGACGTTTGATAGCACACAAGGTGTTCCTCCGGTATTCGGGAGTTGCATAATCTCATACTCAAAGGAATATATATAAGTCATGAAGAAAGCAATAGCAATAAAATGTAACTATCATTATGCTAAGCTAACGGATGGGTCTTTTCCATCACATCATTCTCCTAATGATGTGATCCCGTTCATCAAATGACAACACATGTCTATGGTCAGGAAACTTAACCATCTTTGATTAACGACCTAGTCAAGTAGAGGCATACTAGGGACACTTTGTTTTGTCTATGTATTCATGCATGTATCAAGTTTCCGGTTAATACAATTCTAGCATGAATAATAAACATTTATCATGATATAAGGAAATATAAATAACAACTTTATTATTGCCTCTAGGGCATATTTCCTTCAGAATAGCGGTCGATGTGTGGAGTAATAGTAGTAGATGAAGGCAGGAGTCGGTCTACTTGTCATAGACGTGGTGCCAACATTCATGATCATTGCCTTAGATATCGTCATAACTTTGCGCTTTTCTATCAATTGCTCAACAATAATTTTTTCACCCACCGTATGCTTTCTTCAAGAGAGAAACCTCTAGTGAAAACTATGGCCCCGGGTCTATTTCTTATCATATATTTTCAGATCTATAAAACCAAAAACCCAAAATACCTTGTTGCAATTTATTTATATTTACTTTATTTTGCCTTTTATTTATCTTTTATACCTATTTCTATCAGATCTCACTCTTGCTAGTGACCGTGAAGGGATTGACAACCCTTTTTCGCGTTGTGTGCAAGTGTTTGTTAGTTTGTGGAGATGCATCTATTGGGGACTTGCTTGTACCTCCTACTGGATTGATACCTTGGTTCTTAACTGGGGGAAATACTTATCTCTACTTTGTTGCATCACCCTTTCCTCTTCAAGGGAAAAATGAACGCAAGCTCAAGAAGTAGCATCAGCGCCTAAGATGCTTACTTCAAGCTAAAGAGGGACGTCATCGGCTGAGGGAGTCCTGGACTAAGGGGTCCTCGGGCGTCCGGCCTGTTAGCCATGGGCCGGACTGATGGGCTGTGAAGAATACGAAGACCGAAGACTGCACCCGAATCCGGATGGGACTCTCCTTGGCGTGGAGGGCAAGCTTGGCGACCAAATATGTAGATTCCCTTCTTTGTAACCGACCTTATGTAACCCTAGATCCTCCCGGTGTCTATATAAATCGGAGGACTTAGTCCGAAGGGGGGGACTCATTATCATAGTCATACAAGCTAGACCTCTAGGGTTTAGCCATACGATCTCGTGGTAGATCAACTCTTGTAATACTCATATTCATCAAGATCAATCAAGCAGGAAGTAGGGTATTACCTCCATAGAGAGGGCCCGAACCTGGGTAAACATCGTGTCCCCTGTCTCCTGTTACCATCGACCTTAGACGCACAGTTCGGGACCCCCTACCCGAGATCCGCCGGTTTTGACACCGACATTGGTGCTTTCATTGAGAGTTTCACTGTGACGTCGACGACAGGATCGATGACTCGCCTCGTCCTTAAAGATAATATCACCGCCGGAGGAGGACTGGCCCCAGGCCAAACCCTCCGGCTGGGCGGCTTTACCATGACCGCCCGTTCGGCCGTTAAGCCGACGATGACCTCTCGGGCCATCGAAAATCCCCTTTGTATCGACTCCAAACACTCTAAACAGATGGATCCGACAGAGTTCTCGTCTTTAAACGAGCTCCTGGATCGCATCGCCGCCCTGGGAATCGCCACAGATTACGATCGTATCGGGCTTAAACACGACCAAAGAGAAATTAAATCTCCACCGGTCACCCACCAGATAGCGGCAGTCGAGGAGCAAGACGGCGACTCTTCCCCTATGCTGAAGACGGACTATGTTCGGATCACTGACCCTGCAGAGCCAGATACCCACCAGCGAAAGGATGTGACCAGCCTTCCGAACATACAATCGGACGGCGGGCATAAGCAGTCAGAAGATACTCCGGAGTCTGGACTTTTAAGTCTGGAAAATCTTCAGACTAAGGATCATCGATCGGGTCAGGGTCCCGATTCAATTCCACCCACCCACCCAGACATAAACACTCTTATGAGCATACAACAGCAGTCTCAGGAAACGGTCCACCACTTCTGGGCTAGATTCCTCCTTGTCAAGGACAAGTTAAAGATTGCCGTGACGAGGATGCGATATCAGCGTTCTGCAACAATTGCACGGACGAAGGAATCCTCAACGCCATTAATCGCCGCCGCATACTACACTTCGCTGACTTGGCAACTATCGTACAGAACTACAGCGCAATGGAAAGCACCTGGAAAGATCAGGCAGCTTGTTGGGAGCCCTCGGTCCCAACTCAAACGCTCGTCCAGGCGAAAAGGGCGCATCCCCGTGACACACCCAGTCCAATATCCAAGAAATATAAAGCCATTACGCGGCACGGAACCGTTCTGGAGGGATAGCTCGATGGCCCATGCAAAATACACACAACACCGGATACCATATCTACCCACAGCCTTAGAGCATGTTGGATACTCCGGCAGGTAGCCAAGAGCGGCGAGGACATCCTTACCAAAAACGCCCCAGAGCAACACCCTCCAGAAGACGACGACCCCATTGTATTGACGGTCTTCGAGACATTCGCTTCAAACAATAAGCGCAAAAGGGCACTCCGCGACCTCGCCGAAGTCTGTCAAATCGCTGCGATAAACCCTTGGAACGACACGGCTATAACCTTTAATGCCGGTGACGAACCAAAATACAGGACAGTCCGAGCGCCAGCCGCATTAGTCCTCAGTCCCATCGTGGACTGCTTTCGACTCACCAAGGTCCTCATGGACAGCGGCAGCGGACTAAACCTCATCTATGAGGATACACTCCACAAAATGGAAATAGACAGGAGCCGCATCGAGCAAAGCAGCACGACCTTCCAAGGAATCATTCCCAGCCAGGAGGCACGGTGCGTGGGAAAAATAACACTCGACATGGTATTCGGCATGCCGAAGAATTATCGGTCCGAAGAGATAACTTTCCAAGTGGCCCCTTTCAATAGCGGATATCACGCCCTCTTGGGGCGAGAGGCATTTACACGCTTCCAAGTTGTATACCTCATTACGGGTACATGAAGCTTAAGATGCCCGGGCCCAATGGCACAATCACTCTCGCGAGTGATCCGGACATAGCACTCCGCGCCGAAAATAAAACCGCATCCCTGGCCCTTGAGGCATTATCTGAAGCCCTCGCGGCCGAAGAGTTAACCGCACTGCGCTCCACGGTGGACAGGGATGATGTGATCATAGACAAACGCCCCAAATCCACCTCCTTCAAGCCAGCGGAAGAAATAGTCAAATTCCAGGTCCATCCAACGGACCCCAAGAAGACAGCATCTATTGGGGCACAACTAGACCCAATGGTCGACACCATGCTACGGGATTTTCTTCGCGAAAACTGGGATATATTCGCCTGGCACCCTTCTGACATGCCAGGAATCCCGCACGAGCTGGTCGAACACAGCCTCAACATATTAAAGGGATATAAATCGGTCAAACAAACACTGCGGTGCTTTTTCGAGCCCAAACGCTAAGCCATGGGAGAGGAGCTAGCCAAGCTAATCGAGGCCGGATTCATTAGAGAAATAAAACATCCGGACAGGCTGGCAAACCTGGTGATGGTACCAAAGAAGGATAAATCCTGGTGCCTGTGCGTCGATTTCAAAGACCTCAATAAGGCTTTCCCTAAGGATCCCTTCCCCCTCCCCCGCATTAACCAAATCATTGACGCTACCGCAGGACACGACTCGCTGTGTTTTCTCGACGCATATTCCGGATACCATCAAATCAAAATGAAGGAGTCCGATCAAGCTGCAACATCATTCATTACCCCATATGGGCCATTCTGCTTCAACACCATGCCCTTCGGGCTCAAGAACGTCGGCGCCACATACCAACGCATGATTCAAACATGCCTGGAGAAACAGATCGGCAAGACAGTTGAAGCTTATGTGGACGACGTCGTCATCAAAACTAGGCACGTCAAAACACTAATAGATGATTTACGTCTCACATTCGACAACCTCCGCGCATATGACATTAAGCTCAATCCGGAAAAGTGTGTTTTCGGTGTCCCCGCTGGAAAACTGATGGGCTTCATCGTTTCCAATAGAGGAATTGAAGCAAATCCAGCCAAAATCCGAGCTCTGTCACAATTGGCTACACCAACAGACCTTAAACAAGTCCCAGAACTCACTTGTTGCATGGCAGCTCTAAGCCGCTTTATCTCCAGATTGGGAGAAAAGGCACTGCCACTCTATCGCCTTCTATGGTGAACCGATCACTTCGAGTGGACGGACGCGGCAACAGCCGGACTGGAAGAAATAAAAACCCTTCAAGCGAGCAACCCAATCCTGGCCACGCCAAACGTCGGCGAACCCATGTTACTATACATATCGGCAACACATCAGGTGGTGAGCGCCGTACTCGTCCTTGAATGAGAACAGGACGGACACAAATTCCCGCTTCGGAAGCCAGTATACTACGTATCCACTGTTCTTACACCATGCAAATCCCGGTACCCCCATTATCAAAAGATAGCATACGCGATCTTCATGGCATCCCGAAAGCTACGACACTACTTCCAGGAGTGCTCGATCACGGTGGCTTCCGAAGTACCACTCAACGACATAATAAACAACCGCGATGCCACGGGCCGGATTGCCAAATGGGCCATTGAGCTCCTTCCATTTGATATTACATACAAACCACGTCGAGCTATTAAATCCCAAGTACTAGCTGACTTCGTCGCCAAATGGACAGAGGCCAAACTCCCTAAAGAGTACGGCACATATTCCAATTGGGTAATGTATTTCGATGGCTCCAAAATGCTGGCAGGACTAGGAGCGAGCATCGTTTTAACGTCCCCCACTGGAGACGTCGTTCAGTACGTACTCCAAATACTATACACAGACTCCAATAACACAGTCGAATACGAGGCCTTATTGCATGGTCTCCAGATGGCTGTCTCCATGGGCATATAGCGCCTGGAAGTGCGCGGGGACTCAAACCTCGCAATATCTCAAATAAATGGAGACTTTGATGCCAAAGATCCGAAGATGGCAGCTTATCATAATGCCATCGTAAAAATGTCGGCTCGGTTCGAGGGGCTCGAGTTCCATCACGTGGCCTGAGAAAGTAATCAAGCGGCGGACGTTCTTGCTCGTATCAGCACCAAGCGCGACCCCGTCCCACCTAATATCTTTCTGGAAAGGCTTTTTAAGCCATCCATGGTGTGGCAGGGGAGAAGCAGCAACACTAGTCCGGATCCGAACACAACCCCAGATTCCGAACACACAGATATCATCGGCGGCTCAGCCACCGAAATAACACCGTCGGCCCATCTCATTATGGCAGTCATTGCCCCATGGACCGAACCTTTCCTGGACTACCTTAATAGGAAAGAACTCCCTGAGGATCAGAATGAGTCCCGCCGCATTGTCCAGCGTTCGAAGGCCTACAAGGTTCACGACGGAGATCTCTATAAGAAAAGCGCTACCGGAGTCCTTCAAAGGTGTATCTCCGAGGAAGAGGGAAGGCAGCTCCTGGCTGAGATTCATGCCGGTCTCGGCGGGCACCACGCCGCAGCTTGGGCCCTTGTTAGCAAGGCCTTCCATACAGGATTCTATTGGCCGACGGCCCGAGCAGATGCACAGGACCTTGTCCAACGTTGCGTTGGATGCCAACTCTTCGCCAACCAAAGCCATATGCCCCCCACTACCCTACAAACAATCCCCATCACTTGGCCTTTTGCGGTCTGGGGACTGGATATGGTTGGACCCCTTAAAGGAGGAAGCCATAAGAAAAAATATCTGTTGGTCATGGTGGATAAATTCACTAAGTGGATAGAGGCCAAACCAGTTAAAACGGCCGAGTCTGGGCCGGCGATAGAATTCATATCCGGCGTCGTACACCATTATGGTGTTCCGCACAGGATCATCACCGATAACGGCTCCAACTTCACAGCCGACGAAGTTAAAACCTGGTGCGCTAATCTGGGCATCAAGCTCGATTACGCCTCTGTCTATCATCCACAAACAAATGGTCAAGTCGAAAGAGCCAATGGTCTTATTATGAGCGGCATTAAGCCTAGACTAGTGCGGTCTTTGAAAGAATCAGACAAGCACTGGGTTGAGGAGCTCGACTCCGTACTTTGGGGGCTGCGGACCATGCCCAATCGCACTACCGGATACACACCTTTCTTCATGGTGTACGGCGCAGAGGTAGTGCTACCCTGCGACATTATTCATGACTCACCTCGAGTGCGCATGTACGAAGAGAGAGAGGCCGAGCTCGATCGGCAGGACAGCCTAGATGCCCTGGAGGAGGAGCGCGACGTCGCAAAAGCCCGTTCCGCATTTTATCAACAGCAGGCTCGCAGGTATCAAAGCAGAGAACTGCGGGCCAAAACATATAACGTCGGCGAACTCGTTCTACGCCTGCCGGAGAAGAAAAAGGACAAACTCAAGCCCAAGTGAGAGGGTCCCTTCATCATCGACGAAGTTCTCACCGGAGGGGCATACCGCTTGCGTGATGCTTCTGACAATCGATTAGAGCCGAACCCCTGGAACGCGGCCAGACTCCGAAGATTCTATGCCTAGCGCCGAACTCTTTGTTTGTTTCCTTTCCCCTATTGTTTCCGTCATTTTTTCTCTCTTTTCGTTTTTTCTCTTTAGCCTTAAAAGCTTTCATGCGGTTAGACCGTGCACCCCCGACGCATACATCTTCAAGTATGTACGTCTATTATACCTGGGGGCTTCTTGGATAGAAGCTTGCTATTATTATTTTCCGAGCATCAAACTCTTCACATATGCGTTTTCTCCCATACGTACCTTTTCTTCGCCATTATATGCATTGATATGACTTAAGTTTTGGCCAAGCTGGGTTGCCTGGCTCCTGTGCTTATGCCCTACGTTCACGTTAGTTCGGCTAGGGCATAAAGGGAGCACCTCTGCGATTGTTACTGTCGGGTCATCCGGATGTGTACCTCAGACTGGGTGAAGCCGAAAGCTAGCGTTCTTAAGGGAATATTCGGTCGGTGAACTAAAGATGTTTTTGCATTCGTCCCATCGTGAACCCCCAGAAGCTATACACATTGTGATTTCTTCATCACAATTCGTACATGCACATCGATGCATGCACACCCAAGGAAAGGAACCCTTAACGGAACTATTCTCTCTGGAAGATGTTTCTTACAATCTTAATGTAATATAACATAACTAGCTGGATAATTGTCTGTTCAAGCAACTATGACCCCTACGCCTGGTTTCCATGCATACCCGGTCTACTCGGCCGCTCTGGTATTCGGAAATACTCCGCACCTTCGGGTCCAGAGGTTGAAGCGAAAAGGTCTGCCATGACAATCATTTTATAATCCAGCTAGAGTTGCGTATGCAAAGGAAAGTACATAGTCACTTAGGACTCAAAAACTTCCTCCTCTATGTCGTCGAGCAGGCTATCTAACTAACAATCCTGCTGGGAATACTTGACAGCTACTTTTACTTGGTCATATACTAAACTAATGGGAATTTCTTCCCCATTTGGCCCTAGCGGTCCAACCCGGGCCATGTGATTTGGATCCAGCTTGGTATACCGCGTTTTCACCATGGCCCAGGCCTCTCGCGCACCCTCTTGGCAGGCCGATATCTTCCATAGTCGGATATGCCGCCGCACTCCCTTGAACAGCTCTACAAGCTCCTCCATACTCCCTGGAGGGGAGGCGGATGGCCATAAGGCCTTGGCTACACTCCACATTGCCTGCCGAGCTTGCTCGTGCAATTGCGACAGCCCTTGCAGAAGATCACTTGATGATCCGGACACCTCCGCTTTGGGACAGCCCGTCAACATACCTGCAATCATAGCTATATCAGCTACTTTTACCTCCAAACTGTTATAAGGTAAATTCGGCCACGTACTGAATATGCCGCCTCGCAGCTTTTTGTTCTCCTTCACGGAGTCGGCTAGCGGGGCTCGCACATCTTTCAGTTCTTCGCCCAGTTTGGTGTTTGAATCCTGGAGTTTGTTTTTCTCCTCTCTGACTCGGGTCAGAACGCGCTCGCCCGCGGCATGTTGTCTCTTCGCCTCTTTTTCGCTCGTTTGAGCAGCCTTCAGTTTCTCTTCCAGTTGGTCCGACGACCCTGTTATGAGACAAGCAGCAGTTTCAACACAGCTGGCATATCATTTTTGTTTCTCGATGGAGGGAAATATTACCAGAGGACGCCTTCCTAAACTTTTCCAGTTCGGTGGTAGCAGCAGTTAGCTGTGTCCGGCACTGCTCCAGCTCTTGGGCTAGTAGGTCGTTCTTCTCCATAAGAACCTGGTTATACAACGATCCTTAAAACATTTGTCCCAACTGCTACAAGTCTCGGGGGCTACTGGCAAATGGTTATCAAATTTGGACAAGGTAAACTTACCTGCACATCTTTCAAATGCTGCTATGTGGCCCTGTTAAGCCCATCTCTAGCAGCCCGGATGTATGCATCAGCCGAGCTGAAGGCACCGAACGCCTCTTTTTAGAAGCGGGGATTTCGTAAAACGGCCCTCCGGCGCCGGTGATTCATGGCGCTCTCCACTTCCGAATTGGTGACGGACATATTTTCCGAACCCTCGGCAGAAGGACAGTCCGGCGCCACTCTCATATTGGGCCCCGTCTCTTCGGCTCGGACCGAATCCTAGCTATTAGGAGTACGACTGGCCGGGTCTACGGACACAGTCCTTCGAACCTTTTTTCTGATACAAGACAAACATAGGAGTCACGGTTGGACGCGATTGCTAAAAGAGCATAGTCACGAACCCATACCTCTTCAAGGAAGGCCCAACCGTATCTCTGTTTGCCTTCCTCTTCGAAGGCCTGCCCGGCGTGGGAGCCGCTCTCTTTGGAGATGCCCCTGGGGCAGCACGATGCGCCGGACGCCTCCCCTTCTGAGCATAGGATGGTGCGGTGGGTGAGGAAGAATGAGGAAAACCCTCTTGGACAAAGTGTCTCATGATTACTTACATGTGAAGCGGGGAGAAGACCGGGATAGTCAGCGATGATGGCCACCTTTGTGCCGTCATAGCTCGTTTGGTAAAACGTCCCATTCTTGAGCACCACAAATATATCCGGATCCTCTTCGAATCCGGGGTCAAGGTCCCGATTGTGGCCCTCGGGCTGCGGGGCGGGGCTGTGAAGCCCCTCGGAAATCTTTCGCCAGTGCTGTTATAAATGGACGGATTAATATTCACTAAACGAAGCTCAGGGAGTGGAATGAGTAGAGCAGGAGAGCTGGGGGCTTACCCAGCTAGGAGTGCTGTACATGGAATATCCTTCTCTGTGCGTGATGCGCAGGAACTCCCCTTCCTCACCCTTGAACAGTTCGGCCAATATTTTGGCTAGGGCGGCAGGGGTGTCCAGACCTTTTCTGCCGCAGCGGGAGGCGTCATCTTCCCCATTGTAGTTCCACATGGGAAGTCCTCTGTATTGGAGTGGCTGGACCCCCTCACTATGGAGGTCGCCATCACTTCGACTATCGTGTATCCGGACTGGGCAAGCGTCCTGATCTTGCTCAAGAGTTGGTGAACTTCCGCGCTATCTTCCTCCTCAAGGCTCCGAGGGTGCCAGCTATGGCGTTTCTTCAAAGGAACACTTGTAAACTCGGGGATACCCCTACTAGATCTGGAAGTACGACGTCCTCGATATAAAACCACTCAGAGGTCCACTCTTCGGAAGCTTTCTTCGGTGTGCCGGATAGGTATCCAGTCTCAGCAATGCGCCATATTTCGGCTCCGCCCACTTCAAATATCAATCCCTCATGGTTACGCGGGACAAGGCAGAATAACTTTCTCCACAATTTAAAATGGGCCTCGCAACCCAGGAATAATTCGCATAAAGCGACATAACCCGCAATATGCAAGATGGAGGTTGGAGTAAAATTGTGCAGTTGGAGGCCATAATATTTCAGAAGCCCTCGGAGGAATGGATGAATTGGAAATCCCACGCCCCTTAGCAGATAGGGGACAAAACACACTCGTTCCCCCCGGATGGATTGGGGAAATCCTCCGCCTGGGTTTTGCCGTCAAAGGAGGCTAACCTTGCTCGAATAGGGACCAAGTCCGCAGGGGGAGAAACCCCTGCGTTTGCAGCTTCACCAGCTGACTGTGGGATACGGAGCACTTCTCCCACTCGCCTTTCTCTGGGCCGCAGGGATGGGAGGAGGGGCTGAGAATGCTAGACATGTTGGAATGTTCTTTCCTAGCAACCTTTGAGGATTTTTTCTGTGAGATGATTGAACAGATCTGGGATCCAGTCTCGTTAAATAAACGATGTCCTTCGTGTAGCCGGGGTGTTATGCGCAAAAATACCCTGACCTCTCACATCCGCTCGACATGTGGAAGCTGAAGTTGTTGATACACAGAAGCCGAGGGGAGCAACATTAAATGGAAGGTCGAACATACTACTTGGGAGTCATCGGTGGAGGAACCTGCCTTGCAATGCCGAAGACAATCTATGCGCCGAACACCTCTCCATTGAAGACTGGTTCGGGGGCTACTGAGGGAGTCCTGGACTAAGGGGTCCTCGGGCGTCCGGCCTATTAGCCATGGGCCGGACTGATGGGCTGTGAAGAATATGAAGACCGAAGACTGCACCCGTGTCCGGATGGGACTCTCCTTGGCGTGGAGGGTAAGCTTTGCGACCAAATATGTAGATTCCCTTCTTTGTAACCGACCTTATGTAACCCTAGATCCTCCCGGTGTCTATATAAACTGGAGGACTTAATCCGGAGGGGGGGGCTCATTATCATAGTCATACAAGCTAGACCTCTAGGATTTAGCCATACAATCTCGTGGTAGATCAACTCTTGTAATACTCATATTCCTCAAGATCAATCAAGCAGGAAGTAGGGTATTACCTCCATAGAGAGGGCCCGAACCTGGGTAAACATCGTGTCCCTGTCTCCTGTTACCATCGACCTTAGACGCACAGTTCGGGACCCCCAACCCGAGATCCGCCGGTTTTGACACCGACATCGGCCACATTGAGTTCTCTGGTCTCCAGAAGTGCACGACTGCTACTAGGATGCTTCTATGCCCTAGACTAGTGGGATGACTACCTTCGGGTGTCTGTGAGCACATGCCTCAAGTCCACGGTTAGATTTTCTACTGCAGCGGTCAAGGTGTTTGTAACGTGATACCTTGACGACCCCAACACTGGGAATGTGTTAATGATGTTTGATAATAAAAGGTTATCGAAATGACAATGTGTGACTCCGAACATGTTGATGTTTATTAGTTCTTTTTTACATCGGGTAATGCTTTAATATCAAGACGATACCAATTGCCACCGGCCCTCTTCCTCCGTGCCGGAGCCATCACCTTTGCCCTAGATTCATGCGGTAGAGGACGCAAGTCCACCGGTTTTCTGCAGTGGACCAGCCGACCGATTCACTGGTCTGGTCCGGTTCGGTCCTCCTTTTTATGTTCTGGGAGTCCCTCACAGCACGCAGAACTTGTGATGAATTGAATTAAGTTGTGTAATTTGACATTTACTTATGCCAAAAGTAAAAGCATGGAGAGTAATGATTCGAAGACGAGTCTCATCTACACATGTCCATGAACAGTAAATTCAAAAATAATAGTAGAAAAAACAAAACAACTGAATTTTTTAATCATCCAAGACGCTCGGGTTACCTTCTTTGTTGTTTTGTATCAATGGTTCTTGAGGTGCTTCACATCCCTATGTCGGTCACTCTCGGTTGTGTTGTTGTATGTATCAGTTACCTTCTTCAAGTAGTATTCTCCCTTCTTTCCATTCCCATCGATTGGATTCATAGACTTGCACAACCAAGCACTCACCTACACAAAAGGAAGTAAGCATATGGTTAAATTTGACTAAACGAAAGACAAGATGCATGTCCAAGAGTATAAAACTAGGAGAACCCGCCAAGATAAATTCTTAGATAGCAAAACATGAGTTATCTTTGATGTCTACTTGACAAGAATAAGAGGATTTTGGGGGCTTACCAATCTGATATCCTCATGTTTTGTATAGTACAACCTCAGCCTATTTTCATCATATGCTTCCACATCGACTGTGACTCATTTTCGCTTGTTCGGTGGAGTTGAGGTCCTGGGATCAGACATTGATGGAAGAGGGTGGTACTTGGATGGTGGCGGCGGCTGCTGCATGCAGAACACCGGATATTGGAAACCAAGCTGCTGAGGGGCCAGAAGGTGATGTTGGGATGACTTTGGACCTGAAGGAAGCTCATGAAACCATTAGGAGGACGGTATTCCATTGCAACTGAAAGAAAAAAAGAATGTTTGATGAAGTTAGAGTGTGACAAGATTATATGATTTTGTAGGGATAACTTTCTTTAGCCATGATATTTGGAGAAGACATGATTGCTTTATTAGTATGCTTGAAGTATTATTGTTTTTATGTCAATATTAAACTTTTGTTTTGAATCTTATGGATATGAATATTCATGCCACAATAAGAAAAATTACATTGAATTATATGTTAGGTAGCATTCAACATCAAAAATTCTGTTTTTATCATTTACCTACTCGAGGATGAGCAGGAATTAAGCTTGGGGATGCTTGATACGTCTCCAACATATCTATAATTTTGTATTGTTCCATGCTATTATGTTATCTATCTTGGATGTTTTATATGCATTTATATGCTATTTTATATCTTTTTTTGGACTAACCTATTAACCTAGTGCCCAGTGCCAATTGTTGTTTTTTCCTTGTTTTTGTCTTTTATAGAAAATCAATGCCAAACAGAGTCCAAACGGAACAAAACTTTTTGAGGATATTTCTTGGACCAGAAGACAACCATGAAGCTTTGGGAAGAGGCCAGAAGACCCACGAGGGAGCCACAAGCCCTTAGGGCGCGCCCCGGGGGGCGCCCCTAGGCTTGTGGGGGCCTCACAGACCTCCTAACCCTAATCCCAGCTCTATAAAATACCCAAGTATTCCCCTTACGTCAGAGGGCACACCAAAAATACTTTTCCGCCACCGCAAGCTTCTGTTCTCGTGAGATCCCATCTTGGGGCCTTTTTCAGCACACTGCCGGAGGGGGATTCGATCACAAAGGGCCTCTACACCAACCTTGGTGCCCTTCTGATGATGTGTGAGTAGTTTACCACAGACCTACGGGTCCATAGCTAGTAGCTAGATGGCTTCTTCTCTCTCTTTGATCTTCAATACAATGTTCCCATCGTTCTTGGATATCTATTCAATGTAATCTTCTTTTGCGGTGCGTTTGTTGAGATCCGATGAATTGTGGATTTATGATCAGATTATTTATGAATATTATTTGAGTCTTCTCTGAACTCCTTTATGCATGATTAAGACAGCTTTGTATTTCTCTCCGATCTATCGATTTGGTTTGGCCTAGATTGGTTTTTCTTGCAATGAGAGAGGTGCTTGGTGATGGGTTCAATCTTGCGGTGTCCTCACCCAGAGACAGTAGGGGTAGCGAGGCACGCATTTGTATTGTTGCCATTAAGGATAAAAACATGGTTTTTTTACCATATTAATTGGATCTATCCCTCTACAACATGTCATCTTGGTTAAGGCGTTACTCCGTTCTTACTAACTTAATACACTATATGCATGCTGTATAGCGGTCGATGTCTGGAGTAATGGTAGTAGATGCAGGCACGAGTCGGTCTACTTGTCATGGATGTGATGCCTATATTTATGATCATTGCCTTAGATATCGTCATAACTTTGCGCTTTTCTATCAATTGCTCAACGGTAATTTGTTCACCCATTGTATGTTTTCTGCAAGAGAGAAACCTCTAGTGAAAACTATGGCCCCCAGGTCTATTTCTTATCATATATTTTCAGATCTATAAAACCAAAAAGCAAAATACCTTATTGCAAATTATTTATATTTACTTTATTTTGCCTTTTATTTATCTTTTATACCTATCTCTATCAGATCTCACTCTTGCTAGTGACCGTGAAGGGCTTGACAACCCCCTTTTCACGTTGTGTGCAAGTGTTTGTTAGTTTGTGGAGGTGCATCTATTGGGGACTTGCTTGTATCTCCTACTGGATTGATACCTTGGTTCTTAACTGAGGGAAATACTTATCTCTACTTTGCTGCATCACCCTTTCCTCTTCAAGGAAAAAATGAACGCAAGCTCAAGAAGTAGCATCAGCGCCTACGATGCTTACTTCAAGCTAAAGAGGGACGTCATCAGACACATTGAGTTCTCTGGTCTCCAGAAGTGCACGGCTGCTACTAGGATGCTTCTGTGCCCTAGACTAGTGGGATGGGTACCTTCAGGTGTCAGTGAGCACATGCCTCAAGGCCATGGTTAGATTTGCTACCGCGGCGGTCAAGGTGTTTGTAATGTGATACCTTGATGACCCCAACACTGGGAATGTGTTAATGATGTTCGATAATCAAAGGTTATTGAAATGACAATGTGTGACTCCGAGCATGTTGATGTTTTATTAGTTCTTTTTTACGTAGGGTAATACATTAATATCAAGACGATACCAATTGCCGCGGGCCCTCTTCCTTCGTGACGGAGCCATCACCTCTGCCCTAGATTCATGCGGTAGAGGACGCGAGTCTGCCGGTTTTCTGCACTGGACCAACCGACCGATTCACTGGTCTGGTCCGGTTAGGTCCTCCTTTTTATGTTCTGGGAGTCTCTCGCGGCACGCAGAACTTGTGATGAATTGAATTAAGTTGTGTAATTTGACATTTATTTATGCCAAAAGTAAAAGCATGGAGAGCAATGATTCGAAGACGAGTCTCATCTACACATGTCCATGAACAGTAAATTCAAAAATAATAGTAGAAAAAACAAAACAACGAAATTTTTTAATCATCCAAGACGCTCAGGTGCATGCAAATTTCCAGGGTCAAATGACATCCGAGGAGCTCGTGGCAAAGAAAAAAGAACGGCCACGAACCCAAGCATCTTGGATGCCTAAAAATTTTAATGAAAAACTGAATTCATTTTTGAATTTACTGTTCACTGAGAGTAGATAAGCCTGGGTTCTTCTCTGGATTACCGCTGATACACCAATTACATAGGTTTCTAATATGGATAACAAGTATCTAAACGCGTTGACTGGTATAATCATTCATTTCAGACAGAAATTGAACACAACATGGAAACAAATTTTCTTCGCCAAAAATAAAACATGGAAACAAATTTCTGCTACAAATTTTAGATAGAACGACTCAGCTTATAATGCAGGCAATACAGCAGCAGTCCAAATTCCAAATGGACAGATAGGATACAAATCATCATCGACTTAGATGTCTTTGCACCCCAGATAACTCACTAACATGTAGTAAGTGAAACAATAGTTTGTAGTAGAAGACAGGCCAAAAAGATGTAACTGATGTGTGATGCTACTACTTCACCACTCCACATGGATGCAACACAACTGACTACTTCCTGAACTATTTTTCCTGCTACAGGTTATCATCACCTAAGATTCAAAAACTTTCTTGCTTGATCTGAACATGTAAACTCTTTCATTGTCTTCTCTCATATCCAAAATAACCTGCAAAAGAGTTAAAACGGCATCGACATTGAGTAACACAAGAACAGTAAGTGCTACAATGTGTCATGATGCAGACAAGAAAAGGACTACATTGTCAGGGATGAGCAGAAGAAACTAGAATGATTCTGCAATGCAAAACCTGAGTGAGCCAGCTACTGAAGAGCTTCGACTGCGAGGAGGTCCAGGAGATCCATTCCCTCACACACGCTTTCATTATGTTATAGATATCTATTTGATCCCAAAGTCATGATGGTTCGGGCACAATTTTGAAGTGTTGTTGTAGAACTCCAAATGCACGTTCAACATCCTTTCTCGCACCTTCTTGTTTCTTCGCAAATAACTTGTCCTTTTCAGTTAATTTGAGGCAGCTGAATGGTTTTCACAAAAATATCCCACTCCGAATATATTCCCTTCTTGTATTGTTGCTCATTGACATAGTAGCTGTCACATCCTAGATTTTTCCCAAATATGATATGTTAAAATTTTCGCAGGGAATTAAAAAATTCTAGTAATTAGCCATGATTGCCTAGGATTGAGTGGAAATGACTTTGATTGCTTGATTGTTGCATAGAGGGGATGAAATCCCAGTGGAGATAGTTGAAACCCTAGCTAGCCTTGTAGGAACCCAAGCCATTTGAAATATTCTTGGGAAAAAGAATTCCTAAATAAGCCCCAAGAATATCCAAGCAAAAATAATTTCCCTAAAAAGATTGAGTTGGTTTTATTTTCAAATCAATTCAAAAGTCAAAGGGAATTATTAAAAAAATGGTTTTGCATCTAGTTTGGCATGGAAAAGCATTTCCATAAGTCCAAATCACATGATGACCCCCTCCCAATTTTCTAAAATGAATTTGAGACACTTTTGGTTTTCAAACCAAATTCAAATTCAAATGGGAAAGGTAAGTTGCAGAAAATATGTGCCCAAAATGCCCAAATAAAAAGTTCAAACATTCAAAAATATTCTATTTGGAATTTACAAAATATCTTATGTTGGAAGAAAATTCAAATTCAATGCCCATTTGAATTTACAAAACAAAACAGAAAAGAAAAGGAAGAAAACAGAAAACAGAAAAAGAAAATAAAAAAGAAAACCCTCGCGGCCCACCTAGACCTAACCGGCTTAGCAAGCCGCAACCCAGCTCGCCCCGCCTTTCTCTCTCTCTCTCACCCCGAGCCGCAGCCTAGTCACCCCTAACCTCATGCCCACGTCGCTCCCGCACGCCCCACGTTCTCCGCAACGGTGCCGCACCCCCACGACCCAACATTGCCCTCCGGCCACCCCACACCTCCCCGAGCCAATAGAAACCAGAGTTCAAAATTTATTTAGGTTAACTTCCAAATAAAAGATATAAATGGAATAATTCCTTTTGCAACCAAGTTCAAAAACTTAAGATGAACCTTACTAAATACTTTTGGACCATTATTTGACTTTAGGAATTTAATGAGAATTAATCCAAATACAATTTAAATATAACTTCAAAACCCTAGGTTTAATTTAAATAGAGCTAATGCAAAATGGTTTAGTGAATTGAATTAAACCTAGTAATTATATTGGAGTTAATAATTGACTATAGGGAAAGATGTACTCGAACTAAATTCAAATAAATTATGAAAAATATTTGTATATAGTAAATTATCTTGGATTAATATTTGACTTTAGTTCAAATTAAGGAAATAAACTTAGTCATACTATTGGATTTATATTTGACATTAGTTTAAAATAAAATCAAATAAATAAACTATAGCAATTATATTAGATTTGTATTTGAGTTTAGTTGAACTTGAATTAAACAAAATAAACATTGGTAATCATATTGGATTTGTAATTGACTGTAGGGAAAGCACTAATTGTATTTGAATTGGATTGACTTAGTCAATTATGAAATGGTTCATAATCCAATCTGACTTAGTAGAACCAAATCAAATTGTGACCTATTTTGAATTTGAATTCAAATAAGATGAACCCTAATGCAAATCCAAATTGAACTGGAAGCCAACCAAGTAATCATTTCCAGACACTTAGTGTATTCAAACTCATGAAAGGTCAACAAGTTTGAATTGTCTTCAAACTTGAACATGAACTTGGCTATGCAAGATTCATAGACCATGACTCCTTATGTGGTAAACCCTATTATTCGAAACTGCATGTGAACCCTTATGTCACATGTACCCCAATTAACAACCACTATGTTGTTTTCCAAACTCTTATGAGTTAACTCTGACACATGATCTCACAGCACACTGACACTGACACCATGCACAAAACTTGTTGTATGTTTGATTGCATTGTATGGTTGTTGATGATTGCTCTTTACTTACGTTAGCTTGTACGGAGAACAAAGAGTAACTTTATCACTATTGAAGAATCGTCAATACAAGGCAAGTACCACTTTGATCATATATATCACCCAGTATTTCTCTTGCATAGTAGTTTTGCCATGTTAGGTGTGTGAGTTTAGGATGTTAAATTATGTACAACCTAGTAGTTGACAACTTAGGTCCAAACTTACCCTAACCTTGTAACCATTGAGTAGATGCTTAGCTGCTATGACATGGATTGGGAAATAACAATTAATTTCCATCATACAACCTTATGATTGACTAGTTAATTACAACTTAATTAATGAACCAATCTGGGTGGACTAGCTTTGATTGGGTCATTGGAGTGTAGTCTTTGGGTGGTAAGGCCACCCAGGTATCAAAGGGATTGCACGATTTCAATGTTGAGTAGCTTCTGTGTGTAACCGTGATACAATATGGGCTCTGTATGGACCTAGTAAGTTGTGGGGACCCTCCTAGGTAGACCAGCAGATGTAGCCACGTAGGTGTGTAGGTTCGATTGGGTCTGCCATTTCTGAGGGGGCGACCACTTCCCAAAATAAGACTGCCAGTTCCAAGAAGAAGGGCAAGTCCAAAAGGAAGTCTAGTGCCGCCAGTAAGACCGTGTCTCAGAAGAGGAAGAAGGGCAGAGCCACTAAGGAGACTGAATGTTTCTACTGCAAATAGAAAGGACAATGTAAGCGCGACTGCAAGAAGTACTTGGCAGATAAGAAGAAGAACGGTTCTTCGGATAAAGGTATAAAAGTTATTCTACTTGATACTGATCGGTTGCTCTCATTTGCAAACCGATGCAGGGTCTGCAGAAAGCTCGCAAGTTGAGAAGGAATAAAGCCCCTTCAGGTAAATGTGCTCTTGTGCTCGAGCAAAGATTTTCTCGGGAATAATTACTGGTGTTGCTAGAACTTGTGATGCATTGAATTAATGTGTGCAATCTGACATGTATTTATTCCAAAAGTAAAAGCATCAACTATGATTTGGAGCAGTGGCGGAGCCAGAAAAAATATATCACTAGGGCCAAGTGTTGTTAATACGGATAGAAATCCTTCACTCGCAGGGAATTCAAATAGATGTGTTGAAGATCATCAAAGAAAGGAAAGAGACTAAATTCGATTCATCTCCTCCCTTTTCTTTAAACCAAGAGCTACTCCTCCCCTTTTTTATGTACTTTCAATACGGTTTCGTTTGTGTTCGTGTTTTCAATTTAGAACCCCACGGAAGTGAATACAAAAAAGAAAAAAAAACCTGTGATGGCAGGGCCCAACCATTGAAAGACTGATTTTTAGCAGCAAATAATCATTATTTTTTCACTGTTCATTAGCAACATATAGTAAGTGAAACAACACTTTGAAGGAGAAGACAGACCAAAAAGATGTAACTGATGTGTGATGCTACTACTTCACCACTCCACATGGATGCAACACAACTGACTACTTCCTGAACTATTTTTCCTGCTACAGGTTATCATCACCTACTAGTGATCCAAATCCCAGATGTTAGGGGGCAGGGCCCCTGCTGGTCCCCCTGTCTCCGCCACTGATTCGGAGTTGAGGCTCATCTACACCCGTCCATGAACATTTAATTCAAAAACAACAGTGAAAAATCAAAAAAGAAAAGAAAATCTGAATTTTTTAGGCACCCAAGATGCTTGGGTGCGTGCAAATTTTCGTGGTCAAATGACATCCGAGAAGCTCGTGGCAAATTGAATTAAGGTGTGCAATCTGACATTTATTTGTATCGAAAGTAAAAGCATGGACAAAGATGATTTGGAGAAGAGCCTCATCTATACCCGCCCATGAATAGTAAATTCAAAAACAATAGTAAAAATATGAAATTTTAGGCACCCAAAATGCCTCGGTGCGTGCAAATTTTCGTGGTCAAATGACATCAGGGAGCTCATGGCAAGAAAAAGATCACCAGAGCATCTTGGATGCCTAAACATTTGAGATGTTTTTGAATTTTTTTTTATTTACTGTTCACCGAGAGCATGTGAGTCTGGCTTCTTCTCTGGATTACCGCTGATACACCACTTACCAAGGTTTCTAATATGGATAACAAGTCTCTAAGCACATGGATAATGGATTGCTATAATCATTTCAGACAAATATTGAACACCGCATGGAAACAACTTTCTGCTACAAATTTTAGCTCGAATGCAGGCAATACAGCACCAATCCAAAGTCCGAATGGATAGATAGGATATAAATCATCATCGACTTAGATGTCTTTGCACCACTGATAACTCAGTAACATATAGTAAGTGAAACAACACTTTGAAGGAGAAGACAGACCAAAAAGATGTAACTGATGTGTGATGCTACTACTTCACCACTCCACATGGATGCAACACAACTGACTACTTCCTGAACTATTTTTCCTGCTACAGGTTATCATCACCTACTAGTGATCCAAAAATTCCTTGCTTGAATTGAACATGTAGACTCTTCCGTTGTCTTCTCATATCCAAAATAATTAACCTGCAAGATAAAAACAACATTGGCATTGAGTAACACAAGAACAGGAAGTGCTACAATGTGTCATGATGGAGACAAGAAGAAGACTACATTGTCAGGGATGAGCAGCAGAAACCTGAGTGAGCGAGGCAGCTAGTGAAGAGCTTCGACTGCGAGGAGGTCCAGGAGATCCATTCCCTCGGCATCATCAAGCAGGTGATCCATCTCATCGGCGTTCATCGGGCTCTGTGGAGACTCAACCTGCGCGGCGGGAGCGGACAGCGAGTAGGCGAGGCGGAAGCTGATGAGGTTGGGGCTGAGGGCGCCGATCTTGGCCGTGCCCGTGAACGCCGCCACGGCATCCAGGCTGCTCTCGAAGATCACCACGGCGACGGAGAAGCCTTCCGGTCAACCTCGTGGTAGCTTCTCAATACAGAGATCGGATCTTCAACTCAAACCGGAATCAATATAATTTTTTCACTTAAGTTTGTGAATTGATGATAGAGAAAAACCTCTCAAATTGTAATAATACATGGAGTTTTGCATGGATAAAATAAAATGTGGAACATAAATTAATGCACCCTTTCACCATTATGTAAGCAGCCCAGTTAAGAAAATAAATTGAATTACTGACGCACAAGAATCAAGTCTCATCAAAATAGCGAAAATTCATGATACCGCAAAAGCTAAACCCTTAAACAGTAAATTAGTATTATATCCACACTTCGACTCGAATAATAATAATGCCACCTAAAAGCGCAGTTGATCTCCCTCCGGCTCCAATGATTTGGCCTTTTTCTTCGAAGGGCCGATTTGGCCTTTTCTTGCTTCAACGCTCATTTTTTGATTCATTAGATTGAGCTCCGCATGTTATTAACTAATACTCCATCCGTAAACTAATATAAGAGTGTTTAGATCACTACTTTAGTAATCTAAACGTTCTTATACTCCATCCGTAAACTAATATAAGAGTGTTTAGATCACTACTTTAGTAATCTAAACGTTCTTATATTAGTTTACAAAGGGAGTACTTCTCTGTGCATTATCAAACTTGCTTATACATTCCTGCA
Organism: Aegilops tauschii subsp. strangulata; assembly: GCF_002575655.3. Lineage (NCBI taxonomy): Eukaryota > Viridiplantae > Streptophyta > Magnoliopsida > Poales > Poaceae > Aegilops > Aegilops tauschii. The sequence continues at coordinate 47,673,690 of NC_053035.3, forward strand.
CCTCAAGTACATCAAAAGATGCATAAATAATTTGTGCAAATTGGAGGGCTCACTGTACATAGGAATTTGATTTCTCTCATACTTCAAACTGAAGAAGTCAAACAGAGTAGCACGACAGCTGCATGCATGAAACACGTACCAAAGAAATACATCAAAGAGCAAAAGGAGAGAGAGAGAGAGAGAGAGAGAGAGCTAATAGCACACGGCCCGCAAACAACAGTCTGTCCTTCAGATGGAAGTAGCCCGTGTGTACATGACTGGTTTTCGCCGGATAATCCTGCAGCTAACCTTGAAGGACGAACAGCACATCGGCCTAGTGTACGTGCTGTTGTCTGTGCTCTTGTTGACGGAGAGCGCTGGGTGATGGCGCCTGCGGTGAACTACAACTGGATCTTGGATCTTGAAAGCGTACTGCCCGCACGCGGAGGCGCTGCCGGTCTCGTCATGACTGACTGGTACTACAGTGTGGCGCCGTCCGAGATGGGTCGGAAGGGGTGAAGCATGCATGAATGCACCGCAGCGTACCTCGTCCCCGGGAGGACAAACGCAGGCACGCAGGCCCATCCCTGTCCATCTCCCACGACTTGCCTCCCACTGGTTGTGCTCTTTGCGTGGTCAAGGGGGGGTGCACACGGCTCCTGTCCTACCGCGCATCAAGAACTCCTTGGCCGCCGACCACACATGTAACATGTCTAACACACCGCGCCCGATGAAAGGAGGAGGGAAACAGACAGGGAGAGGATCGAGGGCATCGTTTCAGGCTGCAGCTGGCCGGATTTCTGGCTGGCGCTGTCCGTCTCCGGCAGGCCTCTAGCATGCTTCCTTCTTCTTCTTTCTCTTTGCTACTATCCACCAACCGAGAGAGAAATCGAGCACCGACGCGATAGAGCCTAATCGATAGCCTCACCGTGCAAAAAATACTATAATTGAGAGGGGGCATCATTTCTAAAAAAAAGAGGCGGCATCATATGACCTCGCCCTACTCTTCCCTGTCCCTTTTCCTCCTTCGCGGCTCGCTCCCGCCTCCAACTTCAGCCACCGCTGGCTGTCTCCTGCACCGTCTGTCGATTGGATGCCTCCTGGCGGCGACCATCAACGTCGGCGTCGGGCACGCAACAGGGATAGACTGCACGTCGTCACCACCATGGGATTGTCGTCAGTGGCATGGTGGCTACCGGGAGGGCTGGAGAGAAGCGAAGCATGCCGATGTCAGCACTACAGCAGTGAACGGGATGCGGGCGGCACACGAATCGGCCGACTTGTAACCGGGCATGCATAGGGCTTACCTGGTGTCGGGTGGAGAAGTTGCGCCCGATGGTGGTGCTGCACCGCCTTCTTGGGAACGCCGTCGGTGGGCTTGCTTGCCCGCGCCCCGGTGTGGGTCTTCTTCTACTGGAAGAAGGACTTGACGTCGCCGCTCATCATGGCTCCCTCTCCGAAGCAGATGACGCAGCCGTTGTGACCTCGCCGTCCTACAGTTCAAGCAGGGGCAGAGCACCTCCTCGCGTCACTGCGGGCGGTAGCCTACCCGAGGCGATAGTTCCCCATTGTGACGACGCTAGGTGGGTCACCGGCAGTCTGGCGGCCGCGAGAAACATGCTGCAACCGCCAGGTCGAGCAGAGGAGCCGACAGCATGGCCGTGCTCTCCGCCGCTCATGGCCTCCGCAGTCACCGTCCCGCAGTCACCGTCCCGAGGCCTGTACTATGCTTGCGACCCAGACTACTGCGATGGAGACCTAGATCGAGAGGGAGGAGGGCCTTTTATGTAGGTAAAAACAGCGGTGAAGGATTTCACGCGAACCTTCCGGCGAACCATCAAGCGAGGCCCAAGCGGCACCGATCAGGGACCGGAGCGACTCTAGATTTCACGATGAAAGCGGTACCGATTACATTAACATAGAGTGGCACCGAACCACCGAAGGAAACTTCCGCAATCCAGTCAAAGTGGAAGGATGGCCCACAAGTAACAAAATTTGCTAAACCCACCAAAAGAAACGTGACAGCAATTCAAAAAAATTGAAACAAACTTCTGAACACACAAGGCCTTTGTACACAGCCATTTACCAAAATAATAGCACGTGTCATGTACACAATTCACCATGGGTCACTTTCACACAAGTGGGTTAACCTTAGAGCAAAAACGTTGCCTGAAATAGAGGCTTGGGTATTTTTGGGGTAAATGAATGTTTTATTCAGTGCGAAGTGTAATATATTATGATAGCTATATCAACTAATTTTTTGTATTGCCACATGATACCCGTGTTCTACTACTAAACATGATCTTAAGGATATCACTACATGTGCTTCATGCTTCATATTTTTCCCGAACATAGGTTCCTCAAAAATGTTTTCTTATCTGAACATTTATTTGAAGGAGTATTCTATTATTTTTGTTTTTAGCATATATTCCTACAGCAACGCGCGGAGGTATCGTCTAGTTTTTTTAATCATCCAAGACGCTCAGGTGCATGCAAATTTTCACGGTCAAATGACATCCGAGGAGCTCGTGGCAAAAAAAAAAAGAACGGCCACGAACCCGAGCATCTTGGATGCCTAATCTTTTTAAATAAAATTTTGAATTCGTTTTTGAATTTACTATTCACCGAGAGCAGATAAGCCTGGGTTCTTCTCTGGATTACCACTGATACACCAATCACCAAGGTATCTAATATGGATAACAAGAATCTAAACGCGTTGACTGGTATAATCATTCATTTCAGACAAAAATTGAACACAACATGGAAACAATTTTTCATCGCCAAAAAAAAAATGGAAACAAATTTCTGCTACAAATTTTAGATCAAACGACCCAGCTTATAATGCAGGCAATACAGCAGCAGTCCAAATTCCAAATGGATAGATAGGATGTGTTTGCACCACAGACATAGTCACTAACATAATCATTAAACAACAATTTTTAGAAGACGGGCCAAAAAGATGTAACTGATGTGTGATGATCGTACTTCACCACTCCACATGGATGCAACACAACTGACTACTTCCTGAACTATTTTTCCTGCTACAGGTTATCATCACCTAGTGATCCAAAAATTCCTTGCTTGCATTGATCATGTAAACTCTTCCACTGTCTCCTCCTATCCAAAATAATTAACCTGCAAGAGAAAAACAACATTGGCATTATGTAACACAAGAACAGCAAGGCTGCAATGTCATGATGCAGACAAGAAGAAGACTACATTGTCAGGGATGAGCTACTGAAGAAACCTGAGTGATTCTGCAATGCAAAACCTGAGTGAGCCAGCTAGTGAAGAGCTTCGACTGCCAGGAGGTCCAGGAGATCCATTCCCTCGGCTTCATCAAGCAGGTGATCCATCTCATCGGCGTTCATCGGGCTCTGCGGAGAATCGGCCTGCGCGGGAGCCGACAGCGAGTAGGCGAGGCGGAAGCTGATGAGGTTGGGGCTGAGGGCGGCGATCTTGGCCGTGCCCGCGAACGCCGCCGCGGCATCCAGGCTGCTCTCGAAGATCACCACGGCGACGGAGAATCCCTCCGGCCTGGCCTCCACCACGGGCCCGAACCGGCTGAAGATCTCGATGAGGTCGGTCGCCGGAGGGACGGCGGTCGGGCCGGTGAAGTTGAGCAGCAGCCCGGTCAGACGAGGCTGCTCGTCCTTGTTGAGGCCGCCGTTCTGCGGCTTCGCCGGAGGAGGAGCAGCGGTGGTGACAGGGACGTCATGCAGCTGAGCGGCATGATCAGCAGCAGCGGCAGCGCTTGCGCACCTTGCCATCCTCACACCAGCGTTCGCCGGAGGAGTGGGCGTGGGCGTGGGCGTGGCACGGTCGGCTCTGCGGTTCACCGGCGGCGACAGCGACATCCGGCGTGCGGCCCTGCGCATGAGCTTCCCCATCTTTGTGGTCGGCTCGTAGTTGTCCACCTCCAGGGCGTCTTCCACGCTCTCTCTTGCTCTGCCGCAGGTGACGCACCTTGAGTCCTTCCATTTGCCATCGGCACTGTCGCCCCTCGGCCTTCCCCTCTTGGCGGTGCCACTGGCGCGGCCACGGCGTGCCGGCGTGGCACCCATGGCGCCATCGGCAATGTCGCGGATGCCATACCAAACCGTGTACGCGGGGAGGCCTTTCGTGCCCCTCCAGCGGGTGAAGGCCCTGAGCTGCGCGGTGGCGACGGTGAGCTCGAGCCTGTCGGCCCCGGTGAGCGGCGCGACGGCGAGCGCGGAGAGGTACTCGACGAACGCCTCGCCGCGGAACGCGTCCCTGGCGAAGGCGGTGTCCACCACGGCCCCGTGCGCGCCCTCCCGGACGCCAGCGTTGTCGACCACCTGCCTCTTGGCGACGCCGCGGCTGATGGCGCAGTCGCACGAGAGGCCGAAGTCGACGCGGCGCGACACCTCGCCCAGCGCGGCGTCCACGGCGGAGGCGAACGGGGACATGGTCCTGCGGGCGCCCCAGCGCGGGACGTCGGCGCGGTCCACGGCGGCGAAGCGCGGGAACCCCTCGCGGAACGGGCGGAGCGCGGCCGGGTCGGCCTCCCACGCGAACGTCCGCTCCCAGAAGTTGGCCACCAGGGCGGCGCCGCGCCTCCGGCGCTCCCCGAGCGCGAGCGCCGACGCGTCCGCCGGGTCGAACACCTGCGCCGGCCACCAGTGGTAGCCCCTCACCTTGGCCCACACCAGGCGCGGCGGCGCCGGGAGTCCCTCCTCCCCCTCCAACTCCTCCTCGAACACGTAGTCGTACCGAGCGCGCCCTACCTCCCCGCCCTTGGCCACGCGCGCCTTCCTGGTCCGCCGGTCACGGGTTCGCTGGAGCAGCTCCGCCACGTCCGGGTGCAAGGACCGTAGCCTCCTCGCCGGGGTTCCCGCGTCGCTCCCGTGCCCCTCGCCGACGTTCTTGGCGGCCGCTCCTTCCTCCGGCGACAGAGTAGCAGGCGCCATGGTCACCACCCTGCAGCGGCAAGAAACGATTAGCGCGCGCGTCCTCGCGTCGTCTACTCTCGAAAGGGGGAAGGAGGAATGGCTTTCCCTCACCGGAGAGCGAGCGAGCAGCAGGCGGCCGTGGACGGGGACGAAGGAGCTCTGTGGAGACGCGGAGGGAGGGGTTTGGTTGGGGTTTAGGGGTGAGGCGACGGGAACAGAGGCCATATGCCAAAATGCAATCTTGTGGGGTGAGAGTGAGACGGGGGGGAGGGAAGGGCTACGTGAGCAAAAGGAAGGTGGTCGTTCTCTTTTGCAGAAAGAAAGAGGGGGAGTTTCTTTTTTGCATTGCTAGTACAATGCAGATGCCTCTTTTACTGTCTCTGATTTTGTCAGCTGGGGCCATTCACTTTGAGTTCGAAAGCAGAAGATTGCTTCTCCTTCTTTCATGATCAAGTACTGCCCATGTACCCCATCTGGTTATGAGTTTTCCACATTGTTAGCATGATATTAATCACCTGGAACTGATGCGACTCGAGTGAAATCCACCGTCAAAATGTCACACTCCTAGTGTTTTTCACCACGAAATATTCCGTTGTTGCGTGGTGGTATATGCGGCCGTACTCGCTGGGGATTGACACGAAGTAAAATTCCATCAGGGCCCTGTTGCGGCTCAGATCACACCAAGATGAGCAGAGGCAACCGGCCTAGCCATCAGCAAAAGATGGGAAGGGGGTCTGCCACAAACAAAGAAGCAATCCGTTTCATCAGAAAGCGAAAGCGAAAGCAAAGCGTGGTAGGAACTGCCACACCTCTCATCTTCTGACTGCACCTGCTGCAGCAGCAGCCGGTCCGCTGGCTGGCTGGCTGGCTGGCTGGCTCGTGTCACCTTCATCTCAAGCACCAGGTGGGCTCATGGCTCCAGCGCCAGCGCCAGCGCCAGCGGTGAAAGGAAATTCCGCGGTGAAATAGTGGTGGTGCTCTAGTGAGATTTCAAACGTTTTTCCAACACCCTAACGGTGAAATAGTGTCATGTAAACAACGCCTGAAGAATCTTGTCTCTTTCAAGCAAGCGCTTCATAAGAGTTGTCATCTTCTTCACCACGAAACCAATGCACTATCTTTGGTTGGTTCACTGCGTGTGTTTGGCCGGCTGTTATCTCACTTTACCCACTTGGCTTTACTTGCGGCCTTAGCTATCCATCCGTGCAAGTGCAACTGCCGTGCCTCTCAGCCCCATGGCACTGCGCCAAAGGAGAACTTTTCTTTGTCCCTCTCAACCCAGAATGTGCAGTCAAGTTTTCTGAAATCTTGTGGGGTGAGAGCAAAAGGAAGGTGGTTGTTTTCTTTTTCAGAAAGAAAGAGGGAAAGTTTCTTGTCTTTTTCGGAGTTTCTTTTTTGCATTGGTAGTAGTACTGTACAATGCAGATGCCTCTTTTACTGCCTCTGATTTTGTTAGTTGGGGCCTTGTACTATGAGGTATGAACAATGCATGCCATTCACTTTGAGCTTGGAGCACACAAGATTGATTTCGTATGATCAACTACTCCTATTAATGTTAGGGCCTATTTGGTTCCAATAAGTCACCTGACTTATAAGTCAGGTGACTTAAAACCAGTGACTTATAAGTCACGCCTGTTTGATTGTCACCTGACTTATAAGTCATCTGACCACACCTTCTCATTCTGTTTTTTAATGTAAATGTGGTGGGACCCACGCAAAAGGGGTGACTTATAAGTTTTAAGTTGGGGTGAAGCAACTTATGACTTATAAGTTGGGGTGACTTTCACTTTTCGACTTATAAGTTGGTGACTTATTTGGAACCAAACAGGCCCTTAGAGCATCTGCAGCCTGACGCCCATATCTCAAACGCCCGGGCACAAAAAATCAACTCACTCAGACGTCTCAAACTAGCCTCAAACGTCGGAGCTCTCTGGCGCCTCTTGTATGCAGCCCAAATCTAGGGCGAATATGTGGCGAACAGGGCACACCTAGGCGCGTCCACCTGATAGGCCTGGCACACCACCGACCCCACAGTTGTCCCACAAAATCGCTAATCCGGCTTCCGGCTTCAAACCCTAGCTCATCCACTCGCCTCTCTCGCTCCGTCCTGTCCTCTCCCCTCCCGCATTCCAATCCAATCGAGAGCAATGTCGAGCTCCAGCGGCCACTCCGACTCCGACCTCGAGTACGATGAGGAGTTGGCCCTCCGCTTTGTCTTGGAGTAGTCCAAGGTGGACACCGGGGGGCAGCTCCGGATCTGCAGCGTTGCCGGCAACTCCGCGCCAGTGCGAAAGTGGTGATCCCACACCTCCTCTTTTGTTTATATTGGTTTTAGTTGTTGACGTTTAAGAACTTGTTTGGCGACGAACTCAGATGATCTTTTGGATGATGTGAAGCTCGTTTAATGTCCGTTTGCAGCCGATTTTGTTGCCGTTGTTTGATCACGTAGAATAGCTCACATTGTATGTACAATATGGACATAAGGTGCCAGGTATGAGATACGTGAATGTGAAAAGCGAAATATGAGGCGTGCCCGACGCATCCGCGGGCGTTGAAATGTCCGAGTTATTAACTCATCGTGGCGGCTGTAGATGCTTTTACCCCGTCAGATTATAACCAAGATGTCCAGTCAATTTTATTTCATTTGCACTTTTTTAGCAATGATACTGTATTAGTCACATGGAACTGATACCAATCGACTCCTTTTTTCACCATAAAAGAAAGTAGTCCCATGTCGTTGCATTCTACTACTACTACTACTTTTTTCACCATCAAAGAAAGATTTCGCTGTTGACTGGTGGCATGCAGCCGTGCTTGCTGGGGATTGATCAGACATGAAGTAAAATTCCATCAGGGCACTGTTGCGGATCAGATCACAGCAGAGGCAACCGGGCTTCTTTCTGCCATCAGCAAAAGATGGGAAGGGGGTCTGCCACAAACAAAGAAGCAATCCGTTTCATCAGAAAGCAAAACCAAAGCGTGGTAGGAACTGCCACAAGATGGCGATCTCCTGTCCTGTCTGCACCTGCTGCTGGCTGGGTCGTGTGACATCCATCTCAAGCACGGAAGCACCGGGTGGGTTCATGGCTACACCGGTGAAACAGTGGTTGGTGGTGCTCTGGTGAGATTTTAAACGGGGGGAAATATTGTCTCTTTCAAGCAAGCACTTAAGAATTGTGAATCTCCTTTACAAAACCAGTGTAAATTTGGTTCAGTGAACTTCACTGCGTGTGTGTGGCCTGCTGCTATCTACCTGACTTTACCCACCTGGCATTAGAGCAACTCCAACGGGCGACTCAAACGGACGCGTGCTTTGTCCGCTTTTTATCTGTTTGGGCCGGCCAGGCGGACGTGCACGTCCGCATTTTAAAATGGGTCGGCTTGACCGTTCAACGGGGAGGCCGACCCAAATATGCCGGCGTGAAAAAAAATAAGTTGCACGAAATAAACATAAATAAACATAATTAAACATAAAGTGGCCGGTCAAACGCCGGCCAAAGTCCACCTAAATCTAATAAACATTAAAAAAGTCTGCGCCCGCCTGCTGCCGCCCCGCACGCTGCACTAGACGTCGTCGACCTTGCCCTCGACGCCGCCGTCGTCGTCGGTGAGGTCGATGAAGACCGGAGCAGGGCCAGCCCACCCGAACGCCGCCTGGTACGCTGCCAGGGCAGCCTCCTCCGGCGTCTGCTGGGGCGGCGGCATTGCGGCAAGCCGCGCGCGCTCCGCCTCCTCCTCCTCGAGCCGGAGCGCCTCCGCGTCGCGTTGGAGCATGGCCTCGTAGCGCATCTGCTCCTCGCCGTCGGCCTGCTCCTGGCGGAGCCAGTGCTCCTTCCATCGCTCGAGGTGGGCCGCCTCCTCCTCCGGCGTCGCGGCGAAGTGGACGGGAGGCGCGCTCACCCACTCGCGGTACTGGCCCGTCCACGAGTAGGCCTCCTCCGGCCAAGTGGGTGGAGGCGGGGAGCGCTTACACGATGGCTCCGGCTCCGGCTTGGGCTGGACGGGCGGCGACGGTGGAGGCGGCGGCACGAAGAGCGGGGTGTGAACGGAGTCCCCCGCCGCCGACAGGGCAAGGGCTTGCTCCAGCCCATCCCAGTGCGCGTCCTCCTCGATGCGGCTAGCCTCCAGCGCGTGCTGCAGGGCCTCCTCGAGGGCGGCTTGGTACTCCGCCTCCGCCTCCATGTCCTCCGGCTCTACCTCCGGGGGCGGCGGTGGGAACGGCGGCGGGACGGCGTCGACACCCCAGCGCTGTTGCTCCTCGTGTTCGAGGGCGAACCAAGCCTCCCAGTTAGGAGAGTCGGCGGCGTACTCGGGCAGCCGACGCTGCTCCGGCGTGAGCAGCGCGCGGCGCCGGCGCACCTCGTCGTCGTGCGCCCGCTGGGTCCGTGGAACCGCCGGCACAGGGATCTGGTTTGGATCCAAATGCCAACGGTGCGGCAGCGTCACGTCGGGGTAGGAGAGGGGCTGCCTGTACTCCCAGTGCCACCGCGCTTGGTGCACCGGGATGTGCAGGCGCCGGCGTTCAGGGCGGAAACGCGCCAGCGGTGGAGGGGGAGGGGGAGCACGCGATGACGAGGCGCCGGGGGTGCCCTTGCCCTTGCCATTGCTGCTGCCGAAGAGGCCCATGGCGCGCGCTAGGGTTTGCGGTCGCCGGCGAGGAAGCAAAGGGAGTGGTGGGGGCCAGATGTGGACGGGAGAAGTGGATGAGGCCGACCCCGCCGCACGCGTGGTTAAAAAAGGACGCGCGCACTGGCTGGCGCGTGGGCCCGCTGTCGGTGGTCGTCATAAATAAGACGACCGGTGGCGGTTGGGTGGCCGCCAGGGACGCGGCGGACGGCGAGGAGACACGCGGCGCGTCCGCGCCGACGCATTCCAGGCGCAATTTTGGGCCGGAAATGGGTCGGCGCGGACGCCAGGCGGACACGATTTGAGTTTGGGTCGGCGCGTTGGGCCGCCACTTTTGTCCGCGCCGACCCAAACGAACGCGCGCGGACGAAATGGGTCGCCCCATTGGAGTTGCTCTTATATACGGCCATGGCCATCCGTCCGTGCAAGTGAACCGTTGTCCCTCTCAGCCCCATCCCCATGGTACTCCAAAGGAGAGCTTTTTCCATCCCCATGGAGGTTGAGGTTAAGCAAGATTCCATCCGGGCAGTGTTGCCAAGGAATCAGACGAGAGGCAGCTGGGGCCGAATTTCGTGTTTTGACCCTTTTGACATACAAAATCGGGATCTGACCCTACTTTGAAATATTTTCGGGATTTGACCCTTTTGCTACCGCCAGAGCCCTTGGAGGTAGGGTTAGACAGCCTACTTTCAGAGGCCCTGGCGGTAGGGTGTGACGGAGGGGGACGGCGGCCGTCACCGCGCGCTGACGTGGATAAGTACCTTACCGCCAGACAGCCTGGCGGTAGGCTGTCTAACCCTACCGCCAGGTTGTCTGGCGGTAAGGTGTGGCAGGGTTTTGCCGTACAGGCCTTCTGTAACGAAATATGCAAGTGCCCTGGCGGTAGGTTCACCCTACTGCCAGGACCCATGGCGGTAGGCTATCTGACCCTACCGCCAGGGCGCCTGGCGGTAGGGTCCTCTGTTTGTTTTTTCAAGTTCATTTGGTTGCTTGTTTTCAATTTCAATATGACAGCAATATCACAGCACGTTTTACAAATATGACAGCAATATATGAGCTCACATATTAATAAAGGTTTCACGTAGCAAATATCAAACAGTGTACACATAGATTCATAAGTAGGAAATAGCAAATAGCAAACTTGTCCACATAGTTTGACAACCCCTACTAAAACATAGATGCACATCCAATAGACATGTTTATAGGTTGGATAAACCTCCCCCCCCCCCTCGTATGTTAGGCCTGGTCGTGGAGACAGATACGGCAGCGGATCCACCGGTTCAGGAGTTTTCGCCTCCGCCCTTCCCCAGCTGATGATATCGAACGCCGATGCACTTGGGGGCGGCATCCTGGCTCTCTCCTCCGCATTGCTCTCGAAGTAGATCCTCCGGCCCAAATTGTGCAGCTCCCAGTTGGAGTGCTGCTTGGCAACTTCAATGGTCGCTTCCCGGCGTTCACGGCAGATGGTTGGATCTCCCTCCATCTCTGCCTTCACTCTCTTCCACTCCTTCACACTCAGCGACAAACACTTCACATCGTCGGCGATCCGTTCTGCCCTCTCGTGCCACCGCACTGCCCTCGTCTCCTGTAGGAACTCGTCTGAAAAAGCGGTCACCGGCTGCAGAAGCTCGGGGAAGGACTCGTACACGTACGGAAGTGGCAAGCCGAACGGGTTGTGTTGTAGATGAATGGGCGATGGTTGCGCCACTGTTGCAGACCTAAACATATGGATCAAATAAATAAAATACATATATCAAGATGTGTCAAATGCAAAATCATACCATATCATACCAACCAAATCCACTACTTGCATCATATATATTTTGTTTACTACAATATGCATCATATCAACATGCATCATATCATAAAAAAAAATCCTCCAACATTCATCTTGAATGTATTATCTTCAAACACCATCTTCATATCGTCATATCAACATGCATCATAAAACTACTATCAAGTCCTCCCACATGCATTACATCATAAATTTTTTAACAAAAAAAACTATGAACTAGGGTTCATCTTCACACTAACATATGAACTATTGATTAGAGTTCATATTCAATAACACTACTTACTAAAGAACTAAGAACTACAACTACAATCAAGCTAAAACAATCTTAGGTGAAAAAAATCCAATCTAAATTCAAGAACATGAGGGATTTCAAGCAAATAATGCGTCGAATCGGAAGCAAGTTTGCAAAAACTAATTGGAGGGATTGGAGGAGTTTACGTTTCTCTTTTCGGGGCCATCTCGATCCGCAAAAACGGTCAACAAACGGTGAAGATCCGAGGGGGGAGTGAAGGAGATGAGAGAGGGAGAGAGGGGCGACTTGGGGAAGAAAAAGGAACTGCCGACGTGGGGAGGGGGAAGGGCGGGGAGATGGGCAGGGGCGCGGGGGTTTCGGGGGAAATAACTGCCCGGACCCTACTGCCAGGGGCTCTGGCGGAGGTGCCCTGGCGATAGGGTGCGACGGAGGGGACGGCGGCCATCTCCGCGCGCTGACGCGGATAAGTACCCTACCGCCAGGGGTACGGTAGGAAAAAGGGTCAAATCCCAAAAAAAATTCTAAGCCGGGGTCGGATCTTATTTTGTTTGTTAAAAGAGTCAAAACACGAAATTTTGCCGCAGCTGGGCAACTGCCAATGAGCAAAAGATGTGAAGAAGCCAGAAGAAGAAAATGCGTCCGTTTCAAAACAAGGGGAAGGCAGAAAGCAAAAGGCATGGTACATAGTACTGTCACCTCCCAACTCCTGTCTGCGCCTGCTGCAGCAGCAGCAGCCGGTCCGCTGGTTGGTTGGTTCATGGACTCATGGGTCATGGCACCATGTCAGCAATCAATCCACGGTGAAACAGTGTAGTGTAGCTTTTGTGAAACGTCTTTCCAACACCCTACCCCTTGGTTTTTTACTCACAGTTTCATGCCAAAGAAAATGCGATCGTCTTCACAAGACCACCTGTCGTCGTTGCCGTGGTGTGTGTGTGTGTGTGTGGCCTGCTGCTGGCTTTGCTTCAATGAACTGAACCTGCAATCTGACATTAATCGCGGTGGTTGCTCTGTCTTTGCTACTCCCGTCTCTCTCAACACAAACAAAGAGATAAAATTTCTTTCTTGTTTCTTGTTTCTTTCAGACTTTCACCCAGGCCAAAGATGAGCAACTTTTGACCCCCCTGCTGCTGCTGCACAGGCGCAGATAGCTAGGGTGCAGAAGCATCTGCTTTACTTTACATCCACCCACCCCACCCGATCAGATCAAAGCTCCATTGCTGCCCCCGTATCTTCTCCCTCACAGTACTTGTGTGTGGCTTCTTGTCAGCTTGTGCATTGCAACCATTTACTGCCATCACGTTCGAAAACCAAAATGTTGCTGCGAAGATCGCCTGCCGGCTCTGCGTCCTTTATTAAGAGTTCTGAAACGCAGCAGCGATACGATCTTCCTTCTTCAAGCCGCATTCGCTTTGCAATCATGCAGGACAGCTTTGCAATCTTTTTCACCACACTAGCTCGATGAAAATGAAGGTTGTTTGGTGTAGTGATCTGATCTCCACTGATGTTTTCATACCAACATAGTGCAAATGGAGGAGAGACTTGAGCTCGAGACCTTCACAACATTACTACAGAAGCTCGACCAGAGATGATCGTTGCTTAGCTTAGTGGTCTCGAATGCTGTTTTTCATACTAATAAAGTGCGGATAAATGACATCAAAAAGACAGCCAGCGATGGATCCTACAGCTCGTCTGCCGTTCGAACCACACACAAACGCATATGAATGAGAAGTTTGTTTCAGCTCGAGATCATCTAATGTCGATACTACTCCATCGTCAGCCGGCAGAGGAGCACAACGATGGCCATGAACTGCAGGAAAATCACGCGATCCTTCCACCTGCTGCTGCTCACCGTCGTCTCATGGGACGGGGCCTCGGAGGAGCACTCCGATCCCGTGGCATCATCGTCGTCGACGACGTCGTCCTCGCACCCCGAGTTCTCCTCCCTTGAGCTGATGCAGCTCGTCGTCCTCCACTTGCCGGGGTCGCCGGCGGAGTCCTCGCCTCCCGTCGATCTTGCCATCATCTTGGCCTTGGCGTTCGCGGCGCCCTCGGTGGCGTCGTGGGTCGCGGTCTGCTCGTCGGGGAGGAGGCTTGGGGCGCCCCTCCACGCGGCGACGGCCCTCGGCTGCGGCGTGGCGACGGCGATGGCGAGGTCGCGCCGCTCGGCTCCGGCATGCGGCGTCAGGCCCTTCGCGGAGGCGTAGTGCTCCACGCTCGCATCGCCGCGGAACACGTTCCGAACGAAGGCCGCGTCCGCCGCGGCGGCCGCGCGCGCGCACCTTGTCATGACCCGGTTGCCGGCGGAGGCGTCGCCGCCGTCTTGCCCCCTTGCCCTTGCCCTCCTCGGGGTTGTGGTGCGGCTCACGCGCGTCGCGGAGAACACCATGGCGGAGCCGCCGGCGCCGTCGTCTTGTCCCGTGGGCCTTGCTCGCTTGGGGGTAGTTGCACGGCGTGCACGTGGCGTCGCGGAGAGCAGCATGCCGCCATCGTCTTGGCCCCTTGCCCTTGTCGTCCTCTTGGGAGTCGCAGCGCGGCTTGCAGGCGCGGCGGACACGATGACGGTCTTGCCTCTCCATCGGTCGAACGCTGCCAGCTGTGCCGCGGTGACGGCGTGGTCGAGCCTGTCGGCGCCTTCCCCCGGCGCCACCGCCAGCGCGCCGACGTACGCGACGAGCGCCTCGCCGCGGAGCGCGCCCCGGGCGAAGCCGGCGTCCACCGCGGCGCCGGACGCGCCTCTGCGGAGGCCGGAGTTCGGAAACAGCTGCTTCCTAGCGGCGGCGGCGGCGCCGGGGCACCCGCAGGAGAGACCGGCGTCCACGCGGCGGGCGACCTCGGCCAGCGCGTCGTCCAGGGCGAGGGCGAACTCGGCCTTGTGGCTGCTACGCAGGCCGACGGCGGCGAGGCGCGGGAAGTCGTGGCGGAGCGGGGTGAGGTCCGCCGCGCCGGCCCACACGAAGGAGCCGTCCCCGAAGCAGGCGACCAGGGCGGCCCCGTCCGGCCCCCGCTTGCGCTCGCGCAGCGCTTGCTTCGACGCGTCCGCCGGGTCGAACACCTGGCCCGGCCACCGCGGGTATCCCTTCACCTTCGCCCACACCATCCGTGGCGGCGCGAACCCGCCCTCCGCCAGCGCCTCCTCCTCGAACGCGCAGCCGTAGCGCGCGTGGCGGCGCTCCTCCGCGGGCGCGGCCGGCACCGGCTTCTTCGGCCGCCGGCGGCGTGGGGTGGTGTTGGCCCGGAGCAGCTCGGCCACGTCCGCGTGCATGTGGCGCAGCCTCTCCGGCGACGCCGGGCCGCTTCGGCGCCCCTCGTCGCCGTCCGCGTTCTTGGAGGCCGCCGCCGCCGGCGCCAGAGACGAGAACATGGAGTGAGTGTTGGAGCAGAGCGGTCGCCGGAGAAAGGAGGAGAGCCCGAGGGGTTGGGGTTTCTGGAGAAGGGAAGGCGTTGGGTCAAGTGGAAGTGGTGTGGTTCATACCCGCCCTTCATTTTGAATGCGCTCTCTGTAGGAGTAGTATTAACTTTCTTACTACGTCCAGTCAACGAGTCCGCGGTGAGGTGATAATGACGGCTTTTCTCTTCTCTTGCAAGCCATCCCTCCCACCCATCACCTCCGTCCCATCACCGGCAATCCCTCGTCATCATCCATCTCATTGGTAGTGCACGTTTAATTTTCAAACACAGATATTATCGCCCATAATAATCCGGTTAAAGTTAGGGTGTTGCTTAGTATTTTAAGATTTGTTTCGGTGATAATTTAACAGCTTTGGTATTTATCAAGCTGCCACGAAAAAGTAGTAACTATTTTCATTGTCGCGCCGAGAATCATCCGGACGGGATCACTATTTCTGCGTCGATTTTCCACACATTATTTTGGACGCGTGTGTGAAAGATTCATAAAAACTAGATGATAACCTGCACGTTTCTGAGAATTTATAATAGTAGTGTTTAGGAGAAGGATTTATGGAATTAGAAATAACAAAACTATGAAAATAGACACAACTATATATTCCCATGAACCTTTGATGGAATGGTAGTATGAAAAGTCGGCAAAATTAACATATAGTAGAGTACCTCCATATTTTCTCAATTGAATGCATTCTAAGACGAAAAGAAGAAACATACGTATAGTACAATCAGATTTTTGTCATAATAATTTAAGATAATACAATTTGGTTGTCTATATTAGAAGAGCATCAGAGCATAAAACACACACATAAATTTCATCCTAAGTCTCAAGCCTTGCGGTGTTAATGCCCACAAATAGGTATTTGTTTGCATTGTCCACCATGATCCATGTTTTTAGAGAATAACCAAAGGAGTACAAAATGACATGGTTCATGAGAAGGGCAAAATACATATTCCATTTTGCTACATCATATTAGTAGGCCGCCAACCAACATAGAACAATTAAACTGAGGGATAATTGGAATGGGCTATACTTCATCCTCTCAGTGAGGGCGGAGCATTTAAGCTAGGATTGTCATCAACACCTGTACAATCATATACTGATATTCTAACCGAAGAAAGTTACCATCTCATATTTGTCAAGTGAAGCTATAGGTTTGAAGAGATAATATCTAAGGGCTTAGCCTTGGAGAAGATTGCTGATTATAATTACACATGCTTGCTTGAAAACTGAAACACATCAATCATCAATGCCCTTATTTGTCAGCACACTTTACATCCCAAGACCCAGGGAAGAATAAACAGGAGAACTACATTCTCCACTGCATTAGGACATGAATGTAAACTCAAGGTGTAATTAGGGTTAGCATTCAACTGAACATGCACCATAGGGAACCTCCGGGGGTTGAGGCCGGCGAGGCGCGGGAAGTCGTCGTGGAGCGGGCTGAGGTTCGCTACGCTGGCCCACACGAAGGAGCGGTCCTCGAAACAGGCGACCAGGGCGGCCCCGGTCCCTCGCCGCTCGCGCATTGCGAGCACCAACGTGTCCGCCGGGTCGAACACCTACCCCGGTCACCACGGGCAGCCCTTCACCTTGGCCCAGACCATCCGGGGTGGGGCGAAGCCGTCCTCCGCCGGCGCCTCCCCCTCGAACGGGCAGTCGTACCATGCGTGTGCGCCCTCCTACTCGGGCACGGTCGGCACCGGCTTCTTCGCTCGCCGGTGAAGAGGGGTGGTGTTGGCCCGAACCAGGTCCGCCACGTCGGCATGCATGTGGCGGAGCCTCTCCGGCGACGCCGGACCGCTGCCGCGCCCCTCGTCGTCGACGTTCTTGGAAGTCGTCGCCGCCGCCGGGGCTCTCTCCGGCGCCAGAGACGAGAACATGGAGTGAGTGGTGGAGTTGAGCGTTGAAAGGCTGATGGCTAGTGGTTGGCCCACTGCGGTGGGAGGGAGAGCTCGCCTACAGAGACCGAGGGGTTTGGTTGGTTGAGTTTTTTGGAGAAGGCACTTCTCCTATTGGTCGGTCAAGTGGTTACTCTCTTCGTTTTGAAATTTGAAAAATGGCGTGTCTGTATTAACTGAGCTTGCTTAGAGCATCTACAGCCCGACACCCCAAACCGGCCTTAAATGCCTGGCCGGCCCGTCCGGTCACGATTTTTCGACCCAGACGGCCAGCCCACAGTGGTCGCCCGGATCATGGTGGAGATAGTCTGTGGCCAGGCCACGAAACCGATGCCGGCAACCCCGACGTATCCACTACAACCTGAGGTATTTCCTTACCTAGCATCCCCAAGCCCAACGCCTATCCTCACATGCAGTAGCTAAAATTCATGTGCATCTCTATTTCAAATGAAAGGATCTATGCTATAGAAATAAATTGCTTTAACTCACGTTGTTTAGAAGTATATGCACCAATGGAACCGGAGAGTAGTACTTGCTTAGGGAGCTAGACCAGTGCTATGTAAAAGGTGATTTACGAAGATTTCAATCCTAAAAGGTTTAATGGTATTTTGTATGGTTTGAAGTACAATTTTGAATTAGGTACCTGAATTTGCCTCAGTTTAGAGTACACTTCTCCTAGATCTTAGGTTAACAATCTTGAAGAATAGTGTTTGATTCTTGACAAATCATATGAATGTATTTATGGTTTGAAGGAACATATGAATTTCTTTATGGTTTGAAGAAACATATGGATTTCTTAGGTAATCATGGTTCTGATTTTTTTTACTCTCACCTCACAAACGAGACAACTAATCATGCTAACGACCAGTTCATGTGATGATCCATTAATCATCACATAGCAGAAATTAATGGTTCATATTGTGTTTTGTATTTCTGTTATATAGTATACTTCTTCAAAGTTTGCATCTCAAGCTAGCCTTCTTAGTGATGCTTGCAATGAAAGATTAAACAAGCCTTTGCAGTACGAGGACTGGTATTTCTTAACCACAGATATTTAGCACCTTTAATGGAACTGCAAGTATCCTTATTAACACCAATCATATTCTACAACTAATTTAGTTCACGTATTGGTCCAGACTCTTGCCTGTTTGCAATTCCTATCTCATGTTTGCAATTCCTAAAGTTATAGAATTACCATACTAATGTTGCTAATATGTTTGAACAACATATCTCAAATTAAAACCTAGGCATGCTCTTCATGATAAATCATGTTTTACAACCAGGCCAGCAAAGTTTTCTGCATTTCATGATTAAGAGATGAAGTCATGTTTGCCAATGTCCCTCGATTAAAAAACGTACATGCCAAGAACTATGGTAACTTATGCCTATCAAGAACTACATGAAATTTTTGTCTTGCTGCAATGACATTACCAAACTATTTCTGATGGTGTTATCATCATGTTTTCTTTTGCATTGTCAACTTTTAACTTTTATCCTTTGTTAACATGATTATTTAGCATATTCACTTACACGTGTAGTAATAACAGGAGCTATTCATTTGTTAACCTTTAACTTTTGTCGTTTGTAACATGATTATTTAGCACCTCCTGTTTGATCACGTCGAGGGAGCACCAGACCGTCGTCCTCGTGCCCGTGCGCGTCCATGAAGAAGACGAACCGAGATGTGCCACCTCAGATCCACCGTGTGAAGGCAGCGGTGAGCGATCTCCACTTCCCCCCATTTTCCTCTCTCTCTCTCTCTCTCTGTGTTCATCCACTCGGGATTTGATTAGATATTTCGATTTGTTCATTTGCAGGGGGCTGGATCCCAAGGGGAGAGGTGCAGTCCTCCAGTGCTGCTAGATCCCAAAATAAATGCAATTCAAGGCATGCTATAGGTAATTTATTTTGTGTTCTGGCATGATCATTGGATGGTGCATTAGCATAACTATGTATGCAGGATGTAAGTTTTGGATGAACATAGTTTAGTGCGTAACTAATGTCAGAACCATGGTGTAAACGCCATCATCCAGTCATATGTAGGTGAAGGAGGAGCTAGGGGGACAGATCCAGGACATGGGATGCTAACCATCTGCTCGGGAAGGGTTCTTTCAAATCGGTGAATGGTAACCAACTAACCATGTCAGAGCTTGTTGTTACGTCCACCCGCCGAGCTGCCGAGTCATATATTGCTTTCCATATTGTCGGAGTAAATGGCCACGGGTAGCCATTCCGACTACCCCTGGCTCTTCAGAAAAATTATCAGGCCTTTGGGCCTTCAAGCACTCCAAGCAGTGGGGCCGCCTTCCCTGGCCGGCTACCACTAAAGCCGACTCCCGGAAGGCGACCCAGCCTCACCGACTCCTCCCTAGGACGATTACGGGGTGGCCGACTCCAAGAAGCCGGCCAAGAAGGATGCCGCCTCCTAGGAGCCGGCCAAGACCACAACCACTCCTACATAACGGCGACGTGACGGGGTGTGGCCACCGTGCGGCCCACGACCCCCGAAGCCCGAGGCGGGCATGGCTACAGGAGGCCGTACGGGAGGGACATCTCCCGTGCGGCTCGGCACTGTAGCCACGCTAGCCTCGACGTCATCCACGACCCACTCCTGTACGGCCCGAGGACTGCGGGCCCCTTTAGCCAGAGAGAGGCGTGAAGGCGGCCCGGCTTTTCCTAGTCGGCCAAGAGTATAGCCGGCCTCCAGAAGCCGGCTACTCCCTTCCTCGAAGCAGGAGCCCCATTAAGGAGACAAGACGAGGTGAGGCTACAGTGATAGCCCCCGAGGCGGCCCACTGTAGCCACGCTCACCTCGACAAAGCCCTCATCATTAGAGGCGCGGCTACAGTAAGCAGCCGCCGACAAGACCCTAGGCGGTGGGACCGGCCTGTCGACCAAGTAGCCGGCAGCCGGCGGGACCCACTAGCCGGCGGGACCCAGCAGCCGGCGGAGAAGCCGGCGAGCGTAGACACTGACGGCTGGGACCAGCTCCCAGTCGGATTACCATTGTACCCCCGGCGGGTAGGCCTATATAAACCCCCCGGAGCACCCATGCAAAGGGTTGGCTTCTAGGTTCGCACCCAAGCATAGCACACCCACCATAGATAGAGAGAAGCAGGAGCTAGCCTTGCTCTTCTTCTCCCTTGACCTCAACAGCTCTAGGAGCGATTGTAGCTACCCTTTATCGATCTAGTGATCATGCGGAGACCCCGCAGAGCAGGACTAGGGGTGTTATCTCCTCGGAGAGCCCCGAACCTGGGTAAGATTCGCCGGCGTGCATGTCTTCGCCTCATCCCGTTTCCAGGCACCGGCGACGTTTTATTGGCTCCCACAATGATAAGCCATCCCTTGGCATATGTCGCACCAACCACCCGACATTTGGCGCCCACCGTGGGGCCAGGTGCACCGTCGTCCGAAGACCTGTTCTGGACGAGAACCCTCTTCCTCCCCTGCGAGCGCAGCCAGCCCGCTGCGCCCGATGGCGTTTGCCTCGACGCGCTGCAAGGCGTCAATGACGCCTGCGCAGCGAGCCGCCTCGCCGATCTGCTCGGCGAGACTCGCATCTCCGACGAGCCTGCGTCCGACGCAGGCACCGACTACCCCGAGAGCCGCCTCGTCAGCCTCCTCGACCAACTTCACGTCTCCAGCGAGCCCGCTGCGGACATGGAGTCGGTCGGCTCCACCGACCCGATGCTCATCGACTCCGACGCCGCGTCGCTCGACGCCTACCCCTCCGACGTGGTGGTCTTCGACGACCCCCTCCCTCGAGCTGACAGCGGCAGCAGCGCTGTCACCGAAGTGCTGGTCATCAGCCACGTCTCCAACTCGGGCGAGAACGCCCGCGACGCTCAGCAAGCGGCGATGCACGACCTCTCCGTCCCCATCCCGGCTGACGCCGACGCCGAGACCCTGGAGGCACGCCGCCTTGCCCTCATCGCGGAGGGCAAGAAGATAGCCTCGATGAGACGCCTCACCGAGGCCCATCAGCGCGAAGTCGACCGCGCCGCCTTCGGGACGCCGCCGCCTAGCGGCCCGAGCCGAGCCGGCTTCGTCCAGAAGCGCGGCGCAGCCGTTGCCAGCATGCTGGGCGCAGATCGCCCCGTCTACGCCACCCCGCTTGAGAACCTGCGAGCCGCTCAGGCGGCTGCAGAGGAGCTCAATGAGCTGGGAGCCGATGAGCTCCCTTACGTGACAAGACGGATCCAGCAGCTGATCGACGCGGCTGCAGAACGGCACGAAGCCGGCGCCCGAACTGATAGCCATCCCCCGCGCCGGGAGCACGCCGCGACGTCCCGCTCGCCGACTGCGAGCGGTGCGCGCCAGAAGAAAGACAAGGAGCCGGCTGCCAGCCGCAGCCGGACTCGCATTACCATCGAGCGCGACGCGGATGGCCGCCCTCGAGCTGTAGAGCACCAGGGAAACCTGCCTCCTCTCCCGCCTCGAAGAGAAAGACGCCTCACTCCACCGCCTGTCACCCATCCGACTCTTGGCGACCGACTCGGCCGCCGAGAAGGAGTCGGCGAAAACGACGCCCGCCACAGGATCGACCGCCTCGCTCGATCCTTGGCGCTAGAAGAAGAAGACGATGTCGGCCCGCCATGCTTTGGCCCCCGCATCCGCGACGAGCCCTTTCCCAAAGGGTTCTCGCTTCCCGGAGACACGCCCAAGTACAACGGCTCGGTGAAGCCGGAAGATTGGCTCATCGACTACTCCATAGCCGTCAGCATCGCCAACGGCAATCGGCGCGTCGCCGTGAAGTACGTCCCCTTGATGCTGCAAGGCACGGCGCGCACATGGCTCAACAGCCTCAAGCCCTACAGCATCAACAGTTGGCTGGACTTCACCGAAGTTTTCGTCCGCAACTTCACCAGCACTTACAAGCGGCCTCCCAAGCCTTGCCAGCTCTCCCTCTGCGTCCAGGGGCCCAACGAGTCGACCCGCGACTACCTCACGCGATGGGCCGAGCTCCGCAACTCCTGCGAGGGAGTGCACGAGGTCCAGGCCATCGAGTACTTCACTGCCGGGTGCCGAGAGGGCACCCTCCTCAAGCACCGATTCCTCTGCGACGAGCCGGCTACCCTCGACGAGCTACTAGTCATCGCTGACAAGTACGCCACTGCCGACTCCTCCATGAAGACCGAGCTCCGAGTAGACGCCTCGGGGAAAGTAATTGCTCCGGCTCCTAAGACGCCGGCTGGCGACCCTAACCGGCGCCCCTACCAGAACGACCACAAGCGCAAGGGCCCCATGCCGACTTCCTCCAGTCGGCAGGTGGCCACAGTTGAAGACGAGCAGCCCAAAGAGCGGCCCGCTCCCAAGAAGAAGGGTGGCCGGCCGCCCTGGCAGCCGTCTTTCTCCTACGAACAAGCACTCGATGCTCCCTGCAAGTTCCACAGGCGGCACGGGGACTTCGACGACTGCCCCGGGGACTGACGTAGTCGCACCCGGCCCAGGGACTTCAGAACCCGGCCCGAGGACTGTAGCAGTCGGCCCGGGGACTGCAACGACACAAGAAGCAGTGGCCGACTCCAATGCAACACCCAACCCACCCACCCGAGTCATGGTGGCCACATTAACAGCAGAAGAAGTCACAGCTCCCTCATGGGCCCAGCCCATCCTCAAGTTCCTAGTCAGCAAAGAGCTGCCGGCTGATGAGATCTCAGCAAGACTAGTGCAACAACGAGCCGCAGCATATACAATAATCAACAGGGAGCTTGTGAAGCGCAGCGTCACTGGAGTCTTCCAGCGCTGCGTCGAGCCAGAAAAAGGAGTGGCAATCCTCAAAGACATCCACCAAGGTGAATGCGGCCATCACGCCGCCTCAAGATCCCTCGTGGCCAAAGCTTTCCGCCACGGTTTCTTCTGGCCGACTGCCTTGGAGGATGCTAAAGAAATAGTCAAGAGCTGCAGAGGATGTCAAGTCTTCAGTTCCAAACAACACCTGCCGGCTTCTGCCCTCAAGACCATTCCCCTCACCTGGCCTTTTGCCGTCTGGGGACTGGACATGGTGGGCCCTTTCAAGACAGCCCGCGGTGGCATGACACATCTACTCGTTGGGGTGGACAAGTTCACAAAGTGGATCGAAGCCAAGCCAATTAAGAAGCTGAACGGGCCGACTGCCGTGATATTCATCACCGACATCACTACTCGGTACGGCATGCCGCACAGCATCATCACCGACAACGGCACGAACTTCGCCAAAGGCGCACTGGCACGTTTCTGCGCGACGCAGGGCATCCCACCCGCAGTCAAACGGCCAGGTCGAGCGAGCAAATGGACTTATCCTCTCCGACATCAAGCCCCGAGTGGTTGTACCACTGGAGCGATCGGCCGGCTGCTGGCTCGAAGAGCTGCCGGCTGTCCTCTGGAGTTTGCGCACTACACCCAACAAGTCAACCGGCTTCACTCCATTCTTCCTTGTGTACGGTGCCGAGGCTGTCATCCCAACAGACATCGAGTTCGACTCGCCTCGGATCACCATGTACACGGAGGAGGAAGCCAAAGAAGCAAGAGAAGACGGCGTCGACCTACTGGAAGAAGGCCGGCTGTTAGCCCTCAGCCGGTCCGCCATCTACCAGCAAGGCCTGCGCCGCTACTACAACCGCAAGGTCAAGCCAAGATCCTTCCAAGAGGGCGACCTTGTGCTCCGGCTGATCCAGCGAACAGCCGGCCAGCACAAGCTCTCGGCCCCTTGGGAAGGCCCCTTCGTCGTCAGCAAGGCACTCGGCAACGACTCCTACTACTTGATCGACGCGCAAAAGCCAAGAGCACGCAAGAGAGACGACTCCGGCAAGGAGTCGGAGCGACCATGGAACGCAAACCTCCTAAGACGATTTTACAGCTGAAAAGCAGTATGTATCACGCTACCCCTTTTTTATTAAGTACAAACCAAAAGGCCCCCCGAACAGTACTCGGGGACTGCCAATTATTTATCTATGAATGACGAGTGTCATATCCATGAATGTATTATTACATCTTGAATTCTTGTCCGGCACCGGGTCCGACTAGTCGGCCCGGGGACTGGCCGCCTTGATCTATATTCAGAGTTCTTCCCGAAGTCAGCAAAGTAGTGCGCTGGCTCCCAAGTCCTCTCTTGTTGAAAGTCGCAGCTCAAAGAACTGACTGTCCGACTAGCAAGAGAGAAGACAGAAAGGACGCCCACACGAAAAACGGCTAAGGAACAACTAACCTATATAGCAAAGAGACGGCCTCCAAATATGCCTGCCGGCTGTTAAAACAGCCGGCTGGCCGGCTTCCTAAAAAACTTAGCTTAAGTCCGGCAGAGCTAAAAGTACTTCCCCCTCCCCAATCGGCCAGGCACTCCCCGGCTACAGATTGCAGAGCAACTGTTTGACTAGGGAGGCGGCAACCAAGGGAGGGCGGCTAAGGAAAAAAGCAGAAGGACAAAAAGCGAAAGTACAAGGAAAGACCGATTGCATAACTTATATACATAAAGCCGCCCACAGGCCGGCAACAGACTTGAGTTTGAATACACCCAGTGGGTGGAATTGTGCAGACTTAACCAAATATTGTTCAAAAGTAACAAGACAGGAAAATAAAATAAAGAAGACTAAGGCGCGACATGATGGCCGAGCTGGTCGGGGAAGGCGGCCTCGCCGGCTGAAGGAGTGGCCGCCTAGCTGGTCCCGGCTGGACCACCTCCTGCGGCAGGAGACGCACTCGCACGCGACGTAGTGCTGGAGGCGCGGTCAGGCTGGCCGGCTACTCCACCAGCCGGCTCGGCGTCTTCACCCTCCTCCTCCTCCTCTTCGCCCTCGTCGCTGGAGTCGATCTCCTCCGCCGAGTCCTCGCCGTACGTCGGGTCCAGCCCGAACCAATCTTCCGGCTGGGCGACTCCATTGTCGTCCACCTCAGGGGCGAAGACGTTGGTGTCGGTGTAGTCGGCGATCGCTGAAGCCCGCCGAATGATGGCCGGCCGCGCCGGCTCCAGCTCCGTGTCGGCTTGCTGCCGCCAGGTAGCTAGCTGGTCCAGGTTCAGGCCGGGATACCAGGCCTTGACGAACTCCAGCGCCCGCCTGGCGCCAGAGCGAGCCGCTGACGCCTTCCAAGCCTCGAAGCGGCCGACTGCCACCTCCAGCCAGTCGGCGGTCCGACTGGGGGTGCGAGGGACCACTTGGCTGGGCCAGAGGGCGGCCAAGACCTGTGACCCCGCGCGCTGAAGCCGGCGGAGCAGCCTGTGAGCCGGCTGGATGCGAGCCTGGATCGCCAGGAGCTGTTCCTCCAGCGAACGGCCGGCGGTCGGCGAGATCTCGAAGCCGGCTTGCCTCTTCGCCTGGCGACGGGCTTCGATGGCCTGGTTGGCGGCAGTTGAATAGCCAGGGAAGTACTCTGCGCGAAGAAGAAAGGAAAAGAAAAACACCAAAATCAGACAAACAAGTCGAAGTGGCAGATGGCAAGAAAGGACGAAGGGGTAGACGACTTATCGTCAACCAGATCCTCGATCTGGCCATAGCCGGAGACCAGAGTCTGCCTGGCCTCTGCCCAGCCGGCCGCCTCCGTCTCGAACTCGGCCTGGAGGGTGGCTTCGCGATCTTGCGCAGCCTTCAGCGCCGCCTTGTGGCCTTCCTCCTGGTCGGCCAGCTTCTTGACCAGGCGGTCGCGCTCCTGCACCAAGGCGGCGATCTCCGCGTCCTTGGCACGAAGAGCAGTCTGGGACTCCCCCAGCTGGGCCCTCAGACCGGCGTTGGCCGCTGCAGAGATAGAAGAAGAAGAAGAACAATGAGAAATCATCAAGGAAGATCCGAGCCGACTGCTCAGCAGTCGGCCCGAATCTCGGGGACTACACCCAGTGGGTGCGCTGACGCGCCCCCACATGAGATAAAGATCAAGTCACATACCTCGGCTCTCACTAAGATTGGCGGTCTTCTGAGTCAGCTCCCGAGCCTGGGAGTTGAAGGCGGCCGCTCGGAGGTTGTGATAGTCCTGCAAGACGGACAGAAGACCGAAGTGAGAACAAAAACAGCAAAAACAAAATCTCCAAGAAGTTTCAAGCCGCCTGCTCAGCAGCCGACTCGGAACTCGGGGACTACACCCAGTGGGTGCGCTGACGCGCCCCCACGAGAGAAATCAAGATCAAGAAGAAAAATCAAGATCAAGAAAGAACAAGATGAGAATACTAACCCGGATGGCTGCCCGCATTGCGAGGAATTCGTCGGTGAACCGCCTCAGCGCCGCGGCTTGGCTCTGGAGCCGGGTCCGGACGTCTTGTGCAGCGACGTTCACCACGGCTGTCCCTCCGCCTGGCGTCCACCCCGAGGTAGCGCTGGCCGCCTCCGCGTCTCGGGCCGACGAGCTGGAGCCCACGTCCGGCTGTGGCTCCGACGCGGCCTTCTGCGGCTCCGATGCGGCCTTCCCTGCACGCCGGCTTGGCGAAACCCGGACCGCCATCACTGCCCCCGCGGCTGGCTCGCCCTCCGCCGACTATGCGGGCGCAGGCTCAGGCTGGCCGCCTTGGGCCGCCCTAGTCGGAGGAGTCGGCCCCGGCGCCTCCCCCAAGATGATAACGTCGTCGCCGCTTCCTCCCAGCCCCGGCTGGGAACGGCTGGCTCCCCCTGGCGAGGGCTCCACGTCCCCGGGCGCCATGGTGCGCAGGGGGGGTGACCATCAAAGCCTCCCTGCCGCCGCCTCGGCCTCAGCCTCCGCCTGGGCCTTGGCTGCGGCCTCGGCGAGCGCCTTCGCCGCCTCCTCCTCCCGAGCTGCCTGGGCGGCGGCTGCCCTCCGTGCCTCCGCCTCCCGCGCTTCCTGCTCCTCCCGCACCTCCCGCGCGTTCCGTTCCGTCGCCTCCAGGAGGGCGGCGCGGGGATCTACGCGGCGGGTGGTGCTCCCAGAGCCCCCTGGCGACTCGACGACGGAGCCGGCAGCCGCCCGCTCAAGTGACAGCGGAGCTCTGACCGTTGAGAAAGAAGACGAAGGTTCAAGAACCACCCAAGAAAAGAAAGAAGGAGAGTACATTGGAAAGAGAGAACTTACGCCGACACAGTCTGCGGCTGCTTCACCACTTTGCGGAAGCGAGCCGCCTTCGCGGCCGCCTCTTCCCGCCTGGTGGCGGCCGCCCCGCCCCTGGGCTTCTTCGTCCGGCTGCCGAACATGCCCTGGGCGGCGCGACGTTTCTGGCCTCTACCCCGAGCAGGCTGCGCGCCGGAGGAGTCCGCACCGTGTCCGGATGCCGGCTGGCGGTGCGGGACGGCTTCGGCTTCGTCCTCGTCCGGCCAGTCGTCGAAGGTAGCGGTGAACCCGGAGCCGCCTGCTTCGCCGCCGGCTTGGCCACCGGCCGGCTCGACGGCGTCTTCCATATGGACCGCCCCCAGGTCAGGGTCTTCCTGGTCGTGCTCGGTCCGATCGGGGACGAAGCGGCGCTCCACGTCTGTCCCGCCGGCCGGCCGAAGCAGAGGACCCTGTCAAAAGAACGAGCCGACTGAGTTAGAGTCGGCCCAGAAGAACTCGGCGACAAGGCTGAGGGAGAGAGAGAAAAAGAAACGAGGGGTGCGTACCGCAGGCGGAGGATTGGCGCGGCTGTATGGCTCCTTGCCGAATTGCCAGTCTTCAGAAAGTTGGCAGTTGGCGAGGTAATTCACCATGGAGGCGGCGTCGTGCTGCGGCATCTCCTTGGTGCACATTCGGCTCGGATCGAGCTGGCCGCTCATCTGACAGATCAGATGAGGCCGGCTCTGGAGCGGGAGAACCCGGCGCATGACGAACGCGGCCAGGAGGTCGGGCCCCGTCAGGCCCTCCGACTGGACCATCACCCGCAGTCGGGCGATGGCGGCGTTTCCTGCCTGCGACAGCGTCACGGCCCGGAAGGACCACTGGGGCAGCCTGCCCGCCGGTGGGCCGGCTACGTAGGCCGGCAAGTTGAGGTAGTCGCCCCGGGGAGCGATGCTCCGCACGTAGAAGTACGACTTCTGCCACTTCTTCACCGATTGGATCAGCGTGATGATGGGGAAGGGGTTGTCGGCGCCTGATCTCCGCGACGCGATGAAGGCGCCAGTCTGAGCCGGCACGCCCCGCACGCGCGTTCCCAGCTTCGACTGGAAGAACTCCCCCCAGAGCTCGAGGGTGGGGAGGACGCCGAGATAGCCCTCGCACAGGGTGACGAAGGCCGACAGCAGCACCACCGTGTTGGGGGTGAGGTGGTGCGGCTGGAGCTGATAGAATTCCAGCCAGGAGCGGAAGAAGGCGCTCACTGGCAGGCCGAAGCCGCGCAGGAAGTGCGAGCGGAAGACCACCCGCTCGCCCTCCCGCGGCGCCGGCCTGAGTTCCTTCTCCGGCGCGAGGTGGACCTCCACTTTGTCCGCGCTGGGTAGACGCCGGGTGTCGCGGAGGAAGTCGATGTGGTCGTTATGGACGATGGAGCCGTCCCAATCCCCGCCAAGCTGCTCTACGTGAGGAGGCATGGCAAGGGCTAGCGCTGCGGCAGAGGAGCGTGCGGAGGAAGAGCGCGGCGGCGAGGCGCTGTCGCGAGAACGAGCAAGGCAAGAGGACGGTGGAAGTAGGAGGAGCGAGCGAGGGCCTGCGGCCCTCCACCTCCCCCTACTTATAGCCTCACGCGGCCGAAGAGGCCGGACGTGGGGGGGAGACGTGGGATTAACTGCGCCCACTCCCCCCACGTCTCGCGTTTATTACGCATAAGTGCGTGTCGAAACTGCCGCACGGAACGTGCGGGCGGTTTCGGGATACAAAGGATCCGCGCCTGGGCCGGGGCGCGGACGTGGCGGGCCCCCTCCCTGCGGCGACGTCCCGTCACGCGCGTGGGCTGGCAGGCTTTCCGGCCACGTGGCTCGCCGACGGCCCGCGGCCGGGCCGCGGCCCGGTGCACGTGCCAGCGGTTTCCCGCCCTCCGACTCCAGAAGATTTCGACTACGGCGGGGCGCCTGACCAAGGCCAGCTCCCCGCTGCCGGCTTGTCACGATAGGAAGCTGTTCGAGCTTCTCGAACCCCACTCCACCTCGAAGCCCAATCAGCTTCGGGGACTACTGTCGGAGTAAATGGCCACGGGTAGCCATTCCGACTACCCCTGGCTCTTCAGAAAAATTATCAGGCCTTTGGGCCTTCAAGCACTCCAAGCAGTGGGGCCGCCTTCCCTGACCGGCTACCACTAAAGCCGACTCCCGGAAGGCGACCCAGCCTCACCGACTCCTCCCTAGGACGATTACGAGGTGGCCGACTCCAAGAAGCCGGCCAAGAAGGATGCTGACTCCTAGGAGCCGGCCAAGACCACAACCACTCCTACATAACGGCGACGTGACGGGGTGTGTCCACCGTGCGGCCCACGACCCCCGAAGCCCGAGGCGGGCATGGCTACAGGAGGCCGTACGGGAGGGACGTCTCCCGTGCGGCTCGGCACTGTAGCCACGCTAGCCTCGACGTCATCCACGACCCACTCCTGTACGGCCCGAGGACTGCGGGCCCCTTTAGCCAGAGAGAGGCGTGAAGGCGGCCCGGCTTTTCCTAGTCGGCCAAGAGTATAGCCGGCCTCCAGAAGCCGGCTACTCCCTTCCTCGAAGCAGGAGCCCCATTAAGGAGACAAGACGAGGTGAGGCTACAGTGATAGCCCCCGAGGCGGCCCACTGTAGCCACGCTCATCTCAACAAAGCCCTCATCATCAGAGGCGCGGCTACAGTAAGCAGCCGCCGACAAGACCCTAGGCGGTGGGACCGGCCTGTCGACCAAGTAGCCGGCAGCCGGCGGGACCCACTAGCCGGCGGGACCCAGCAGCCGGCGGAGAAGCCGGCGAGCGTAGACACTGACGGCTGGGACCAGCTCCCAGTCGGATTACCATTGTACCCCCGGCGGGTAGGCCTATATAAACCCCCCGGAGCACCCATGCAAAGGGTTGGCTTCTAGGTTCGCACCCAAGCATAGCACACCCACCATAGATAGAGAGAAGCAGGAGCTAGCCTTGCTCTTCTTCTCCCTTGACCTCAACAGCTCTAGGAGCGATTGTAGCTACCCTTTATCGATCTAGTGATCATGCAGAGACCCCGCAGAGCAGGACTAGGGGTGTTATCTCCTCGGAGAGCCCCGAACCTGGGTAAGATTCGCCGGCGTGCATGTCTTCGCCTCATCCCGTTTCCAGGCACCGGCGACGTTTTATTGGCTCCCACAATGATAAGCCATCCCTTGGCATATGTCACACCAACCACCCGACACATATTGTTCTTGTTCCTGTGACTCATAAGTCATAATGCAAAAAATAATATGCGTCCAAGGAAGCAGACCAGGATATATATATTGTTTTCCATATATATATAGTCATGTCTACTTCCTTAGTCCTCCCTGTTAACACTGAGTTTGTGTGTATGTGTGGCTATTAGCCAAGTAGCAGGCCAGAACTAAATATGGATTGTGTCATGTCCACAATAAGATATGCAGAGAAAAAGATTGGCCTATTAGGTCATTGTACTTCTTAGTTGGACTGTGAAGACCTCAGCTATACTTGATGTGTAGTTGCATATTCTTGCTATAATCTGCTCTGACTACCATGCTTCTTAATTTCCAATTTATTATCCAAGAAATGATGTTGTTTCCTAATTTCTTATAATACAATATGGTTTGATAGACATTTTATATGTTTCTCTCATTCTTTGGTCTGGTTTTGAGCTCAGATGCATTCAATGTTGTCTTGCAACAATGCATCTTTAGGGTCCTGAAGTTTTATCTATTAAGATAAGCCGATGCTTGTGCGGATTGCTGAATCAATCAAGATGGAAGCTGATGCAATTAGAGTCCCATTGGTAGCATTCCTGTGATCGAGATGCAGACATTCACTTTAGGATCTGAGTTTTTTTGCTCATCCCCTATGGTAGATGATAACTCAAGCAGTGAATTCATCCACTTCTATACATATTTCCTTCTTTTGTTGTGTTTTGGCATAATCGTTGTCTGATTTGAGTTTTTGTAAGCCTGCTGAAGTCCTATTGATTGTGTTCCTGCAACCCAGCATGATCACCAAAGGGACGTCTCCTGAAAATTAAGAGAATAACTAATTGTATATGCTATTTATTTGTGTTCTTTTTTTCTGAGATTGAGATGATGCACACTTGAATTATGAGTGAATTATGTGTCCTTGGCTATCGAGGCCTAACAAGAACTTTGTATCGCAGTTCCAATCTAGTAAGATGCGATTCTTTGCATGGAAGTTTGTTGCTGGCGCACTACCAACCAACGCATGCAAGTTTAGTAGGCACATCAGTGACTCTTGTGGTTGTCTATTGTGCCATGCTGAGACTGAGGATGCATGCTTTATATGCCCACACGTACCTACATTTTGGGATACTACTCCCTCCGTCCGTCCTTGAAAGAGTACTTTCAACATTTTTTAGTTTGACCATATTTATATAATAATACACCAAAATTTATGCCATCAAATTAGTAGCATTAGATTCATGATAAAATATATTTTTCATCATATACCTATTTGGTTTCACAAACATTAATACATTTTTGCACAAACTCGGTCAAATTTTGAGATAGTTTGACCCTCCAACAATACTAGAAGTGTACTCTTTCAAGGACGGAGGCAGTATGTGTCAAGTGTTGCCGATCCGAACAAGAGATACTATTGTTAATTCTGGCCCTGAATGGATTTTTGGTCTGCTGGCTAATAGACCTGACAATGAACAAGCGATGATCATTATGCTACTCTGCAGGATTTGGAGTCTGTGGAATGAGGTGACACATGGTAAAGATGTCCTTGACAAACGGTTCTCTGGACCGGTCGTCGTATGGTCATCTGATTATGAAGATTAAGAAAATGCTAGCTTTTCGGCTGTTTATTCCGTTAAAAATAGACATGGTCAAAATAGAGTTGCTAATAGTCTAGCTAATATTGGTCGTTGTGGAGATGGCACCGCCTGTTGGTTGCACTGAGTTTCTAAGGAATAAAACCCATGGTTTACCCCGCAAAAAAAAACGCGTAAAAGCGACAACATGTTTGGGAATAAGGATATTTTGCAATAGTCACCAGATATGCTTTACATTTTGGCCACAATCTTATCAGAAATGAGCAGTGTTTTGATACAGAAGACATGAAGTTGCTTGAGAATTTAAGAAATTCTCCTTACAACTGAAGAGTAAGTTTTCACATGCAGAGGGCAGCCTCTGATTCAGCGGGCGGACTTCGCAAACATAAGGGCTGTTGCAGCTAATTTGCTACTGTTCTCGCCCTGACAGTAGCGCATACAAGAGATGCATCCATCTGCTCATGAACTGAGCCAGCACACATCAGGTAATTGTTGGCAAGGGTTTTTGCCCGACTTGCCCAGAACAGAAGCTGATTCAGTGATCAGTATCTAACAAGCTACAGCAAGACACTGATGAAAAGAACACAAGCGTTGTTATGAGACTAATACACGCATTACTTTCTGTCGGCTCATGCTGGTTTAGTCTCTAACAACTGGCGGTGTTTCGTGCAAGTTTTAGCCGTCTTGAGTACCGGCTCATGGAGAGAAATCTGTTGCCAATGGTATGGCAATAGGTTCATCTTCCGGCTGATCGTCGTTCGGTCTGACCTTCTGCGGAGAGAGCCTTTCCTTCAGTCTGTCCTTCACCCCAATCATCTTGGCCTTCACTGAAACAGCCTGGTCAATCATCTTGGCCTTCACTGAAACCGCCTGGTCTTGAACCTTTCCTGATACAGTTGCATACATTGTGCTGAAGGCAAGGCTGACCGTAACCCAATGATCATGAAACTTCTGCCCAATGGCTGCGATCCTCTCCGGTAAGTTCTGGATCCTTTCGATCCGCTGCGCAGAATATAGAATGCATCAAAACTTATGTAAATGAAATTTAAATGGGCAGTGTTGTTCGTGAAATTAAACAGAGATACAACAAGACAGCTCATCCAATATCTACTATCAACACCATACCAAACAGAGATACAAGGTCCCAACTACCATATCACCTTTCTGCTAAGACAATACGAGGTCAAATACAAAGTAGACAGAACCCAGAGTAAGACGCAACACAGGAAATCCTCAGGAACATGAAAGAACATATGAAACAGATGGTCAAAGTACATCAGAGATGAAATAATTACTAAGAATCCTTGGAATAAGCTAATCAAATGGTTAACAGACGACATGGTGCTAAATCTAGCAGAACTCCCAGCACAAATATATTAACAGATCTACCAGCACAAATATATCAACAGATCTACCAGCACAAATATATTAACAGATCTACCAGCACAATCTTTAACCTCGTGGGGGCATCAAACGAACAGTATTAGTAGCACAGTTGAGGATCTAAACATATCATGCATATAGTTATTTCCAACATCCAAAAACATAGCTATTAGTTTATAACTAAACCAAAACAGAATAGCTACAATTATCAAGAACCTCAACTTGGTGGTCAAACTCACGAAGACCCTCAAGCCAATCAGGACAATCAATCAATCTCCAGTAGTAGTAACATAGCAAACAGCTAAGCATAAGATAAAATCACCTTCCCGCAGCATAATGGCCAGGAACAACGGAACTAACTATATGCCTATAGCAGTGCCCTTCCCGAAGCATAATGACCAGGAACAATGCCATTGAATTACATATATCCAGTAGGCAAGTTTGATTACTATTTGTACAGCCAGTTCAAAAGAAAAAAAGATTACCATTAGTACAAGAATGAACGGAACATATAGTTGCACATAACACCAATATCGTTATGCTGCTCAAGACAAGTTAGGAAAACAGAAATGCCGCAAGCAATCTCCAGTGGTTAATCAAGAACCTCAACTTGGCACAGGTGCAATATGAGTGCTACGAAAT
This sequence comes from Aegilops tauschii subsp. strangulata, assembly GCF_002575655.3. NCBI lineage: Eukaryota > Viridiplantae > Streptophyta > Magnoliopsida > Poales > Poaceae > Aegilops > Aegilops tauschii. Next base: position 47,707,350 of record NC_053035.3, read on the forward strand.
CAGAAATCCCAAATATCAAGGCCACTGAATTAACATATTATCCGGTAGGCAAGCTTCATTATTATCAGTATCAGAATGAACAGTTTAGCATCTGAACATATAATTACACATAATTACCAAGCAAAACACGGCTATGCACAACTAGTTATTTGATCCAACATCCAACAATATCCAGCATAAACGTTACTATTAGTTCGCAACCAAAACAGTGACAGGAAAATCTGGTCATACAGTAGGCAAGTTTCAGCATCTAAGCTTAGATGACCAAGACAATCAAGCAAACTCCATGGTTGATGACGAACCTCAACTTTGTATTCAAGCTCCCGAAGACCCTCAACCCAAAATCAATCTCCAGTCTCATACTAATAAAACATAAGAAACAACTAAGCATCTAAGATAAAATCACCTTCCCGAAGCATAATGACCAGTTACAAGTATAGCAGTTTACATCATTTGATAACATACACTCCAGCGTCAATACCATTATGCTCCAGGAGACAAATCAGGGAAAGAAAAATACCACCAATGACCCAATATAACAGCAATCAAGCAATTCTTGTGGTTAATCATGAACTTCAACTTGGTACTCCAGCTCCTAAAGATCATCAACCCAATTAATCAAGGAATCTCCAGTTTCATAAACATAACAAAGAGCTAAGCATCTAATATAAATCAGACAGGTAACAACACAGGTACTACTGCGGTACTGCCTATAGCAGTTTCAGCAACCAGCATTTGAAAAACAGCAAACATGCAGAACGTTACTCAAGCCACACATCATGAAAACAAAAGTAGCATAGACAAGCCAGGGAAACAAAAAAAAAGCATCGATGACTCTAGCAATTCCAGTCGTTAATCATGAACCTCAATTTGGTACTGCAGCTGCCAAAGATCATCAACCCAATATAGACAATCAAGCAATCTCCAGTTTCATGAACATAACAGCTAAGCATCATCTAAGATAAATCAGACAAGTAAAACAACACAGCAAGATGCCTATAGCAGTTTCAAGCAACCAGCATTTGACACGCAGCAACAATGCAGCAACGTTACTCCAGCCACGTCAGGAAAACGGGAATAGCAGAGACAAGCAGCACAATGAAGCAGTCTTCAAAGGTCAATCACGAACCTCCACTTGGTAATGCAGCTCCTCGAGGTTCTCCAGCAGGTCACGCTCATCAAGCGTCTGTTCAAAACCAAAACGAATCTGAGAACGCAAGTAGCTGCAGGTACTTTGACAACACAGAAGGGTACATGGAACATGGGAGACGAGACGCACCTTCTTCAGGCGGCGCCGAAGGCCTCCCCAGAAACCGTTGGCCTGCTCATGCTCTGATCCGCGCGCGCCGCGCCCACCCCGTGCGCTCCCTCCGTGTCCATGCCCGGTGCCGTCTCCGCCGGACCTCCCGCCGTATGAGCCTCCTGCCTGGTATGAGCCCTGCCCGCCCTCGCCGGTCCTCCCGCCGCAAGAGCCTCCCGCCTGGTACGAGCCCTGCCCGCCCTCGCTGCTCCTCCCGCCGTACGAGCCTCCCCCCTGGTACGAGCCCCGCCCGGTCTCGCCGGTGGATCCATCGGTCCTCACCACGTGACCTCCCCTCGCAGCCGGGCCGCCACCTCCGCCGTGGGCCCGGCCACCGCCGTAGCGGATGCGGCCGACGAGGGCCGCGCGCAACCTGCCCGCCAGGGCCCGGAGCAGCCCGCCGCCGCGCATGGCGGCGATGGGCTAGGGCGCGCAGGGGAGGGTTTGTCGTCGGAGTTCGAGGGCGAGGGCGTGGGGGCGCTGCGGCGGTGCGGGAGCTGTGGCTGTTGCGGTGTTGCCCACTTGCCGTTATGCCACGGGCTTGTATAAAGGGGCGGAGTGGTCGGTGGAGTCCGGAGGGGTAAAATGGTCATACCCTTTCCGGTTTGTGGTCTAGGATAAGATTACTTGCACTTCGTTAAAATGAAATGCCAAGGTTATTTTCGTACTTCGGTTTGAATTCCAGCCTATTTCACAAACAATCTGCCTGGTGGGTGTTTTGGGTTACGGCCTAATTTCCTTTTTTTTGGTAATACGTGTGTCATTTATATCATAAAGATTAAAGTACAATTGAACGATATGACAAAACTAAAAAGATAGCAGGACATTTCTGTGCTTGATACCAACGTCCGTCACCTGCCTCTGACACCACCACAACAGCCATCGAAGAAAAAATTGACGGATCACCTCCTCACCCGAGCTCGACGCGGCTCCGTCGCTGATATGCAGCTTTGCGGATCTCCAAGGTGGGTCACCAGAAATGAAGCCATTATCGTTGAACGAATCAGACCGGGGCAACACCCCAGATACGCCATCGAACTCCAGATCTGGCACCCCACGACGACTAAGATGCCGGAGGAAACCAAACATGCCATCCATCAACCACGGACCCAGCACTGCGCCAACGTTGGAGCAGACGGCGTCGGAACGGCGGAGCCCGAGGACACATGTCCACCACAAGGATGCTGCCGCCGCCACACTATCCTTACTTGAACAAACTAGTTTCTAAAACCATCCCCATCATAGGACCGGCCGCCTTATCGGAGAAGGATCTGGAAAATCTTTATTCAACGCCGACATCACCGTCGTCGAAGCTAAGACAATGAACAGCTTAAAAACGAAGCTACTTTAATGAACCCACCTAGGTTGTCGATAGTCAGCGATGTTGCACGCCCCTTTTCGACGACGGCGACCGGCGCATGCCATCCGATCCATGGACCGCTCGGGCCACAGGTGACTGCGTAATCGCGTATTGATCGAAGGGTCGCCATCATACCAACTTAGCTGCCCTGCCCAAAAGTAGAGATCTACTACTATTCCATCTAATAGTATTTCTTGTCCAAAACAAAAACAGAAAGAAAAATGTAGGACCTTCTTATTTACTCGAACCAACCAGTGAAGGACCTATTTGATAAACTAGAATCTGAAAACACATTAGTAGAAACAAATATACATGATGCCTTGTCAACTACTAGAGGGACCAAACAACGGATGCATCGTTAGGGCATCTACGTTTTAGCAGAACAAAACAAAATAGTTAGGGCATCTCCCACTCTCTCCCATATGTTCGAAATTAGACAGTTAAAACAAATAAGCCCATGCATCAAATGCTCCCCTCCCCCCCCCCCCCCCCCCCCCCCCCAAAAAAAAAATCTGCCACAAATATGTAGATGGTCCGAAGTAACCCTACCCCCCTACCACTGCCACCTCCTCTCTCTTGCTCATGTCGACCCAGCCACTACCACCACGCCTCCTCCCACTGCTCCACCTGATCGTCATGTCGCCCCTCTAGCACTCGTCCCCGAACATGTTGCACCTCACTGGTGCTCCACGCGATGTAACTGTTCCCCTCGACGCCATTTTCTACATGTTACTTGAAGTAAGGATGGTGATCTCGGTACTTGAAGCAATGAAGGAGGAAGGGGAGCATGTTCTCCACTTTGAGGGTTCTACGTTGGGGCTTCGAGTTGATCTTAATCAACATAGGGCATGGGGGCATGTTTTTCTCCACTACAACTTCGTTGCAGCTACTCCGACCTTTCATGATGACCTTTTTGTTGGAAATGTGCCCTAGAGGCAATAATAGTTATTATTATATTTCCTTGTTCATGATAATTGTCTATTGTTCATGCTATAATTGTGTTATCCGGAAACCGTAATACATGTGTGAATACATAGACCACAACATGTCCCTAGTGAGCCTCTAGTTGACTAGCTCGTTGATCAACAAATAGTCACGGTTTCCTGACTATGGACATTGGATGTCATTGATAACGGGATCACATCATTAGGAGAATGATGTGATGGACAAGGCCCAATCCTAAGCATAGCACAAAGATCGTGTAGTTCGTTTGCTAGAGCTTTTCCAATGTCAAGTATCATTTCCTTAGACCATGAGATCGTGTAACTCCCGGATGCCGTAGGAGTGCTTTGGGTGTACCAAACGTCACAACGTAACTGGGTGACTATAAAGGTACACTACAGGTATCTCTGAAAGTGTCTGTTGGGTTGACACGGATCGAGACTGGGATTTGTCACTCCGTATGACGGAGAGGTATCTCTGGGCCCACTCGGTAATGCATCATCATAATGAGCTCAATGTGACCAAGTGTTTGGTCACGGGATCATGCATTACGGTACGAGTAAAGTGACTTGCCGGTAACGAGATTGAACAAGGTATTGGGATACCGAGGATCGAATCTCGGGCAAGTAACGTACCGATTGACAAAGGGAATTGTATACGGGATTGATTGAATCCTCGACATCGTGGTTCATCCGATGAGATCATCGTGGAACATGTGGGAGCCAACATGGGTATCCAGATCCCGCTGTTGGTTATTGACCGGAGAGTCGTCTCGGTCATGTGTGCGTGTCTCCCGAACCCGTAGGGTCTACACACTTAAGGTTCGGTGACGCTAGGGTTGTAGAGATATTAGTATGCGGTAACCCGAAAGTTGTTCGGAGTCCCGGATGAGATCCCGGACGTCACGAGGAGTTCCGGAATGGTCCGGAGGTGAAGAATTATATATAGGAAGTCCAGTTTCGGCCACCGGGAAAGTTTCGGGGGTTACCGGTATTGTACCGGGACCACCGGAAGGGTCCCGGGGGTCCACCGGGTGGGGCCACCTATCCCGGAGGGCCCCATGGGCTGAAGTGGGAGGGGAACCATCCCCTGGTGGGCTAGTGCGCCCCCCTTGGGCCTCCCCCTGCGCCTAGGGTTGGAAACCCTAGGGGTGGGGGCGCCCCCCACTTGGCTTGGGGGGAAAGCCACCCCTTGGCCGCCGCCCCCCTGGAGATCAGATCTCCCAGCGCCGGCGCCCCCCCCAGGAGGCCTATATATAGGAGGGGGGAGGGAGGGCAGCCGCAACACAGCCCCTGGCGCCTCCCTCTCCCTCCCGTAACACCTCTCCCTCTCGCTGAGCTTGGCGAAGCCCTGCCGAGATCCCCGCTACTTCCACCACCACGCCGTCGTGCTGCTGGATCTCCATCAACCTCTCCTTCCCCCTTGCTGGATCAAGAAGGAGGAGACGTCGCTGCTCCGTACGTGTGTTGAACGCGGAGGTGCCGTCCGTTCGGCGCTCGGTCATCGGTGATTTGGATCACGACGAGTACGACTCCATCAACCCCGTTCACTTGAACGCTTCCGCTCGCGATCTACAAGGGTATGTAGATGCACTCATCTCTCTCGTTGCTAGATGACTCCATAGATTGATCTTGGTGATGCGTAGAAAATTTTAAATTTCTGCTATGATCCCCAACACTTTTTAGGTGCAACTACCTAATATTGAGGAACCTTTTATTATGCATTGTGGAAGGTGTGAAGGCTTGTGATGACTACTTCAGGCTGAAAAGAGTTGCACTTGGCTACTTGGGTTCTCTTCTCTCCAAAAGTGCATTAAGGCTATCAGGATGCTTGTATGTATGGTCCACCCACTGATGCCATTGATGAGTACCTCTAGATGTGTGAGATCATATACCATGAGGAAATGGTCAGGTTTTGCCAAGCCGTTTGAAAAATAGAACTTGTGAGAGCCAAATGTCAAGGACACAAACCAACCTTTTTGCGCTTGGGGAATCAAGAGGTTCGCTAGTATGGTTTGATGAGCTAATCACACGCACTAGGAATGGAAGAACTGTCAATCTGCTGTGCAAGGGGAACACCAAGGCCATGTTGGAGAACCCCCTCTCATTCTTGGAGAAATGGCATCATATTATATGTGTATTTGGCACTATTTATTTGGCATGCCAGATCATCTCACAACGACACCAATGTGCTTCAGCGGTCTCCATTGTTTTCACGACTTTGTGAAGGCAATGCTCAGAAGTGCAACTACCAAGTTAATGGGAACAACTATACCATGTGGTACTACCTTGCTGATGTCTACAGCCCAAAAGGTAACAAAAGCTCTCACCGCACCATCCTGCTAGGCACGTACCACCTCCACGCCTCCATGTGGTGACTGCGTTATAGAGCTTGTCAACCTCCCATTGCAACAAGAAGTCGGGTTTCGGTATTTAAGTGCTATAGAATATGAGACAGTAGATTTTTGCAAAATGGGGTAGATAAATTGGGGACACCATTAGGGGGTGTTTGGTTTCTAGCCACACTTTATCAAACCTCAAGTCATGAAAGTATGACCAAGTTAGTTGGGTGTTTGGTTCTATCCACACTTAAGGCAAGATTTTTGTGTGGGAAATAAAGCCTACATGTTATACACACGAAAGTGTGCCAAGATTCCTTAGACAAGGCAAATTGTGGCTAAGAATTTGACCACCTAAACTAATGCAAGTTTAAAAAAATGGTGTGGGAAACTATTGGCAAAGTTAGCCACCAACCATACATGCCCGACATTTTTAGCGGACTAGTAGGAGGGTGTATGGGCGTGTCCACAAACACGTGCAGAGACATTTGAATGGAGAATAGGTGTATATGCTTAATGATGTCCTTGGAAATTGGTTGCTTCGCCAAGGAAAATGCGAGCACAAGGATTTGAACCTTGATGGGCTGGGGATATCACTTTCCTCCTGACCATTCAACCACAGATTGGTTCACTGTTAACAAAGTATTTGCAAAAATGGTAAATGAGTATGAAGAAAATGTTTCCTCATGTATACGAAAAGTGTTTACAGATAACGATCTCAGAGTTCGCCGCCTGCTCCCGTACTTTTTCCGCGCGTCTCCTGGTCTTAGCGTACCTCGCGCGCGAAGCTCTTAGCTTCTCTGTCACTAGTAAAAAAAGCTTGCACGCGTAATACGCGTCTCAGATGACACACTTTCAGTGAAAAGGACAATACAAAGATGTTCATAATTTATTTATCTTTTTCGAAAACAAGGACGTTCATAATAAAACCAATTGTTGGGGAAAAGACCCGGATACTGGCGAGATGAGCGAGATTAGCGGACGACCTGTCGGGGCGACAGGAAGGCGATTGTTGGGGAAACGGGATCTGGTCGATCCCGAAGCGAGCGAGATCGGTGATAGGGGAAGGGGAAGATCGTATGCAGCGAGTGTGTGCCTTGCGGAAGAGAGGATCTGTTGGGATTGAGATAATCATGGATCAAAGCCCGGGAGTCGGTGCGTGCTTACGCGTTGAAAAGGAAGGGGAGACTAGAAAATCAAAAGGATGGCCGCCGAGGGGATCCGGATCTGGGGCTTCAGAGGATCAAGGAGAAGGTAAAATTGACGAGGGAGGATCTGGGAAACAGATTAATGGAATGGGATCAGAATTCAAATGTTCTTGCCCGAGAGGAGTCAAATCATGTGAAGCCTCTTGATAAAGGAGGTGGGCGGGATCCAAGTTTAGAGAGATCACAGGAGATCCCGAGTGCAAGAAATCTGACCGTATCATATCAATTGGCAGAATCATGAAAGGAAAGGTCTCTCCAGAGGAGTATAAAGATCCACAGAGGGACGGAGAACAGGTCTCATATCGCAGTCGGCTGCCTATTTGTCAAGACTGCTTAATGAATGGAATAATGCTGTAGCAGGTGGAGCGACGCTGGACGGAAAAGATTGTGGGGCTCTGACCAAGCCATGCCCAAGCGATCGTGCAAATCAAAAAGAACAGTGGACTGCACCTTTGAGAGGCACTGCTAAACTGAACACCGATGCATCCTTTCTCCCTAATAGCGGAAAGTGTTGGGGAGGCGCAGTTGCGCGGGATCACAAAGGGCACATATACCTGTCGGTGGGAAGGAAGGTGAATCCTGCGGGTTGCGCTCAGGAGGCTGAGGGACAGGCCTTGTTAATGGGCTTGCAAGCTTTGGCTTCTCGTTTTAACGGGAATATCGTGGTAGAAACGGACTGCAAAGCTCTTGCTGATGACCTTACAGATAGTGGCCAGAACAGGTCAGCTAGCTACAGCTTGATCATGGATATTAAGTCGCTGCTACAAAGTTTTGAGAGCCAGCAGGTGGTCCACATCAACAGGGACCGAAATTCCCTTGCACATGAGATTGCAGCAGAAGCAAGGAAATCAGGGGTTTTCTTTTGATTGCATATGTATGCACTCTGAATGTAACCCCCCCACTAGAGTAAGCCTGTTTACTCTAGTCCTCAAAAAAAGTGTTTACAGAAAAAAGAAATGTGTTAAAAGATGTTAATCTTATAAATAAAAAATATTAATCAAGCATTTGCAAATGTTGAAATATGTATAGAGAAAATGTCGACCATGTATTCAACAAATGTTAATCTAGTAATTAAAAAGATGGTAACCAAGCATTTAAAACTACTAAAAATGTGCATAGAAAAATGTTGAACTTCGAATAAAAATGTTATATTTGTTTTTTTTCGAAAAGCGGGTTATCCCCGGTCTCTGCATCAGAACGATGCATGCGGCCATAATTATTAATGAGCAAAATGTGCAACACAAGTCTTCATGTCTCAAACAAAGAACGAAAAAGGCTCACAAAGAGCCAAAAAAGTAAAAGAGAAGCCACAACCGGCTGGCAACAAGAGATAGGAAAACTAATTGCCTATCCTATTACATGACCGCCATCCAAACCGGTTGAAAATAGCCCGTGCTACCATCTCCCATCGGGTAGATCCAGTAACCATACACTCCCTGGCCTCCGTTGGAGTGAGTAGCGACCACATACGGATCAACGCAGTGGCTCGGAAAATAACCTGCAAAAAATGAATATTTGTTGTTATGTTAAAGACCAAATCATTTCTGCAGTTCTAGACTGCCCATAATAAAGCACATATTCCTACACGAATATGTCTCGATGTTTCAGAGTCTATCCCATCTAACCACGTCCCAAATAACGTGTTGATAGTATTCAGAGGAGTAATATTAAATACTATATGAACCGTCCGCCACAATTTTTTTGCCAAAGGGCAATCAAGAAAGAGGTGTTTGATGGATTCATCATGGTCGCGGAAACTACTTCTTGTAGATCCTGTCCAGCTGCATTTTGCCAAATTATCCTTAGTTAAAATGACTTGTTTATGCACAAACCACATAAACACTTTGATTTTCAAAGGAACTTTGACTTTCCAAACATGTTTTGAACGAGGAACAACGCTAGAGTTGATAACATCCAGATACATGGATTTAACCGAGAACTTTTCATTCTTAGTTAACTTCCAGCACAACTGGTCAGACTGTTAAGACAACTAAACATCCATCAAACGTCTCACAAGATGGAGCCAGGCATCCCACCTATTACCCGCTAGCGTCCTCCTAAATTGAAAATGTTATATTTGTATTTAAAAATGCTAAACATGTACAAGAAAAATATTATTGATGTATACAAAAAATATAGAATGAAAACCAAAAGAAGCAAAGAAAAATAAAAAACTAACAAAAACCAAAGAAAAGGAAACAAAAAAAACACCAAAGAAACAAATGCAAAAGGAATGAAATACAGTGAAAACCGATAAAGAAACAAAGAAAAAAAACCCATTGAAAACCAAGAAAGAAACAAAAAAGGAAAAAATGAGAAAGAAAGAAAAAAAGAGATGAAAACCATGAAAGAAACAAAAGAGAAACCAAGTAAAAACAAAATAAAAAATAAAAACCAAAGTCCAAGGACAAAAAAAAAAGAAAACCAAAGAAGAATAAGAAAACCACAAAAAATGGGAAAAAAATCTGAACGCAGACATAAAAATTTAGAATAAGTAAAAGAAAAAATTATGAATACTGACAAAGAAACATAAATAAGACAAAAAAGATAGATTAGAAAACCAAAGAAAACAGAAGTATAACGAGGAAAAATAAAAAACCTGGGTGAGAAATAAAAGAAAACCAACAAAAAAAACAAGAAATCCAAACAAATGAGGTGCGAAAAATAAAAGGAAGCAACTAACCCGAAGAAAACCTAGAAAGGAAACAAAAAGACAAAAAAAGTAAAACCGAGAAGAAACAAAGAAAACCTATCGAAAACATAGAACAAAAAAAAGAAGAAACAAAAGAAAACAAAAGTAAAAAAGGAAGAAAATAATCGAAGAAATCAGAACGAATACAGCCCCGTCTCAATCGAAACCTGATTTTTTTTAGTCTAAACACACTTCACTTTATTGAATAATGTTCATAGGGATACAATTCAAGTCTGGGGTTTAAGAGCCACACATGGTGCCCTGGGTCCAGACCAAAAGCATGCTTAGCGAGGCTATGTGCCTCTTGATTGGTTTCCCGTCCTTCAAAGATGACGGAACATTGATGGAAAAGCTCCATCGTCTCTCTAATTTCCTTCACAATGGTTGCATACATTCCACCAATGCCTAGCTTGATATCCTGCACCTCACCCTTGGAGTCAGAGGTGACTATAACATGAGATAACGAAAGGTCCTGGGCAAGCGCAAGGGCTTCCCGGCAAGCTAGTGCCTCGAGCGTAGCCGGATCAGTGAGGCCGGCGCATCTGATCGCAGACGAGCCCAAGAAATTGCCTTCTCCATCCCTGCACACTGCACTAAAAGAGCCTTCATCATTCGTTCTATTGACAGCCCCATCAACACGGATTTTTGCAAAGTTCTCCGGTGGGCTTATCCATCTAGGCTTCCTGACGCCAGAACGAGTAGCTGGGGTGTGCTTCACCTCTTTTGGCTTACAGTCATTGAGCTCTCGTATATACTTCATGATGAATTGGTGAGTTGACATCGGGCTCTGGAAGATGTGCTCGTGTAAAGCTTGTCGCCGAGAGAACCAAATAGCTCAGAGAGTAACGAGGACTTGAGTGAACTCTGCTGCCGGGAGCGTGTCCAGTAGGGAGAAGATCCACCGTTTTGCATCTGGTTCGGTTGTTTCAGAAAGGACCTGGAAAATCTCCGGCGCTTGCAATGCCCAAACCGAACGAGCAACATGACAATGCAGAAGGGAGTGTTGCCATGAGTCTGTTGTACCACATAGCCCGCAGCTATCCACCGTCGACATGTTTCGATGATGTAACACGTCCGCCGTCGGGATCGACTGTTGAGCTAGTCTCCAAAGAATTTTTTTGACCTTTGAAGGCACATCTACTTTCCAGAGCTTGGACCATGACTTTCGTTCACCTTCAGAGTTGGAAGAATCTGAACGCCCCTCCAACCAAGCTTCTCGGCTGTGCTTTGTGGTCACTAGCATGCGATACGCCGATCGAACTGAGAAAACTCCGTTCTTCTCATGAGCCCAAGACCAGAAATCATCAATATGTTTTGTACATAGGGGAATTGAGAAGATAGCCGCAGCATCAGTTGGTAAAAATACTTGCGTAATAGTTTGTCGATCCCAAGATGCATCCGGCTGTATCAGTTCATCAACTAGCTGCGGAGGGTTAGGGACCCTGCTCGTGATCGGCCACATGTTGTGGGCACGCGGGAGCCAGTTATGGTGCCATATCTCCGTAGTCTGACCGTCTCCGATACGACGTATGAGACCTTGTGACAATGTATCCCTCCCGTCTAGTATGGCTCTCCACACTTGTGATGGGGAAGATCCAAGTTCGGCTCGAAGAAATTCTGCTATTGGGAAATATTTGGCCTTCAGGATCCTTGCACTTATGGTATCTGGGTCCGACAAAATACGCCACGCCTGTCTCGCAAGAAGGGCGAGGTTAAACAGTTCGATGTCGCGAAAACCAAGGCCCCCGCACTGCTTGGGCCTAGTCATGGTACTCCAAGAAACCCAGTGCGGCTTCCTCTTGCCATCCTTGTTGCCCCACCAAAATTTCCTTATGAGAGAGTTCAAATGCTCGCAAAGTCCCCGGGGAAGTTTGAAACATGACATTGAGTATACCGGAACAGCCTGTGCTACCGATTTAATGAGGACTTCTCCCCCCCCCCCCCCCCCACCGAGAGAATTTTTTCAAGCCAACCTTTAACTTTGTTCCACACTCTGTCCTTCAGAAACTTGAAAGTACCATTTTTGTTGTTGCCCACATCAGACGACATTCCCAAATATCTTTCTGAAAGAGACTCATTTGTAATGTTAAGTGCCTGTTTCACTTCGGTTCTGAGGTTGTTTGGGCACCCTTTGCAGAAGAAAACCGAAGATTTAGAGAGGTTGATTCTCTGACCCGAGGCATGGCAATAAGAGTCTAACAAGGAGGACAACTCATTTGCTCCGTCAACACTGGCCTTAACAAACAGCAGGCTATCATCTGCGAAAAGCAAGTGGCTTACCGGCGGAGCCGATGGAGCTACTCGAATACCACTCAGGTGCGATGATTCATTTGTAGTTTTTAAGGGGCACGAAAGGCCCTCCGCTGCAAGCAAGAACAGGTAAGGAGAAATTGGGTCCCCCTGTCGGATCCCTCTAGATGGCAAAAACTCTTCAAGTTTGCTGCCATTGAATAAAACTGAGAATTTGACCGAACTCACCATTCTCATGATCAGAGCCACCCAAGTGGGAGCAAACCCCATCTTTAACATAATAGCCTCCAGGTAGCTCCACTCGACTCTATCATAAGCTTTCATCATGTCCAGCTTGACTGCACAAAAACGGTTTCTTTGTGCCTTGTTCCTTTTCATAAAGTGCAAACATTCATATGCCGTGATGATATTGTCAGTGATCAGTCATCCTGGAACAAAAGCAGATTGCTCCTTGGAGATAATATCAGGGAGAATGATTTTAAGTCTATTGGACAAAACCTTTGAAGCAATCTTGTAAAGAACATTATAGAGACTTATAGGACGGAACTGCGTGAGCTGGGTGGGGTCTTTTACCTTCGGGATAAGAACTAAAATAGTTTCATTAATTACCTCCGGGCTCTCCTCCCCCCGGAGAATGCGAAGAACCACCTCTGTCACCTCATTACCGCATAGTGCCCAATGCCTTTGGAAAAAGTGAGCCGGATATTCGTCTGGTCCCGGTGCCTTCGTAGGATACATTTGAAACAGGGCCGTCTTGACCTCCTCAGCTGTGCACGGAGCGGTCAGATTTTCATTCATCTCGCTTGTTACCTTGCACGGGACAGCCGCCAGAACCTCATTCATCCCCGACGTGCCCTCAGAAGTGAAGAGATTTTTATAGAAAGAGTTCACCAAATTGGCCATCTCGGACACATCCTGCGTTGTCGATCCATCGTCACGTTGCAGGTTTTTTATTTGGTTCTTCCTTCGTCGCATGCTAGCTCGACGTTGGAAGTACTTTGTATTTTTGTCTCCGTCCGTGAGCCAGTCCACCCGGGATCTCTGACGGAGCAGGATCTCTTCCATGTGATAGAGCTCGACGAGCCGATCCGCTGTTTTGACCTCTGCATGTGACGGCGTGGTTCTCTGAGGGTCATTTTGAAAAAGAGCCGAGCCGATCCGCTGTTTTGACCTCAATCGAAACCTGATGGAACGAAAAAAATAGACCAAACTGGGCCGGCCGAATGGCTATGTGTGGGAAAAAACATTTCCGGCGAGGGCAACATATATCTCGCTTTTAGCAAGATATAGCTGTCGCGTGCTTACTGTGAGCGTTAAGGGAGCGATCACGTTCCAGCGTTGGACATAGGCCGGTCCATTAGGAAAGCAAGTGAGCGAATCATTACGAGCGGTTTTAGGAATCTTCTCCAAAGATTTGTGACTTGTTTTGGAGTATCTTGTAATGTTCTATTTGGTTTTACTTTTTTTTTTCTCAAATGATAAGTGCCACATGTGTGAAGCACCGGGTCTAATGTTTTTTACAACTAAAAATGTCATTCGGAAAGAAAAACCAAACAAAAAAAGACCAAAACTTGCCATCCGAAAAGGAAGTTGTTATGCTTCATAACTAAAGTTGTTATCCACGCCTCACTAAACTTGACACAAAAAATGCTTCCATGTGTCCGTGCCACACATCTAGCACTTATCAGGGTCCTTGTTTTTTTGTTTCTTTTCTCCTTTTTATTTTTTAAAAATATCATATTTTTAAAAAAATCTTCAAAAGTTGTTCATATTTTCGAAAATTTCAATTTTTGGAAATAAAATAAATTTAAAAGATTGCTCACAACTTCATTTTTTAGAATTTCCAAAATCTTCATAATTCAACAAATATTCATAAATTTCAAATATATTCGCATTTCATAGCATTTTTTGGTATTTAAAAAATTGTTCACGTTTTTAATAATTGTTCGCAGACATTTCTTGAATTCTGGAACATGTTTTGAATTCTTGAGCATTTCTTGAATTGGTGAACAGTATTTCTAAATCGTGAACATTTTTAATAAACTTTTTTGTATTCAAGAACATTTTTTAAATTGGCGAAACTGTTTTCAAATACATACCTTTTATTAGTTGAAAATGAAACAAATCAGAAAAAGCTGACCTACGCTCGCTCGCTGAAGGAGACTCGCGCAGATGGGTCGGCCCTATGCAGCAGTTGCCAACTTGAGGCACGCGAGCGACACAACGCTTCTCGCTCGCCATGAGCAATATACAGCCGGACACAAAAAGCGTTAAGCCTCCGATGGCTCACTAGCGTAGGTATTGGGATTTTGAAGTGATGTTTCGTTGCCCAAATATTGTGATATGAACTCATGTTTGTTTCCACAAGGTTGGATATGTTATCCAGAAACACTGCTGTTGTTTTGTCGTGTATTTGAGTGAAACTATCAAAATGATCTGTCTCTGATCAAAGTTTTTCTGAACTTTCTCTTCAAGATTTTCCTCCCCCTTCCCTCGTGGCTAGGGTAATTTCTTCCTTCGAAACTTCTGGCGAACTCGTGGATTCGTCTTCCCTCTGTCTGCCGCTTTAGCGGTCGGACGCATGGAGGAGAATCCCGGTGCCTTTTGTTCCGACTAGCGGTTTATTAGGTTAGATTTTTTTTAGTTCTCGCAGGTACGGCGTTCGGGCTTATGGTAGCGCTTCTTCTTAGAGTTTGTCTTTTGGACTTCGATTATCCTCGAGTTTGTCTATCTGGACGTAGTTGACGGAACTCCAACGTAGATTTCTGCCGTCTCCTTGGGGTGTCGAGGTTAGGGTTTCTTAGTGGCGCGTGTACGATGACGTTACAGGGTACTGGTCCTTAAGGGCACGTGCATGGAGACTTTTCAGCTGTCAACGACAAGGTCAAGTCAGCTTTGATAGGGCCACAACAGCGCGTCGGTGGCTCGTTCTAACTTCGGTAGTGGTCACCCGGAGGTCTAGAGACCCTGATGAAATTTTTGTTATGTTTTGAGGTGTTTTTTACTTCTGATGAACTTTTGTAATAGATGTTAGAGTTGTTTCGAATATAGTGTACAAGTTAGGTTACAATTGGACTTTTGTGTTTAGATAGGATATGGAGTCGTGTCCTAGTAGGACACTTGTATCCTAGGCCTCTCACATATAGCGGGGGTAAACACACGATATAACCTATGCCAACATAATAGCACAGGCACGCAGGGGAAGCCGGCGGCGTGTGCCGGCGCCCGGGCGGCCGGGGTGCGGTATTGTGACGGTGTCACGGGGAGGAGCGCCCGTAGTCGAACCCCGGGGATGTAGCCATATCGGTGAACCTCGTTAACAAATCTCGGTGTCGTGCTCGTGTGATTGCTTGGTCCCCGAATAATCAACGGTATGCCTCGAATTTATTCTAACAAGTGGTATTAGAGCAAGATTTGAGACCGAGACGGATCGTGTTGATTCAGTGGACGGCTTGATTTTCTAGATCGGTATCGTCTCCACGGAAATTGGCGTAAAGCAATAAGTGTTGCACGGTTGAGATCGATTGGAAGAAGTCAGGCGAAGAGCAATCTCGGCGAGTTGCGGTTGGAATCGGATCAGGGCGGCTCGATCCGTTTGAGCGGCGGCGACGTAATGCATGCACAGCACGGCAGAGCGCTTGACACAGCGCTTGAAGAGTCCTGGAAGGAGCACATGGCTGGCCTAGCCCTGTGCGAGGCCCAGGCCCAGATGGCGTGTTATTGCCGGGCAGGCCGAAGGTGGTGTGTGGTATGCAGGTTGTGCTCGTGGAATCGCAACTCGGGTTGTCTAGCAAGGCAGCATCGTAGGATTTGTTTTGGACAAAAAGAAAAGGGACCGAGTCCCGGGACGAGATTCTCCTCGTTCCGAACCGGAGACCTGCAACATCAAGGCAGCCTACAGACGCAGATCCAAGGAAAATCGATCGTAAGTTGTATGGCATTGGCAGAAAAGGCAATAACTAACGCATTGGAGTTTAGCCAAGTGAGCCATCACGTGAAGACCAACTCTTGGTTGGTTGTGCTAGTAGTACACAGAGGATTTGTTCGTATACTTGGGGCATCGCGTGGAATGCTCTGATAAATTTTCACAGGGTCAGCCGTACGAAGAATCATGGCACCAACAAGAACCAGGTTTGAGGTGGAGAAGTTTGATAGAACTGAAAACCTTGGGTTATAGTAAATAAGGGTAAAAATTTGTTGGCACAACAGGGATGCTTGAAGGCGTTGCGGGATGTCAAGCCAGACGGACGATGAGGACTGTGAGGAGTTGCAGATGGTTGCAGTCGGGGTAGTTCGGCTGGGTCAGACTTGTCAGTCTGACGGATCGACGCAAGTCGGATGGTACAGAAGACGGTGGTGCGATCGGCGACGATGACATAGGAGCGTGATGCCGATGGTGACCGACTTCTGGGCGTGGAAACACATGGCACAGGCCCGAACGCTTGTGTGGCTTCGACAAGACTATGACGCTGGATTGATTCAAGGTGGTGTATACACGGAGCTTGAAGTCGATGAGGCGTAGGGGTGGACTGATCATCTATTTTGGAGTCATGTTGAAGGTGGAGCTGGATTGAGGGGCTACGGCGTAAGTCAACGGGGTCGAAGCCTATTTAGCAGGCGGAAAAAAGCGAGTGACATGCAGTTCGGACTGGAGCCTAGTGGTCTGATGAAAGCGTGAAACTCGTCATCGGTCGGTGATGGTCGATGGTACTCTGCAGTGGGGGTTGAGTGGTGTGGGTTCGCGACCCTTGAGACTCGACTAGGACAGCGGAGGCTCAACGCGGTAATAGCGGCGAGGCGTGCGGTATGCACGGGACATGGAGACGGGTCAGGGCTCTGGTGATCAGACATGTGGTGAGACAACTGCGAATTTGACTCGGGATGATTACAAGCAATGGTGAAATTCCTTCAAGTTTCAGACAGACGGTCAAGAAAGGAGCGGTGATGTTGAGTTCGGGTAACTCTTAGGTGTGACACCCAATGTGTAAGTTGTTCACTTTCATGCAGGTTAGTGATCAGTGTGTGATGGCGTTGGACTAATACTCTGAAAGTTGAGAGTGCAAACTAGAGTAATGTGGAACTTGATTTTGCTCGAGTGTTGACTGTGGTCAAGAAAAGAAGGGACTACAAGTTGCAGGTGGAGTCATACGGAGTCTTTGGAGTAGCAGCAGTGCTCATGGGATAAGCTCAAGTCCAATGTACAAGGAAGTACGACACATGGATAAATGCAGGGTGGTGGAGTATATTCGCCAAGGTAGAGTTTGTTAGAGTTGTGTCGAATATAGTGTACAAGGTAGGTTACAATTGGACTTGTAGTTGTATTGTGTTTAGATAAGATATGGAGTCGTGTCCTAGTAGGACACTTGTATCATAGGCCTTTCATATATAGCGGGGGTAGACACACGATGTAACCTATGCCAACATAATAGCACGGGCACGCAGGGGAAGCCGGCGGCGTGTGCCGACGCCCGGGCGACCGGGGTGCAGTATTGTGACGGTGCCACGGGGAGGAGCGCCCGTAGTCAAGCCCCGGGGATGTAGCCATATCGGTGAACCTCGTTAACAAATCTCGGTGTCGTGCTCGTGTGATTGCTTGGTCCTCGGATGATCGACGGTATGCCTCGGATTTATTCTAACAATAGATTTGAATCTTTTTCGAAAAAAAAGTTGCAAAAACATATATTTGAACTTGCCCAAACGTACTACAGTACATTTTAGTTGCTACACTTATACTTGTGGAGTAGAACACAAAGCAATACAAATGACTGCAGTTCTGTAGCTGCCTTTCTTCAGAGTGGAGCAATACTTTTTCTTCAGATTTCAGCTTGACCAAACACCCGATGCAGCAGCACTTCAGACGCCGATGACCGATGCGGCGTCGAGCACGCCCTACACCGTCCGAAGGCCCCGTCGTGGCACCATCGACGAGCGCTGTGGACCCGCTGCCGGCAAGGTGCTGGCTCAGAGCATCTCCAGCCGTTGGCCCTCAGGAGGGGCTAAAAATCGCCCCCTGGGACGCACCGACGCTAAACCGCGCGCTGGGGGCGTGATGCCCCTCAGTCGCGGCGCCCATGTTAAAAAAAAATTAAATACGGCACAAATATGGCTCAAATTTAACGCAAACGTTGGCGAGATCGTTCAAATTTAAACATATTTTATAAAAAGAAAAAAAACTACTAGGGGATGCTCCTCGCCGTCTCCATCGCTGCTCCTCGCCGTCTCCCTCGCCGCTCCTCGCCGCCCGCCGCCCGCCCTTGCAGTTCTACATGCCGAGGAGGCTGTAGAACCGCGTGTAGTCGCCGCCGTCCCTGCTGCATCCCTCCCCTGGTTGGCGCGGCGGGTTGGACGGTCCGGGGGCGTCCTCGTCGTCGTCGCTGTCGAGGAACACGACGCCGTGCTCGTCCTCGCGCCCACGTTTGCGGGCTTCTATCTCCTACAGGGCCCGGCGCTGCCGGACCATCTCGTCGCGGTAGTAGTCGTCCCGCGCCCACTGTAGGGCCTCCTCGTCGGAGAAGCCGCGCCGGGCTATCTCCTCGTACTCCGGGGGGAGGCCGGGCTCCAGCTTGGGCTCGACGAGGACGAAGCGGCTGGAGGGGGGGGGGAGGGTGGAGTCGCCGATGCGGACACCGGAGCTGCGGGTAGGGCTTCCAGAGCGGGCTGTCGGGGGTGTACCGCGGGACTTCCCTCGCCGCCCGCAGCAGGGACGCGCGGATACGTGCGACCTCCGCACGCCGAGCCGCCCCGGTGGGTGGTGGTGGCACCGGCACGCCGCCGGCGCTGATCCTCCACGCCCCGGGCACCCGCATGTCCGGCGGGACCGGGTACTCGGCCTCGAAAAGGAGGCGAGCCTCGTCCTCGTGAAGATGGCGGCGCCCGAAGCCATTCGCCGCCGCGCCGTCGCCTGGGAAGCGCTCGGCCATTCTTCTGAACTGGAGACGGCGAGAGGAGGCGAGGGAGGAAGGGGGAGAAATGGGCGCGTCGGCGGTGGAGGATCTGTGCGTGTCTCTGGCGCGCTGGTGGTCGGCTTATATAGGCGGAGGCGCCGCGTAGTACGCGTGGCCGGCGCGTTATGCGTGGCGGGCGAGGGGACGCGCGTCGCCCGGCCTTCACTGCGCCCCCCGTGAGGCATCAGTGGAGGCTGACCGGCGCGCAGCTTTGGCATTGATTCGCCGCGGGAAACGAGGCGATGAGGATGACGAAGCGGCGAGAAGAGAGTCGAGTCGCTGGCAAGGGGGCCCCGCGGCTTTTCGCGCCAAAAACGATTCGCCCGGCGCCCCCGAGAGCCCCCCAGCGCGCCGGGTTCGGGTTGGGTCCGCCGGCGCTAATTTCGGCCCGAGCCGGCGAAAACTTGGCCCTTGGGGCGCGACTGGGCCTTTTTTTGGCGCCGGCGGCCGAAAAATAGCCTGGGGGGCCTTGTTGGGGGCGCGGCTGGAGATGCTCTCACGAAACCAGCAGAGCAGCACCGCAGCAACCTGTTAACAGTGTAGATTGATTCCATTGGAGAAAGAGAGAGGGGGAGAGCATTTTCATCCTTGTATAAAACACACGAGCTGGCATAATAGTACAAGCTTCCCCTAAAATAGACTGGTGTGACTGGCATCATGCTAAACTGTACAAAATGGAGGGTGGGGGCAACACATACAATCACTGAACACAGTATTGACACCGCACATAAGGTCAAAGGAAACTGAAGCCAAAACCATATAAAAATGCATAACTAATTTTCACAGTTGCTGGTACAAAAGCTGAAGAATGCCCAAAAAAGAGCACTAATAACTTCATCCTCGAGCATTTCTATACTAGTGAAATTACACTTTGACTTCCAGATAGCTAGTTAGATCTTCTGCCTCATTCTCCAACTGAAGCCATTGTTGCTAGTTAGATCTTCTGCTCTTTTGAATCTGCCTCTTGGTCCAAGTGAAGCCACTTACGCGTAAGCATATAGGATGATATAACAGCCCCGGCTAACCCCAGAAAATCATTGAGTCTCTTCGAAAACCGCTTCGACCGCCTGCAAGTTCAGAGATGTAATAAAATTTGTTAACAAATTATTCCAAGGAAAAAAGAACATGAAAAGGACAGCATATGTTCTGAGTAGATACCACAAGGGGTCATTGGGTCTAGGCTCGATTTGCACCGCAAGCTGCTGGAGCATGCGTGTGTTTTGACAGCCTTCCTTGGTAAGCCGGGTGTCGTATCGCCTTTCTGTGTCAGCAATCAGATCAAACAACTCTTCTCTCTTCTTCTTGATTTCCCTCAAAGCAGAAGCCTTCCCATCTTGATGCACTGCTATTTCCTTTACAAATTACGTAGAAGTTAGATACAATATCTAACAACATATTCAACATATTCATTGATGCAAGCCTACATAGCTATAGTTGATCTAGAATGTTATTGTAGGCATGCCTAAAACTAAACAGTGTCATATTTCCTTTGCAAAAGATATTTCATTCTCGAATCATGCTTACTGATGGCAAAACCAAGATTTACAAAATAATTTGGAACTAGCTAGTGTTGATAATCCTAGGGGGTAAGCAATCCCCATCCTGCCGTTTGGAAAAGGATTTGATTATTACGAGACCTATGGTATTGCGAGGCGTGGAATTGCTAGATCCCTAATCATGTTATGCGCAGAGCACAGTAGCGAATCAATCAGCAGTCGATGAAATAATCGATAGAAGTCGTGATTTTCGGTACCTCAACACCAGAGGAAGTATGCCGGAGGGAAGAGGGGGCTGCTGCCGGCGGACCGCCGTGGATGAGCCTCCTTGGCACCTCCGTTTTCGTTCGCTGGAGAACAAAGCCAGCCAACCTCCTCGCCGCCTGCCGAATCGCCGCTGCCATCGCCGATCTCAAGCTCTCTTCGTATCCTCGCCTCGAATCGCCTGAGTTTGCGTCTGTGCTCGTAATTTTATCAGTGGATTGGGATTTGGGAGGAAAGACTTCTCTTGCATTTATATATGCGGCGACTGAGTTCCGGGTCCGTCTCCGTCAAGACCACGAAGCCCCACCGCGTGGCTGGCATCGGACTTCCGACTCCGCCTCCACTAGGAAAAGTGAAGATTTTGAAGAATTTGCTGAGCATACGTACCCTGCGCCAGGTGTTTAGGTTAGGGTTCCTCGCTCGCCTTCCGCCGCCGCTTCTTATTCCGACCGCCGCGTTTGATATTTCTGTAACCGAGCTTTTTCCTTTTGAGGGCAGCGTGTTCTTTTTTTTTTTGAAACACTGGTAATTTTATTCATATTCATAACAATTACCGATACACTGGTTTGGACCTAAGATTCAAGAAAATACAAAGTAACTCATATGATTAAGAGCGTGTTTGGCTGCCTTCTCAAACAATACCTGCATTTCAAACACATCTCAACCCAACCCGGTTGAGCAAAAACAGGCAACAAATCAGCATCTGCATGTTGTTTGGTTGTCTGCATTGCATCAATGAGCACTTCAGGGCTGGGTGTTTGGCTGTCTGCATATATGCTTAAGGGCTGAGCAGATGCAAACCACAGCTGTTTGGCTGCATACACGTTTGTGTTCTGCTCACCCCATTCAAATGTGGCGGCCTTACCACCACATTAGCAGCACAAACGGGAGGCAAAAATGAAAACAAGCAATGCACATGAAAATAAAAGCAGATTAAGAGGCTAATTAATATAGTAGGGCCATCGTTAAAGACAGTAGGGGCATCCCATGCCTCCTGCTTCACACCAGGGCGCCGATCCTGGCCAAAATATTAACAAGTTTGCAGCACTAGTTCAAACCATCACCATCACCATGACCACAAACTAACAGTTCTATACTAGGACCGGGTACTTATATAATAGAGAGCGCGGGAGAATTTGCCGACGTAGCCGTGGTTGGTGCAGCGCACCCTGTTGTGGTTGTAGATCTGCACCTTGAAGCCCAGGCTGGAGATTCGCACGACGACGAGGTCGCCGGGGACGATCCTGTGGCGGCGGCAGAAGTACTGCGAGCCCCGGTCAAGCACCATCCGCCCCTCGTAGTTCTGGACCTGAACCCAGGACTCGCACCACTTGTTGACCGACAGCCTGACGACGCGCGGGGGCTTGATCACCAGCCACTGCTTCATGACCTCCTTGAACTTCGGTGGGATGACGAGCATGGCGAGATCCTCCTCGTCCTTGATCTGGACGTAGAAACACAACGGCTCTCGGGACCCCTCCTCGTGGCCGGTCCTTGGACATCGTCCCCTTGGATGCGGCTGGCTCATGAAGGCGGCCTTGCCAGGTAGATCCACCCTCTTGAGCTAGCGGTTCGTGGGGATGAAGTCCATGACGCCCTCGGCGCCGACCATGACCTGAGCTCCTCGACCGACTTTGTCCCACTCTGTCTTCATCACCTTGTCAGGTAAGATGACAATGGTTAGTAACAAGGCATTGGGATCAGGCACCGATCAGTGGCACGTGCCGAAGAGCAAGTGGCACTGATGAGTGGCACTTGCTCATGGGCAACAACCACTGATTTGTGCAGTTTTCAAAACATGATCAGTGGCACTTGCCGAAGAGCAAGTGTCACTGATCAATGGCACTTGCTCAAGGGCAACAACCACTGATCAGTGAGCATCATGCTCATGACCTAAAACTAGCAGTGCAAGTTGTGACCACTTCCACATTTGGCAGCATGCTACATTGGTAATAGTACCTCAACAAGGGAACACAGTGTCCCTACAATGTGTATGAGCATGCAAATTTGTCCTACCTACCATGAATGCCATGCACGTAACGAAATCATGCAACAAACCATGCCTAAACCAACACCAATCTAGCTCTTCAACATCACACACAAACCCTACCTATGAACATCATGAATATGTAACTACCTATCATGCAAGAACCAATATACCCTGCCTAAGGACTACGATGTAACTACCTATTAACAAGATCAAATCTACCCTGCATACGAATAGTGAACATGAACACCATCAACAACATGAATAGTAGCACCCAAGAAGGAATTGATTCGATTTGATCGGATCCAAGTGATGCCTATTGCAGAAAACCCTAATCTACATGTACGAGCAATACGGAAATTAGAAACTTCCCGGAGCTGGTGGAGTTCGAGCGTACGCCGGGCGGGGAGAAAACCACAGCGGGAAGGAGATGGCCGGTTAGGAGGAGGAGGAGACGGAAATGCCGACGCCCGTCGGCATTGCCCCGGTGCTCGTGGCGGCGAGGGAGGTCGAGGAAGCGGGCGCCATCTTCCATGGCCCTGACGCGCTGCCCGAAGAAAACCCTCGGATAGGGGTAAACAAACCTCCCCCCACCCACAGGGGTTCCGAGCAATGGCGCGGTCGCCGCCCCCTCCGGAGTCGCCATCGAACCCCACTAGTAGAAAAAGGGCCTATTGTCCTGGTTCGTAAGGGCCTTTTGTCCCGGTTTAGGAACCGGGACTAAAAGGTTGTTACTAATGCCCTAGGCCTTTAGTCCCGGTTCTTACACGAACCGGGACAGATGGGCCTCCACGTGGCCGGTGCTGCGAGCCCAGGCAGGAGGCCCTTTAGTCTCGGTTGGTGGCACCAACCGGGACCAATAGGCATCCACGCGTCAGCTGTTCAGGGGCTAGGGTTTTTGTTTTTTTTCTGAAAGGGGGTGGATTTGGGGGTTTTGTATGGTTAATTAAGGTGTTTCATATATTGTGTTAGGTAGCTAATTAATTAATAAAGAGAAATGTCCTCTCTTATCTCCGTGCTTGGTTGACGCTACATACTATACGTATAGAGAGGCCCTCGACACACTAGCTAGTAAGAAAATGAAGGAAACCATTGAGTACAGAAGTTCGTCATGCATACCGAGAGAAGTGATCGACCTCTCCTTCTCCGAGAGATTGGTCGAACAACAAGTTTTTGTATCATCTATCCGACGCTACTGGCTACATACATATACAATATGTAAGATCTCTTACAATCCCCTAGCATTTGAACTCAAGTTCCACATGGTATTCTCCGGCTTTATTGACGACGTGGTCAAGAAAGAATCCCGCCAATTCCTCTTGAATTGCTTTCATGCGATCTTCTGGTAGGAGTTCATTCCGCATCTGCCACGTCTAATTTGAAGAACGGGGTTAATACATATATATGAATGAAACTCAACAAAAATGATGGTGTAATAAAATGAAATTGTGAATATTATTGCTTACGCACTTCATATTGTCTTTTAGAGTAGTCCCGCTTATCTTTGCAAGTCGCGTTGTAGATGAACTCGCACACGAGAAATAGAGGTCAATCAAATTGATAATGAAGCATTATAAATGGCATTGATGAAAGTAGCTAGAATCAACGGGAGATGCGCGGAAGTAGCTAGCTAGTAGTACTTACTTTCGGGTATGTATATCGCAGCTCCTTCGGCAGTCCCAGAGCTTCTGCGGTGAACTTTTTCCAAACCCTGCAAGACAAAGAAAATAATTATTACTTGAGATATCAGGAAATGAACAAAAAGTTGCCAATATGGTGCGATAATGATCGATTGAACTTACTTGTTGAGAATTTCAGTCATGTCCGCATAGGTCTCGGGATCTTTTCGTCTCGAGTCTAAGACGGTTACTAGTCCCTGCTCAAGCTTAATCTCCAGGAGAATATAGTGGAAGCTGCGCACGCATGCATAACTCATCAATTACATTACTATAACCTCACTCGAGTAATAAGGAAAACCGAATATGCACACGACAGTAACACTCACTTGAAGTTGTAAGGAAAGAGTATTTTATCTTTGTTTTGATTTATTATCAATGATTTGAGCAAGTTGGCCTCGGCATCTTTGGCGCTCTTTTTAACCTGAAATTCATCTATGAGATTTGTGTTAATGAACCCAATATCATACATTTCTGCTTTTCTACACTCGACGATCTTCAATCTGCATAATATAGTGAGGATAATTATAAATACATGCAATGAAAGAGCTGAGCTATATATAGAGACTTAATGACAGAAGTAGTACTTACAGACAGTAGCAAGTGACCGTTAATTGATCGAGGGCCTTTTGATTGAAGAACTAGAAGAACTCCTCAAATGGAACATACAATAGATCAATTCCAACGAGGTCGTGCTCCTCTTTAACTCTCAGATACAAAGTATCTGTCCCCCCAGACTCTCTACAGGTTTTCATGTACCAATCATGGAATCTTCGCATCATCGTTGTTAGAGATTTTTCATCTTTGACGAGAGGCTTCTCGTACTCGTATCTGTGTTCATCCACCTCCAAGAAATCATAATGTACATCGTCGGGCAGGTAATCTCCAAGATTGTTATAACCGGGCACCATCCCCGGATCATTAGCGACGATGTCGCTAGACACATTGAGCGGGGGGCACGATTGGTTCGCTTGTTCGCCGAGCTGGGCAATTTTTTCCCAGCTGCTCGTCGTTCTTTTAACCTTTGATCACTTCTAGTACTTCACGACCGTTCCGCTTCGATATATACCTTTTCAGTAACGCGCTCATAGTTGGTTTTCGGCGAAGAATTTGGTGGTTTCCTCAGGGCATCGATAGTGCGCTTTGCTTTCACCGGATCTACCTTCTCCTCTGGAGGTGGATGTCTCTTTGCTTTCACCCCTTCAAAGAAGTCCTTCACTTGGGCTTGACAGATCTCTGCGTTTTCTTGTTCGGTCATCTCATATGGTAACAGAAGGAAATATGCCCTAGAGGCAATAATAAAGTATTATTTATTTCCTTGTATCATGATAAATGTTTATTATTCGTGCTAGAATTGTATTAACCGGAAACATAATACATGTGTGAATATATAGACAAACAGAGTGTCACTAGTATGCCTCTACTTGACTAGCTCGTTAATCAAAGATGGTTATGTTTCCTAGCCATAGACATAAGTTGTCATTTGATTAACGAGATCACCTCATTAGGAGAATGACGTGATTGACTTGACCCATTCCGTTAGCTTAGCACTCGATCGTTTAGTATGTTGCTATTGCTTTCTTCATGACTTATACATGTTCCTATGACTATGAGATTATGCAACTCCCGTTTACCGGAGGAACACTTTGTGTGCTACCAAATGTCACAACGTAAATGGGTGATTGTAAAGGTGCTCTACAGGTGTCTCCAAAGGTACTTGTTGGGTTGGCGTATTTCGAGATTAGGATTTGTCACTCCAATTGTCGGAGAGGTATCTCTGGGCCCACTCGGTAATGCACATCACTATAAGCCTTGCAAGCATTGTGCCTAATGAGTTAGTTGCGGGATGATGTGTTACGTAACGAGTAAAGAGACTTGCCGGCAACGATATTGAACTAGGTATCGAGATACCGACGATCATATCTCGGGCAAGTAACATACCGGTGACAAAGGGAACAACGTATGTTGTTATGCGGTCTGACCGATAAAGATCTTCGTAGAATATGTGGGAGCCAATATGGGCATCCAGGTCCCGCTATTGGTTATTGACCGGAGACGTGTCTCGGTCATGTCTACATAGTTCTCGAACCCGTAGGGTCCGCACGCTTAACGTTACGATGACAGTTTTATTGAGTTTTGATGTACCGAAGGAGTTCGCAGTCCCGGATGAGATCGGGGACATGACGAGGAGTCTCGAAATGGCCGAGACGTAAAGATCGATATATTGGACGACTATATTCGGACTTCGGAAAGGTTCCGAGTGATTCGGGTATTTTTCGGAGTACCGGAGAGTTACGGGAATTCGTATTGGGCCTTAATGGGCCATACGGGAAAGGAGAGAAAGGCCTCAAAAGGTGGCCGCACCCCTCCCCATGGTCTGGTCCGAATTGGACTAGGGAAGGGGGGCGCACCCTTCCTTCTTTCTCCTTCCCCCTTCCCTTCTCCTACTCCCACAAGGAAAGGAGGAGTCCTACTCCCGGTGGGAGTAGGACTCCCCCCTATGGCGCGCCTCTCCCCTTGGCCGGCTGCCTCCCCCTTGCTCCTTTATATACGGGGGCAGGGGGGCATCCCAGAGACACAACAATTGATCCTTGAGATCTCTTAGCCGTGTGCGGTGCCCCCCTCCACCATATTACACCTCGATAATACCGTTGCGGAGCTTAGGCGAAGCCCTGCGTCGGTAGAACATCATCATCGTCACCACGCCGTCGTGCTGACGAAACTCTCCCTCAACACTCGGCTGGATCGGAGTTCGAGGGACGTCATCGAGCTGAACGTGTGTAGAACTCGGAGGTGCCGTACGTTCGGTACTTGATCGGTCGGATCGTGAAGACGTACGACTACATCAACCGCGTTGTGATAACGCTTCCGCTGTCGGTCTACGAGGGTACGTGGAGAACACTCTCCCCTCTCGTTGCTATAAATCACCATGATCTTGCGTGTGCGTAGGAAAATTTTGAAATTACTACGTTCCCCAATAGTGGTATCAGAGCCTGGTTTTATGCGTTGATGCTATGCACGAGTAGAACACAAGTGAGTTGTCGGCGATATAAGTCATACTGCTTACCAGCATGTCATACTTTGGTTCAGCGGTATTGTGAGATGAAGCGGCCCGGACCGACATTACGCGTACGCTTACGCGAGACTGGTTTCACCGTTGCGAGCACTCGTTGCTTAAAGGTGACCGGCGGGTGTCTGTCTCTCTCACTTTAGTTGAACCGAGTGTGGCTACGCCCGGTCCTTGCGAAGGTTAAACAACACCAACTTGACAAACTATCGTTGTGGTTTTGATGCGTAGGTAAGAACGGTTCTTGCTAAGCCCGTAGCAGCCACGTAAAACTTGCAACAACAAAGTAGAGGACGTCTAACTTGTTTTTGCAGGGCATGTTGTGATGTGATATGGTCAAGACATGATGTGATATAATTTGTTGTATGAGATGATCATGTTTTGTAACCGAGTTATCGGCAACTGGCAGGAGCCATATGGTTGTCGTTTTATTGTATGCAATGCAATCGCCATGTAATGCTTTACTTTATCACTAAGCGGTAGCGATAGTCGTAGAAGCATAAGATTGACGAGACGACAACGATGCTACGATGGAGATCAAGGTGTCGCGCCGGTGACGATGGTGATCATGACGGTGCTTCGGAGATGGAGATCACAAGCACGGTGCTTCGGAGATGGAGATCACAAGCACAAGATGATGATGGCCATATCATATCACTTATATTGATTGCATGTGATGTTAATCCTTTATGCATCTTATCTTGCTTTGTTTGACGGTAGCATTATAAGATGATCCTTCACTAAATTATCAAAGTATAAGTGTTCTCCCTGAGTATGCACCGTTGCGAAAGTTCTTCGTGCTGAGACACCACGTGATGATCGGGTGTGATAGGCTCTACGTTCAAATACAACGGGTGCAAAACAGTTGCACACGCGGAATACTCAGGTTAAACTTGACGAGCCTAGCATATAACAGATATGGCCTCGGAACACGGAGACCGAAAGGTCGAGCGTGAATCATATAGTAGATATGATCAACATAGTGATGTTCACCATTGAAACTACTCCATCTCACGTGATGATCGGACATGGTTTAGTTGATATGGATCACGTGATCACTTAGAGGATTAGAGGGATGTCTATCTAAGTGGGAGTTCTTAAGTAATATGATTAATTGAACTTAAATTTATCATGAACTTAGTCCTGATAGTATTTTGCAAAATTATGTTGTAGATCAATAGCTCGCGTTGTTGCTTCCCTGTTTTATTTTTGATATGTTCCTAGAGAAAATTATGTTGAAAGATGTTAGTAGCAAAGATGCGGATTGGATCCGTGATCTGAGGATTATCCTCATTGCTGCATAGAAAAATTATGTCCTTGATGCACCGCTAGGTGACAGACCTATTGCAGGAGCAGATGCAGACGTTATGAACGTTTGGCTAGCTCAATATGATGACTACTTGATAGTTTAGTGCACCATGCTTAATGGCTTAGAATCGGGACTTCAAAGACGTTTTGAACGTCATGGGCCATATGAGATGTTCCAGGAGTTGAAGTTAATATTTCAAGCAAATACCCGAGTTGAGAGATATGAAGTCTCCAACAAGTTCTATAGCTAAAAGATGGAGGAGAATCGCTCAACTAGTGAGCATGTGCTCAGATTGTCTGGGTACTACAATTGCTTGAATCAAGTGGGAGTTTATCTTCCAGATAAAATAGTGATTGACAGAATTCTCTAGTCACCATCACCAAGTTAGTAGAACTTCGTGATGAACTATAGTATGCAAGGGATGACGAAAGTAATTCCCGAGCTCTTCGTGATGCTGAAATCGACGAAGGTAGAAATCAAGAAAAACATCAAGTGTTGATGGTTGACGAGACCACTTCAAGTGTTGATGGTTGACGAGACCACTAGTTTCAAGAAAAGGGCAAAGGGAAGAAGGGGAACTTCAAAAAGAGCGGCAAGCAAGTTGCTACTCAAGTGAAGAAGCCCAAGTCTGTACCTAAGCCTGAGACTAAGTGCTTCTACTGCAAAGGGACTGGTCACTGAAAGCGGAACTACCCCAACTATTTGGTGGATAAGAAGGATGGCAAAGTGAACAAAGGTATATTGGATATACATGTTATTGATGTGTACTTTACTAGTGTTTATAGCAACCCCTCGGTATTTGATACTGGTTCAGTTGCTAAGAGTAGTAACTCGAAACGGGAGTTGCAGAATAAACAGAGACTAGTAAAAGGCGAGGTGACGATGTGTGTTGGAAGTAGTTCCAAGATTGATATGATCATCATCGCACACTCCCTATACTTTTAGGATTAGTGTTGAAACTAAATAAGTGTTATTTGGTGTTTGCGTTGAGCATGAATATGATTTGATCATATTTATTGCAATACGCTTATTCATTTAAGTTAGAGAACAATTGTTGTTCTGTTTACATGAATAAAAACCTTCGATGGTCATACACACCAACGAAAATGGTTTGTTGGATCTCGATCGTAGTGATACACATAATCATAATAATGAAGCCAAAAAATGCAAAGTTAATAATGATAATGCAACTTATTTGTGGCACTGCCGTTTAGGTCATATTGGTGTAAAGCTCATGAAGAAACTCCATACTGATGGAATTTTGGAATCACTTGATTATGAATCACTTGATGCTTGCGAACCGTGCCTCATGGGCAAGATGACTAAAACGCTGTTCTCCGGAACTATGGAGAGAGCAACAGATTTGTTGGAAATCATACATACAGATGTATGTGGTCCGATGAATATTGAGGCTCGTGGCAGGTATCATTATTTTCTGACCTTCACAGATGATTTGAGCAGATATGGGTATATCTACTTAATTAAACAGAAGTCTGAAACATTTGAAAAGTTCATATAATTTCAGAGTGAAGCGAAAATCATCGTAACAAGAAAATAAAGTTTCTACGATTTGATCATGGAGAAGAGTATTTTGGTTACGAGTTTGGCCTTCAGTTAAAACAATGTGAAATAGTTTCACTACTTATGCCACCTGGAACACCACAGCATAATGGTGTGTCCGAACGTCATAACCGTACTTTATTGGATATAGTGCAATCTATGATGTCTCTTACCGATTTACCACTATCGTTCTGGGGTTATGAATTAGAGACAGCTGCATTCACATTAAATAGGGCACCATCTAAATCCGTTGAGACAACGCCTTATGAACTGTGGTTTGGCAAGAAACCAAAGTTGTTGTTTCTTAAAGTTTGTGGTTGCGATGCTTATGTGAAAAAGTTTCATCCTGATAAGCTCAAACCCAAATCGGAGAAATGTGTCTTCATAGGATACCCAAAGGAGACAGTTGGGTACACCTTCTATCACAGATCCGAAGGCAAGACATTCGTTGCTAAGTATGGATCCTTTCCAGAGAAGGAGTTTTTCTCGAAAGAAGTGAGTGGGAGGAAAGTAGAACTTGATGAGGTAACTGTACCTGCTCCCTTATTGGAAAGTAGTTCATCACAGAAATCTGTTCCTGTGACTCCTACACCAATTAGTGAGGAAGTTAATGATGATGATCATGTAACTTCAGATCAAGTTACTACCAAACCTCGTAGGTAAATCAGAGTAAGATCCGCACCAGAGTGGTACGGTAATCCTGTTCTGGAGGTTATGTTACTAGACCATGACAAACCTATGAACTATGAAGAAGCGATGGTGAGCCCAGATTCCGCAAAATGGCTTGAGGCCATGAAATCTGAGATGAGATCCATGTATGAGAACAAAGTGTGGACTTTGGTTGACTTGCCCGATGATCGGCAAGCAATTGAGAATAAATGGATCGTCAAGAGGAAGACGGACGCTGATAGTAGTATCACTATCTACAAAGCTAGAATTGTCGCAAAAAGGTTTTCGACAAGTTCAAGATGTTGACTACGATGAGAGTTTCTCACTCGTATCTATGCTTAAGTCTGTCTGAATCATGTTAGCAATTGCCGCATTTTATGAAATATGGCAAATGGATAAACAAAACTGCATTCCTTAATGGATTTATTAAAGAAGAGTTGTATATGATACAACCAGGAGGTTTTGTCAATCCTAAAGGTGCTAACAAAATATGCAAGCTCCAGCGATCCATCTATGGACTGGTGCAAGCATCTCGGAGTTGGAATATACACTTTGATAAGTTGATCAAAGGATATAGTTTTATACAGACTTGCGGTGAAGCCTGTATTTACAAGAAAGTGAGTGGGAGCACTACAGCATTTCTGATAAGTATATGTGAATGACATATTGTTGATCGGAAATAATGTAGAATTATTCTGCAAAGCATAAAGGAGTGTTTGAAAGGAGTTTTTCAAAGAAAGACCTCGGTGAAGCTGCTTACATATTGAGCATCAAGATCTATAGAGATAGATGAAGACGCTTGATAAGTTTTTTCAATGAGTACATACCTTAACAAGATTTTGAAGTAGTTCAAAATAGAACAGTCAAAGAAAGAGTTCTTGCCTGTGTTACAAGGTGTGAAATTGAGTAAGACTCAAAGCCCGACCACGGCAGAAGATAGAAAGAGAATGAAAGTCATTCCCTATGCCTTGGCCATAGGATCTATAAAGTATGCCATGCTGTGTACCAGATCTATTGTATACCCTACACTGATTTTGTCAAGGCAGTACAATAGTGATCTAGGAGTAGATCACTGGACAACGGTCAAAAATTATCCTTAGTGGAATAAGGATATGTTTCTCGATTATGGAAGTAACAAAAGGTTCGTCGTAAAGGGTTACGTCGATGCAAGTTTTGACACTAATCTAGATGACTCTAAGTCTCGGTCTAGATACATATTGAAAGTGGGAGCAATTAGCTAAGAGTAGCTCCGTGCAGAGCATTGTAAACATAGAAATTTGCAAAATACTTACGGATCTGAATGTGACAGACCCGTTGACTAAAATTATCTCACAATCAAAACATGATCACACCTTAGTACTCTTTGGGTGTTAATCACATAGCGATGTGAACTAGATTATTGACTCTAGTAAACCCTTTGAGTGTTGGTCACATAAAGATGTGAACTATGGGTGTTAATCACATGGTGATGTGAATTATTGATGTTAAATCACATGGCGATGTGAACTAGATTATTGACTCTAGTGCAAGTGGGAGACTGAAGGAAATATGCCCTAGAGGCAATAATAAAGTATTATTTATTTCCTTGTATCATGATAAATGTTTATTATTCGTGCTAGAATTGTATTAACCGGAAACATAATACATGTGTGAATATATAGACAAACAGAGTGTCACTAGTATGCCTCTACTTGACTAGCTCGTTAACCAAAGATGGTTATGTTTCCTAGCCATAGACATAAGTTGTCATTTGATTAACGAGATCACCTCATTAGGAGAATGACGTGATTGACTTGACCCATTCCGTTAGCTTAGCACTCGATCGTTTAGTATGTTGCTATTGCTTTCTTCATGACTTATACATGTTCCTATGACTATGAGATTATGCAACTCCCGTTTACCGGAGGAACACTTTGTGTGCTACCAAACGTCACAACGTAAATGGGTGATTATAAAGGTGCTCTACAGGTGTCTCCAAAGGTACTTGTTGGGTTGGCGTATTTCGAGATTAGGATTTGTCACTCCAATTGTCGGAGAGGTATCTCTGGGCCCACTCGGTAATGCACATCACTATAAGCCTTGCAAGCATTGTGACTAATGAGTTAGTTGCGGGATGATGTGTTACGTAATGAGTTATATTATGAGTTTATGTACTTTGTGAAAGTGCGTTATATCGACTAGAGGGGGGGGGGTGAATAGGCGATTTTTATGAATTCTTCACTGAGGAATTTGCGGGTGAGGAAATTCCTTAGCGAACAACTACTTGCAGCGGAATAAGTACTCAGAAGTAAACATAACAGGATACCAGCATGGTCATCGTGATGAAATGAAGACAGGCACAGAGTACAGAAAGCGTAAACACATGATAACACAGGATGAAGACAAACAGACTGAAGAAATTGAACTGAGGAAATTGAGAAAGTCTTCAGTCAAAGTCTTCAAACACAGATATGAACAAGTGCACAACACAGTTATGAGGAAATGAAAGAGTTGAGGAAATAGAACCAGTTGGCTTGGTGAAGGCAATGATTTGGTAGACCAGTTCCAACTGCTGTCTCAGTTGTACATCTGGTTAGGGCGGCTAGGTATTTAAACCTGAGGACACACAGTCCTGGACACCCAGTCCTGAACATGCAGTCCAGGACACTTAGTCCTCACCGTATTCCCCTTGAGCTAAGGTCACACAGACCTCGCCCAATCACTCGTGGTATGTCTTCAGGTGACTTCCGAACCTTCACAAACTCGGTCACTCGGCGATCCACAATTCCTCTTGGATGCTCTAGACCATGACGCCTAACCGTCTGGAAGAAGCACAGTCTTCAAAGGTAACAAGCGTCGGATCCACGCAGGATCAATCTCTTCAATGATGCTCAATCACTTTGGGTTTGTAGGTGTTTGGGATGCTCTCAAATGACAAATGTCAGTTTCTCTCGGAGCAGCCAAAAGCTAGTGGTTGTAGGGGGCGGCTATTTATAGCCTAGGGAGCAGCCCGTCATGATAAGACATAAATGCCCTTCAATGATATGACCGTTAGTTGGGTAGATATTTTGGGACAGCTGGCGCATAGCACAACAACGGTCGGAAATTTGAGTATCAAATTCCTCAGGGCTATCATGTTCCTCACTGTGTAGGCAATCCGCACTGGCAAATTCCTAACTCCTCAGTCAGAACAAATTCCTCAGAGACCAGAAGAACGTAGTCTCTGTCACTGAAGAATATGACTGGACTGTATGAGATTTCCAATGGCTTCACTCGAAGGGATTGGTAGGTGTAGGATTTTGAGTTGAGCATCACATGGAAATTTTTCCTTAGTATTTCCTCGACCCCCTTTAACAGTACGGTGTTTCCTATGACTCAAGAAAGAGAAAATGAAACTACGAAAACAAAAGTCTTCACGCTTCATGTTCCTCAAACGAATACCAAGTCTTCAAGGTCACACCAATTTCTTCACTTTCAAAGTCTTCAGAAATTCAAAGTCTTCAGTCAAAGAACTTCATTTTTAGGGGTCGACTTTCTCTGTAAATATCAAACTCCTCATAGACTTATAGACCTGTGTACACTCATAAACACATTAGTCCCTTAACCTATAAGTCTTCAATACACCAAAATCACTAAGGGGCACTAGATGCACTTACAATCTCCCCCTTTTTGGTGATTGATGACAATATAGGTTAAGTTTTCAACGGGGATAAACATATGAAGTGTAAATACTGATATTGAGGAATTTGATTGCAAGATATAGAAGAACTCCCCTGAAGATGTGCATAGTGAGGAATTTGCTTTTGAAGCAATGCACACTTGAAGAGTTGAATCATGGAGATCTCCCCCTATATCTTGTAATTCATACATGCATTTGACATAATATATGAAGAATTTGAAATGCATGATGAAATATGGTGACTGATGTAATTCAGCATGCGTGCAATAACATTAACGAGGAATAAGCATGCAAAAGAAACAACAAAAGTATCAGGCCACCATAGAGTTTTAAGTTTACAACTCGATCCAACAAAGTCATCAGAAGAACGAGAGTTGTAACTTAGAAAAAAACGCCCAGATAAGATAGACCCGCTTGAAGACTAACTCAAATTTCTCCCCCTTTGTCATCGAATGACCAAAAGGTTCGAAAATGAGGACTAACGCCCCTGAAGAATATCAAGTTGATGAAGGAGCGTCAGCGTTGTTTGGGTCGTTTGTTGTAGTAGGGCCTGCCGTAGTGTCGTCCAAGTCTTCATGTTCATCAGTGTCACGTGACGAAGAATAGGAGCTGGCCACCAAGGAAGGAACCTTAACCTTCTTGTACTTCTTCAGAGGAGGTGCAGCCCAGTCAAAATCTTCCTTTTGACCCATTTTCTTCAGATCTTCTGTGCTATAAATGTGTGACAGAACAGCCCAGGTGCGGTTGAGGGTTTCATGAAGGTAATAGTGGTTTTTCTTCACTGCATTGTGGGTAGCAGTCATGTTGTGAAGAATTGAACCAAACTGACGCTTGACCCATTTGTGATTACGATCAACCTTCTGGTGAAGACTGAGGAGAAGCTCATGGTCAGTCATCACCCTGGGAGCTGTGCCTTGAGGATTTGGCT
This sequence comes from Aegilops tauschii subsp. strangulata, assembly GCF_002575655.3. Taxonomy (NCBI): domain Eukaryota; kingdom Viridiplantae; phylum Streptophyta; class Magnoliopsida; order Poales; family Poaceae; genus Aegilops; species Aegilops tauschii. Next base: position 47,742,998 of record NC_053035.3, read on the forward strand.
TGGTTGCGTTGGCGGCAGAGTCATGGGTGGCAGAGTCATCATTGGTGGAGTAGGATGCAGCCTTGCAAAATTGACCATCCAATGGACGAATGCCTTCATCAATGACAGCCGTAGCCTTGCCCTTTTCATCAGCTGAGGAAAATGTCCGTTTGAGGACTTCAATCGGGGGCAAGTAGCTGCAATGGTTCAGTGTATCAGCTTTGTAGTTGATTGAAGACCTTGTTCTGATGAATCTCATAATCCACGGAGCATAAGGCTTCAACTCAAACGGTGACATTGCGACATTGGCCAGAGTCCTCATGAAGAAATCATGGAAGTTGACAGGAACGCCATGAATGATATTGAAAAGCAGATTCTTCATGATGCCAACGACTTCTTCTTCATTCGAGTCGTGGCCCTTGATAGGACTCAATGTCTTCGTCAGAATGCGATAGACAGTCCGAGGCACATATAACAATTCCTTCACAAGGAATTTTGTACTTGGGGCCTGACCTGGCTTCAAAGGCATCATCAGCACTTGCATATAGTGATCTGTAAGCTCAAGTTCACTGTAGACGCAACGATCAGCTTCAAGGGGAGGACTGAGAGGCAAAGCACGAAGCAATTCAGTAGCTGGTGCCTTGCAGTGAGTATTTTCAGACATCCAGTCCAGCACCAATGAATTCACATCTTCAAAGTCTCCGGTGATGTGCAGAGTTGCATAAAATTGAAGAATGAGCTCTTCATTCCAATCACATATATCAGTGCAGAAATTTAACAGTCCCCGCGTCGTAAAGAACACTGAGGACTGGCCCGAAGCATGGCAGAGATTCCATATCCACGTGAGGAATGTGCTCATGATCGAAGACTTTGTCTTTGTTGAACAGCACTGAGGAATAAAAATTTGCCTGGCTGGAAGTCCAGAAACGCCTCTTCCTAATGCGAGCAGAGTCATAGGGGTTGTAGTCAGTGAAGAATACGTGCTCGCCGAAGAAATCATTAGCCTTGATTTTTTGCTTCCTTGAGAATGGATCCTTTGGCTTGGGCAGAAGAGTGTCAGTCAGTTGCATGACAACCTCAGGAATCGCAATCTCAGGTTCTTCAGGCTGAGGAATTTTTGGTTCCTCTTTAGTGGCAGTCTGGGTCTTCAATTCTTCATTTTCATTTTCTTCAGCACTAGTGGCTGGAACTTGTTCATGAGCTTCATCAGATCCCATTTGAACTGTTGTTGCCGGGGACTGAGGAATTTGTTGCAATGGAGTGAAGAGTGGAGAGTTGGGGTGCTGACTTTCCCAGAAGTCATCATTCATCACTGGTGTGGTACAACCAATGTCCACATCTTCATCTTCCATTTCTTCAACACCAGCCTCTTCAGCAGTAAACTGAGGCATAGGCAAGGAAACTGTGGGGGTTGAAGGGATTTTATCCACTTCAATTTCTTCATCCATCTGCTCTGACGAAGCAGCAGCAGGATTTTCTTCATCAGATCCGCTAGGGATCACATATTCTTCATCAAAAGGGATGATTTCCTTTGATGGCATGGAAGAATTGGAGTTGGGGTAGGCGCAGGAGGAGCAGAGGAATGTGTTTGATTTTCTTCAGGCACAACTGATGCAGTTGCCCTGACTTCTTCATTTTTCTTCAGGCGCACCACTAGTGGATGCCCTGGCAATTTCATCAGCGGCTGGAATGCAGTCATCAGCCCTGGAATTCACATTTTCTTCAGCAGCCTGATTGTCATCAGCGGTGCTGGCATGTTCTTCAATGGGCTGAGCAGATGCTTCAGTCTGAGGAATTTCTTGTTGCGATGGGGCTGCAACATTGGAGGTGAACATCTTTGTCAGTTTAACAAACCTGACCTTGGCTCCTTTCCAATCAGCATAGTAAGCATTGAAATCATCGCTGAGGGTTTTGATCTCAGACTGGATCTTCACAAGTTCATCAGTTGTCATAGAGACAACGTTGTTCTTCAGGAATTTCTCCTTCCTGTACTGTGCTTTCTTGAGCTGCCTGGCCTTCTCAAATTTTCATTTTTCTTCTTGGATGAAGGCAGTCAGCATATGACTTTGACCAGGAGTCAGCTTGAAGTCAGGCATAGGAGTGTTTGGGTCCTTGTGCTAGAGATCAATGTAATCGAGGATCAACTTTGGATCCAGAAGCAGAGGCACATCTGTGCCCTTGGCTCTAGTGGCCCTGACTTGCCTATCTCTGATGATTTCAGCAAGTTCTTCATCATCAGCTTCGTCTTCTTCAGACGACACTTGGAAGGTGACCTGCTTCTTGTGAGGACTTGAGCGAGAGCCTCGTCCAGCAGTGGTCTTAGTCTTCAGCAGAGAGGGTCCTGTTGAAGAATTTGGTGCAGCTGAGGAACTAGCTGAAACTCCTGAGGCAATAGAGTAGCCTGTAGTCCTTTGGCACGTGGCAAGATGCACAGGTGCTGAGGATTTGGTCGGAGCAGCCGAGGACTTTGGAGGGGCAGGAGCAGCGTGAGGAATTGGCCGTGAGGGCTTAGCTGAGGCACTTGGCTTATGCGCAGGCTTCTTTGCCATGGATTTCTTCGGCCTTACAGAGGCCTCAGCAGCAGCAGCAGAAGTAGAGGCTTCGTTGAATTTCCTCACTGCATCTTTTGCCTGTTTGGCCAGTTTGGCCTGGCGCTTGGCCCATTCTTCAGGAAAATTCTCACCGCGCTTGATGCTAGTGGGATCTGCTTCTTGGCCAGGTGCCAATGGTGGTCTTGAGCATGGAGGAGTAACAGCGAATTTCTTCATGTACTTGGGAGTCACATATCTGTACTCCCTCCACTCTCTTGCCCATCTCATCTCTATCTTCTGAATGCGCACCTTGCGCTGATTTTTATCTTCCTCAGGGGGTGTGCAGTACCCAGCATAGATGTCCTCAGGGATTTCAAAAGCAGTGTTGACCTCAGGCCTCTTTCCTCCTTTCCGTGGCTTCTTTCCATCAGCCATTTTCTTCAGTTGAGGAATTTGAACAATTGAACTCTCTGAAGAAGTATGCAACTTTTCTTCGAGGAACGCTGCAAATGAGTTAAGTTGATGAGAACCTAGTGATTCAGCAGCGGAGATGAGTACCTGTGAATAGAGTATAGTTGCGAGGAATTTGGAGAGGTCATATGCGTTCTCAGAAGGTTTTTCAAAAAGAACAAGTTTGAGGAATTTGACCAGATGAGTCTTGAAGAATTTCACTAAGCGTTCTTTGTCTTACGTTCCAAAGTTGTATAGATCGAAGATCCACACAATTGAGGAATCTTGAAGAAAATGATGCTTAGAGAAACGAATCAAGAACAGATGACATGTGAGGTGTTTAGTGTGTGAAGAATTTGAAGAATAAACACCTTTGAAGATTTTGTAGGAATCATTTGAATCAAAGACGGCAGTAAAAGTAACTTTTAATTACCCTGAACGAAGAACACGACGAACTGTGAGGTGGAGAAGTGAAGTTCATCTGTGCAGATCTTCCACGCCCTAACTCGGCGGAGGAAGACGGCTACGGCGGCGGCGGAGTGAAGATTTCCGCGGCCGGCGCGAGTACGACGATGACGAGGTCGAGGCAGTGAAGCTCTTCCTCACCGGCGACAATGAAGTAGCGGCGGTGCTAGGGTTTGAGAAGCTCGAGCTGGAGAGAGGTCGAGCGGAGTAAAGGAAGTGAGGAAGGGGAGAGGGGGTATTTATAGCCACGGTGAAAAACTATTCGCCCGAAGATTTTGGACGAACGTGCTCCTGACCCTTCTCATTCGCTTGACATGTGTCACCCACGTACTAAGAAGTGGAGATCGTGTTAGATCGTGGGTGAATAGATAAGTATTTCGTGGGATGCGGAACTGTTTGAGCGGCAAAGCCGAAAATTTGGATAAGATAAGTTAAAAGTTCCGTTCGCAAATTCTTCAGCTGACAAGGACACAGTGAAGATTTTGAATGAGTTTCAAATAAAACGCACATGAAGAATTTGCGAATAGATTGGGTTGAGTATAGCATAGAGGGGGAAGGGTCCGATCACATTCACTTAGCAGAAAAACGCAACTTGAAGAATTAGCCATAAGTGAATGCTGTAGAGGACATAAACTCATATATATATAGCTAATGAAGAAAAACGACGGAAACAGTGAAGACAATGTAAAGTTGAAGAAAATGAACAACTGAGGAATTTCACTGAGAAAAAACTCAAATTGAAGATTTTCAACTTTTGGTGGTGGCGTGACCCACCGTATAAGAATGATGATTTCAGACACCGCATACAATTGTCATAGGGTTCTGAGAATCAAATTCTTCGTTAATTTCTTCACACTTAGAGTGTTATTCTTCATTGATTGAAGAAAAACGTTTCTTCATGTGTTGCACATCTAAGTCATCAATTTTACATAAGTGTTAGGACGAGTGTCCTTTTCAAAGAACATTCGAAGATTCTAGGATATTTAGCTCAGACCGCAACTTGCTGAATCTCTTCTCATCCAAGGGCTTAGTGAAGATATCGGCTAGCTGTTCTTCAGTCTTCACATGCTCAATAGAAATGTCGCCCTTCAACACATGATCGCGAAGAAAATGATGACGAATCTGAATGTGCTTTGTCTTCGAGTGCTGAACTGGGTTGTGAGCAATCTTGATGGCACTGTCATTGTCACAGAAGAGAGGCACATTCTTCACGTTGACGCCATAGTCCTTGAGAGTTTGCTTCATCCACAGCAATTGAGCAGAGCAAGAACCAGCAGCAATGTACTCAGCTTCAGCAGTAGACAGTGATACACAGTTCTGTTTCTTCGAGGACCAACAGACCAAAGATCGTCCGAGGAAATGACATGTACCAGATGTTGACTTGCGGTCCACACGATCACCAGCATAGTCAGAGTCAGAATATCCAATGAGATCAAAAGCCGAGCCCTTGGGGTACCATAATCCAAGTGTTGGTGTGTGAGCTAGATATCGAAGAATATGTTTCACAGCCTTATGGTGTGATTCCTTCGGTGTAGCTTGAAATCGGGCACACATGCAAACACTAAGCATAATATCTGGCCTAGATGCACATAAATACAATAAAGAACCAATCATGGAGCGGTATACCTTTTGATCGAAGTCAATACCATTTTCATCAGTGCACAGATGGCCATTTGTGGGCATCGGAATTTTGACGCCTTTGCAATCTTGCATGCCGAATTTCCTCAGTACATCCTTGAGGTATTTCTCCTGAGATATGAATATGCCATTGCGCTGTTGACGAATTTGAAGACCTAAGAAGAATTTCAATTCTCCCATCATAGACATTTGATATTCTTCACTCATCATATAGGCAAATTCATCACTATAACGTTGGTCAGTACAGCCAAAGATAATATCATCAACATATATTTGGCACACAAACAATTCACCATCATAAGATTTAGTGAAAAGAGTAGGGTCGAGTGAACCGGGTTTGAAGCCTTTCTTCATGAGGAATTCCTTCAAAGTATCATACCACGCCCGAGGGGCCTGCTTGAGGCCATAGAGGGCCTTATTGAGTCTGAAGACTTTGTCAGGATGCTTTGGATCTTCAAAACCTGGGGGTTGAGCAACATATACTTCTTCCTCAAGCTTACCATTGAGGAATGCACTTTTCACATCCATTTGATATAAAGTGATATCATGATGGTTAGCATAAGCAAGTAATATGCGAATAGCTTTAAGTCTGGCAACAGGTGCAAAAGTTTCATCGAAATCAATTCCTTCAACCTGTGTGTAGCCTTGAGTTACAAGCCGTGCCTTATTCCTCACCACAAGGCCATTTTCATCTTGCTTGTTGCGGTAGATCCACTTTGTGCCAATGATATTGTGCTTGCTAGGATCTGGACGTTTAACCAGTTCCCAGACGTTGTTGAGTTCGAACTGATGTAATTCTTCTTGCATGGCCTGAATCCACTCAGGCTCCAGAAATGCTTCATCTACCTTAGTGGGCTCTGTGATAGAGACAAAGGCATAGTGCCCACAAAAGTTAGATAAATGTGAAGTTTTTGAGAGTGTGAGAGGACCTGGTGCTTCAATGTCATCGATGATCTTTTCAACTTGCACTTCTTTTGCAACACGAGGATGAGTAGGTTGTCGTCGAGGAATTTGATCAGCATTTTCTTCAGCACCATTTTCTTCAGGTGCATTAGCTCGACGTTCTTCATGTTATGGAATGAATTCTTCAGCAGATTCTTCGGTAGGAATGACATCCTCAGTAGCCTTGAACTTGATAGTTTCCTCAGGTGCTGGTTCATCTATCATAGAGGGTAGATGCTCTCTTTGCGAGCCATTAGTTTCATCGAACCGCACATCTACAGTTTCAACAACCTTGTGAAGAACGTTGTTGAAGACTCTGTAGGTGTGCGAGTCCTTTTCGTAACCAAGCATAAAACCTTCATGTGCTTTCGGTGTAAATTTAGCATTGTGATGAGGATCTCTAATCCAACATTTAGCACCGAAGACTTTGAAATAACTCACATTGGGTTTCTTGTCAGTGAGGAGTTCATAGGCAGTCAGAATTTGTGAAGATATACCCTGTTGATGATGTGGCACGTAGTATAAATTGCCTCAATCCAGAAGTGACGAGGCGTCTTGTACTCATCAAGCATAATGCGTGCCATCTCAACGAGAGTTCTGTTCTTGCGCTCCACGAAGCCATTCTGCTGAGGAGTGTAAGGAGCAGATAACTCATGAGTAATACCAAGTTCATCAAGATAGTCATCAAGACTAGAATTCTTGAACTCAGTTCCATTGTCACTTCTGATGTGCTTGATCTTCACACCAAAGTTGGTTGAAGCCCTCGAGGAAAATCGTTTGAAGACTTCCTGCACTTCATGTTTGTAAGTAACAATATGTACCCATGTGTAACGAGAGTAATCATCAACAATAACAAAGCCATAGAGAGATGCGTCATTTGTGACTGCTGAGTAATGGTTAGGACCGAAGAGATCCATATGAAGCAATTCAAATGGTCGAGTAGTGGTCATGATAGTCTTCGCTGGATGCTTAGCCTTGGTCATCTTTCCAGCTTCACAGGCTCCGCATAAGTGATCCTTGAGGAATTTGACATTCTCAATGCCAATGATGTGCTTCTTCTTCGCAAGCATGTGCAAATTCCTCATGCCTGCATGACCAAGTCGTCGATGCCATAGCCAGCCTTCTGAAGCTTTTGCAAGTAGGCACACGGCTGGTTGCGGTCCTGTAGAGAAATCAACAATATACAAGTCTCCTCTCCTAAAGCCTTCGAAGACTTTGGAATTGTCAGTTTCCATAACCACAACACAACGATACTTGCCAAAGAAAACAACCATATCAAGATCACAAAGCATTGAGACAGACATGAGGTTGTATCCTAAGGACTCGACAAGCATGACTTTGTCCATGTGTCGATCCTTTGTGATCGCAACCTTACCTAGACCCAATACCTGACTTTTGCCTTTGTCAGCGAAGATGATATGCTTCAGATGCGATGGTGATAAGGGAGCATCCATCAATAGATTCTTGTCACCAGTCATGTGATTTGTACATCCACTATCGAGGACCCACTCAGTGGCTTTGGGTTGATCATCCTGCAGATGAATTAGTGCAGCTTACGAACTTCATATACTTCATCAGTGAAGAATATGACATCACAATTCATCAGACCAATTTCATCAAGCAATGCAACCGTTAAAACAATATGAGGACGTGAGAAATGAAAGTTCATTTCTTCATGATTAGCCTGCGTCCTTTCAGGCACTTTTCAGGTCTCCAGCAAATTCTTGAGACGTTTAAGTACGTCTGGAGACCTGACCCTGCATAAAAGATTAGTTCTTTTTCTTCACCACCCACATCAGAAGAGGTGGCAAAGAGTTCATCACTCTGCGAGCTCCATACGAGAAAGGTGGCATAGAAGCCAATCCATTTCGTTTCACATAAGAGGAGTTATGGTAAGCATATGAATAAGCAGAGAAATTCTTCGAGGACTTATGAACATAATGATTAGAAGAATAATGCTCATATTCATAGCCCTTGGCTCTTCCCTGCGAAACAGAGTTGTTAGCACGATGATGTTCATATGAGGATTTTGATCCTTTTGAGGAATTTGATCCATGTGAGGAATTTGGTCCGTATGAGGACTCGGATCCATATGAAGAATTTGATCTGGGGTTCCTATTCTTCACAGGTGGTGTCATGAGGACATTCACCTGAAGACTTTCAAGGCACCTTTTGGGAACCCAGATTTTCTTCATAGGAGAACCGTTCCTGCAGTTAGTGCCAACATATCTAGCAAATACTTCACCATTCTGATTTTTAAACAGTTTATAGTTGGAGTCAAATGACTCATTAGAAGAATGAGAAGATTCACATGTAAGCCAGATAAATTAGATGGATCAACTGGAGATCCCTTTGCAGCAACCCATGAGGTTTTGGGGTACTGCTCAGGCTTCCAATATGTACCATCAGCATTGAGTTTCCTCTCAAAGGCAATACCCTCTTTCCTAGGGTTCCTGTTGAGGATCTGCTTTTTAAGCACATCACAAAGAGTCTGATGCCCTTTGAGGCTTTTGTACATGCCTGTCATGTACAATTTCTTCAGCCCTGCATCGTCAGTGATACTAGCAATGTCCTCAGATGAGGAATTAGTGATAGCAGAGACAGTTGAAGAATTTGTAGTATTAGAAGCATTTGAACATTCAGGTAAAGAATTAGCAGATTCACGTTCAATGCATTTCAAACATGGAGGAACAAATTCTTCCTGAGCAGCGCTGATTTGTTGAGCAAGTAATGAATCGCACTCCTTCTGAAGATCTTCATAACTCACTCTTAGCTTTTCAAGATCTTGCCGTCTCCATCGCCGCTCCTCGCCGTCTCCATCGCCGCTCCTCGCCGCCCGCCGCCCGCCCTTGCAGTTCTACATGCCGAGGAGGCTGTAGAACCACGTGTAGTCGCCGTCGTCGTCGTCGTTGTTGCCGCCGCCTCCGCCGCCGCCGTCCCTGCTGCATCCCTCCCCTGGTTGGCGCGGCGGGTTGGACGGTCCGGGGGCGTCCTCGTCGTCGTCGCTGTCGAGGAACACGACGCCGTGCTCGTCCTCGCGCCCACGTTTGCGGGCTTCTATCTCCTCCAGGGCCCGGCGCTGCCGGACCATCTCGTCGCGGTAGTAGTCGTCCCGCGCCCACTGTAGGGCCTCCTCGTCGGAGAAGCCGCGCCGGGCTATCTCCTCGTACTCCGAGGGGAGGCCGGGCTCCGGCTTGGGCTCGACGAGGACGAAGCGGCCGGAGGGGGGGGGGTGGAGTCGCCGATGCGGACGCCGGAGCTGCGGGTAGGGCTTCTAGAGCGGGCTGTCGGGGGTGTACCGCGGGACTTCCCTCGCCGCCCGCGGCAGGGACGCGCGGATACGTTTGATCTCCGCACGCCGCGCTGCCCCGGTGGGTGGTGGTGGCACCGGCACGCCGCCGGCGCTGATCCTCCACGCCCCGGGCACCCGCATGTCCGGCGGGATCGGGTACTCGGCCTCGAAAAGGAGGCGAGCCTCGTCCTCGTGAAGTTGGCGGCGCCCGAAGCCATTCGCCGCCGCGCCGTCGCCTGGGAAGTGCTCGGCCATTCTTCTGAACTGGAGACGGCGAGAGGAGGCGAGGGAGGAAGGGGGAGAAATGGGCGCGTCGGCAGTGGAGGATCTGTGCGTGTCTCCGGCGCGCTGGTGGTCGGCTTATATAGGCGGAGGCGCCGCGTAGTACGCGTGGCCGGCGTGTTATGCATGGCGGGCGAGGGGACGCGCGTTGCCCGGCCTTCACTGCGCCGCCCGTGAGGCATCAATGGAGGCTGACCGGCGCGCAGCTTTGGCATTGATTCGCCGCGGGAAACGAGGCGATGAGGACGACGAAGCGGCGAGAAGAGAGTCGAGTCGCTGGCAAGGGGGCCCCGCGGCTTTTCGCGCCAAAAACGATTCGCCCGGCGCCCCCGAGCGCCCCCAGCGCGCCGGGTTCGGGTTGGGTCCGCCGGCGCTAATTTCGGCCCGAGCCGGCGAAAACTTGGCCCTTGGGGCGCGACTGGGCCTTTTTTTGGCGCCGGCGGCCGAAAAATCGCCTGGGGGGCCTTGTTGGGGGCGCGGCTGGAGATGCTCTCACGAAACCAGCAGAGCAGCATCGCAGCAACCTGTTAACAGTGTAGACTGATTCTATTGGAGAAAGAGAGAGGGGGAGAGCATTTTCATCCTTGTATAAAACACACGAGCTGGCATAATAGTACAAGCTTCCCCTAAAATAGACTGGTGTGACTGGCATCATGCTAAACTGTACAAAATGGGGGGTGGGGGCAACACATACAATCACTGAACACAGTATTGACACCGCACATAAGGTCAAAGGAAACTGAAGCCAAAACCATATAAAAATGCATAACTAATTTTCACAGTTGCTGGTACAAAAGCTGAAGAATGCCCAAAAAAGAGCACTAATAACTTCATCCTCGAGCATTTCTATACTAGTGAAATTACACTTTGACTTCCAGATAGCTAGTTAGATCTTCTGCCTCATTCTCCAACTGAAGCCATTGTTGCTAGTTAGATCTTCTGCTCTTTTGAATCTGCCTCTTGGTCCAAGTGAAGCCACTTACGCGTAAGCATATAGGATGATATAACAGCCCCGGCTAACCCCAGAAAATCATTGAGTCTCTTCGAAAACCGCTTCGACCGCCTGCAAGTTCAGAGATGTAATAAAATTTGTTAACAAATTATTCCAAGGAAAAAAGAACATGAAAAGGACAGCATATGTTCTGAGTAGATACCACAAGGGGTCATTGGGTCTAGGCTCGATTTGCACCGCAAGCTGCTGGAGCATGCGTGTGTTTTGACAGCCTTCCTTGGTAAGCCGGGTGTCGTATCGCCTTTCTGTGTCAGCAATCAGATCAAACAACTCTTCTCTCTTCTTCTTGATTTCCCTCAAAGCAGAAGCCTTCCCATCTTGATGCACTGCTATTTCCTTTACAAATTACGTAGAAGTTAGATACAATATCTAACAACATATTCAACATATTCATTGATGCAAGCCTACATAGCTATAGTTGATCTAGAATGTTATTGTAGGCATGCCTAAAACTAAACAGTGTCATATTTCCTTTGCAAAAGATATTTCATTCTCGAATCATGCTTACTGATGGCAAAACCAAGATTTACAAAATAATTTGGAACTAGCTAGTGTTGATAATCCTAGGGGGTAAGCAATCCCCATCCTGCCGTTTGGAAAAGGATTTGATTATTACGAGACCTATGGTATTGCGAGGCGTGGAATTGCTAGATCCCTAATCATGTTATGCGCAGAGCACAGTAGCGAATCAATCAGCAGTCGATGAAATAATCGATAGAAGTCGTGATTTTCGGTACCTCAACACCAGAGGAAGTATGCCGGAGGGAAGAGGGGGCTGCTGCCGGCGGACCGCCGTGGATGAGCCTCCTTGGCACCTCCGTTTTCGTTCGCTGGAGAACAAAGCCAGCCAACCTCCTCGCCGCCTGCCGAATCGCCGCTGCCATCGCCGATCTCAAGCTCTCTTCGTATCCTCGCCTCGAATCGCCTGAGTTTGCGTCTGTGCTCGTAATTTTATCAGTGGATTGGGATTTGGGAGGAAAGACTTCTCTTGCATTTATATATGCGGCGACTGAGTTCCGGGTCCGTCTCCGTCAAGACCACGAAGCCCCACCGCGTGGCTGGCATCGGACTTCCGACTCCGCCTCCACTAGGAAAAGTGAAGATTTTGAAGAATTTGCTGAGCATACGTACCCTGCGCCAGGTGTTTAGGTTAGGGTTCCTCGCTCGCCTTCCGCCGCCGCTTCTTATTCCGACCGCCGCGTTTGATATTTCTGTAACCGAGCTTTTTCCTTTTGAGGGCAGCGTGTTCTTTTTTTTTTTGAAACACTGGTAATTTTATTCATATTCATAACAATTACCGATACACTGGTTTGGACCTAAGATTCAAGAAAATACAAAGTAACTCATATGATTAAGAGCGTGTTTGGCTGCCTTCTCAAACAATACCTGCATTTCAAACACATCTCAACCCAACCCGGTTGAGCAAAAACAGGCAACAAATCAGCATCTGCATGTTGTTTGGTTGTCTGCATTGCATCAATGAGCACTTCAGGGCTGGGTGTTTGGCTGTCTGCATATATGCTTAAGGGCTGAGCAGATGCAAACCACAGCTGTTTGGCTGCATACACGTTTGTGTTCTGCTCACCCCATTCAAATGTGGCGGCCTTACCACCACATTAGCAGCACAAACGGGAGGCAAAAATGAAAACAAGCAATGCACATGAAAATAAAAGCAGATTAAGAGGCTAATTAATATAGTAGGGCCATCGTTAAAGACAGTAGGGGCATCCCATGCCTCCTGCTTCACACCAGGGCGCCGATCCTGGCCAAAATATTAACAAGTTTGCAGCACTAGTTCAAACCATCACCATCACCATGACCACAAACTAACAGTTCTATACTAGGACCGGGTACTTATATAATAGAGAGCGCGGGAGAATTTGCCGACGTAGCCGTGGTTGGTGCAGCGCACCCTGTTGTGGTTGTAGATCTGCACCTTGAAGCCCAGGCTGGAGATTCGCACGACGACGAGGTCGCCGGGGACGATCCTGTGGCGGCGGCAGAAGTACTGCGAGCCCCGGTCAAGCACCATCCGCCCCTCGTAGTTCTGGACCTGAACCCAGGACTCGCACCACTTGTTGACCGACAGCCTGACGACGCGCGGGGGCTTGATCACCAGCCACTGCTTCATGACCTCCTTGAACTTCGGTGGGATGACGAGCATGGCGAGATCCTCCTCGTCCTTGATCTGGACGTAGAAACACAACGGCTCTCGGGACCCCTCCTCGTGGCCGGTCCTTGGACATCGTCCCCTTGGATGCGGCTGGCTCATGAAGGCGGCCTTGCCAGGTAGATCCACCCTCTTGAGCTAGCGGTTCGTGGGGATGAAGTCCATGACGCCCTCGGCGCCGACCATGACCTGAGCTCCTCGACCGACTTTGTCCCACTCTGTCTTCATCACCTTGTCAGGTAAGATGACAATGGTTAGTAACAAGGCATTGGGATCAGGCACCGATCAGTGGCACGTGCCGAAGAGCAAGTGGCACTGATGAGTGGCACTTGCTCATGGGCAACAACCACTGATTTGTGCAGTTTTCAAAACATGATCAGTGGCACTTGCCGAAGAGCAAGTGTCACTGATCAATGGCACTTGCTCAAGGGCAACAACCACTGATCAGTGAGCATCATGCTCATGACCTAAAACTAGCAGTGCAAGTTGTGACCACTTCCACATTTGGCAGCATGCTACATTGGTAATAGTACCTCAACAAGGGAACACAGTGTCCCTACAATGTGTATGAGCATGCAAATTTGTCCTACCTACCATGAATGCCATGCACGTAACGAAATCATGCAACAAACCATGCCTAAACCAACACCAATCTAGCTCTTCAACATCACACACAAACCCTACCTATGAACATCATGAATATGTAACTACCTATCATGCAAGAACCAATATACCCTGCCTAAGGACTACGATGTAACTACCTATTAACAAGATCAAATCTACCCTGCATACGAATAGTGAACATGAACACCATCAACAACATGAATAGTAGCACCCAAGAAGGAATTGATTCGATTTGATCGGATCCAAGTGATGCCTATTGCAGAAAACCCTAATCTACATGTACGAGCAATACGGAAATTAGAAACTTCCCGGAGCTGGTGGAGTTCGAGCGTACGCCGGGCGGGGAGAAAACCACAGCGGGAAGGAGATGGCCGGTTAGGAGGAGGAGGAGACGGAAATGCCGACGCCCGTCGGCATTGCCCCGGTGCTCGTGGCGGCGAGGGAGGTCGAGGAAGCGGGCGCCATCTTCCATGGCCCTGACGCGCTGCCCGAAGAAAACCCTCGGATAGGGGTAAACAAACCTCCCCCCACCCACAGGGGTTCCGAGCAATGGCGCGGTCGCCGCCCCCTCCGGAGTCGCCATCGAACCCCACTAGTAGAAAAAGGGCCTATTGTCCTGGTTCGTAAGGGCCTTTTGTCCCGGTTTAGGAACCGGGACTAAAAGGTCGTTACTAATGCCCTAGGCCTTTAGTCCCGGTTCTTACACGAACCGGGACAGATGGGCCTCCACGTGGCCGGTGCTGCGAGCCCAGGCAGGAGGCCCTTTAGTCTCGGTTGGTGGCACCAACCGGGACCAATAGGCATCCACGCGTCAGCTGTTCAGGGGCTAGGGTTTTTGTTTTTTTCTGAAAGGGGGTGGATTTGGGGGTTTTGTATGGTTAATTAAGGTGTTTCATATATTGTGTTAGGTAGCTAATTAATTAATAAAGAGAAATGTCCTCTCTTATCTCCGTGCTTGGTTGACGCTACATACTATACGTATAGAGAGGCCCTCGACACACTAGCTAGTAAGAAAATGAAGGAAACCATTGAGTACAGAAGTTCGTCATGCATACCGAGAGAAGTGATCGACCTCTCCTTCTCCGAGAGATTGGTCGAACAACAAGTTTTTGTATCATCTATCCGACGCTACTGGCTACATACATATACAATATGTAAGATCTCTTACAATCCCCTAGCATTTGAACTCAAGTTCCACATGGTATTCTCCGGCTTTATTGACGACGTGGTCAAGAAAGAATCCCGCCAATTCCTCTTGAATTGCTTTCATGCGATCTTCTGGTAGGAGTTCATTCCGCATCTGCCACGTCTAATTTGAAGAACGGGGTTAATACATATATATGAATGAAACTCAACAAAAATGATGGTGTAATAAAATGAAATTGTGAATATTATTGCTTACGCACTTCATATTGTCTTTTAGAGTAGTCCCGCTTATCTTTGCAAGTCGCGTTGTAGATGAACTCGCACACGAGAAATAGAGGTCAATCAAATTGATAATGAAGCATTATAAATGGCATTGATGAAAGTAGCTAGAATCAACGGGAGATGCGCGGAAGTAGCTAGCTAGTAGTACTTACTTTCGGGTATGTATATCGCAGCTCCTTCGGCAGTCCCAGAGCTTCTGCGGTGAACTTTTTCCAAACCCTGCAAGACAAAGAAAATAATTATTACTTGAGATATCAGGAAATGAACAAAAAGTTGCCAATATGGTGCGATAATGATCGATTGAACTTACTTGTTGAGAATTTCAGTCATGTCCGCATAGGTCTCGGGATCTTTTCGTCTCGAGTCTAAGACGGTTACTAGTCCCTGCTCAAGCTTAATCTCCAGGAGAATATAGTGGAAGCTGCGCACGCATGCATAACTCATCAATTACATTACTATAACCTCACTCGAGTAATAAGGAAAACCGAATATGCACACGACAGTAACACTCACTTGAAGTTGTAAGGAAAGAGTATTTTATCTTTGTTTTGATTTATTATCAATGATTTGAGCAAGTTGGCCTCGGCATCTTTGGCGCTCTTTTTAACCTGAAATTCATCTATGAGATTTGTGTTAATGAACCCAATATCATACATTTCTGCTTTTCTACACTCGACGATCTTCAATCTGCATAATATAGTGAGGATAATTATAAATACATGCAATGAAAGAGCTGAGCTATATATAGAGACTTAATGACAGAAGTAGTACTTACAGACAGTAGCAAGTGACCGTTAATTGATCGAGGGCCTTTTGATTGAAGAACTAGAAGAACTCCTCAAATGGAACATACAATAGATCAATTCCAACGAGGTCGTGCTCCTCTTTAACTCTCAGATACAAAGTATCTGTCCCCCCAGACTCTCTACAGGTTTTCATGTACCAATCATGGAATCTTCGCATCATCGTTGTTAGAGATTTTTCATCTTTGACGAGAGGCTTCTCGTACTCGTATCTGTGTTCATCCACCTCCAAGAAATCATAATGTACATCGTCGGGCAGGTAATCTCCAAGATTGTTATAACCGGGCACCATCCCCGGATCATTAGCGACGATGTCGCTAGACACATTGAGCGGGGGGCACGATTGGTTCGCTTGTTCGCCGAGCTGGGCAATTTTTTCCCAGCTGCTCGTCGTTCTTTTAACCTTTGATCACTTCTAGTACTTCACGACCGTTCCGCTTCGATATATACCTTTTCAGTAACGCGCTCATAGTTGGTTTTCGGCGAAGAATTTGGTGGTTTCCTCAGGGCATCGATAGTGCGCTTTGCTTTCACCGGATCTACCTTCTCCTCTGGAGGTGGATGTCTCTTTGCTTTCACCCCTTCAAAGAAGTCCTTCACTTGGGCTTGACAGATCTCTGCGTTTTCTTGTTCGGTCATCTCATATGGTAACAGAAGGAAATATGCCCTAGAGGCAATAATAAAGTATTATTTATTTCCTTGTATCATGATAAATGTTTATTATTCGTGCTAGAATTGTATTAACCGGAAACATAATACATGTGTGAATATATAGACAAACAGAGTGTCACTAGTATGCCTCTACTTGACTAGCTCGTTAATCAAAGATGGTTATGTTTCCTAGCCATAGACATAAGTTGTCATTTGATTAACGAGATCACCTCATTAGGAGAATGACGTGATTGACTTGACCCATTCCGTTAGCTTAGCACTCGATCGTTTAGTATGTTGCTATTGCTTTCTTCATGACTTATACATGTTCCTATGACTATGAGATTATGCAACTCCCGTTTACCGGAGGAACACTTTGTGTGCTACCAAATGTCACAACGTAAATGGGTGATTGTAAAGGTGCTCTACAGGTGTCTCCAAAGGTACTTGTTGGGTTGGCGTATTTCGAGATTAGGATTTGTCACTCCAATTGTCGGAGAGGTATCTCTGGGCCCACTCGGTAATGCACATCACTATAAGCCTTGCAAGCATTGTGCCTAATGAGTTAGTTGCGGGATGATGTGTTACGTAACGAGTAAAGAGACTTGCCGGCAACGATATTGAACTAGGTATCGAGATACCGACGATCATATCTCGGGCAAGTAACATACCGGTGACAAAGGGAACAACGTATGTTGTTATGCGGTCTGACCGATAAAGATCTTCGTAGAATATGTGGGAGCCAATATGGGCATCCAGGTCCCGCTATTGGTTATTGACCGGAGACGTGTCTCGGTCATGTCTACATAGTTCTCGAACCCGTAGGGTCCGCACGCTTAACGTTACGATGACAGTTTTATTGAGTTTTGATGTACCGAAGGAGTTCGCAGTCCCGGATGAGATCGGGGACATGACGAGGAGTCTCGAAATGGCCGAGACGTAAAGATCGATATATTGGACGACTATATTCGGACTTCGGAAAGGTTCCGAGTGATTCGGGTATTTTTCGGAGTACCGGAGAGTTACGGGAATTCGTATTGGGCCTTAATGGGCCATACGGGAAAGGAGAGAAAGGCCTCAAAAGGTGGCCGCACCCCTCCCCATGGTCTGGTCCGAATTGGACTAGGGAAGGGGGGCGCACCCTTCCTTCTTTCTCCTTCCCCCTTCCCTTCTCCTACTCCCACAAGGAAAGGAGGAGTCCTACTCCCGGTGGGAGTAGGACTCCCCCCTATGGCGCGCCTCTCCCCTTGGCCGGCTGCCTCCCCCTTGCTCCTTTATATACGGGGGCAGGGGGGCATCCCAGAGACACAACAATTGATCCTTGAGATCTCTTAGCCGTGTGCGGTGCCCCCCTCCACCATATTACACCTCGATAATACCGTTGCGGAGCTTAGGCGAAGCCCTGCGTCGGTAGAACATCATCATCGTCACCACGCCGTCGTGCTGACGAAACTCTCCCTCAACACTCGGCTGGATCGGAGTTCGAGGGACGTCATCGAGCTGAACGTGTGTAGAACTCGGAGGTGCCGTACGTTCGGTACTTGATCGGTCGGATCGTGAAGACGTACGACTACATCAACCGCGTTGTGATAACGCTTCCGCTGTCGGTCTACGAGGGTACGTGGAGAACACTCTCCCCTCTCGTTGCTATAAATCACCATGATTTTGCGTGTGCGTAGGAAAATTTTGAAATTACTACGTTCCCCAATAGTGGTATCAGAGCCTGGTTTTATGCGTTGATGCTATGCACGAGTAGAACACAAGTGAGTTGTCGGCGATATAAGTCATACTGCTTACAAGCATGTCATACTTTGGTTCAGCGGTATTGTGAGATGAAGCGGCCCGGACCGACATTACGCGTACGCTTACGCGAGACTGGTTTCACCGTTGCGAGCACTCGTTGCTTAAAGGTGACCGGCGGGTGTCTGTCTCTCTCACTTTAGTTGAACCGAGTGTGGCTACGCCCGGTCCTTGCGAAGGTTAAAACAACACCAACTTGACAAACTATCGTTGTGGTTTTGATGCGTAGGTAAGAACGGTTCTTGCTAAGCCCGTAGCAGCCACGTAAAACTTGCAACAACAAAGTAGAGGACGTCTAACTTGTTTTTGCAGGGCATGTTGTGATGTGATATGGTCAAGACATGATGTGATATAATTTGTTGTATGAGATGATCATGTTTTGTAACCGAGTTATCGGCAACTGGCAGGAGCCATATGGTTGTCGTTTTATTGTATGCAATGCAATCGCCATGTAATGCTTTACTTTATCACTAAGCGGTAGCGATAGTCGTAGAAGCATAAGATTGACGAGACGACAACGATGCTACGATGGAGATCAAGGTGTCGCGCCGGTGACGATGGTGATCATGACGGTGCTTCGGAGATGGAGATCACAAGCACGGTGCTTCGGAGATGGAGATCACAAGCACAAGATGATGATGGCCATATCATATCACTTATATTGATTGCATGTGATGTTAATCCTTTATGCATCTTATCTTGCTTTGTTTGACGGTAGCATTATAAGATGATCCTTCACTAAATTATCAAAGTATAAGTGTTCTCCCTGAGTATGCACCGTTGCGAAAGTTCTTCGTGCTGAGACACCACGTGATGATCGGGTGTGATAGGCTCTACGTTCAAATACAACGGGTGCAAAACAGTTGCACACGCGGAATACTCAGGTTAAACTTGACGAGCCTAGCATATAACAGATATGGCCTCGGAACACGGAGACCGAAAGGTCGAGCGTGAATCATATAGTAGATATGATCAACATAGTGATGTTCACCATTGAAACTACTCCATCTCACGTGATGATCGGACATGGTTTAGTTGATATGGATCACGTGATCACTTAGAGGATTAGAGGGATGTCTATCTAAGTGGGAGTTCTTAAGTAATATGATTAATTGAACTTAAATTTATCATGAACTTAGTCCTGATAGTATTTTGCAAAATTATGTTGTAGATCAATAGCTCGCGTTGTTGCTTCCCTGTTTTATTTTTGATATGTTCCTAGAGAAAATTATGTTGAAAGATGTTAGTAGCAAAGATGCGGATTGGATCCGTGATCTGAGGATTATCCTCATTGCTGCATAGAAAAATTATGTCCTTGATGCACCGCTAGGTGACAGACCTATTGCAGGAGCAGATGCAGACGTTATGAACGTTTGGCTAGCTCAATATGATGACTACTTGATAGTTTAGTGCACCATGCTTAATGGCTTAGAATCGGGACTTCAAAGTCGTTTTGAACGTCATGGACCATATGAGATGTTCCAGGAGTTGAAGTTAATATTTCAAGCAAATACCCGAGTTGAGAGATATGAAGTCTCCAACAAGTTCTATAGCTAAAAGATGGAGGAGAATCGCTCAACTAGTGAGCATGTGCTCAGATTGTCTGGGTACTACAATTGCTTGAATCAAGTGGGAGTTTATCTTTCAGATAAAATAGTGATTGACAGAATTCTCTAGTCACCATCACCAAGTTAGTAGAACTTCGTGATGAACTATAGTATGCAAGGGATGACGAAAGTAATTCCCGAGCTCTTCGTGATGCTGAAATTGACGAAGGTAGAAATCAAGAAAAACATCAAGTGTTGATGGTTGACGAGACCACTTCAAGTGTTGATGGTTGACGAGACCACTAGTTTCAAGAAAAGGGCAAAGGGAAGAAGGGGAACTTCAAAAAGAGCGGCAAGCAAGTTGCTACTCAAGTGAAGAAGCCCAAGTCTGTACCTAAGCCTGAGACTAAGTGCTTCTACTGCAAAGGGACTGGTCACTGAAAGCGGAACTACCCCAACTATTTGGTGGATAAGAAGGATGGCAAAGTGAACAAAGGTATATTGGATATACATGTTATTGATGTGTACTTTACTAGTGTTTATAGCAACCCCTCGGTATTTGATACTGGTTCAGTTGCTAAGAGTAGTAACTCGAAACGGGAGTTGCAGAATAAACAAAGACTAGTAAAAGGCGAGGTGACGATGTGTGTTGGAAGTAGTTCCAAGATTGATATGATCATCATCGCACACTCCCTATACTTTTAGGATTAGTGTTGAAACTAAATAAGTGTTATTTGGTGTTTGCGTTGAGCATGAATATGATTTGATCATGTTTATTGCAATACGGTTATTCATTTAAGTTAGAGAACAATTGTTGTTCTGTTTACATGAATAAAAACCTTCGATGGTCATACACACCAACGAAAATGGTTTGTTGGATCTCGATCGTAGTGATACACATAATCATAATAATGAAGCCAAAAAATGCAAAGTTAATAATGATAATGCAACTTATTTGTGGCACTGCCGTTTAGGTCATATTGGTGTAAAGCTCATGAAGAAACTCCATACTGATGGAATTTTGGAATCACTTGATTATGAATCACTTGATGCTTGCGAACCGTGCCTCATGGGCAAGATGACTAAAACGCTGTTCTCCGGAACTATGGAGAGAGCAACAGATTTGTTGGAAATCATACATACAGATGTATGTGGTCCGATGAATATTGAGGCTCGTGGCAGGTATCATTATTTTCTGACCTTCACAGATGATTTGAGCAGATATGGGTATATCTACTTAATGAAACAGAAGTCTGAAACATTTGAAAAGTTCATATAATTTCAGAGTGAAGCGAAAATCATCGTAACAAGAAAATAAAGTTTCTACGATTTGATCGTGGAGAAGAGTATTTTGGTTACGAGTTTGGCCTTCAGTTAAAACAATGTGAAATAGTTTCACTACTTATGCCACCTGGAACACCACAGCATAATGGTGTGTCCGAACGTCATAACCGTACTTTATTGGATATAGTGCAATCTATGATGTCTCTTACCGATTTACCACTATCGTTCTGGGGTTATGCATTAGAGACAGCTGCATTCACATTAAATAGGGCACCATCTAAATCCGTTGAGACAACGCCTTATGAACTGTGGTTTGGCAAGAAACCAAAGTTGTCGTTTCTTAAAGTTTGGGGTTGCGATGCTTATGTGAAAAAGTTTCATCCTGATAAGCTCAAACCCAAATCGGAGAAATGTGTCTTCATAGGATACCCAAAGGAGACAGTTGGGTACACCTTCTATCACAGATCCGAAGGCAAGACATTCGTTGCTAAGTATGGATTCTTTCCAGAGAAGGAGTTTCTCTCGAAAGAAGTGAGTGGGAGGAAAGTAGAACTTGATGAGATAACTGTACCTGCTCCCTTATTGGAAAGTAGTTCATCACAGAAATCTGTTCCTGTGACTCCTACACCAATTAGTGAGGAAGTTAATGATGATGATCATGTAACTTCAGATCAAGTTACTACCAAACCTCGTAGGTAAACCAGAGTAAGATCCGCACCAGAGTGGTACGGTAATCCTGTTCTGGAGGTTATGTTAC
The DNA here is from genome assembly GCF_002575655.3 of Aegilops tauschii subsp. strangulata. Classification (NCBI taxonomy): domain Eukaryota; kingdom Viridiplantae; phylum Streptophyta; class Magnoliopsida; order Poales; family Poaceae; genus Aegilops; species Aegilops tauschii. The sequence continues at coordinate 47,764,653 of NC_053035.3, forward strand.
TAGACCATGACAAACCTACGAACTATGAAGAAGCGATGGTGAGCCCAGATTCCGCAAAATGGCTTGAGGCCATGAAATCTGAGATGAGATCCATGTATGAGAACAAAGTGTGGACTTTGGTTGACTTGCCCGATGATCGGCAAGCAATTGAGAATAAATGGATCGTCAAGAGGAAGACGGACGCTGATAGTAGTATCACTATCTACAAAGCTAGAATTGTCGCAAAAAGGTTTTCGACAAGTTCAAGATGTTGACTACGATGAGAGTTTCTCACTCGTATCTATGCTTAAGTCTGTCTGAATCATGTTAGCAATTGCCGTTTTATGAAATATGGCAAATGGATAAACAAAACTGCATTCCTTAATGGATTTATTAAAGAAGAGTTGTATATGATACAACCAGGAGGTTTTGTCAATCCTAAAGGTGCTAACAAAATATGCAAGCTCCAGCGATCCATCTATGGACTGGTGCAAGCATCTCGGAGTTGGAATATACACTTTGATAAGTTGATCAAAGGATATAGTTTTATACAGACTTGCGGTGAAGCCTGTATTTACAAGAAAGTGAGTGGGAGCACTACACCATTTCTGATAAGTATATGTGAATGACATATTGTTGATCAGAAATAATGTAGAATTATTCTGCAAAGCATAAAGGAGTGTTTGAAAGGAGTTTTTCAAAGAAAGACCTCGGTGAAGCTGCTTACATATTGAGCATCAAGATCTATAGAGATAGATGAAGACGCTTGATAAGTTTTTTCAATGAGTACATACCTTAACAAGATTTTGAAGTAGTTCAAAATAGAACAGTCAAAGAAAGAGTTCTTGCCTGTGTTACAAGGTGTGAAATTGAGTAAGACTCAAAGCCCGACCATGGCAGAAGATAGAAAGAGAATGAAAGTCATTCCCTATGCCTTGGCCATAGGATCTATAAAGTATGCCATGCTATGTACCAGATCTATTGTATACCCTGCACTGATTTTGGCAAGGCAGTACAATAGTGATCTAGGAGTAGATCACTGGACAGCGGTCAAAAATTATCCTTAGTGGAATAAGGATATGTTTCTCGATTATGGAAGTAACAAAAGGTTCGTCGTAAAGGGTTACGTCGATGCAAGTTTTGACACTAATCTAGATGACTCTAAGTCTCGGTCTAGATACATATTGAAAGTGGGAGCAATTAGCTAAGAGTAGCTCCGTGCAGAGCATTGTAAACATAAAAATTTGCAAAATACTTACGGATCTGAATGTGACAGACCCGTTGACTAAAATTATCTCACAATCAAAACATGATCACACCTTAGTACTCTTTGGGTGTTAATCACATAGCGATGTGAACTAGATTATTGACTCTAGTAAACCCTTTGAGTGTTGGTCACATAAAGATGTGAACTATGGGTGTTAATCACATGGTGATGTGAATTATTGATGTTAAATCACATGGCGATGTGAACTAGATTATTGACTCTAGTGCAAGTGGGAGACTGAAGGAAATATGCCCTAGAGGCAATAATAAAGTATTATTTATTTCCTTGTATCATGATAAATGTTTATTATTCGTGCTAGAATTGTATTAACCGGAAACATAATACATGCGTGAATATATAGACAAACAGAGTGTCACTAGTATGCCTCTACTTGACTAGCTTGTTAACCAAAGATGGTTATGTTTCCTAGCCATAGACATAAGTTGTCATTTGATTAACGAGATCACCTCATTAGGAGAATGACGTGATTGACTTGACCCATTCCGTTAGCTTAGCACTCGATCGTTTAGTATGTTGCTATTGCTTTCTTCATGACTTATACATGTTCCTATGACTATGAGATTATGCAACTCCCGTTTACCGGAGGAACACTTAGTGTGCTACCAAACGTCACAACGTAAATGGGTGATTATAAAGGTGCTCTACAAGTGTCTCCAAAGGTACTTGTTGGGTTGGCGTATTTCGAGATTAGGATTTGTCACTCCAATTGTCGGAGAGGTATCTCTGGGCCCACTCGGTAATGCACATCACTATAAGCCTTGCAAGCATTGTGACTAATGAGTTAGTTGCGGGATGATGTGTTACGTAATGAGTAAAGAGACTTGCCGGTAACGATATTGAAGTAGGTATCGAGATACCGACGATCAAATCTCGGGCAAGTAACATACCGGTGACAAAGGGAACAACGTATGTTGTTATGCGGTCTGACCGATAAAGATCTTCGTAGAATATGTGGGAGCCAATATGGGCATCTAGGTCCCGCAATAGGTTGTTGACCGGAGACGTGTCTCGGTCATGTCTACATAGTTCTTGAACCCATAGGGTCCGCACGCTTAACGTTACGATGATAGTTTTATTGAGTTTTGATGTACCGAAGGAGTTCGGAGTCCCGGATGAGATCGGGGACATGACGAGGAGTCTCGAAATGGCCGAGACGTAAAGATCGATATATTGGACGACTATATTCGGACTTCGGAAAGGTTCCGAGTGATTCGGGTATTTTTCGGAGTACCGGAGAGTTACGGGAATTCGTATTGGGCCTTAATGGGCCATACGGGAAAGGAGAGAAAGGCCTCAAAAGGTGGCCGCACCCATCCCCATGGTCTGGTCCGAATTGGACTAGGGAAGGGGGGCGCACCCTTCCTTCTTTCTCCTTCCCCCTTCCCTTCTCCTACTCCCACAAGGAAAGGAGGAGTCCTACTCCCGGTGGGAGTAGGACTCCCCCCTATGGCGCGCCTCTCCCCTTGGCCGGCTGCCTCCCCCTTGCTCCTTTATATACGGGGGCAGGGGGGCACCCCAGAGACACAACAATTGATCCTTGAGATCTCTTAGCCGTGTGCGGTGCCCCCCTCCACCATATTACACCTCGATAATACCGTTGCGGAGCTTAGGCGAAGCCCTGCGTCGGTGGAACATCATCATCGTCACCACGCCGTCGTGCTGACGAAACTCTCCCTCAACACTCGGCTGGATCGGAGTTCGAGGGACGTCATCGAGCTGAACGTGTGTAGAATTCGGAGGTGCCGTACGTCGGTACTTGATCGGTCGGATCGTGAAGACGTACGACTACATCAACCGCGTTGTGATAACGCTTCCGCTGTCGGTCTACGAGGGTACGTGGACAACACTCTCCCCTCTCGTTGCTATGCATCACCATGATCTTGCGTGTGCGTAGGAAAATCTTGAAATTACTACGTTCCCCAACAGTAACTTCTCCAGAGGCTTGAGAGATGGACCGAATATGTATGTCCTCCCGCCTCTGGCTGTACTGCTAGACGCCGGAGCAGACGGAGCGGCTGCGGCTGTCTTCTTTCGTGCTTGCTTACGAGGCGGAGGAGAAGGACTACGACGCGCCGGAGCAGCTGGAGCGGCGGCGGGTCTCTTCCGCCCTTGCTGACGAGGCGAAGAAGGAGGAGGCTGGCTGCTCGGGCGCGCCGCCACAGGCGGAGAAGGAGGCGGAGTGCCGCCACCCGCCGGAGAAGGAGGCTGAGTGCCCTGATCACTCGCCGGAGGAGGAGGCGGAGTGCCCTGAATCGCCGGAGGAGGAGGAGGCACATGAAGGAAATATGCCCTAGAGGCAATAATAAAGTTATTATTTATTTTATTATATCATGATAAATGTTTATTATTCATGCTAGAATTATATTAACTGGAAACATAATACTTGTGTGAATACATAGAGAAACAAAGTGTCACTAGTATGCCTCTACTTGACTAGCTCGTTGATCAAAGATGGTTATGTTTCCTAGCCATTGACATGAGTTGTCATTTGATTAACGGGATCACATCATTAGAAGAATGATATGATTGACTTGACCCATTCCGTTAGCTTAGCACACGATCGTTTAGTATTCTGCTATTGCTTTCTTCATGACTTATACATGTTCCTATGACTATGAGATTATGCAACTCCCGTTTACCGGAGGAACACTTTGTGTGCTACCAAACGTCACAACATAACTGGGTGATTATAAAGGTGCTCTACAAGTGTCTCCAAAGGTACTTGTTGGGTTGGCGTATTTCGAGATTAGGATTTGTCACTCGGATTGTCGGAGAGGTATCTCTGGGCCCACTCGGTAATGCACATCACTATAAGCCTTGCAAGCATTGTAACTAATGAGTTAGTTGCGGGATGATGTATTACGGAACGAGTAAAGAGACTTGTCGGTAACGAGATTGAACTAGATATTGAGATACCGACGATCGAATCTCGGGCAAGTAACATACCGATGACAAAGGGAACAACGTATGTTGTTATGCGGTTTGACCGATAAAGATCTTCGTAGAATATGTGGGAGCCAATATGAGCATCCAGGTTCCGCTATTGGTTATTGACCGGAGACGTGTCTCGGTCATGTCTACATAGTTCTCGAACCCGTAGGGTCCGCACGCTTAAAGTTAGATGACGGTTATATTATGAGTTTATGTACTTTGTGAAGGTGCGTTATATCGACTAGAGGGGGGGGGTGAATAGGCGATTTTTATGAATTCTTCACTGAGGAATTTGCCGGTGAGGAAATTCCTTAGCGAAGAACTACTTGCAGCGGAATAAGTACTCAGAAGTAAACATAACAGGATACCAGCATGGTCATCATGATGAAATGAAGATAGGCACAGAGTACAGAAAGCGTAAACACAGGATAACACAGGATGAAGACAAACAGACTGAAGAAATTGAACTAAGGAAATTGAGAAAGTCTTCAGTCAAAGTTTTCAAACACAGATATGAACAAGTGCACAACACAGTTATGAGGAAATGAAAGAGTTGAGGAAATAGAACCAGTTGGCTTGGTGAAGGCAATGATTTGGTAGACTAGTTCCAACTGCTGTCTCAGTTGTACATCTGGTTAGGGCGGCTAGGTATTTAAACCTGAGGACACACAGTCCTGGACATGCAGTCCAGGACACTTAGTCCTCACCGTATTCCCCTTGAGCTAAGGTCACACAGACCTCGCCCAATCACTCGTGGTAAGTCTTCAGGTGACTTCCGAACCTTCACAAACTCGGTCACTCGGTGATCCACAATTCCTTTTGGATGCTCAAGACCATGACACCTAACCGTCTGGAAGAAGCACAGTCTTCAAAGGTAACAAGCGTCGGATCCACGCAGGATCAATCTCTTCAGTGATGCTCAATCACTTTGGGTTTGTAGGTGTTTGGGATGCTCTCAACTGACAAATGTCAGTTTCTCTCGGAGCAGCCAAAAGCTAGTGGTTGTAGGGGGCGGCTATTTATAGCCTAGGGAGCAGCCCGTCATGATAAGACATAAATGCCCTTCAATGATATGACCGTTAGTTGGGTAGATATTTTGGGACAGCTGGCGCATAGCACAACAACGGTCGGAAATTTGAGTATCAAATTCCTCAGGGCTATCATGTTCCTCACTGTGTAGGCAATCCGCACTGGCGAATTCCTAACTCCTCAGTCAGAACAAATTCCTCAGAGACCAGAAGAACGTAGTCTCTGTCACTGAAGAATATGACTGGACTGTATGAGATTTCCAATGGCTTCACTCGAAGGGATTGGTAGGTGTAGGATTTTGAGTTGAGCATCACATGGAAATTTTTCCTTAGTATTTCCTCGACCCCCTTTAACAGTACGGTGTTTCCTATGACTCAAGAAAGAGAAAATGAAAGTACGAAAACAAAAGTCTTCACGCTTCATGTTCCTCAAACGAATACCAAGTCTTCAAGGTCACACCAATTTCTTCACTTTCAAAGTCTTCAGAAAGTCTTCAGAAATTCAAAGTCTTCAGTCAAAGAACTTCATTTTTAGGGGTCGACTTTCTCTGTAAATATCAAACTCCTCATAGACTTATAGACCTGTGTACACTCATAAACACATTAGTCCCTTAACATATAAGTCTTCAATACACCAAAATCACTAAGGGGCACTAGATGCACTTACAATCTCCCCCTTTTTGGTGATTGATGACAATATAGGTTAAGTTTTCAACGGGGATAAACATATGAAGTGTAAATACTGATATTGAGGAATTTGATTGCAAGATATAAAAGAACTCCCCTGAAGATGTGCATAGTGAGGAATTTGCTTTTGAAGCAATGCACACTTGAAGAGTTGAATCATGGAGATCTCCCCCTATATCTTGTAATTCATACACGCATTTGACATAATATATGAAGAATTTGAAATGCATGATGAAATATGGTGACTGATGTAATTCAGCATGCGTGCAATAACATTAACAAGGAATAAGCATGCAAAAGAAACAACAAAAGTATCAGGCCACCATAGAGTTTTAAGTTTACAACTCGATCCAACAAAGTCATCAGAAGAACGAGAGTTGTAACTTAGAAAAAAACGCCCAGATAAGATAGACCCGCTTGAAGACTAACTCAAATTTCTCCCCCTTTGTCATCGAATGACCAAAAGGTTCGAAAATGAGGAGTAACGCCCCTGAAGAATATCAAGTTGATGAAGGAGCGTCAGCGTTGTTTGGGTCGTTTGTTGTAGTAGGGCCTGCCGCAGTGTCGTCCAAGTCTTCATGTTCATCAGTGTCACCTGATGAAGAATAGTAGCTGGCCACCAAGGAAGGAACCTTGACCTTCTTGTACTTCTTCAGACGAGGTGCAGCCCAGTCAAAATCTTCCTTTTGACCCATTTTATTTAGATCTTCTGCGCTATAAATGTGTGACAGAACAGCCCAGGTGCGGTTGAGGGTTTCATGAAGGTAGTAGTGGTTTTTCTTCACTGCATTGTGGGTAGCAGTCATGTTGTGAAGAATTGAACCAAACTGACGCTTGACCCATTTGTGATTACGATCAACCTTCTGGTGAAGACTGAGGAGAAGCTCATGGTCAGTCATCACCCTGGGAGCTGTGCCTTGAGGATTTGGCTTGGTTGCGTTGGCGGCAGAGTCATGGGTGGCAGAGTCATCATTGGTGGAGTAGGATGCAGCCTTGCAAAATTGACCATCCAATGGACGAATGCCTTCATCAATGACAGCCGTAGCCTTGCCCTTTTCATCAGCTGAGGAAAATGTCTGTTTGAGGACTTCAATCGGGGGCAAGTAGCTGCAATGGTTCAGTGTATCAGCTTTGTAGTTGAGTGAAGACCTTGTTCTGATGAATCTCATAATCCACGGAGCATAAGGCTTCAACTCAAACGGTGACATTGCGACATTGGCCAGAGTCCTCATGAAGAAATCATGGAAGTTGACAGGAACGCCATGAATGATATTGAAAAGCAGATTCTTCATGATGCCAACGACTTCTTCTTCATTCGAGTCGTGGCCCTTGATAGGACTCAATGTCTTCGTCAGAATGCGATAGACAGTCCGAGGCACATATAACAATTCCTTCACAAGGAATTTTGTTCTTGGGGCCTGACCTGGCTTCAAAGGCATCATCAGCACTTGCATATAGTGATCTGTAAGCTCAAGTTCACTGTAGACGCAACGATCAGCTTCAAGGGGAGGACTGAGAGGCAAAGTACGAAGCAATTCAGTAGCTGGTGCCTTATAGTGAGTATTTTCAGACATCCAGTCCAGCACCAATGAATTCACATCTTCAAAGTCTCCGGTGATGTGCAGAGTTGCATAAAATTGAAGAATGAGCTCTTCATTCCAATCACATATATCAGTGCAGAAATTTAACAGTCCCCGCGTCGTAAAGAACACTGAGGACTGGCCCAAAGCATGGCAGAGATTCCATATCCACGTGAGGAATGTGCTCATGATCGAAGACTTTGTCTTTGTTGAACAGCACCGAGGAATAAAAATTTGCCTGGCTGGCAGTCCAGAAACGCCTCTTCCTAATGCGAGCAGAGTCATAGGGGTTGTAGTCAGTGAAGAATACGTGCTCGCCGAAGAAATCATTAGCCTTGATTTTTTGCTTCCTTGAGAATGGATCCTTTGGCTTGGGCAGAAGAGTGTCAGTCAGTTGCATGACAACCTCAGGAATCGCAATCTCAGGTTCTTCAGGCTGAGGAATTTTTGGTTCCTCTTTAGTGGCAGTCTGGGTCTTCAATTCTTCATTTTCATTTTCTTCAGCACTAGTGGCTGGAACTTGTTCATGAGCTTCATCAGATCCCATTTGAACTGTTGTTGCCGGGGACTGAGGAATTTGTTGCAATGGAGTGAAGAGTGGAGAGTTGGGGTGCTGACTTTCCCAGAAGTCATCATTCATCACTGGTGTGGTACAACCAATGTCCACATCTTCATCTTCCATTTCTTCAACACCAGCCTCTTCAGCAGTAAACTGAGGCATAGGCAAGGAAACTGTGGGGGTTGAAGGGATTTTATCCACTTCAATTTCTTCATCCATCTGCTCTGACGAAGCAGCAGAAGGATTTTCTTCATCAGATCCGCTAGGGATCACATATTCTTCATCAAAAGGGATGATTTCCTTTGATGGCATGGAAGAATTGGAGTTGGGGTAGGCGCAGGAGGAGCAGAGGAATGTGTTTGATTTTCTTCAGGCACAACTGATGCAGTTGCCCTGACTTCTTCATTTTTCTTCAGGCGCACCACTAGTGGATGCCCTGGCAATTTCATCAGCAGCTGGAATGCAGTCATCAGCCCTGGAATTCACATTTTCTTCAGCAGCCTGATTGTCATCAGCGGTGCTGGCATGTTCTTCAATGGGCTGAGCAGATGCTTCAGTCTGAGGAATTTCTTGTTGCGATGGGGCTGCAACATTGGAGGTGAACATCTTTGTCAGTTTAACAAACCTGACCTTGGCTCCTTTCCAATCAGCATAGTAAGCATTGAAATCATCGCTGAGGGTTTTGATCTCAGACTGGATCTTCACAAGTTCATCAGTTGTCATAGAGACAACGTTGTTCTTCAGGAATTTCTCCTTCCTGTACTGTGCTTTCTTGAGCTGCCTGGCCTTCTCAAATTTCCATTTTTCTTCTTGGATGAAGGCAGTCAGCATATGACTTTGACCAGGAGTCAGCTTGAAGTCAGGCATAGGAGTGTTTGGGTCCTTGTGCCAGAGATCAATGTAATCGAGGATCAAGTTTGGATCCAGAAGCAGAGGCACATCTGTGCCCTTGGCTCTAGCGGCCCTGACTTGCCTATCTCTGATGATTTCAGCAAGTTCTTCATCATCAGCTTCGTCTTCTTCAGACGACACTTGGAAGGTGACCTGCTTCTTGTGAGGACTTGAGCGAGAGCCTCATCCAGCAGTGGTCTTAGTCTTCACAGAGAGGGTCATGTTGAAGAATTTGGTGCAGCTGAGGAACTAGCTGAAACTCCTGAGGCAACAGAGTAGCCTGTAGTCCTTTGGCACATGGCAAGATGCACAGGTGCTGAGGATTTGGTTGGAGCAGCCGAGGACTTTGGAGGGGCAGGAGCAGCGTGAGGAATTGGCCGTGAGGGCTTAGCTGAGGCACTTGGCTTATGCGCAGGCTTCTTTGCCATGGATTTCTTCGGCCTTACAGAGGCCTCAGCAGCAGCAGCAGAAGTAGAGGCTTCGTTGAATTTCCTCACTGCATCTTTTGCCTGTTTGGCCAGTTTGGCCTGGCGCTTGGCCCATTCTTCAGGAAAATTCTCACCGCGCTTGATGCTAGTGGGATCTGCTTCTTGGCCAGGTGCCAATGGTGGTCTTGAGCATGGAGGAGTAACAGCGAATTTCTTCATGTACTTGGGAGTCACATATCTGTACTCCCTCCACTCTCTTGCCCATCTCATCTCTATCTTCTGAATGCGCACCTTGCGCTGATTTTTATCTTCCTCAGGGGGTGTGCAGTACCCAGCATAGATGTCCTGAGGGATTTCAAAAACAGTGTTGACCTCAGGCCTCTTTCCTCCTTTCCGTGGCTTCTTTCCATCAGCCATTTTCTTCAGTTGAGGAATTTGAACAATTGAACTCTCTGAAGAAGTATGCAACTTTTCTTCGAGGAACGCTGCAAATGAGTTAAGTTGATGAGAACCTAGTGATTCCGCAGCGGAGATGAGTACCTGTGAACAGAGTATAGTTGCGAGGAATTTGGAGAGGTCATATGCGTTCTCAGAAGGTTTTTCAAAAAGAACAAGTTTGAGGAATTTGACCAGATGAGTCTTGAAGAATTTCACTAAGCGTTCTTTGTCTTACGTTCCAAAGTTGTATAGATCAAAGATCCACACAATTGAGGAATCTTGAAGAAAAATGATGCTTAGAGAAACGAATCAAGAACAGATGACATGTGAGGTGTTTAGTGTGTGAAGAATTTGAAGAATAAACACCTTTGAAGATTTTGTAGGAATCATTTGAATCAAAGACGGCAGTAAAAGTAACTTTTAATTACCCTGAACGAAGAACACGACGAACTGTGAGGTGGAGAAGTGAAGTTCGTCTGTGCAGATCTTCCACGCCCTAACTCGGCGGAGGAAGACGGCTACGGCGGCGGCGGAGTGAAGATTTCCACGGCCGGCGCGAGTACGACGATGACGAGGTCGAGGCAGTGAAGCTCTTCCTCACCGGCGACAATGAAGTAGCGGCGGTGCTAGGGTTTGAGAAGCTCGAGCTGGAGAGAGGTCGAGCGGAGTAAAGGAAGTGAGGAAGGGGAGAGGGGGTATTTATAGCCACGGTGAAAAACTATTCGCCCGAAGATTTTGGACGAACGTGCCCCTGACCCTTCTCATTCGCTTGACATGTGTCACCCACGTACTAAGAAGTGGAGATCGTGTTAGATCGTGGGTGAATAGATAAGTATTTTGTGGGATGCGGAACTGTTTGAGCGGCAAAGCCGAAAATTTGGATAAGATAAGTTAAAAGTTCCATTCGCAAATTCTTCAGCTGACAAGGACTCAGAAGTAAACATAACAGGATACCAGCATGGTCATCGTGATGAAATGAAGACAGGCACAGAGTACAGAAAGCGTAAACACATGATAACACAGGATGAAGACAAACAGACTGAAGAAATTGAACTGAGGAAATTGAGAAAGTCTTCAGTCAAAGTCTTCAAACACAGATATGAACAAGTGCACAACACAGTTATGAGGAAATGAAAGAGTTGAGGAAATAGAACCAGTTGGCTTGGTGAAGGCAATGATTTGGTAGACCAGTTCCAACTGCTGTCTCAGTTGTACATCTGGTTAGGGCGGCTAGGTATTTAAACCTGAGGACACACAGTCCTGGACACCCAGTCCTGAACATGCAGTCCAGGACACTTAGTCCTCACCGTATTCCCCTTGAGCTAAGGTCACACAGACCTCGCCCAATCACTCGTGGTATGTCTTCAGGTGACTTCCGAACCTTCACAAACTCGGTCACTCGGCGATCCACAATTCCTCTTGGATGCTCTAGACCATGACGCCTAACCGTCTGGAAGAAGCACAGTCTTCAAAGGTAACAAGCGTCGGATCCACGCAGGATCAATCTCTTCAATGATGCTCAATCACTTTGGGTTTGTAGGTGTTTGGGATGCTCTCAAATGACAAATGTCAGTTTCTCTCGGAGCAGCCAAAAGCTAGTGGTTGTAGGGGGCGGCTATTTATAGCCTAGGGAGCAGCCCGTCATGATAAGACATAAATGCCCTTCAATGATATGACCGTTAGTTGGGTAGATATTTTGGGACAGCTGGCGCATAGCACAACAACGGTCGGAAATTTGAGTATCAAATTCCTCAGGGCTATCATGTTCCTCACTGTGTAGGCAATCCGCACTGGCAAATTCCTAACTCCTCAGTCAGAACAAATTCCTCAGAGACCAGAAGAACGTAGTCTCTGTCACTGAAGAATATGACTGGACTGTATGAGATTTCCAATGGCTTCACTCGAAGGGATTGGTAGGTGTAGGATTTTGAGTTGAGCATCACATGGAAATTTTTCCTTAGTATTTCCTCGACCCCCTTTAACAGTACGGTGTTTCCTATGACTCAAGAAAGAGAAAATGAAACTACGAAAACAAAAGTCTTCACGCTTCATGTTCCTCAAACGAATACCAAGTCTTCAAGGTCACACCAATTTCTTCACTTTCAAAGTCTTCAGAAATTCAAAGTCTTCAGTCAAAGAACTTCATTTTTAGGGGTCGACTTTCTCTGTAAATATCAAACTCCTCATAGACTTATAGACCTGTGTACACTCATAAACACATTAGTCCCTTAACCTATAAGTCTTCAATACACCAAAATCACTAAGGGGCACTAGATGCACTTACAATCTCCCCCTTTTTGGTGATTGATGACAATATAGGTTAAGTTTTCAACGGGGATAAACATATGAAGTGTAAATACTGATATTGAGGAATTTGATTGCAAGATATAGAAGAACTCCCCTGAAGATGTGCATAGTGAGGAATTTGCTTTTGAAGCAATGCACACTTGAAGAGTTGAATCATGGAGATCTCCCCCTATATCTTGTAATTCATACATGCATTTGACATAATATATGAAGAATTTGAAATGCATGATGAAATATGGTGACTGATGTAATTCAGCATGCGTGCAATAACATTAACGAGGAATAAGCATGCAAAAGAAACAACAAAAGTATCAGGCCACCATAGAGTTTTAAGTTTACAACTCGATCCAACAAAGTCATCAGAAGAACGAGAGTTGTAACTTAGAAAAAAACGCCCAGATAAGATAGACCCGCTTGAAGACTAACTCAAATTTCTCCCCCTTTGTCATCGAATGACCAAAAGGTTCGAAAATGAGGACTAACGCCCCTGAAGAATATCAAGTTGATGAAGGAGCGTCAGCGTTGTTTGGGTCGTTTGTTGTAGTAGGGCCTGCCGCAGTGTCGTCCAAGTCTTCATGTTCATCAGTGTCACGTGACGAAGAATAGGAGCTGGCCACCAAGGAAGGAACCTTAACCTTCTTGTACTTCTTCAGAGGAGGTGCAGCCCAGTCAAAATCTTCCTTTTGACCCATTTTCTTCAGATCTTCTGTGCTATAAATGTGTGACAGAACAGCCCAGGTGCGGTTGAGGGTTTCATGAAGGTAATAGTGGTTTTTCTTCACTGCATTGTGGGTAGCAGTCATGTTGTGAAGAATTGAACCAAACTGACGCTTGACCCATTTGTGATTACGATCAACCTTCTGGTGAAGACTGAGGAGAAGCTCATGGTCAGTCATCACCCTGGGAGCTGTGCCTTGAGGATTTGGCTTGGTTGCGTTGGCGGCAGAGTCATGGGTGGCAGAGTCATCATTGGTGGAGTAGGATGCAGCCTTGCAAAATTGACCATCCAATGGACGAATGCCTTCATCAATGACAGCCGTAGCCTTGCCCTTTTCATCAGCTGAGGAAAATGTCCGTTTGAGGACTTCAATCGGGGGCAAGTAGCTGCAATGGTTCAGTGTATCAGCTTTGTAGTTGATTGAAGACCTTGTTCTGATGAATCTCATAATCCACGGAGCATAAGGCTTCAACTCAAACGGTGACATTGCGACATTGGCCAGAGTCCTCATGAAGAAATCATGGAAGTTGACAGGAACGCCATGAATGATATTGAAAAGCAGATTCTTCATGATGCCAACGACTTCTTCTTCATTCGAGTCGTGGCCCTTGATAGGACTCAATGTCTTCGTCAGAATGCGATAGACAGTCCGAGGCACATATAACAATTCCTTGACAAGGAATTTTGTACTTGGGGCCTGACCTGGCTTCAAAGGCATCATCAGCACTTGCATATAGTGATCTGTAAGCTCAAGTTCACTGTAGACGCAACGATCAGCTTCAAGGGGAGGACTGAGAGGCAAAGCACGAAGCAATTCAGTAGCTGGTGCCTTGCAGTGAGTATTTTCAGACATCCAGTCCAGCACCAATGAATTCACATCTTCAAAGTCTCCGGTGATGTGCAGAGTTGCATAAAATTGAAGAATGAGCTCTTCATTCCAATCACATATATCAGTGCAGAAATTTAACAGTCCCCGCGTCGTAAAGAACACTGAGGACTGGCCCGAAGCATGGCAGAGATTCCATATCCACGTGAGGAATGTGCTCATGATCGAAGACTTTGTCTTTGTTGAACAGCACTGAGGAATAAAAATTTGCCTGGCTGGAAGTCCAGAAACGCCTCTTCCTAATGCGAGCAGAGTCATAGGGGTTGTAGTCAGTGAAGAATACGTGCTCGCCGAAGAAATCATTAGCCTTGATTTTTTGCTTCCTTGAGAATGGATCCTTTGGCTTGGGCAGAAGAGTGTCAGTCAGTTGCATGACAACCTCAGGAATCGCAATCTCAGGTTCTTCAGGCTGAGGAATTTTTGGTTCCTCTTTAGTGGCAGTCTGGGTCTTCAATTCTTCATTTTCATTTTCTTCAGCACTAGTGGCTGGAACTTGTTCATGAGCTTCATCAGATCCCATTTGAACTGTTGTTGCCGGGGACTGAGGAATTTGTTGCAATGGAGTGAAGAGTGGAGAGTTGGGGTGCTGACTTTCCCAGAAGTCATCATTCATCACTGGTGTGGTACAACCAATGTCCACATCTTCATCTTCCATTTCTTCAACACCAGCCTCTTCAGCAGTAAACTGAGGCATAGGCAAGGAAACTGTGGGGGTTGAAGGGATTTTATCCACTTCAATTTCTTCATCCATCTGCTCTGACGAAGCAGCAGCAGGATTTTCTTCATCAGATCCGCTAGGGATCACATATTCTTCATCAAAAGGGATGATTTCCTTTGATGGCATGGAAGAATTGGAGTTGGGGTAGGCGCAGGAGGAGCAGAGGAATGTGTTTGATTTTCTTCAGGCACAACTGATGCAGTTGCCCTGACTTCTTCATTTTTCTTCAGGCGCACCACTAGTGGATGCCCTGGCAATTTCATCAGCGGCTGGAATGCAGTCATCAGCCCTGGAATTCACATTTTCTTCAGCAGCCTGATTGTCATCAGCGGTGCTGGCATGTTCTTCAATGGGCTGAGCAGATGCTTCAGTCTGAGGAATTTCTTGTTGCGATGGGGCTGCAACATTGGAGGTGAACATCTTTGTCAGTTTAACAAACCTGACCTTGGCTCCTTTCCAATCAGCATAGTAAGCATTGAAATCATCGCTGAGGGTTTTGATCTCAGACTGGATCTTCACAAGTTCATCAGTTGTCATAGAGACAACGTTGTTCTTCAGGAATTTCTCCTTCCTGTACTGTGCTTTCTTGAGCTGCCTGGCCTTCTCAAATTTCCATTTTTCTTCTTGGATGAAGGCAGTCAGCATATGACTTTGACCAGGAGTCAGCTTGAAGTCAGGCATAGGAGTGTTTGGGTCCTTGTGCTAGAGATCAATGTAATCGAGGATCAACTTTGGATCCAGAAGCAGAGGCACATCTGTGCCCTTGGCTCTAGTGGCCCTGACTTGCCTATCTCTGATGATTTCAGCAAGTTCTTCATCATCAGCTTCGTCTTCTTCAGACGACACTTGGAAGGTGACCTGCTTCTTGTGAGGACTTGAGCGAGAGCCTCGTCCAGCAGTGGTCTTAGTCTTCAGCAGAGAGGGTCCTGTTGAAGAATTTGGTGCAGCTGAGGAACTAGCTGAAACTCCTGAGGCAAAAGAGTAGCCTGTAGTCCTTTGGCACGTGGCAAGATGCACAGGTGCTGAGGATTTGGTCGGAGCAGCCGAGGACTTTGGAGGGGCAGGAGCAGCGTGAGGAATTGGCCGTGAGGGCTTAGCTGAGGCACTTGGCTTATGCGCAGGCTTCTTTGCCATGGATTTCTTCGGCCTTACAGAGGCCTCAGCAGCAGCAGCAGAAGTAGAGGCTTCGTTGAATTTCCTCACTGCATCTTTTGCCTGTTTGGCCAGTTTGGCCTGGCGCTTGGCCCATTCTTCAGGAAAATTCTCACCGCGCTTGATGCTAGTGGGATCTGCTTCTTGGCCAGGTGCCAATGGTGGTCTTGAGCATGGAGGAGTAACAGCGAATTTCTTCATGTACTTGGGAGTCACATATCTGTACTCCCTCCACTCTCTTGCCCATCTCATCTCTATCTTCTGAATGCGCACCTTGCGCTGATTTTTATCTTCCTCAGGGGGTGTGCAGTACCCAGCATAGATGTCCTCAGGGATTTCAAAAGCAGTGTTGACCTCAGGCCTCTTTCCTCCTTTCCGTGGCTTCTTTCCATCAGCCATTTTCTTCAGTTGAGGAATTTGAACAATTGAACTCTCTGAAGAAGTATGCAACTTTTCTTCGAGGAACGCTGCAAATGAGTTAAGTTGATGAGAACCTAGTGATTCAGCAGCGGAGATGAGTACCTGTGAATAGAGTATAGTTGCGAGGAATTTGGAGAGGTCATATGCGTTCTCAGAAGGTTTTTCAAAAAGAACAAGTTTGAGGAATTTGACCAGATGAGTCTTGAAGAATTTCACTAAGCGTTCTTTGTCTTACGTTCCAAAGTTGTATAGATCGAAGATCCACACAATTGAGGAATCTTGAAGAAAATGATGCTTAGAGAAACGAATCAAGAACAGATGACATGTGAGGTGTTTAGTGTGTGAAGAATTTGAAGAATAAACACCTTTGAAGATTTTGTAGGAATCATTTGAATCAAAGACGGCAGTAAAAGTAACTTTTAATTACCCTGAACGAAGAACACGACGAACTGTGAGGTGGAGAAGTGAAGTTCATCTGTGCAGATCTTCCACGCCCTAACTCGGCGGAGGAAGACGGCTACGGCGGCGGCGGAGTGAAGATTTCCGCGGCCGGCGCGAGTACGACGATGACGAGGTCGAGGCAGTGAAGCTCTTCCTCACCGGCGACAATGAAGTAGCGGCGGTGCTAGGGTTTGAGAAGCTCGAGCTGGAGAGAGGTCGAGCGGAGTAAAGGAAGTGAGGAAGGGGAGAGGGGGTATTTATAGCCACGGTGAAAAACTATTCGCCCGAAGATTTTGGACGAACGTGCTCCTGACCCTTCTCATTCGCTTGACATGTGTCACCCACGTACTAAGAAGTGGAGATCGTGTTAGATCGTGGGTGAATAGATAAGTATTTCGTGGGATGCGGAACTGTTTGAGCGGCAAAGCCGAAAATTTGGATAAGATAAGTTAAAAGTTCCGTTCGCAAATTCTTCAGCTGACAAGGACACAGTGAAGATTTTGAATGAGTTTCAAATAAAACGCACATGAAGAATTTGCGAATAGATTGGGTTGAGTATAGCATAGAGGGGGAAGGGTCCGATCACATTCACTTAGCAGAAAAACGCAACTTGAAGAATTAGCCATAAGTGAATGCTGTAGAGGACATAAACTCATATATATATAGCTAATGAAGAAAAACGACGGAAACAGTGAAGACAATGTAAAGTTGAAGAAAATGAACAACTGAGGAATTTCACTGAGAAAAAACTCAAATTGAAGATTTTCAACTTTTGGTGGTGGCGTGACCCACCGTATAAGAATGATGATTTCAGACACCGCATACAATTGTCATAGGGTTCTGAGAATCAAATTCTTCGTTAATTTCTTCACACTTAGAGTGTTATTCTTCATTGATTGAAGAAAAACGTTTCTTCATGTGTTGCACATCTAAGTCATCAATTTTACATAAGTGTTAGGACGAGTGTCCTTTTCAAAGAACATTCGAAGATTCTAGGATATTTAGCTCAGACCGCAACTTGCTGAATCTCTTCTCATCCAAGGGCTTAGTGAAGATATCGGCTAGCTGTTCTTCAGTCTTCACATGCTCAATAGAAATGTCGCCCTTCAACACATGATCGCGAAGAAAATGATGACGAATCTGAATGTGCTTTGTCTTCGAGTGCTGAACTGGGTTGTGAGCAATCTTGATGGCACTGTCATTGTCACAGAAGAGAGGCACATTCTTCACGTTGACGCCATAGTCCTTGAGAGTTTGCTTCATCCACAGCAATTGAGCAGAGCAAGAACCAGCAGCAATGTACTCAGCTTCAGCAGTAGACAGTGATACACAGTTCTGTTTCTTCGAGGACCAACAGACCAAAGATCGTCCGAGGAAATGACATGTACCAGATGTTGACTTGCGGTCCACACGATCACCAGCATAGTCAGAGTCAGAATATCCAATGAGATCAAAAGCCGAGCCCTTGGGGTACCATAATCCAAGTGTTGGTGTGTGAGCTAGATATCGAAGAATATGTTTCACAGCCTTATGGTGTGATTCCTTCGGTGTAGCTTGAAATCGGGCACACATGCAAACACTAAGCATAATATCTGGCCTAGATGCACATAAATACAATAAAGAACCAATCATGGAGCGGTATACCTTTTGATCGAAGTCAATACCATTTTCATCAGTGCACAGATGGCCATTTGTGGGCATCGGAATTTTGACGCCTTTGCAATCTTGCATGCCGAATTTCCTCAGTACATCCTTGAGGTATTTCTCCTGAGATATGAATATGCCATTGCGCTGTTGACGAATTTGAAGACCTAAGAAGAATTTCAATTCTCCCATCATAGACATTTGATATTCTTCACTCATCATATAGGCAAATTCATCACTATAACGTTGGTCAGTACAGCCAAAGATAATATCATCAACATATATTTGGCACACAAACAATTCACCATCATAAGATTTAGTGAAAAGAGTAGGGTCGAGTGAACCGGGTTTGAAGCCTTTCTTCATGAGGAATTCCTTCAAAGTATCATACCACGCCCGAGGGGCCTGCTTGAGGCCATAGAGGGCCTTATTGAGTCTGAAGACTTTGTCAGGATGCTTTGGATCTTCAAAACCTGGGGGTTGAGCAACATATACTTCTTCCTCAAGCTTACCATTGAGGAATGCACTTTTCACATCCATTTGATATAAAGTGATATCATGATGGTTAGCATAAGCAAGTAATATGCGAATAGCTTCAAGTCTGGCAACAGGTGCAAAAGTTTCATCGAAATCAATTCCTTCAACCTGTGTGTAGCCTTGAGTTACAAGCCGTGCCTTATTCCTCACCACAAGGCCATTTTCATCTTGCTTGTTGCGGTAGATCCACTTTGTGCCAATGATATTGTGCTTGCTAGGATCTGGACGTTTAACCAGTTCCCAGACGTTGTTGAGTTCGAACTGATGTAATTCTTCTTGCATGGCCTGAATCCACTCAGGCTCCAGAAATGCTTCATCTACCTTAGTGGGCTCTGTGATAGAGACAAAGGCATAGTGCCCACAAAAGTTAGATAAATGTGAAGTTTTTGAGAGTGTGAGAGGACCTGGTGCTTCAATGTCATCGATGATCTTTTCAACTTGCACTTCTTTTGCAACACGAGGATGAGTAGGTTGTCGTCGAGGAATTTGATCAGCATTTTCTTCAGCACCATTTTCTTCAGGTGCATTAGCTCGACGTTCTTCATGTTATGGAATGAATTCTTCAGCAGATTCTTCGGTAGGAATGACATCCTCAGTAGCCTTGAACTTGATAGTTTCCTCAGGTGCTGGTTCATCTATCATAGAGGGTAGATGCTCTCTTTGCGAGCCATTAGTTTCATCGAACCGCACATCTACAGTTTCAACAACCTTGTGAAGAACGTTGTTGAAGACTCTGTAGGTGTGCGAGTCCTTTCCGTAACCAAGCATAAAACCTTCATGTGCTTTCGGTGTAAATTTAGCATTGTGATGAGGATCTCTAATCCAACATTTAGCACCGAAGACTTTGAAATAACTCACATTGGGTTTCTTGTCAGTGAGGAGTTCATAGGCAGTCAGAATTTGTGAAGATATACCCTGTTGATGATGTGGCACGTAGTATAAATTGCCTCAATCCAGAAGTGACGAGGCGTCTTGTACTCATCAAGCATAATGCGTGCCATCTCAACGAGAGTTCTGTTCTTGCGCTCCACGAAGCCATTCTGCTGAGGAGTGTAAGGAGCAGATAACTCATGAGTAATACCAAGTTCATCAAGATAGTCATCAAGACTAGAATTCTTGAACTCAGTTCCATTGTCACTTCTGATGTGCTTGATCTTCACACCAAAGTTGGTTGAAGCCCTCGAGGAAAATCGTTTGAAGACTTCCTGCACTTCATGTTTGTAAGTAACAATATGTACCCATGTGTAACGAGAGTAATCATCAACAATAACAAAGCCATAGAGAGATGCGTCATTTGTGACTGCTGAGTAATGGTTAGGACCGAAGAGATCCATATGAAGCAATTCAAATGGTCGAGTAGTGGTCATGATAGTCTTCGCTGGATGCTTAGCCTTGGTCATCTTTCCAGCTTCACAGGCTCCGCATAAGTGATCCTTGAGGAATTTGACATTCTCAATGCCAATGATGTGCTTCTTCTTCGCAAGCATGTGCAAATTCCTCATGCCTGCATGACCAAGTCGTCGATGCCATAGCCAGCCTTCTGAAGCTTTTGCAAGTAGGCACACGGCTGGTTGCGGTCCTGTAGAGAAATCAACAATATACAAGTCTCCTCTCCTAAAGCCTTCGAAGACTTTGGAATTGTCAGTTTCCATAACCACAACACAACGATACTTGCCAAAGAAAACAACCATATCAAGATCACAAAGCATTGAGACAGACATGAGGTTGTATCCTAAGGACTCGACAAGCATGACTTTGTCCATGTGTCGATCCTTTGTGATCGCAACCTTACCTAGACCCAATACCTGACTTTTGCCTTTGTCAGCGAAGATGATATGCTTCAGATGCGATGGTGATAAGGGAGCATCCATCAATAGATTCTTGTCACCAGTCATGTGATTTGTACATCCACTATCGAGGACCCACTCAGTGGCTTTGGGTTGATCATCCTGCAGATGAATTAGTGCAGCTTACGAACTTCATATACTTCATCAGTGAAGAATATGACATCACAATTCATCAGACCAATTTCATCAAGCAATGCAACCGTTAAAACAATATGAGGACGTGAGAAATGAAAGTTCATTTCTTCATGATTAGCCTGCGTCCTTTCAGGCACTTTTCAGGTCTCCAGCAAATTCTTCAGACGTTTAAGTACGTCTGGAGACCTGACCCTGCATAAAAGATTAGTTCTTTTTCTTCACCACCCACATCAGAAGAGGTGGCAAAGAGTTCATCACTCTGCGAGCTCCATACGAGAAAGGTGGCATAGAAGCCAATCCATTTCGTTTCACATAAGAGGAGTTAGGGTAAGCATATGAATAAGCAGAGAAATTCTTCGAGGACTTATGAACATAATGATTAGAAGAATAATGCTCATATTCATAGCCCTTGGCTCTTCCCTGCGAAACAGAGTTGTTAGCACGATGATGTTCATATGAGGATTTTGATCCTTTTGAGGAATTTGATCCATGTGAGGAATTTGGTCCGTATGAGGACTCGGATCCATATGAAGAATTTGATCTGGGGTTCCTATTCTTCACAGGTGGTGTCATGAGGACATTCACCTGAAGACTTTCAAGGCACCTTTTGGGAACCCAGATTTTCTTCATAGGAGAACCGTTCCTGCAGTTAGTGCCAACATATCTAGCAAATACTTCACCATTCTGATTTTTAAACAGTTTATAGTTGGAGTCAAATGACTCATTAGAAGAATGAGAAGATTCACATGTAAGCCAGATAAATTAGATGGATCAACTGGAGATCCCTTTGCAGCAACCCATGAGGTTTTGGGGTACTGCTCAGGCTTCCAATATGTACCATCAGCATTGAGTTTCCTCTCAAAGGCAATACCCTCTTTCCTAGGGTTCCTGTTGAGGATCTGCTTTTTAAGCACATCACAAAGAGTCTGATGCCCTTTGAGGCTTTTGTACATGCCTGTCATGTACAATTTCTTCAGCCCTGCATCGTCAGTGATACTAGCAATGTCCTCAGATGAGGAATTAGTGATAGCAGAGACAGTTGAAGAATTTGTAGTATTAGAAGCATTTGAACATTCAGGTAAAGAATTAGCAGATTCACGTTCAATGCATTTCAAACATGGAGGAACAAATTCTTCCTGAGCAGCGCTGATTTGTTGAGCAAGTAATGAATCGCACTCCTTCTGAAGATCTTCATAACTCACTCTTAGCTTTTCAAGATCTTGCCGTCTCCATCGCCGCTCCTCGCCGTCTCCATCGCCGCTCCTCGCCACCCGCCGCCCGCCCTTGCAGTTCTACATGCCGAGGAGGCTGTAGAACCACGTGTAGTCGCCGTCGTCGTCGTCGTTGTTGCCGCCGCCTCCGCCGCCGCCGTCCCTGCTGCATCCCTCCCCTGGTTGGCGCGGCGGGTTGGACGGTCCGGGGGCGTCCTCGTCGTCGTCGCTGTCGAGGAACACGACGCCGTGCTCGTCCTCGCGCCCACGTTTGCGGGCTTCTATCTCCTCCAGGGCCCGGCGCTGCCGGACCATCTCGTCGCGGTAGTAGTCGTCCCGCGCCCACTGTAGGGCCTCCTCGTCGGAGAAGCCGCGCCGGGCTATCTCCTCGTACTCCGAGGGGAGGCCGGGCTCCGGCTTGGGCTCGACGAGGACGAAGCGGCCGGAGGGGGGGGGGTGGAGTCGCCGATGCGGACGCCGGAGCTGCGGGTAGGGCTTCTAGAGCGGGCTGTCGGGGGTGTACCGCGGGACTTCCCTCGCCGCCCGCGGCAGGGACGCGCGGATACGTTTGATCTCCGCACGCCGCGCTGCCCCGGTGGGTGGTGGTGGCACCGGCACGCCGCCGGCGCTGATCCTCCACGCCCCGGGCACCCGCATGTCCGGCGGGATCGGGTACTCGGCCTCGAAAAGGAGGCGAGCCTCGTCCTCATGAAGTTGGCGGCGCCCGAAGCCATTCGCCGCCGCGCCGTCGCCTGGGAAGTGCTCGGCCATTCTTCTGAACTGGAGACGGCGAGAGGAGGCGAGGGAGGAAGGGGGAGAAATGGGCGCGTCGGCAGTGGAGGATCTGTGCGTGTCTCCGGCGCGCTGGTGGTCGGCTTATATAGGCGGAGGCGCCGCGTAGTACGCGTGGCCGGCGTG
Organism: Aegilops tauschii subsp. strangulata; assembly: GCF_002575655.3. Taxonomy (NCBI): domain Eukaryota; kingdom Viridiplantae; phylum Streptophyta; class Magnoliopsida; order Poales; family Poaceae; genus Aegilops; species Aegilops tauschii. Next base: position 47,787,396 of record NC_053035.3, read on the forward strand.
TTATGCATGGCGGGCGAGGGGACGCGCGTTGCCCGGCCTTCACTGCGCCGCCCGTGAGGCATCAATGGAGGCTGACCGGCGCGCAGCTTTGGCATTGATTCGCCGCGGGAAACGAGGCGATGAGGACGACGAAGCGGCGAGAAGAGAGTCGAGTCGCTGGCAAGGGGGCCCCGCGGCTTTTCGCGCCAAAAACGATTCGCCCGGCGCCCCCGAGCGCCCCCAGCGCGCCGGGTTCGGGTTGGGTCCGCCGGCGCTAATTTCGGCCCGAGCCGGCGAAAACTTGGCCCTTGGGGCGCGACTGGGCCTTTTTTTGGCGCCGGCGGCCGAAAAATCGCCTGGGGGGCCTTGTTGGGGGCGCGGCTGGAGATGCTCTCACGAAACCAGCAGAGCAGCATCGCAGCAACCTGTTAACAGTGTAGACTGATTCTATTGGAGAAAGAGAGAGGGGGAGAGCATTTTCATCCTTGTATAAAACACACGAGCTGGCATAATAGTACAAGCTTCCCCTAAAATAGACTGGTGTGACTGGCATCATGCTAAACTGTACAAAATGGGGGGTGGGGGCAACACATACAATCACTGAACACAGTATTGACACCGCACATAAGGTCAAAGGAAACTGAAGCCAAAACCATATAAAAATGCATAACTAATTTTCACAGTTGTTGGTACAAAAGCTGAAGAATGCCCAAAAAAGAGCACTAATAACTTCATCCTCGAGCATTTCTATACTAGTGAAATTACACTTCGACTTCCAGATAGCTAGTTAGATCTTCTGCCTCATTCTCCAACTGAAGCCATTGTTGCTAGTTAGATCTTCTGCTCTTTTGAATCTGCCTCTTGGTCCAAATGAAGCCACTTACGCGTAAGCATATAGGATGATATAACAGCCCCGGCTAACCCCAAAAAATCATTGAGTCTCTTCGAAAACCGCTTCGACCGCCTGCAAGTTCAGAGATGTAATAAAATTTGTTAACAAATTATTCCAAGGAAAAAAGAACATGAAAAGGACAGCATATGTTCTGAGTAGATACCACAAGGGGTCATTGGGTCTAGGCTCGATTTGCACCGCAAGCTGCTGGAGCATGCGTGTGTTTTGACAGCCTTCCTTGGTAAGCCGGGTGTCGTATCGCCTTTCTGTGTCAGCAATCAGATCAAACAACTCTTCTCTCTTCTTCTTGATTTCCCTCAAAGCAGAAGCCTTCCCATCTTGATGCACTGCTATTTCCTTTACAAATTACGTAGAAGTTAGATACAATATCTAACAACATATTCAACATATTCATTGATGCAAGCCTACATAGCTATAGTTGATCTAGAATGTTATTGTAGGCATGCCTAAAACTAAACAGTGTCATATTTCCTTTGCAAAAGATATTTCATTCTCGAATCATGCTTACTGATGGCAAAACCAAGATTTACAAAATAATTTGGAACTAGCTAGTGTTGATAATCCTAGGGGGTAAGCAATCCCCATCCTGCCGTTTGGAAAAGGATTTGATTATTACGAGACCTATGGTATTGCGAGGCGTGGAATTGCTAGATCCCTAATCATGTTATGCGCAGAGCACAGTAGCGAATCAATCAGCAGTCGATGAAATAATCGATAGAAGTCGTGATTTTCGGTACCTCAACACCAGAGGAAGTATGCCGGAGGGAAGAGGGGGCTGCTGCCGGCGGACCGCCGTGGATGAGCCTCCTTGGCACCTCCGTTTTCGTTCGCTGGAGAACAAAGCCAGCCAACCTCCTCGCCGCCTGCCGAATCGCCGCTGCCATCGCCGATCTCAAGCTCTCTTCGTATCCTCGCCTCGAATCGCCTGAGTTTGCGTCTGTGCTCGTAATTTTATCAGTGGATTGGGATTTGGGAGGAAAGACTTCTCTTGCATTTATATATGCGGCGACTGAGTTCCGGGTCCGTCTCCGTCAAGACCACGAAGCCCCACCGCGTGGCTGGCATCGGACTTCCGACTCCGCCTCCACTAGGAAAAGTGAAGATTTTGAAGAATTTGCTGAGCATACGTACCCTGCGCCAGGTGTTTAGGTTAGGGTTCCTCGCTCGCCTTCCGCCGCCGCTTCTTATTCCGACCGCCGCGTTTGATATTTCTGTAACCGAGCTTTTTCCTTTTGAGGGCAGCGTGTTCTTTTTTTTTTTGAAACACTGGTAATTTTATTCATATTCATAACAATTACCGATACACTGGTTTGGACCTAAGATTCAAGAAAATACAAAGTAACTCATATGATTAAGAGCGTGTTTGGCTGCCTTCTCAAACAATACCTGCATTTCAAACACATCTCAACCCAACCCGGTTGAGCAAAAACAGGCAACAAATCAGCATCTGCATGTTGTTTGGTTGTCTGCATTGCATCAATGAGCACTTCAGGGCTGGGTGTTTGGCTGTCTGCATATATGCTTAAGGGCTGAGCAGATGCAAACCACAGCTGTTTGGCTGCATACACGTTTGTGTTCTGCTCACCCCATTCAAATGTGGCGGCCTTACCACCACATTAGCAGCACAAACGGGAGGCAAAAATGAAAACAAGCAATGCACATGAAAATAAAAGCAGATTAAGAGGCTAATTAATATAGTAGGGCCATCGTTAAAGACAGTAGGGGCATCCCATGCCTCCTGCTTCACACCAGGGCGCCGATCCTGGCCAAAATATTAACAAGTTTGCAGCACTAGTTCAAACCATCACCATCACCATGACCACAAACTAACAGTTCTATACTAGGACCGGGTACTTATATAATAGAGAGCGCGGGAGAATTTGCCGACGTAGCCGTGGTTGGTGCAGCGCACCCTGTTGTGGTTGTAGATCTGCACCTTGAAGCCCAGGCTGGAGATTCGCACGACGACGAGGTCGCCGGGGACGATCCTGTGGCGGCGGCAGAAGTACTGCGAGCCCCGGTCAAGCACCATCCGCCCCTCGTAGTTCTGGACCTGAACCCAGGACTCGCACCACTTGTTGACCGACAGCCTGACGACGCGCGGGGGCTTGATCACCAGCCACTGCTTCATGACCTCCTTGAACTTCGGTGGGATGACGAGCATGGCGAGATCCTCCTCGTCCTTGATCTGGACGTAGAAACACAACGGCTCTCGGGACCCCTCCTCGTGGCCGGTCCTTGGACATCGTCCCCTTGGATGCGGCTGGCTCATGAAGGCGGCCTTGCCAGGTAGATCCACCCTCTTGAGCTAGCGGTTCGTGGGGATGAAGTCCATGACGCCCTCGGCGCCGACCATGACCTGAGCTCCTCGACCGACTTTGTCCCACTCTGTCTTCATCACCTTGTCAGGTAAGATGACAATGGTTAGTAACAAGGCATTGGGATCAGGCACCGATCAGTGGCACGTGCCGAAGAGCAAGTGGCACTGATGAGTGGCACTTGCTCATGGGCAACAACCACTGATTTGTGCAGTTTTCAAAACATGATCAGTGGCACTTGCCGAAGAGCAAGTGTCACTGATCAATGGCACTTGCTCAAGGGCAACAACCACTGATCAGTGAGCATCATGCTCATGACCTAAAACTAGCAGTGCAAGTTGTGACCACTTCCACATTTGGCAGCATGCTACATTGGTAATAGTACCTCAACAAGGGAACACAGTGTCCCTACAATGTGTATGAGCATGCAAATTTGTCCTACCTACCATGAATGCCATGCACGTAACGAAATCATGCAACAAACCATGCCTAAACCAACACCAATCTAGCTCTTCAACATCACACACAAACCCTACCTATGAACATCATGAATATGTAACTACCTATCATGCAAGAACCAATATACCCTGCCTAAGGACTACGATGTAACTACCTATTAACAAGATCAAATCTACCCTGCATACGAATAGTGAACATGAACACCATCAACAACATGAATAGTAGCACCCAAGAAGGAATTGATTCGATTTGATCGGATCCAAGTGATGCCTATTGCAGAAAACCCTAATCTACATGTACGAGCAATACGGAAATTAGAAACTTCCCGGAGCTGGTGGAGTTCGAGCGTACGCCGGGCGGGGAGAAAACCACAGCGGGAAGGAGATGGCCGGTTAGGAGGAGGAGGAGACGGAAATGCCGACGCCCGTCGGCATTGCCCCGGTGCTCGTGGCGGCGAGGGAGGTCGAGGAAGCGGGCGCCATCTTCCATGGCCCTGACGCGCTGCCCGAAGAAAACCCTCGGATAGGGGTAAACAAACCTCCCCCCACCCACAGGGGTTCCGAGCAATGGCGCGGTCGCCGCCCCCTCCGGAGTCGCCATCGAACCCCACTAGTAGAAAAAGGGCCTATTGTCCTGGTTCGTAAGGGCCTTTTGTCCCGGTTTAGGAACCGGGACTAAAAGGTTGTTACTAATGCCCTAGGCCTTTAGTCCCGGTTCTTACACGAACCGGGACAGATGGGCCTCCACGTGGCCGGTGCTGCGAGCCCAGGCAGGAGGCCCTTTAGTCTCGGTTGGTGGCACCAACCGGGACCAATAGGCATCCACGCGTCAGCTGTTCAGGGGCTAGGGTTTTTGTTTTTTTTCTGAAAGGGGGTGGATTTGGGGGTTTTGTATGGTTAATTAAGGTGTTTCATATATTGTGTTAGGTAGCTAATTAATTAATAAAGAGAAATGTCCTCTCTTATCTCCGTGCTTGGTTGACGCTACATACTATACGTATAGAGAGGCCCTCGACACACTAGCTAGTAAGAAAATGAAGGAAACCATTGAGTACAGAAGTTCGTCATGCATACCGAGAGAAGTGATCGACCTCTCCTTCTCCGAGAGATTGGTCGAACAACAAGTTTTTGTATCATCTATCCGACGCTACTGGCTACATACATATACAATATGTAAGATCTCTTACAATCCCCTAGCATTTGAACTCAAGTTCCACATGGTATTCTCCGGCTTTATTGACGACGTGGTCAAGAAAGAATCCCGCCAATTCCTCTTGAATTGCTTTCATGCGATCTTCTGGTAGGAGTTCATTCCGCATCTGCCACGTCTAATTTGAAGAACGGGGTTAATACATATATATGAATGAAACTCAACAAAAATGATGGTGTAATAAAATGAAATTGTGAATATTATTGCTTACGCACTTCATATTGTCTTTTAGAGTAGTCCCGCTTATCTTTGCAAGTCGCGTTGTAGATGAACTCGCACACGAGAAATAGAGGTCAATCAAATTGATAATGAAGCATTATAAATGGCATTGATGAAAGTAGCTAGAATCAACGGGAGATGCGCGGAAGTAGCTAGCTAGTAGTACTTACTTTCGGGTATGTATATCGCAGCTCCTTCGGCAGTCCCAGAGCTTCTGCGGTGAACTTTTTCCAAACCCTGCAAGACAAAGAAAATAATTATTACTTGAGATATCAGGAAATGAACAAAAAGTTGCCAATATGGTGCGATAATGATCGATTGAACTTACTTGTTGAGAATTTCAGTCATGTCCGCATAGGTCTCGGGATCTTTTCGTCTCGAGTCTAAGACGGTTACTAGTCCCTGCTCAAGCTTAATCTCCAGGAGAATATAGTGGAAGCTGCGCACGCATGCATAACTCATCAATTACATTACTATAACCTCACTCGAGTAATAAGGAAAACCGAATATGCACACGACAGTAACACTCACTTGAAGTTGTAAGGAAAGAGTATTTTATCTTTGTTTTGATTTATTATCAATGATTTGAGCAAGTTGGCCTCGGCATCTTTGGCGCTCTTTTTAACCTGAAATTCATCTATGAGATTTGTGTTAATGAACCCAATATCATACATTTCTGCTTTTCTACACTCGACGATCTTCAATCTGCATAATATAGTGAGGATAATTATAAATACATGCAATGAAAGAGCTGAGCTATATATAGAGACTTAATGACAGAAGTAGTACTTACAGACAGTAGCAAGTGACCGTTAATTGATCGAGGGCCTTTTGATTGAAGAACTAGAAGAACTCCTCAAATGGAACATACAATAGATCAATTCCAACGAGGTCGTGCTCCTCTTTAACTCTCAGATACAAAGTATCTGTCCCCCCAGACTCTCTACAGGTTTTCATGTACCAATCATGGAATCTTCGCATCATCGTTGTTAGAGATTTTTCATCTTTGACGAGAGGCTTCTCGTACTCGTATCTGTGTTCATCCACCTCCAAGAAATCATAATGTACATCGTCGGGCAGGTAATCTCCAAGATTGTTATAACCGGGCACCATCCCCGGATCATTAGCGACGATGTCGCTAGACACATTGAGCGGGGGGCACGATTGGTTCGCTTGTTCGCCGAGCTGGGCAATTTTTTCCCAGCTGCTCGTCGTTCTTTTAACCTTTGATCACTTCTAGTACTTCACGACCGTTCCGCTTCGATATATACCTTTTCAGTAACGCGCTCATAGTTGGTTTTCGGCGAAGAATTTGGTGGTTTCCTCAGGGCATCGATAGTGCGCTTTGCTTTCACCGGATCTACCTTCTCCTCTGGAGGTGGATGTCTCTTTGCTTTCACCCCTTCAAAGAAGTCCTTCACTTGGGCTTGACAGATCTCTGCGTTTTCTTGTTCGGTCATCTCATATGGTAACAGAAGGAAATATGCCCTAGAGGCAATAATAAAGTATTATTTATTTCCTTGTATCATGATAAATGTTTATTATTCGTGCTAGAATTGTATTAACCGGAAACATAATACATGTGTGAATATATAGACAAACAGAGTGTCACTAGTATGCCTCTACTTGACTAGCTCGTTAATCAAAGATGGTTATGTTTCCTAGCCATAGACATAAGTTGTCATTTGATTAACGAGATCACCTCATTAGGAGAATGACGTGATTGACTTGACCCATTCCGTTAGCTTAGCACTCGATCGTTTAGTATGTTGCTATTGCTTTCTTCATGACTTATACATGTTCCTATGACTATGAGATTATGCAACTCCCGTTTACCGGAGGAACACTTTGTGTGCTACCAAATGTCACAACGTAAATGGGTGATTGTAAAGGTGCTCTACAGGTGTCTCCAAAGGTACTTGTTGGGTTGGCGTATTTCGAGATTAGGATTTGTCACTCCAATTGTCGGAGAGGTATCTCTGGGCCCACTCGGTAATGCACATCACTATAAGCCTTGCAAGCATTGTGCCTAATGAGTTAGTTGCGGGATGATGTGTTACGTAACGAGTAAAGAGACTTGCCGGCAACGATATTGAACTAGGTATCGAGATACCGACGATCATATCTCGGGCAAGTAACATACCGGTGACAAAGGGAACAACGTATGTTGTTATGCGGTCTGACCGATAAAGATCTTCGTAGAATATGTGGGAGCCAATATGGGCATCCAGGTCCCGCTATTGGTTATTGACCGGAGACGTGTCTCGGTCATGTCTACATAGTTCTCGAACCCGTAGGGTCCGCACGCTTAACGTTACGATGACAGTTTTATTGAGTTTTGATGTACCGAAGGAGTTCGCAGTCCCGGATGAGATCGGGGACATGACGAGGAGTCTCGAAATGGCCGAGACGTAAAGATCGATATATTGGACGACTATATTCGGACTTCGGAAAGGTTCCGAGTGATTCGGGTATTTTTCGGAGTACCGGAGAGTTACGGGAATTCGTATTGGGCCTTAATGGGCCATACGGGAAAGGAGAGAAAGGCCTCAAAAGGTGGCCGCACCCCTCCCCATGGTCTGGTCCGAATTGGACTAGGGAAGGGGGGCGCACCCTTCCTTCTTTCTCCTTCCCCCTTCCCTTCTCCTACTCCCACAAGGAAAGGAGGAGTCCTACTCCCGGTGGGAGTAGGACTCCCCCCTATGGCGCGCCTCTCCCCTTGGCCGGCTGCCTCCCCCTTGCTCCTTTATATACGGGGGCAGGGGGGCATCCCAGAGACACAACAATTGATCCTTGAGATCTCTTAGCCGTGTGCGGTGCCCCCCTCCACCATATTACACCTCGATAATACCGTTGCGGAGCTTAGGCGAAGCCCTGCGTCGGTAGAACATCATCATCGTCACCACGCCGTCGTGCTGACGAAACTCTCCCTCAACACTCGGCTGGATCGGAGTTCGAGGGACGTCATCGAGCTGAACGTGTGTAGAACTCGGAGGTGCCGTACGTTCGGTACTTGATCGGTCGGATCGTGAAGACGTACGACTACATCAACCGCGTTGTGATAACGCTTCCGCTGTCGGTCTACGAGGGTACGTGGAGAACACTCTCCCCTCTCGTTGCTATAAATCACCATGATCTTGCGTGTGCGTAGGAAAATTTTGAAATTACTACGTTCCCCAATAGTGGTATCAGAGCCTGGTTTTATGCGTTGATGCTATGCACGAGTAGAACACAAGTGAGTTGTCGGCGATATAAGTCATACTGCTTACCAGCATGTCATACTTTGGTTCAGCGGTATTGTGAGATGAAGCGGCCCGGACCGACATTACGCGTACGCTTACGCGAGACTGGTTTCACCGTTGCGAGCACTCGTTGCTTAAAGGTGACCGGCGGGTGTCTGTCTCTCTCACTTTAGTTGAACCGAGTGTGGCTACGCCCGGTCCTTGCGAAGGTTAAACAACACCAACTTGACAAACTATCGTTGTGGTTTTGATGCGTAGGTAAGAACGGTTCTTGCTAAGCCCGTAGCAGCCACGTAAAACTTGCAACAACAAAGTAGAGGACGTCTAACTTGTTTTTGCAGGGCATGTTGTGATGTGATATGGTCAAGACATGATGTGATATAATTTGTTGTATGAGATGATCATGTTTTGTAACCGAGTTATCGGCAACTGGCAGGAGCCATATGGTTGTCGTTTTATTGTATGCAATGCAATCGCCATGTAATGCTTTACTTTATCACTAAGCGGTAGCGATAGTCGTAGAAGCATAAGATTGACGAGACGACAACGATGCTACGATGGAGATCAAGGTGTCGCGCCGGTGACGATGGTGATCATGACGGTGCTTCGGAGATGGAGATCACAAGCACGGTGCTTCGGAGATGGAGATCACAAGCACAAGATGATGATGGCCATATCATATCACTTATATTGATTGCATGTGATGTTAATCCTTTATGCATCTTATCTTGCTTTGTTTGACGGTAGCATTATAAGATGATCCTTCACTAAATTATCAAAGTATAAGTGTTCTCCCTGAGTATGCACCGTTGCGAAAGTTCTTCGTGCTGAGACACCACGTGATGATCGGGTGTGATAGGCTCTACGTTCAAATACAACGGGTGCAAAACAGTTGCACACGCGGAATACTCAGGTTAAACTTGACGAGCCTAGCATATAACAGATATGGCCTCGGAACACGGAGACCGAAAGGTCGAGCGTGAATCATATAGTAGATATGATCAACATAGTGATGTTCACCATTGAAACTACTCCATCTCACGTGATGATCGGACATGGTTTAGTTGATATGGATCACGTGATCACTTAGAGGATTAGAGGGATGTCTATCTAAGTGGGAGTTCTTAAGTAATATGATTAATTGAACTTAAATTTATCATGAACTTAGTCCTGATAGTATTTTGCAAAATTATGTTGTAGATCAATAGCTCGCGTTGTTGCTTCCCTGTTTTATTTTTGATATGTTCCTAGAGAAAATTATGTTGAAAGATGTTAGTAGCAAAGATGCGGATTGGATCCGTGATCTGAGGATTATCCTCATTGCTGCATAGAAAAATTATGTCCTTGATGCACCGCTAGGTGACAGACCTATTGCAGGAGCAGATGCAGACGTTATGAACGTTTGGCTAGCTCAATATGATGACTACTTGATAGTTTAGTGCACCATGCTTAATGGCTTAGAATCGGGACTTCAAAGACGTTTTGAACGTCATGGGCCATATGAGATGTTCCAGGAGTTGAAGTTAATATTTCAAGCAAATACCCGAGTTGAGAGATATGAAGTCTCCAACAAGTTCTATAGCTAAAAGATGGAGGAGAATCGCTCAACTAGTGAGCATGTGCTCAGATTGTCTGGGTACTACAATTGCTTGAATCAAGTGGGAGTTTATCTTCCAGATAAAATAGTGATTGACAGAATTCTCTAGTCACCATCACCAAGTTAGTAGAACTTCGTGATGAACTATAGTATGCAAGGGATGACGAAAGTAATTCCCGAGCTCTTCGTGATGCTGAAATCGACGAAGGTAGAAATCAAGAAAAACATCAAGTGTTGATGGTTGACGAGACCACTTCAAGTGTTGATGGTTGACGAGACCACTAGTTTCAAGAAAAGGGCAAAGGGAAGAAGGGGAACTTCAAAAAGAGCGGCAAGCAAGTTGCTACTCAAGTGAAGAAGCCCAAGTCTGTACCTAAGCCTGAGACTAAGTGCTTCTACTGCAAAGGGACTGGTCACTGAAAGCGGAACTACCCCAACTATTTGGTGGATAAGAAGGATGGCAAAGTGAACAAAGGTATATTGGATATACATGTTATTGATGTGTACTTTACTAGTGTTTATAGCAACCCCTCGGTATTTGATACTGGTTCAGTTGCTAAGAGTAGTAACTCGAAACGGGAGTTGCAGAATAAACAGAGACTAGTAAAAGGCGAGGTGACGATGTGTGTTGGAAGTAGTTCCAAGATTGATATGATCATCATCGCACACTCCCTATACTTTTAGGATTAGTGTTGAAACTAAATAAGTGTTATTTGGTGTTTGCGTTGAGCATGAATATGATTTGATCATATTTATTGCAATACGCTTATTCATTTAAGTTAGAGAACAATTGTTGTTCTGTTTACATGAATAAAAACCTTCGATGGTCATACACACCAACGAAAATGGTTTGTTGGATCTCGATCGTAGTGATACACATAATCATAATAATGAAGCCAAAAAATGCAAAGTTAATAATGATAATGCAACTTATTTGTGGCACTGCCGTTTAGGTCATATTGGTGTAAAGCTCATGAAGAAACTCCATACTGATGGAATTTTGGAATCACTTGATTATGAATCACTTGATGCTTGCGAACCGTGCCTCATGGGCAAGATGACTAAAACGCTGTTCTCCGGAACTATGGAGAGAGCAACAGATTTGTTGGAAATCATACATACAGATGTATGTGGTCCGATGAATATTGAGGCTCGTGGCAGGTATCATTATTTTCTGACCTTCACAGATGATTTGAGCAGATATGGGTATATCTACTTAATTAAACAGAAGTCTGAAACATTTGAAAAGTTCATATAATTTCAGAGTGAAGCGAAAATCATCGTAACAAGAAAATAAAGTTTCTACGATTTGATCATGGAGAAGAGTATTTTGGTTACGAGTTTGGCCTTCAGTTAAAACAATGTGAAATAGTTTCACTACTTATGCCACCTGGAACACCACAGCATAATGGTGTGTCCGAACGTCATAACCGTACTTTATTGGATATAGTGCAATCTATGATGTCTCTTACCGATTTACCACTATCGTTCTGGGGTTATGAATTAGAGACAGCTGCATTCACATTAAATAGGGCACCATCTAAATCCGTTGAGACAACGCCTTATGAACTGTGGTTTGGCAAGAAACCAAAGTTGTTGTTTCTTAAAGTTTGTGGTTGCGATGCTTATGTGAAAAAGTTTCATCCTGATAAGCTCAAACCCAAATCGGAGAAATGTGTCTTCATAGGATACCCAAAGGAGACAGTTGGGTACACCTTCTATCACAGATCCGAAGGCAAGACATTCGTTGCTAAGTATGGATCCTTTCCAGAGAAGGAGTTTTTCTCGAAAGAAGTGAGTGGGAGGAAAGTAGAACTTGATGAGGTAACTGTACCTGCTCCCTTATTGGAAAGTAGTTCATCACAGAAATCTGTTCCTGTGACTCCTACACCAATTAGTGAGGAAGTTAATGATGATGATCATGTAACTTCAGATCAAGTTACTACCAAACCTCGTAGGTAAATCAGAGTAAGATCCGCACCAGAGTGGTACGGTAATCCTGTTCTGGAGGTTATGTTACTAGACCATGACAAACCTATGAACTATGAAGAAGCGATGGTGAGCCCAGATTCCGCAAAATGGCTTGAGGCCATGAAATCTGAGATGAGATCCATGTATGAGAACAAAGTGTGGACTTTGGTTGACTTGCCCGATGATCGGCAAGCAATTGAGAATAAATGGATCGTCAAGAGGAAGACGGACGCTGATAGTAGTATCACTATCTACAAAGCTAGAATTGTCGCAAAAAGGTTTTCGACAAGTTCAAGATGTTGACTACGATGAGAGTTTCTCACTCGTATCTATGCTTAAGTCTGTCTGAATCATGTTAGCAATTGCCGCATTTTATGAAATATGGCAAATGGATAAACAAAACTGCATTCCTTAATGGATTTATTAAAGAAGAGTTGTATATGATACAACCAGGAGGTTTTGTCAATCCTAAAGGTGCTAACAAAATATGCAAGCTCCAGCGATCCATCTATGGACTGGTGCAAGCATCTCGGAGTTGGAATATACACTTTGATAAGTTGATCAAAGGATATAGTTTTATACAGACTTGCGGTGAAGCCTGTATTTACAAGAAAGTGAGTGGGAGCACTACAGCATTTCTGATAAGTATATGTGAATGACATATTGTTGATCGGAAATAATGTAGAATTATTCTGCAAAGCATAAAGGAGTGTTTGAAAGGAGTTTTTCAAAGAAAGACCTCGGTGAAGCTGCTTACATATTGAGCATCAAGATCTATAGAGATAGATGAAGACGCTTGATAAGTTTTTTCAATGAGTACATACCTTAACAAGATTTTGAAGTAGTTCAAAATAGAACAGTCAAAGAAAGAGTTCTTGCCTGTGTTACAAGGTGTGAAATTGAGTAAGACTCAAAGCCCGACCACGGCAGAAGATAGAAAGAGAATGAAAGTCATTCCCTATGCCTTGGCCATAGGATCTATAAAGTATGCCATGCTGTGTACCAGATCTATTGTATACCCTACACTGATTTTGTCAAGGCAGTACAATAGTGATCTAGGAGTAGATCACTGGACAACGGTCAAAAATTATCCTTAGTGGAATAAGGATATGTTTCTCGATTATGGAAGTAACAAAAGGTTCGTCGTAAAGGGTTACGTCGATGCAAGTTTTGACACTAATCTAGATGACTCTAAGTCTCGGTCTAGATACATATTGAAAGTGGGAGCAATTAGCTAAGAGTAGCTCCGTGCAGAGCATTGTAAACATAGAAATTTGCAAAATACTTACGGATCTGAATGTGACAGACCCGTTGACTAAAATTATCTCACAATCAAAACATGATCACACCTTAGTACTCTTTGGGTGTTAATCACATAGCGATGTGAACTAGATTATTGACTCTAGTAAACCCTTTGAGTGTTGGTCACATAAAGATGTGAACTATGGGTGTTAATCACATGGTGATGTGAATTATTGATGTTAAATCACATGGCGATGTGAACTAGATTATTGACTCTAGTGCAAGTGGGAGACTGAAGGAAATATGCCCTAGAGGCAATAATAAAGTATTATTTATTTCCTTGTATCATGATAAATGTTTATTATTCGTGCTAGAATTGTATTAACCGGAAACATAATACATGTGTGAATATATAGACAAACAGAGTGTCACTAGTATGCCTCTACTTGACTAGCTCGTTAACCAAAGATGGTTATGTTTCCTAGCCATAGACATAAGTTGTCATTTGATTAACGAGATCACCTCATTAGGAGAATGACGTGATTGACTTGACCCATTCCGTTAGCTTAGCACTCGATCGTTTAGTATGTTGCTATTGCTTTCTTCATGACTTATACATGTTCCTATGACTATGAGATTATGCAACTCCCGTTTACCGGAGGAACACTTTGTGTGCTACCAAACGTCACAACGTAAATGGGTGATTATAAAGGTGCTCTACAGGTGTCTCCAAAGGTACTTGTTGGGTTGGCGTATTTCGAGATTAGGATTTGTCACTCCAATTGTCGGAGAGGTATCTCTGGGCCCACTCGGTAATGCACATCACTATAAGCCTTGCAAGCATTGTGACTAATGAGTTAGTTGCGGGATGATGTGTTACGTAATGAGTTATATTATGAGTTTATGTACTTTGTGAAAGTGCGTTATATCGACTAGAGGGGGGGGGGTGAATAGGCGATTTTTATGAATTCTTCACTGAGGAATTTGCGGGTGAGGAAATTCCTTAGCGAACAACTACTTGCAGCGGAATAAGTACTCAGAAGTAAACATAACAGGATACCAGCATGGTCATCGTGATGAAATGAAGACAGGCACAGAGTACAGAAAGCGTAAACACATGATAACACAGGATGAAGACAAACAGACTGAAGAAATTGAACTGAGGAAATTGAGAAAGTCTTCAGTCAAAGTCTTCAAACACAGATATGAACAAGTGCACAACACAGTTATGAGGAAATGAAAGAGTTGAGGAAATAGAACCAGTTGGCTTGGTGAAGGCAATGATTTGGTAGACCAGTTCCAACTGCTGTCTCAGTTGTACATCTGGTTAGGGCGGCTAGGTATTTAAACCTGAGGACACACAGTCCTGGACACCCAGTCCTGAACATGCAGTCCAGGACACTTAGTCCTCACCGTATTCCCCTTGAGCTAAGGTCACACAGACCTCGCCCAATCACTCGTGGTATGTCTTCAGGTGACTTCCGAACCTTCACAAACTCGGTCACTCGGCGATCCACAATTCCTCTTGGATGCTCTAGACCATGACGCCTAACCGTCTGGAAGAAGCACAGTCTTCAAAGGTAACAAGCGTCGGATCCACGCAGGATCAATCTCTTCAATGATGCTCAATCACTTTGGGTTTGTAGGTGTTTGGGATGCTCTCAAATGACAAATGTCAGTTTCTCTCGGAGCAGCCAAAAGCTAGTGGTTGTAGGGGGCGGCTATTTATAGCCTAGGGAGCAGCCCGTCATGATAAGACATAAATGCCCTTCAATGATATGACCGTTAGTTGGGTAGATATTTTGGGACAGCTGGCGCATAGCACAACAACGGTCGGAAATTTGAGTATCAAATTCCTCAGGGCTATCATGTTCCTCACTGTGTAGGCAATCCGCACTGGCAAATTCCTAACTCCTCAGTCAGAACAAATTCCTCAGAGACCAGAAGAACGTAGTCTCTGTCACTGAAGAATATGACTGGACTGTATGAGATTTCCAATGGCTTCACTCGAAGGGATTGGTAGGTGTAGGATTTTGAGTTGAGCATCACATGGAAATTTTTCCTTAGTATTTCCTCGACCCCCTTTAACAGTACGGTGTTTCCTATGACTCAAGAAAGAGAAAATGAAACTACGAAAACAAAAGTCTTCACGCTTCATGTTCCTCAA
Organism: Aegilops tauschii subsp. strangulata; assembly: GCF_002575655.3. Lineage (NCBI taxonomy): Eukaryota > Viridiplantae > Streptophyta > Magnoliopsida > Poales > Poaceae > Aegilops > Aegilops tauschii. Next base: position 47,802,712 of record NC_053035.3, read on the forward strand.
ACGAATACCAAGTCTTCAAGGTCACACCAATTTCTTCACTTTCAAAGTCTTCAGAAATTCAAAGTCTTCAGTCAAAGAACTTCATTTTTAGGGGTCGACTTTCTCTGTAAATATCAAACTCCTCATAGACTTATAGACCTGTGTACACTCATAAACACATTAGTCCCTTAACCTATAAGTCTTCAATACACCAAAATCACTAAGGGGCACTAGATGCACTTACAATCTCCCCCTTTTTGGTGATTGATGACAATATAGGTTAAGTTTTCAACGGGGATAAACATATGAAGTGTAAATACTGATATTGAGGAATTTGATTGCAAGATATAGAAGAACTCCCCTGAAGATGTGCATAGTGAGGAATTTGCTTTTGAAGCAATGCACACTTGAAGAGTTGAATCATGGAGATCTCCCCCTATATCTTGTAATTCATACATGCATTTGACATAATATATGAAGAATTTGAAATGCATGATGAAATATGGTGACTGATGTAATTCAGCATGCGTGCAATAACATTAACGAGGAATAAGCATGCAAAAGAAACAACAAAAGTATCAGGCCACCATAGAGTTTTAAGTTTACAACTCGATCCAACAAAGTCATCAGAAGAACGAGAGTTGTAACTTAGAAAAAAACGCCCAGATAAGATAGACCCGCTTGAAGACTAACTCAAATTTCTCCCCCTTTGTCATCGAATGACCAAAAGGTTCGAAAATGAGGACTAACGCCCCTGAAGAATATCAAGTTGATGAAGGAGCGTCAGCGTTGTTTGGGTCGTTTGTTGTAGTAGGGCCTGCCGTAGTGTCGTCCAAGTCTTCATGTTCATCAGTGTCACGTGACGAAGAATAGGAGCTGGCCACCAAGGAAGGAACCTTAACCTTCTTGTACTTCTTCAGAGGAGGTGCAGCCCAGTCAAAATCTTCCTTTTGACCCATTTTCTTCAGATCTTCTGTGCTATAAATGTGTGACAGAACAGCCCAGGTGCGGTTGAGGGTTTCATGAAGGTAATAGTGGTTTTTCTTCACTGCATTGTGGGTAGCAGTCATGTTGTGAAGAATTGAACCAAACTGACGCTTGACCCATTTGTGATTACGATCAACCTTCTGGTGAAGACTGAGGAGAAGCTCATGGTCAGTCATCACCCTGGGAGCTGTGCCTTGAGGATTTGGCTTGGTTGCGTTGGCGGCAGAGTCATGGGTGGCAGAGTCATCATTGGTGGAGTAGGATGCAGCCTTGCAAAATTGACCATCCAATGGACGAATGCCTTCATCAATGACAGCCGTAGCCTTGCCCTTTTCATCAGCTGAGGAAAATGTCCGTTTGAGGACTTCAATCGGGGGCAAGTAGCTGCAATGGTTCAGTGTATCAGCTTTGTAGTTGATTGAAGACCTTGTTCTGATGAATCTCATAATCCACGGAGCATAAGGCTTCAACTCAAACGGTGACATTGCGACATTGGCCAGAGTCCTCATGAAGAAATCATGGAAGTTGACAGGAACGCCATGAATGATATTGAAAAGCAGATTCTTCATGATGCCAACGACTTCTTCTTCATTCGAGTCGTGGCCCTTGATAGGACTCAATGTCTTCGTCAGAATGCGATAGACAGTCCGAGGCACATATAACAATTCCTTCACAAGGAATTTTGTACTTGGGGCCTGACCTGGCTTCAAAGGCATCATCAGCACTTGCATATAGTGATCTGTAAGCTCAAGTTCACTGTAGACGCAACGATCAGCTTCAAGGGGAGGACTGAGAGGCAAAGCACGAAGCAATTCAGTAGCTGGTGCCTTGCAGTGAGTATTTTCAGACATCCAGTCCAGCACCAATGAATTCACATCTTCAAAGTCTCCGGTGATGTGCAGAGTTGCATAAAATTGAAGAATGAGCTCTTCATTCCAATCACATATATCAGTGCAGAAATTTAACAGTCCCCGCGTCGTAAAGAACACTGAGGACTGGCCCGAAGCATGGCAGAGATTCCATATCCACGTGAGGAATGTGCTCATGATCGAAGACTTTGTCTTTGTTGAACAGCACTGAGGAATAAAAATTTGCCTGGCTGGAAGTCCAGAAACGCCTCTTCCTAATGCGAGCAGAGTCATAGGGGTTGTAGTCAGTGAAGAATACGTGCTCGCCGAAGAAATCATTAGCCTTGATTTTTTGCTTCCTTGAGAATGGATCCTTTGGCTTGGGCAGAAGAGTGTCAGTCAGTTGCATGACAACCTCAGGAATCGCAATCTCAGGTTCTTCAGGCTGAGGAATTTTTGGTTCCTCTTTAGTGGCAGTCTGGGTCTTCAATTCTTCATTTTCATTTTCTTCAGCACTAGTGGCTGGAACTTGTTCATGAGCTTCATCAGATCCCATTTGAACTGTTGTTGCCGGGGACTGAGGAATTTGTTGCAATGGAGTGAAGAGTGGAGAGTTGGGGTGCTGACTTTCCCAGAAGTCATCATTCATCACTGGTGTGGTACAACCAATGTCCACATCTTCATCTTCCATTTCTTCAACACCAGCCTCTTCAGCAGTAAACTGAGGCATAGGCAAGGAAACTGTGGGGGTTGAAGGGATTTTATCCACTTCAATTTCTTCATCCATCTGCTCTGACGAAGCAGCAGCAGGATTTTCTTCATCAGATCCGCTAGGGATCACATATTCTTCATCAAAAGGGATGATTTCCTTTGATGGCATGGAAGAATTGGAGTTGGGGTAGGCGCAGGAGGAGCAGAGGAATGTGTTTGATTTTCTTCAGGCACAACTGATGCAGTTGCCCTGACTTCTTCATTTTTCTTCAGGCGCACCACTAGTGGATGCCCTGGCAATTTCATCAGCGGCTGGAATGCAGTCATCAGCCCTGGAATTCACATTTTCTTCAGCAGCCTGATTGTCATCAGCGGTGCTGGCATGTTCTTCAATGGGCTGAGCAGATGCTTCAGTCTGAGGAATTTCTTGTTGCGATGGGGCTGCAACATTGGAGGTGAACATCTTTGTCAGTTTAACAAACCTGACCTTGGCTCCTTTCCAATCAGCATAGTAAGCATTGAAATCATCGCTGAGGGTTTTGATCTCAGACTGGATCTTCACAAGTTCATCAGTTGTCATAGAGACAACGTTGTTCTTCAGGAATTTCTCCTTCCTGTACTGTGCTTTCTTGAGCTGCCTGGCCTTCTCAAATTTTCATTTTTCTTCTTGGATGAAGGCAGTCAGCATATGACTTTGACCAGGAGTCAGCTTGAAGTCAGGCATAGGAGTGTTTGGGTCCTTGTGCTAGAGATCAATGTAATCGAGGATCAACTTTGGATCCAGAAGCAGAGGCACATCTGTGCCCTTGGCTCTAGTGGCCCTGACTTGCCTATCTCTGATGATTTCAGCAAGTTCTTCATCATCAGCTTCGTCTTCTTCAGACGACACTTGGAAGGTGACCTGCTTCTTGTGAGGACTTGAGCGAGAGCCTCGTCCAGCAGTGGTCTTAGTCTTCAGCAGAGAGGGTCCTGTTGAAGAATTTGGTGCAGCTGAGGAACTAGCTGAAACTCCTGAGGCAATAGAGTAGCCTGTAGTCCTTTGGCACGTGGCAAGATGCACAGGTGCTGAGGATTTGGTCGGAGCAGCCGAGGACTTTGGAGGGGCAGGAGCAGCGTGAGGAATTGGCCGTGAGGGCTTAGCTGAGGCACTTGGCTTATGCGCAGGCTTCTTTGCCATGGATTTCTTCGGCCTTACAGAGGCCTCAGCAGCAGCAGCAGAAGTAGAGGCTTCGTTGAATTTCCTCACTGCATCTTTTGCCTGTTTGGCCAGTTTGGCCTGGCGCTTGGCCCATTCTTCAGGAAAATTCTCACCGCGCTTGATGCTAGTGGGATCTGCTTCTTGGCCAGGTGCCAATGGTGGTCTTGAGCATGGAGGAGTAACAGCGAATTTCTTCATGTACTTGGGAGTCACATATCTGTACTCCCTCCACTCTCTTGCCCATCTCATCTCTATCTTCTGAATGCGCACCTTGCGCTGATTTTTATCTTCCTCAGGGGGTGTGCAGTACCCAGCATAGATGTCCTCAGGGATTTCAAAAGCAGTGTTGACCTCAGGCCTCTTTCCTCCTTTCCGTGGCTTCTTTCCATCAGCCATTTTCTTCAGTTGAGGAATTTGAACAATTGAACTCTCTGAAGAAGTATGCAACTTTTCTTCGAGGAACGCTGCAAATGAGTTAAGTTGATGAGAACCTAGTGATTCAGCAGCGGAGATGAGTACCTGTGAATAGAGTATAGTTGCGAGGAATTTGGAGAGGTCATATGCGTTCTCAGAAGGTTTTTCAAAAAGAACAAGTTTGAGGAATTTGACCAGATGAGTCTTGAAGAATTTCACTAAGCGTTCTTTGTCTTACGTTCCAAAGTTGTATAGATCGAAGATCCACACAATTGAGGAATCTTGAAGAAAATGATGCTTAGAGAAACGAATCAAGAACAGATGACATGTGAGGTGTTTAGTGTGTGAAGAATTTGAAGAATAAACACCTTTGAAGATTTTGTAGGAATCATTTGAATCAAAGACGGCAGTAAAAGTAACTTTTAATTACCCTGAACGAAGAACACGACGAACTGTGAGGTGGAGAAGTGAAGTTCATCTGTGCAGATCTTCCACGCCCTAACTCGGCGGAGGAAGACGGCTACGGCGGCGGCGGAGTGAAGATTTCCGCGGCCGGCGCGAGTACGACGATGACGAGGTCGAGGCAGTGAAGCTCTTCCTCACCGGCGACAATGAAGTAGCGGCGGTGCTAGGGTTTGAGAAGCTCGAGCTGGAGAGAGGTCGAGCGGAGTAAAGGAAGTGAGGAAGGGGAGAGGGGGTATTTATAGCCACGGTGAAAAACTATTCGCCCGAAGATTTTGGACGAACGTGCTCCTGACCCTTCTCATTCGCTTGACATGTGTCACCCACGTACTAAGAAGTGGAGATCGTGTTAGATCGTGGGTGAATAGATAAGTATTTCGTGGGATGCGGAACTGTTTGAGCGGCAAAGCCGAAAATTTGGATAAGATAAGTTAAAAGTTCCGTTCGCAAATTCTTCAGCTGACAAGGACACAGTGAAGATTTTGAATGAGTTTCAAATAAAACGCACATGAAGAATTTGCGAATAGATTGGGTTGAGTATAGCATAGAGGGGGAAGGGTCCGATCACATTCACTTAGCAGAAAAACGCAACTTGAAGAATTAGCCATAAGTGAATGCTGTAGAGGACATAAACTCATATATATATAGCTAATGAAGAAAAACGACGGAAACAGTGAAGACAATGTAAAGTTGAAGAAAATGAACAACTGAGGAATTTCACTGAGAAAAAACTCAAATTGAAGATTTTCAACTTTTGGTGGTGGCGTGACCCACCGTATAAGAATGATGATTTCAGACACCGCATACAATTGTCATAGGGTTCTGAGAATCAAATTCTTCGTTAATTTCTTCACACTTAGAGTGTTATTCTTCATTGATTGAAGAAAAACGTTTCTTCATGTGTTGCACATCTAAGTCATCAATTTTACATAAGTGTTAGGACGAGTGTCCTTTTCAAAGAACATTCGAAGATTCTAGGATATTTAGCTCAGACCGCAACTTGCTGAATCTCTTCTCATCCAAGGGCTTAGTGAAGATATCGGCTAGCTGTTCTTCAGTCTTCACATGCTCAATAGAAATGTCGCCCTTCAACACATGATCGCGAAGAAAATGATGACGAATCTGAATGTGCTTTGTCTTCGAGTGCTGAACTGGGTTGTGAGCAATCTTGATGGCACTGTCATTGTCACAGAAGAGAGGCACATTCTTCACGTTGACGCCATAGTCCTTGAGAGTTTGCTTCATCCACAGCAATTGAGCAGAGCAAGAACCAGCAGCAATGTACTCAGCTTCAGCAGTAGACAGTGATACACAGTTCTGTTTCTTCGAGGACCAACAGACCAAAGATCGTCCGAGGAAATGACATGTACCAGATGTTGACTTGCGGTCCACACGATCACCAGCATAGTCAGAGTCAGAATATCCAATGAGATCAAAAGCCGAGCCCTTGGGGTACCATAATCCAAGTGTTGGTGTGTGAGCTAGATATCGAAGAATATGTTTCACAGCCTTATGGTGTGATTCCTTCGGTGTAGCTTGAAATCGGGCACACATGCAAACACTAAGCATAATATCTGGCCTAGATGCACATAAATACAATAAAGAACCAATCATGGAGCGGTATACCTTTTGATCGAAGTCAATACCATTTTCATCAGTGCACAGATGGCCATTTGTGGGCATCGGAATTTTGACGCCTTTGCAATCTTGCATGCCGAATTTCCTCAGTACATCCTTGAGGTATTTCTCCTGAGATATGAATATGCCATTGCGCTGTTGACGAATTTGAAGACCTAAGAAGAATTTCAATTCTCCCATCATAGACATTTGATATTCTTCACTCATCATATAGGCAAATTCATCACTATAACGTTGGTCAGTACAGCCAAAGATAATATCATCAACATATATTTGGCACACAAACAATTCACCATCATAAGATTTAGTGAAAAGAGTAGGGTCGAGTGAACCGGGTTTGAAGCCTTTCTTCATGAGGAATTCCTTCAAAGTATCATACCACGCCCGAGGGGCCTGCTTGAGGCCATAGAGGGCCTTATTGAGTCTGAAGACTTTGTCAGGATGCTTTGGATCTTCAAAACCTGGGGGTTGAGCAACATATACTTCTTCCTCAAGCTTACCATTGAGGAATGCACTTTTCACATCCATTTGATATAAAGTGATATCATGATGGTTAGCATAAGCAAGTAATATGCGAATAGCTTTAAGTCTGGCAACAGGTGCAAAAGTTTCATCGAAATCAATTCCTTCAACCTGTGTGTAGCCTTGAGTTACAAGCCGTGCCTTATTCCTCACCACAAGGCCATTTTCATCTTGCTTGTTGCGGTAGATCCACTTTGTGCCAATGATATTGTGCTTGCTAGGATCTGGACGTTTAACCAGTTCCCAGACGTTGTTGAGTTCGAACTGATGTAATTCTTCTTGCATGGCCTGAATCCACTCAGGCTCCAGAAATGCTTCATCTACCTTAGTGGGCTCTGTGATAGAGACAAAGGCATAGTGCCCACAAAAGTTAGATAAATGTGAAGTTTTTGAGAGTGTGAGAGGACCTGGTGCTTCAATGTCATCGATGATCTTTTCAACTTGCACTTCTTTTGCAACACGAGGATGAGTAGGTTGTCGTCGAGGAATTTGATCAGCATTTTCTTCAGCACCATTTTCTTCAGGTGCATTAGCTCGACGTTCTTCATGTTATGGAATGAATTCTTCAGCAGATTCTTCGGTAGGAATGACATCCTCAGTAGCCTTGAACTTGATAGTTTCCTCAGGTGCTGGTTCATCTATCATAGAGGGTAGATGCTCTCTTTGCGAGCCATTAGTTTCATCGAACCGCACATCTACAGTTTCAACAACCTTGTGAAGAACGTTGTTGAAGACTCTGTAGGTGTGCGAGTCCTTTTCGTAACCAAGCATAAAACCTTCATGTGCTTTCGGTGTAAATTTAGCATTGTGATGAGGATCTCTAATCCAACATTTAGCACCGAAGACTTTGAAATAACTCACATTGGGTTTCTTGTCAGTGAGGAGTTCATAGGCAGTCAGAATTTGTGAAGATATACCCTGTTGATGATGTGGCACGTAGTATAAATTGCCTCAATCCAGAAGTGACGAGGCGTCTTGTACTCATCAAGCATAATGCGTGCCATCTCAACGAGAGTTCTGTTCTTGCGCTCCACGAAGCCATTCTGCTGAGGAGTGTAAGGAGCAGATAACTCATGAGTAATACCAAGTTCATCAAGATAGTCATCAAGACTAGAATTCTTGAACTCAGTTCCATTGTCACTTCTGATGTGCTTGATCTTCACACCAAAGTTGGTTGAAGCCCTCGAGGAAAATCGTTTGAAGACTTCCTGCACTTCATGTTTGTAAGTAACAATATGTACCCATGTGTAACGAGAGTAATCATCAACAATAACAAAGCCATAGAGAGATGCGTCATTTGTGACTGCTGAGTAATGGTTAGGACCGAAGAGATCCATATGAAGCAATTCAAATGGTCGAGTAGTGGTCATGATAGTCTTCGCTGGATGCTTAGCCTTGGTCATCTTTCCAGCTTCACAGGCTCCGCATAAGTGATCCTTGAGGAATTTGACATTCTCAATGCCAATGATGTGCTTCTTCTTCGCAAGCATGTGCAAATTCCTCATGCCTGCATGACCAAGTCGTCGATGCCATAGCCAGCCTTCTGAAGCTTTTGCAAGTAGGCACACGGCTGGTTGCGGTCCTGTAGAGAAATCAACAATATACAAGTCTCCTCTCCTAAAGCCTTCGAAGACTTTGGAATTGTCAGTTTCCATAACCACAACACAACGATACTTGCCAAAGAAAACAACCATATCAAGATCACAAAGCATTGAGACAGACATGAGGTTGTATCCTAAGGACTCGACAAGCATGACTTTGTCCATGTGTCGATCCTTTGTGATCGCAACCTTACCTAGACCCAATACCTGACTTTTGCCTTTGTCAGCGAAGATGATATGCTTCAGATGCGATGGTGATAAGGGAGCATCCATCAATAGATTCTTGTCACCAGTCATGTGATTTGTACATCCACTATCGAGGACCCACTCAGTGGCTTTGGGTTGATCATCCTGCAGATGAATTAGTGCAGCTTACGAACTTCATATACTTCATCAGTGAAGAATATGACATCACAATTCATCAGACCAATTTCATCAAGCAATGCAACCGTTAAAACAATATGAGGACGTGAGAAATGAAAGTTCATTTCTTCATGATTAGCCTGCGTCCTTTCAGGCACTTTTCAGGTCTCCAGCAAATTCTTGAGACGTTTAAGTACGTCTGGAGACCTGACCCTGCATAAAAGATTAGTTCTTTTTCTTCACCACCCACATCAGAAGAGGTGGCAAAGAGTTCATCACTCTGCGAGCTCCATACGAGAAAGGTGGCATAGAAGCCAATCCATTTCGTTTCACATAAGAGGAGTTATGGTAAGCATATGAATAAGCAGAGAAATTCTTCGAGGACTTATGAACATAATGATTAGAAGAATAATGCTCATATTCATAGCCCTTGGCTCTTCCCTGCGAAACAGAGTTGTTAGCACGATGATGTTCATATGAGGATTTTGATCCTTTTGAGGAATTTGATCCATGTGAGGAATTTGGTCCGTATGAGGACTCGGATCCATATGAAGAATTTGATCTGGGGTTCCTATTCTTCACAGGTGGTGTCATGAGGACATTCACCTGAAGACTTTCAAGGCACCTTTTGGGAACCCAGATTTTCTTCATAGGAGAACCGTTCCTGCAGTTAGTGCCAACATATCTAGCAAATACTTCACCATTCTGATTTTTAAACAGTTTATAGTTGGAGTCAAATGACTCATTAGAAGAATGAGAAGATTCACATGTAAGCCAGATAAATTAGATGGATCAACTGGAGATCCCTTTGCAGCAACCCATGAGGTTTTGGGGTACTGCTCAGGCTTCCAATATGTACCATCAGCATTGAGTTTCCTCTCAAAGGCAATACCCTCTTTCCTAGGGTTCCTGTTGAGGATCTGCTTTTTAAGCACATCACAAAGAGTCTGATGCCCTTTGAGGCTTTTGTACATGCCTGTCATGTACAATTTCTTCAGCCCTGCATCGTCAGTGATACTAGCAATGTCCTCAGATGAGGAATTAGTGATAGCAGAGACAGTTGAAGAATTTGTAGTATTAGAAGCATTTGAACATTCAGGTAAAGAATTAGCAGATTCACGTTCAATGCATTTCAAACATGGAGGAACAAATTCTTCCTGAGCAGCGCTGATTTGTTGAGCAAGTAATGAATCGCACTCCTTCTGAAGATCTTCATAACTCACTCTTAGCTTTTCAAGATCTTGCCGTCTCCATCGCCGCTCCTCGCCGTCTCCATCGCCGCTCCTCGCCGCCCGCCGCCCGCCCTTGCAGTTCTACATGCCGAGGAGGCTGTAGAACCACGTGTAGTCGCCGTCGTCGTCGTCGTTGTTGCCGCCGCCTCCGCCGCCGCCGTCCCTGCTGCATCCCTCCCCTGGTTGGCGCGGCGGGTTGGACGGTCCGGGGGCGTCCTCGTCGTCGTCGCTGTCGAGGAACACGACGCCGTGCTCGTCCTCGCGCCCACGTTTGCGGGCTTCTATCTCCTCCAGGGCCCGGCGCTGCCGGACCATCTCGTCGCGGTAGTAGTCGTCCCGCGCCCACTGTAGGGCCTCCTCGTCGGAGAAGCCGCGCCGGGCTATCTCCTCGTACTCCGAGGGGAGGCCGGGCTCCGGCTTGGGCTCGACGAGGACGAAGCGGCCGGAGGGGGGGGGGTGGAGTCGCCGATGCGGACGCCGGAGCTGCGGGTAGGGCTTCTAGAGCGGGCTGTCGGGGGTGTACCGCGGGACTTCCCTCGCCGCCCGCGGCAGGGACGCGCGGATACGTTTGATCTCCGCACGCCGCGCTGCCCCGGTGGGTGGTGGTGGCACCGGCACGCCGCCGGCGCTGATCCTCCACGCCCCGGGCACCCGCATGTCCGGCGGGATCGGGTACTCGGCCTCGAAAAGGAGGCGAGCCTCGTCCTCGTGAAGTTGGCGGCGCCCGAAGCCATTCGCCGCCGCGCCGTCGCCTGGGAAGTGCTCGGCCATTCTTCTGAACTGGAGACGGCGAGAGGAGGCGAGGGAGGAAGGGGGAGAAATGGGCGCGTCGGCAGTGGAGGATCTGTGCGTGTCTCCGGCGCGCTGGTGGTCGGCTTATATAGGCGGAGGCGCCGCGTAGTACGCGTGGCCGGCGTGTTATGCATGGCGGGCGAGGGGACGCGCGTTGCCCGGCCTTCACTGCGCCGCCCGTGAGGCATCAATGGAGGCTGACCGGCGCGCAGCTTTGGCATTGATTCGCCGCGGGAAACGAGGCGATGAGGACGACGAAGCGGCGAGAAGAGAGTCGAGTCGCTGGCAAGGGGGCCCCGCGGCTTTTCGCGCCAAAAACGATTCGCCCGGCGCCCCCGAGCGCCCCCAGCGCGCCGGGTTCGGGTTGGGTCCGCCGGCGCTAATTTCGGCCCGAGCCGGCGAAAACTTGGCCCTTGGGGCGCGACTGGGCCTTTTTTTGGCGCCGGCGGCCGAAAAATCGCCTGGGGGGCCTTGTTGGGGGCGCGGCTGGAGATGCTCTCACGAAACCAGCAGAGCAGCATCGCAGCAACCTGTTAACAGTGTAGACTGATTCTATTGGAGAAAGAGAGAGGGGGAGAGCATTTTCATCCTTGTATAAAACACACGAGCTGGCATAATAGTACAAGCTTCCCCTAAAATAGACTGGTGTGACTGGCATCATGCTAAACTGTACAAAATGGGGGGTGGGGGCAACACATACAATCACTGAACACAGTATTGACACCGCACATAAGGTCAAAGGAAACTGAAGCCAAAACCATATAAAAATGCATAACTAATTTTCACAGTTGCTGGTACAAAAGCTGAAGAATGCCCAAAAAAGAGCACTAATAACTTCATCCTCGAGCATTTCTATACTAGTGAAATTACACTTTGACTTCCAGATAGCTAGTTAGATCTTCTGCCTCATTCTCCAACTGAAGCCATTGTTGCTAGTTAGATCTTCTGCTCTTTTGAATCTGCCTCTTGGTCCAAGTGAAGCCACTTACGCGTAAGCATATAGGATGATATAACAGCCCCGGCTAACCCCAGAAAATCATTGAGTCTCTTCGAAAACCGCTTCGACCGCCTGCAAGTTCAGAGATGTAATAAAATTTGTTAACAAATTATTCCAAGGAAAAAAGAACATGAAAAGGACAGCATATGTTCTGAGTAGATACCACAAGGGGTCATTGGGTCTAGGCTCGATTTGCACCGCAAGCTGCTGGAGCATGCGTGTGTTTTGACAGCCTTCCTTGGTAAGCCGGGTGTCGTATCGCCTTTCTGTGTCAGCAATCAGATCAAACAACTCTTCTCTCTTCTTCTTGATTTCCCTCAAAGCAGAAGCCTTCCCATCTTGATGCACTGCTATTTCCTTTACAAATTACGTAGAAGTTAGATACAATATCTAACAACATATTCAACATATTCATTGATGCAAGCCTACATAGCTATAGTTGATCTAGAATGTTATTGTAGGCATGCCTAAAACTAAACAGTGTCATATTTCCTTTGCAAAAGATATTTCATTCTCGAATCATGCTTACTGATGGCAAAACCAAGATTTACAAAATAATTTGGAACTAGCTAGTGTTGATAATCCTAGGGGGTAAGCAATCCCCATCCTGCCGTTTGGAAAAGGATTTGATTATTACGAGACCTATGGTATTGCGAGGCGTGGAATTGCTAGATCCCTAATCATGTTATGCGCAGAGCACAGTAGCGAATCAATCAGCAGTCGATGAAATAATCGATAGAAGTCGTGATTTTCGGTACCTCAACACCAGAGGAAGTATGCCGGAGGGAAGAGGGGGCTGCTGCCGGCGGACCGCCGTGGATGAGCCTCCTTGGCACCTCCGTTTTCGTTCGCTGGAGAACAAAGCCAGCCAACCTCCTCGCCGCCTGCCGAATCGCCGCTGCCATCGCCGATCTCAAGCTCTCTTCGTATCCTCGCCTCGAATCGCCTGAGTTTGCGTCTGTGCTCGTAATTTTATCAGTGGATTGGGATTTGGGAGGAAAGACTTCTCTTGCATTTATATATGCGGCGACTGAGTTCCGGGTCCGTCTCCGTCAAGACCACGAAGCCCCACCGCGTGGCTGGCATCGGACTTCCGACTCCGCCTCCACTAGGAAAAGTGAAGATTTTGAAGAATTTGCTGAGCATACGTACCCTGCGCCAGGTGTTTAGGTTAGGGTTCCTCGCTCGCCTTCCGCCGCCGCTTCTTATTCCGACCGCCGCGTTTGATATTTCTGTAACCGAGCTTTTTCCTTTTGAGGGCAGCGTGTTCTTTTTTTTTTTGAAACACTGGTAATTTTATTCATATTCATAACAATTACCGATACACTGGTTTGGACCTAAGATTCAAGAAAATACAAAGTAACTCATATGATTAAGAGCGTGTTTGGCTGCCTTCTCAAACAATACCTGCATTTCAAACACATCTCAACCCAACCCGGTTGAGCAAAAACAGGCAACAAATCAGCATCTGCATGTTGTTTGGTTGTCTGCATTGCATCAATGAGCACTTCAGGGCTGGGTGTTTGGCTGTCTGCATATATGCTTAAGGGCTGAGCAGATGCAAACCACAGCTGTTTGGCTGCATACACGTTTGTGTTCTGCTCACCCCATTCAAATGTGGCGGCCTTACCACCACATTAGCAGCACAAACGGGAGGCAAAAATGAAAACAAGCAATGCACATGAAAATAAAAGCAGATTAAGAGGCTAATTAATATAGTAGGGCCATCGTTAAAGACAGTAGGGGCATCCCATGCCTCCTGCTTCACACCAGGGCGCCGATCCTGGCCAAAATATTAACAAGTTTGCAGCACTAGTTCAAACCATCACCATCACCATGACCACAAACTAACAGTTCTATACTAGGACCGGGTACTTATATAATAGAGAGCGCGGGAGAATTTGCCGACGTAGCCGTGGTTGGTGCAGCGCACCCTGTTGTGGTTGTAGATCTGCACCTTGAAGCCCAGGCTGGAGATTCGCACGACGACGAGGTCGCCGGGGACGATCCTGTGGCGGCGGCAGAAGTACTGCGAGCCCCGGTCAAGCACCATCCGCCCCTCGTAGTTCTGGACCTGAACCCAGGACTCGCACCACTTGTTGACCGACAGCCTGACGACGCGCGGGGGCTTGATCACCAGCCACTGCTTCATGACCTCCTTGAACTTCGGTGGGATGACGAGCATGGCGAGATCCTCCTCGTCCTTGATCTGGACGTAGAAACACAACGGCTCTCGGGACCCCTCCTCGTGGCCGGTCCTTGGACATCGTCCCCTTGGATGCGGCTGGCTCATGAAGGCGGCCTTGCCAGGTAGATCCACCCTCTTGAGCTAGCGGTTCGTGGGGATGAAGTCCATGACGCCCTCGGCGCCGACCATGACCTGAGCTCCTCGACCGACTTTGTCCCACTCTGTCTTCATCACCTTGTCAGGTAAGATGACAATGGTTAGTAACAAGGCATTGGGATCAGGCACCGATCAGTGGCACGTGCCGAAGAGCAAGTGGCACTGATGAGTGGCACTTGCTCATGGGCAACAACCACTGATTTGTGCAGTTTTCAAAACATGATCAGTGGCACTTGCCGAAGAGCAAGTGTCACTGATCAATGGCACTTGCTCAAGGGCAACAACCACTGATCAGTGAGCATCATGCTCATGACCTAAAACTAGCAGTGCAAGTTGTGACCACTTCCACATTTGGCAGCATGCTACATTGGTAATAGTACCTCAACAAGGGAACACAGTGTCCCTACAATGTGTATGAGCATGCAAATTTGTCCTACCTACCATGAATGCCATGCACGTAACGAAATCATGCAACAAACCATGCCTAAACCAACACCAATCTAGCTCTTCAACATCACACACAAACCCTACCTATGAACATCATGAATATGTAACTACCTATCATGCAAGAACCAATATACCCTGCCTAAGGACTACGATGTAACTACCTATTAACAAGATCAAATCTACCCTGCATACGAATAGTGAACATGAACACCATCAACAACATGAATAGTAGCACCCAAGAAGGAATTGATTCGATTTGATCGGATCCAAGTGATGCCTATTGCAGAAAACCCTAATCTACATGTACGAGCAATACGGAAATTAGAAACTTCCCGGAGCTGGTGGAGTTCGAGCGTACGCCGGGCGGGGAGAAAACCACAGCGGGAAGGAGATGGCCGGTTAGGAGGAGGAGGAGACGGAAATGCCGACGCCCGTCGGCATTGCCCCGGTGCTCGTGGCGGCGAGGGAGGTCGAGGAAGCGGGCGCCATCTTCCATGGCCCTGACGCGCTGCCCGAAGAAAACCCTCGGATAGGGGTAAACAAACCTCCCCCCACCCACAGGGGTTCCGAGCAATGGCGCGGTCGCCGCCCCCTCCGGAGTCGCCATCGAACCCCACTAGTAGAAAAAGGGCCTATTGTCCTGGTTCGTAAGGGCCTTTTGTCCCGGTTTAGGAACCGGGACTAAAAGGTCGTTACTAATGCCCTAGGCCTTTAGTCCCGGTTCTTACACGAACCGGGACAGATGGGCCTCCACGTGGCCGGTGCTGCGAGCCCAGGCAGGAGGCCCTTTAGTCTCGGTTGGTGGCACCAACCGGGACCAATAGGCATCCACGCGTCAGCTGTTCAGGGGCTAGGGTTTTTGTTTTTTTCTGAAAGGGGGTGGATTTGGGGGTTTTGTATGGTTAATTAAGGTGTTTCATATATTGTGTTAGGTAGCTAATTAATTAATAAAGAGAAATGTCCTCTCTTATCTCCGTGCTTGGTTGACGCTACATACTATACGTATAGAGAGGCCCTCGACACACTAGCTAGTAAGAAAATGAAGGAAACCATTGAGTACAGAAGTTCGTCATGCATACCGAGAGAAGTGATCGACCTCTCCTTCTCCGAGAGATTGGTCGAACAACAAGTTTTTGTATCATCTATCCGACGCTACTGGCTACATACATATACAATATGTAAGATCTCTTACAATCCCCTAGCATTTGAACTCAAGTTCCACATGGTATTCTCCGGCTTTATTGACGACGTGGTCAAGAAAGAATCCCGCCAATTCCTCTTGAATTGCTTTCATGCGATCTTCTGGTAGGAGTTCATTCCGCATCTGCCACGTCTAATTTGAAGAACGGGGTTAATACATATATATGAATGAAACTCAACAAAAATGATGGTGTAATAAAATGAAATTGTGAATATTATTGCTTACGCACTTCATATTGTCTTTTAGAGTAGTCCCGCTTATCTTTGCAAGTCGCGTTGTAGATGAACTCGCACACGAGAAATAGAGGTCAATCAAATTGATAATGAAGCATTATAAATGGCATTGATGAAAGTAGCTAGAATCAACGGGAGATGCGCGGAAGTAGCTAGCTAGTAGTACTTACTTTCGGGTATGTATATCGCAGCTCCTTCGGCAGTCCCAGAGCTTCTGCGGTGAACTTTTTCCAAACCCTGCAAGACAAAGAAAATAATTATTACTTGAGATATCAGGAAATGAACAAAAAGTTGCCAATATGGTGCGATAATGATCGATTGAACTTACTTGTTGAGAATTTCAGTCATGTCCGCATAGGTCTCGGGATCTTTTCGTCTCGAGTCTAAGACGGTTACTAGTCCCTGCTCAAGCTTAATCTCCAGGAGAATATAGTGGAAGCTGCGCACGCATGCATAACTCATCAATTACATTACTATAACCTCACTCGAGTAATAAGGAAAACCGAATATGCACACGACAGTAACACTCACTTGAAGTTGTAAGGAAAGAGTATTTTATCTTTGTTTTGATTTATTATCAATGATTTGAGCAAGTTGGCCTCGGCATCTTTGGCGCTCTTTTTAACCTGAAATTCATCTATGAGATTTGTGTTAATGAACCCAATATCATACATTTCTGCTTTTCTACACTCGACGATCTTCAATCTGCATAATATAGTGAGGATAATTATAAATACATGCAATGAAAGAGCTGAGCTATATATAGAGACTTAATGACAGAAGTAGTACTTACAGACAGTAGCAAGTGACCGTTAATTGATCGAGGGCCTTTTGATTGAAGAACTAGAAGAACTCCTCAAATGGAACATACAATAGATCAATTCCAACGAGGTCGTGCTCCTCTTTAACTCTCAGATACAAAGTATCTGTCCCCCCAGACTCTCTACAGGTTTTCATGTACCAATCATGGAATCTTCGCATCATCGTTGTTAGAGATTTTTCATCTTTGACGAGAGGCTTCTCGTACTCGTATCTGTGTTCATCCACCTCCAAGAAATCATAATGTACATCGTCGGGCAGGTAATCTCCAAGATTGTTATAACCGGGCACCATCCCCGGATCATTAGCGACGATGTCGCTAGACACATTGAGCGGGGGGCACGATTGGTTCGCTTGTTCGCCGAGCTGGGCAATTTTTTCCCAGCTGCTCGTCGTTCTTTTAACCTTTGATCACTTCTAGTACTTCACGACCGTTCCGCTTCGATATATACCTTTTCAGTAACGCGCTCATAGTTGGTTTTCGGCGAAGAATTTGGTGGTTTCCTCAGGGCATCGATAGTGCGCTTTGCTTTCACCGGATCTACCTTCTCCTCTGGAGGTGGATGTCTCTTTGCTTTCACCCCTTCAAAGAAGTCCTTCACTTGGGCTTGACAGATCTCTGCGTTTTCTTGTTCGGTCATCTCATATGGTAACAGAAGGAAATATGCCCTAGAGGCAATAATAAAGTATTATTTATTTCCTTGTATCATGATAAATGTTTATTATTCGTGCTAGAATTGTATTAACCGGAAACATAATACATGTGTGAATATATAGACAAACAGAGTGTCACTAGTATGCCTCTACTTGACTAGCTCGTTAATCAAAGATGGTTATGTTTCCTAGCCATAGACATAAGTTGTCATTTGATTAACGAGATCACCTCATTAGGAGAATGACGTGATTGACTTGACCCATTCCGTTAGCTTAGCACTCGATCGTTTAGTATGTTGCTATTGCTTTCTTCATGACTTATACATGTTCCTATGACTATGAGATTATGCAACTCCCGTTTACCGGAGGAACACTTTGTGTGCTACCAAATGTCACAACGTAAATGGGTGATTGTAAAGGTGCTCTACAGGTGTCTCCAAAGGTACTTGTTGGGTTGGCGTATTTCGAGATTAGGATTTGTCACTCCAATTGTCGGAGAGGTATCTCTGGGCCCACTCGGTAATGCACATCACTATAAGCCTTGCAAGCATTGTGCCTAATGAGTTAGTTGCGGGATGATGTGTTACGTAACGAGTAAAGAGACTTGCCGGCAACGATATTGAACTAGGTATCGAGATACCGACGATCATATCTCGGGCAAGTAACATACCGGTGACAAAGGGAACAACGTATGTTGTTATGCGGTCTGACCGATAAAGATCTTCGTAGAATATGTGGGAGCCAATATGGGCATCCAGGTCCCGCTATTGGTTATTGACCGGAGACGTGTCTCGGTCATGTCTACATAGTTCTCGAACCCGTAGGGTCCGCACGCTTAACGTTACGATGACAGTTTTATTGAGTTTTGATGTACCGAAGGAGTTCGCAGTCCCGGATGAGATCGGGGACATGACGAGGAGTCTCGAAATGGCCGAGACGTAAAGATCGATATATTGGACGACTATATTCGGACTTCGGAAAGGTTCCGAGTGATTCGGGTATTTTTCGGAGTACCGGAGAGTTACGGGAATTCGTATTGGGCCTTAATGGGCCATACGGGAAAGGAGAGAAAGGCCTCAAAAGGTGGCCGCACCCCTCCCCATGGTCTGGTCCGAATTGGACTAGGGAAGGGGGGCGCACCCTTCCTTCTTTCTCCTTCCCCCTTCCCTTCTCCTACTCCCACAAGGAAAGGAGGAGTCCTACTCCCGGTGGGAGTAGGACTCCCCCCTATGGCGCGCCTCTCCCCTTGGCCGGCTGCCTCCCCCTTGCTCCTTTATATACGGGGGCAGGGGGGCATCCCAGAGACACAACAATTGATCCTTGAGATCTCTTAGCCGTGTGCGGTGCCCCCCTCCACCATATTACACCTCGATAATACCGTTGCGGAGCTTAGGCGAAGCCCTGCGTCGGTAGAACATCATCATCGTCACCACGCCGTCGTGCTGACGAAACTCTCCCTCAACACTCGGCTGGATCGGAGTTCGAGGGACGTCATCGAGCTGAACGTGTGTAGAACTCGGAGGTGCCGTACGTTCGGTACTTGATCGGTCGGATCGTGAAGACGTACGACTACATCAACCGCGTTGTGATAACGCTTCCGCTGTCGGTCTACGAGGGTACGTGGAGAACACTCTCCCCTCTCGTTGCTATAAATCACCATGATTTTGCGTGTGCGTAGGAAAATTTTGAAATTACTACGTTCCCCAATAGTGGTATCAGAGCCTGGTTTTATGCGTTGATGCTATGCACGAGTAGAACACAAGTGAGTTGTCGGCGATATAAGTCATACTGCTTACAAGCATGTCATACTTTGGTTCAGCGGTATTGTGAGATGAAGCGGCCCGGACCGACATTACGCGTACGCTTACGCGAGACTGGTTTCACCGTTGCGAGCACTCGTTGCTTAAAGGTGACCGGCGGGTGTCTGTCTCTCTCACTTTAGTTGAACCGAGTGTGGCTACGCCCGGTCCTTGCGAAGGTTAAAACAACACCAACTTGACAAACTATCGTTGTGGTTTTGATGCGTAGGTAAGAACGGTTCTTGCTAAGCCCGTAGCAGCCACGTAAAACTTGCAACAACAAAGTAGAGGACGTCTAACTTGTTTTTGCAGGGCATGTTGTGATGTGATATGGTCAAGACATGATGTGATATAATTTGTTGTATGAGATGATCATGTTTTGTAACCGAGTTATCGGCAACTGGCAGGAGCCATATGGTTGTCGTTTTATTGTATGCAATGCAATCGCCATGTAATGCTTTACTTTATCACTAAGCGGTAGCGATAGTCGTAGAAGCATAAGATTGACGAGACGACAACGATGCTACGATGGAGATCAAGGTGTCGCGCCGGTGACGATGGTGATCATGACGGTGCTTCGGAGATGGAGATCACAAGCACGGTGCTTCGGAGATGGAGATCACAAGCACAAGATGATGATGGCCATATCATATCACTTATATTGATTGCATGTGATGTTAATCCTTTATGCATCTTATCTTGCTTTGTTTGACGGTAGCATTATAAGATGATCCTTCACTAAATTATCAAAGTATAAGTGTTCTCCCTGAGTATGCACCGTTGCGAAAGTTCTTCGTGCTGAGACACCACGTGATGATCGGGTGTGATAGGCTCTACGTTCAAATACAACGGGTGCAAAACAGTTGCACACGCGGAATACTCAGGTTAAACTTGACGAGCCTAGCATATAACAGATATGGCCTCGGAACACGGAGACCGAAAGGTCGAGCGTGAATCATATAGTAGATATGATCAACATAGTGATGTTCACCATTGAAACTACTCCATCTCACGTGATGATCGGACATGGTTTAGTTGATATGGATCACGTGATCACTTAGAGGATTAGAGGGATGTCTATCTAAGTGGGAGTTCTTAAGTAATATGATTAATTGAACTTAAATTTATCATGAACTTAGTCCTGATAGTATTTTGCAAAATTATGTTGTAGATCAATAGCTCGCGTTGTTGCTTCCCTGTTTTATTTTTGATATGTTCCTAGAGAAAATTATGTTGAAAGATGTTAGTAGCAAAGATGCGGATTGGATCCGTGATCTGAGGATTATCCTCATTGCTGCATAGAAAAATTATGTCCTTGATGCACCGCTAGGTGACAGACCTATTGCAGGAGCAGATGCAGACGTTATGAACGTTTGGCTAGCTCAATATGATGACTACTTGATAGTTTAGTGCACCATGCTTAATGGCTTAGAATCGGGACTTCAAAGTCGTTTTGAACGTCATGGACCATATGAGATGTTCCAGGAGTTGAAGTTAATATTTCAAGCAAATACCCGAGTTGAGAGATATGAAGTCTCCAACAAGTTCTATAGCTAAAAGATGGAGGAGAATCGCTCAACTAGTGAGCATGTGCTCAGATTGTCTGGGTACTACAATTGCTTGAATCAAGTGGGAGTTTATCTTTCAGATAAAATAGTGATTGACAGAATTCTCTAGTCACCATCACCAAGTTAGTAGAACTTCGTGATGAACTATAGTATGCAAGGGATGACGAAAGTAATTCCCGAGCTCTTCGTGATGCTGAAATTGACGAAGGTAGAAATCAAGAAAAACATCAAGTGTTGATGGTTGACGAGACCACTTCAAGTGTTGATGGTTGACGAGACCACTAGTTTCAAGAAAAGGGCAAAGGGAAGAAGGGGAACTTCAAAAAGAGCGGCAAGCAAGTTGCTACTCAAGTGAAGAAGCCCAAGTCTGTACCTAAGCCTGAGACTAAGTGCTTCTACTGCAAAGGGACTGGTCACTGAAAGCGGAACTACCCCAACTATTTGGTGGATAAGAAGGATGGCAAAGTGAACAAAGGTATATTGGATATACATGTTATTGATGTGTACTTTACTAGTGTTTATAGCAACCCCTCGGTATTTGATACTGGTTCAGTTGCTAAGAGTAGTAACTCGAAACGGGAGTTGCAGAATAAACAAAGACTAGTAAAAGGCGAGGTGACGATGTGTGTTGGAAGTAGTTCCAAGATTGATATGATCATCATCGCACACTCCCTATACTTTTAGGATTAGTGTTGAAACTAAATAAGTGTTATTTGGTGTTTGCGTTGAGCATGAATATGATTTGATCATGTTTATTGCAATACGGTTATTCATTTAAGTTAGAGAACAATTGTTGTTCTGTTTACATGAATAAAAACCTTCGATGGTCATACACACCAACGAAAATGGTTTGTTGGATCTCGATCGTAGTGATACACATAATCATAATAATGAAGCCAAAAAATGCAAAGTTAATAATGATAATGCAACTTATTTGTGGCACTGCCGTTTAGGTCATATTGGTGTAAAGCTCATGAAGAAACTCCATACTGATGGAATTTTGGAATCACTTGATTATGAATCACTTGATGCTTGCGAACCGTGCCTCATGGGCAAGATGACTAAAACGCTGTTCTCCGGAACTATGGAGAGAGCAACAGATTTGTTGGAAATCATACATACAGATGTATGTGGTCCGATGAATATTGAGGCTCGTGGCAGGTATCATTATTT
This sequence comes from Aegilops tauschii subsp. strangulata, assembly GCF_002575655.3. Lineage (NCBI taxonomy): Eukaryota > Viridiplantae > Streptophyta > Magnoliopsida > Poales > Poaceae > Aegilops > Aegilops tauschii. The sequence goes on from NC_053035.3 coordinate 47,824,694, forward strand.
TCTGACCTTCACAGATGATTTGAGCAGATATGGGTATATCTACTTAATGAAACAGAAGTCTGAAACATTTGAAAAGTTCATATAATTTCAGAGTGAAGCGAAAATCATCGTAACAAGAAAATAAAGTTTCTACGATTTGATCGTGGAGAAGAGTATTTTGGTTACGAGTTTGGCCTTCAGTTAAAACAATGTGAAATAGTTTCACTACTTATGCCACCTGGAACACCACAGCATAATGGTGTGTCCGAACGTCATAACCGTACTTTATTGGATATAGTGCAATCTATGATGTCTCTTACCGATTTACCACTATCGTTCTGGGGTTATGCATTAGAGACAGCTGCATTCACATTAAATAGGGCACCATCTAAATCCGTTGAGACAACGCCTTATGAACTGTGGTTTGGCAAGAAACCAAAGTTGTCGTTTCTTAAAGTTTGGGGTTGCGATGCTTATGTGAAAAAGTTTCATCCTGATAAGCTCAAACCCAAATCGGAGAAATGTGTCTTCATAGGATACCCAAAGGAGACAGTTGGGTACACCTTCTATCACAGATCCGAAGGCAAGACATTCGTTGCTAAGTATGGATTCTTTCCAGAGAAGGAGTTTCTCTCGAAAGAAGTGAGTGGGAGGAAAGTAGAACTTGATGAGATAACTGTACCTGCTCCCTTATTGGAAAGTAGTTCATCACAGAAATCTGTTCCTGTGACTCCTACACCAATTAGTGAGGAAGTTAATGATGATGATCATGTAACTTCAGATCAAGTTACTACCAAACCTCGTAGGTAAACCAGAGTAAGATCCGCACCAGAGTGGTACGGTAATCCTGTTCTGGAGGTTATGTTACTAGACCATGACAAACCTACGAACTATGAAGAAGCGATGGTGAGCCCAGATTCCGCAAAATGGCTTGAGGCCATGAAATCTGAGATGAGATCCATGTATGAGAACAAAGTGTGGACTTTGGTTGACTTGCCCGATGATCGGCAAGCAATTGAGAATAAATGGATCGTCAAGAGGAAGACGGACGCTGATAGTAGTATCACTATCTACAAAGCTAGAATTGTCGCAAAAAGGTTTTCGACAAGTTCAAGATGTTGACTACGATGAGAGTTTCTCACTCGTATCTATGCTTAAGTCTGTCTGAATCATGTTAGCAATTGCCGTTTTATGAAATATGGCAAATGGATAAACAAAACTGCATTCCTTAATGGATTTATTAAAGAAGAGTTGTATATGATACAACCAGGAGGTTTTGTCAATCCTAAAGGTGCTAACAAAATATGCAAGCTCCAGCGATCCATCTATGGACTGGTGCAAGCATCTCGGAGTTGGAATATACACTTTGATAAGTTGATCAAAGGATATAGTTTTATACAGACTTGCGGTGAAGCCTGTATTTACAAGAAAGTGAGTGGGAGCACTACACCATTTCTGATAAGTATATGTGAATGACATATTGTTGATCAGAAATAATGTAGAATTATTCTGCAAAGCATAAAGGAGTGTTTGAAAGGAGTTTTTCAAAGAAAGACCTCGGTGAAGCTGCTTACATATTGAGCATCAAGATCTATAGAGATAGATGAAGACGCTTGATAAGTTTTTTCAATGAGTACATACCTTAACAAGATTTTGAAGTAGTTCAAAATAGAACAGTCAAAGAAAGAGTTCTTGCCTGTGTTACAAGGTGTGAAATTGAGTAAGACTCAAAGCCCGACCATGGCAGAAGATAGAAAGAGAATGAAAGTCATTCCCTATGCCTTGGCCATAGGATCTATAAAGTATGCCATGCTATGTACCAGATCTATTGTATACCCTGCACTGATTTTGGCAAGGCAGTACAATAGTGATCTAGGAGTAGATCACTGGACAGCGGTCAAAAATTATCCTTAGTGGAATAAGGATATGTTTCTCGATTATGGAAGTAACAAAAGGTTCGTCGTAAAGGGTTACGTCGATGCAAGTTTTGACACTAATCTAGATGACTCTAAGTCTCGGTCTAGATACATATTGAAAGTGGGAGCAATTAGCTAAGAGTAGCTCCGTGCAGAGCATTGTAAACATAAAAATTTGCAAAATACTTACGGATCTGAATGTGACAGACCCGTTGACTAAAATTATCTCACAATCAAAACATGATCACACCTTAGTACTCTTTGGGTGTTAATCACATAGCGATGTGAACTAGATTATTGACTCTAGTAAACCCTTTGAGTGTTGGTCACATAAAGATGTGAACTATGGGTGTTAATCACATGGTGATGTGAATTATTGATGTTAAATCACATGGCGATGTGAACTAGATTATTGACTCTAGTGCAAGTGGGAGACTGAAGGAAATATGCCCTAGAGGCAATAATAAAGTATTATTTATTTCCTTGTATCATGATAAATGTTTATTATTCGTGCTAGAATTGTATTAACCGGAAACATAATACATGCGTGAATATATAGACAAACAGAGTGTCACTAGTATGCCTCTACTTGACTAGCTTGTTAACCAAAGATGGTTATGTTTCCTAGCCATAGACATAAGTTGTCATTTGATTAACGAGATCACCTCATTAGGAGAATGACGTGATTGACTTGACCCATTCCGTTAGCTTAGCACTCGATCGTTTAGTATGTTGCTATTGCTTTCTTCATGACTTATACATGTTCCTATGACTATGAGATTATGCAACTCCCGTTTACCGGAGGAACACTTAGTGTGCTACCAAACGTCACAACGTAAATGGGTGATTATAAAGGTGCTCTACAAGTGTCTCCAAAGGTACTTGTTGGGTTGGCGTATTTCGAGATTAGGATTTGTCACTCCAATTGTCGGAGAGGTATCTCTGGGCCCACTCGGTAATGCACATCACTATAAGCCTTGCAAGCATTGTGACTAATGAGTTAGTTGCGGGATGATGTGTTACGTAATGAGTAAAGAGACTTGCCGGTAACGATATTGAAGTAGGTATCGAGATACCGACGATCAAATCTCGGGCAAGTAACATACCGGTGACAAAGGGAACAACGTATGTTGTTATGCGGTCTGACCGATAAAGATCTTCGTAGAATATGTGGGAGCCAATATGGGCATCTAGGTCCCGCAATAGGTTGTTGACCGGAGACGTGTCTCGGTCATGTCTACATAGTTCTTGAACCCATAGGGTCCGCACGCTTAACGTTACGATGATAGTTTTATTGAGTTTTGATGTACCGAAGGAGTTCGGAGTCCCGGATGAGATCGGGGACATGACGAGGAGTCTCGAAATGGCCGAGACGTAAAGATCGATATATTGGACGACTATATTCGGACTTCGGAAAGGTTCCGAGTGATTCGGGTATTTTTCGGAGTACCGGAGAGTTACGGGAATTCGTATTGGGCCTTAATGGGCCATACGGGAAAGGAGAGAAAGGCCTCAAAAGGTGGCCGCACCCATCCCCATGGTCTGGTCCGAATTGGACTAGGGAAGGGGGGCGCACCCTTCCTTCTTTCTCCTTCCCCCTTCCCTTCTCCTACTCCCACAAGGAAAGGAGGAGTCCTACTCCCGGTGGGAGTAGGACTCCCCCCTATGGCGCGCCTCTCCCCTTGGCCGGCTGCCTCCCCCTTGCTCCTTTATATACGGGGGCAGGGGGGCACCCCAGAGACACAACAATTGATCCTTGAGATCTCTTAGCCGTGTGCGGTGCCCCCCTCCACCATATTACACCTCGATAATACCGTTGCGGAGCTTAGGCGAAGCCCTGCGTCGGTGGAACATCATCATCGTCACCACGCCGTCGTGCTGACGAAACTCTCCCTCAACACTCGGCTGGATCGGAGTTCGAGGGACGTCATCGAGCTGAACGTGTGTAGAATTCGGAGGTGCCGTACGTCGGTACTTGATCGGTCGGATCGTGAAGACGTACGACTACATCAACCGCGTTGTGATAACGCTTCCGCTGTCGGTCTACGAGGGTACGTGGACAACACTCTCCCCTCTCGTTGCTATGCATCACCATGATCTTGCGTGTGCGTAGGAAAATCTTGAAATTACTACGTTCCCCAACAGTAACTTCTCCAGAGGCTTGAGAGATGGACCGAATATGTATGTCCTCCCGCCTCTGGCTGTACTGCTAGACGCCGGAGCAGACGGAGCGGCTGCGGCTGTCTTCTTTCGTGCTTGCTTACGAGGCGGAGGAGAAGGACTACGACGCGCCGGAGCAGCTGGAGCGGCGGCGGGTCTCTTCCGCCCTTGCTGACGAGGCGAAGAAGGAGGAGGCTGGCTGCTCGGGCGCGCCGCCACAGGCGGAGAAGGAGGCGGAGTGCCGCCACCCGCCGGAGAAGGAGGCTGAGTGCCCTGATCACTCGCCGGAGGAGGAGGCGGAGTGCCCTGAATCGCCGGAGGAGGAGGAGGCACATGAAGGAAATATGCCCTAGAGGCAATAATAAAGTTATTATTTATTTTATTATATCATGATAAATGTTTATTATTCATGCTAGAATTATATTAACTGGAAACATAATACTTGTGTGAATACATAGAGAAACAAAGTGTCACTAGTATGCCTCTACTTGACTAGCTCGTTGATCAAAGATGGTTATGTTTCCTAGCCATTGACATGAGTTGTCATTTGATTAACGGGATCACATCATTAGAAGAATGATATGATTGACTTGACCCATTCCGTTAGCTTAGCACACGATCGTTTAGTATTCTGCTATTGCTTTCTTCATGACTTATACATGTTCCTATGACTATGAGATTATGCAACTCCCGTTTACCGGAGGAACACTTTGTGTGCTACCAAACGTCACAACATAACTGGGTGATTATAAAGGTGCTCTACAAGTGTCTCCAAAGGTACTTGTTGGGTTGGCGTATTTCGAGATTAGGATTTGTCACTCGGATTGTCGGAGAGGTATCTCTGGGCCCACTCGGTAATGCACATCACTATAAGCCTTGCAAGCATTGTAACTAATGAGTTAGTTGCGGGATGATGTATTACGGAACGAGTAAAGAGACTTGTCGGTAACGAGATTGAACTAGATATTGAGATACCGACGATCGAATCTCGGGCAAGTAACATACCGATGACAAAGGGAACAACGTATGTTGTTATGCGGTTTGACCGATAAAGATCTTCGTAGAATATGTGGGAGCCAATATGAGCATCCAGGTTCCGCTATTGGTTATTGACCGGAGACGTGTCTCGGTCATGTCTACATAGTTCTCGAACCCGTAGGGTCCGCACGCTTAAAGTTAGATGACGGTTATATTATGAGTTTATGTACTTTGTGAAGGTGCGTTATATCGACTAGAGGGGGGGGGTGAATAGGCGATTTTTATGAATTCTTCACTGAGGAATTTGCCGGTGAGGAAATTCCTTAGCGAAGAACTACTTGCAGCGGAATAAGTACTCAGAAGTAAACATAACAGGATACCAGCATGGTCATCATGATGAAATGAAGATAGGCACAGAGTACAGAAAGCGTAAACACAGGATAACACAGGATGAAGACAAACAGACTGAAGAAATTGAACTAAGGAAATTGAGAAAGTCTTCAGTCAAAGTTTTCAAACACAGATATGAACAAGTGCACAACACAGTTATGAGGAAATGAAAGAGTTGAGGAAATAGAACCAGTTGGCTTGGTGAAGGCAATGATTTGGTAGACTAGTTCCAACTGCTGTCTCAGTTGTACATCTGGTTAGGGCGGCTAGGTATTTAAACCTGAGGACACACAGTCCTGGACATGCAGTCCAGGACACTTAGTCCTCACCGTATTCCCCTTGAGCTAAGGTCACACAGACCTCGCCCAATCACTCGTGGTAAGTCTTCAGGTGACTTCCGAACCTTCACAAACTCGGTCACTCGGTGATCCACAATTCCTTTTGGATGCTCAAGACCATGACACCTAACCGTCTGGAAGAAGCACAGTCTTCAAAGGTAACAAGCGTCGGATCCACGCAGGATCAATCTCTTCAGTGATGCTCAATCACTTTGGGTTTGTAGGTGTTTGGGATGCTCTCAACTGACAAATGTCAGTTTCTCTCGGAGCAGCCAAAAGCTAGTGGTTGTAGGGGGCGGCTATTTATAGCCTAGGGAGCAGCCCGTCATGATAAGACATAAATGCCCTTCAATGATATGACCGTTAGTTGGGTAGATATTTTGGGACAGCTGGCGCATAGCACAACAACGGTCGGAAATTTGAGTATCAAATTCCTCAGGGCTATCATGTTCCTCACTGTGTAGGCAATCCGCACTGGCGAATTCCTAACTCCTCAGTCAGAACAAATTCCTCAGAGACCAGAAGAACGTAGTCTCTGTCACTGAAGAATATGACTGGACTGTATGAGATTTCCAATGGCTTCACTCGAAGGGATTGGTAGGTGTAGGATTTTGAGTTGAGCATCACATGGAAATTTTTCCTTAGTATTTCCTCGACCCCCTTTAACAGTACGGTGTTTCCTATGACTCAAGAAAGAGAAAATGAAAGTACGAAAACAAAAGTCTTCACGCTTCATGTTCCTCAAACGAATACCAAGTCTTCAAGGTCACACCAATTTCTTCACTTTCAAAGTCTTCAGAAAGTCTTCAGAAATTCAAAGTCTTCAGTCAAAGAACTTCATTTTTAGGGGTCGACTTTCTCTGTAAATATCAAACTCCTCATAGACTTATAGACCTGTGTACACTCATAAACACATTAGTCCCTTAACATATAAGTCTTCAATACACCAAAATCACTAAGGGGCACTAGATGCACTTACAATCTCCCCCTTTTTGGTGATTGATGACAATATAGGTTAAGTTTTCAACGGGGATAAACATATGAAGTGTAAATACTGATATTGAGGAATTTGATTGCAAGATATAAAAGAACTCCCCTGAAGATGTGCATAGTGAGGAATTTGCTTTTGAAGCAATGCACACTTGAAGAGTTGAATCATGGAGATCTCCCCCTATATCTTGTAATTCATACACGCATTTGACATAATATATGAAGAATTTGAAATGCATGATGAAATATGGTGACTGATGTAATTCAGCATGCGTGCAATAACATTAACAAGGAATAAGCATGCAAAAGAAACAACAAAAGTATCAGGCCACCATAGAGTTTTAAGTTTACAACTCGATCCAACAAAGTCATCAGAAGAACGAGAGTTGTAACTTAGAAAAAAACGCCCAGATAAGATAGACCCGCTTGAAGACTAACTCAAATTTCTCCCCCTTTGTCATCGAATGACCAAAAGGTTCGAAAATGAGGAGTAACGCCCCTGAAGAATATCAAGTTGATGAAGGAGCGTCAGCGTTGTTTGGGTCGTTTGTTGTAGTAGGGCCTGCCGCAGTGTCGTCCAAGTCTTCATGTTCATCAGTGTCACCTGATGAAGAATAGTAGCTGGCCACCAAGGAAGGAACCTTGACCTTCTTGTACTTCTTCAGACGAGGTGCAGCCCAGTCAAAATCTTCCTTTTGACCCATTTTATTTAGATCTTCTGCGCTATAAATGTGTGACAGAACAGCCCAGGTGCGGTTGAGGGTTTCATGAAGGTAGTAGTGGTTTTTCTTCACTGCATTGTGGGTAGCAGTCATGTTGTGAAGAATTGAACCAAACTGACGCTTGACCCATTTGTGATTACGATCAACCTTCTGGTGAAGACTGAGGAGAAGCTCATGGTCAGTCATCACCCTGGGAGCTGTGCCTTGAGGATTTGGCTTGGTTGCGTTGGCGGCAGAGTCATGGGTGGCAGAGTCATCATTGGTGGAGTAGGATGCAGCCTTGCAAAATTGACCATCCAATGGACGAATGCCTTCATCAATGACAGCCGTAGCCTTGCCCTTTTCATCAGCTGAGGAAAATGTCTGTTTGAGGACTTCAATCGGGGGCAAGTAGCTGCAATGGTTCAGTGTATCAGCTTTGTAGTTGAGTGAAGACCTTGTTCTGATGAATCTCATAATCCACGGAGCATAAGGCTTCAACTCAAACGGTGACATTGCGACATTGGCCAGAGTCCTCATGAAGAAATCATGGAAGTTGACAGGAACGCCATGAATGATATTGAAAAGCAGATTCTTCATGATGCCAACGACTTCTTCTTCATTCGAGTCGTGGCCCTTGATAGGACTCAATGTCTTCGTCAGAATGCGATAGACAGTCCGAGGCACATATAACAATTCCTTCACAAGGAATTTTGTTCTTGGGGCCTGACCTGGCTTCAAAGGCATCATCAGCACTTGCATATAGTGATCTGTAAGCTCAAGTTCACTGTAGACGCAACGATCAGCTTCAAGGGGAGGACTGAGAGGCAAAGTACGAAGCAATTCAGTAGCTGGTGCCTTATAGTGAGTATTTTCAGACATCCAGTCCAGCACCAATGAATTCACATCTTCAAAGTCTCCGGTGATGTGCAGAGTTGCATAAAATTGAAGAATGAGCTCTTCATTCCAATCACATATATCAGTGCAGAAATTTAACAGTCCCCGCGTCGTAAAGAACACTGAGGACTGGCCCAAAGCATGGCAGAGATTCCATATCCACGTGAGGAATGTGCTCATGATCGAAGACTTTGTCTTTGTTGAACAGCACCGAGGAATAAAAATTTGCCTGGCTGGCAGTCCAGAAACGCCTCTTCCTAATGCGAGCAGAGTCATAGGGGTTGTAGTCAGTGAAGAATACGTGCTCGCCGAAGAAATCATTAGCCTTGATTTTTTGCTTCCTTGAGAATGGATCCTTTGGCTTGGGCAGAAGAGTGTCAGTCAGTTGCATGACAACCTCAGGAATCGCAATCTCAGGTTCTTCAGGCTGAGGAATTTTTGGTTCCTCTTTAGTGGCAGTCTGGGTCTTCAATTCTTCATTTTCATTTTCTTCAGCACTAGTGGCTGGAACTTGTTCATGAGCTTCATCAGATCCCATTTGAACTGTTGTTGCCGGGGACTGAGGAATTTGTTGCAATGGAGTGAAGAGTGGAGAGTTGGGGTGCTGACTTTCCCAGAAGTCATCATTCATCACTGGTGTGGTACAACCAATGTCCACATCTTCATCTTCCATTTCTTCAACACCAGCCTCTTCAGCAGTAAACTGAGGCATAGGCAAGGAAACTGTGGGGGTTGAAGGGATTTTATCCACTTCAATTTCTTCATCCATCTGCTCTGACGAAGCAGCAGAAGGATTTTCTTCATCAGATCCGCTAGGGATCACATATTCTTCATCAAAAGGGATGATTTCCTTTGATGGCATGGAAGAATTGGAGTTGGGGTAGGCGCAGGAGGAGCAGAGGAATGTGTTTGATTTTCTTCAGGCACAACTGATGCAGTTGCCCTGACTTCTTCATTTTTCTTCAGGCGCACCACTAGTGGATGCCCTGGCAATTTCATCAGCAGCTGGAATGCAGTCATCAGCCCTGGAATTCACATTTTCTTCAGCAGCCTGATTGTCATCAGCGGTGCTGGCATGTTCTTCAATGGGCTGAGCAGATGCTTCAGTCTGAGGAATTTCTTGTTGCGATGGGGCTGCAACATTGGAGGTGAACATCTTTGTCAGTTTAACAAACCTGACCTTGGCTCCTTTCCAATCAGCATAGTAAGCATTGAAATCATCGCTGAGGGTTTTGATCTCAGACTGGATCTTCACAAGTTCATCAGTTGTCATAGAGACAACGTTGTTCTTCAGGAATTTCTCCTTCCTGTACTGTGCTTTCTTGAGCTGCCTGGCCTTCTCAAATTTCCATTTTTCTTCTTGGATGAAGGCAGTCAGCATATGACTTTGACCAGGAGTCAGCTTGAAGTCAGGCATAGGAGTGTTTGGGTCCTTGTGCCAGAGATCAATGTAATCGAGGATCAAGTTTGGATCCAGAAGCAGAGGCACATCTGTGCCCTTGGCTCTAGCGGCCCTGACTTGCCTATCTCTGATGATTTCAGCAAGTTCTTCATCATCAGCTTCGTCTTCTTCAGACGACACTTGGAAGGTGACCTGCTTCTTGTGAGGACTTGAGCGAGAGCCTCATCCAGCAGTGGTCTTAGTCTTCACAGAGAGGGTCATGTTGAAGAATTTGGTGCAGCTGAGGAACTAGCTGAAACTCCTGAGGCAACAGAGTAGCCTGTAGTCCTTTGGCACATGGCAAGATGCACAGGTGCTGAGGATTTGGTTGGAGCAGCCGAGGACTTTGGAGGGGCAGGAGCAGCGTGAGGAATTGGCCGTGAGGGCTTAGCTGAGGCACTTGGCTTATGCGCAGGCTTCTTTGCCATGGATTTCTTCGGCCTTACAGAGGCCTCAGCAGCAGCAGCAGAAGTAGAGGCTTCGTTGAATTTCCTCACTGCATCTTTTGCCTGTTTGGCCAGTTTGGCCTGGCGCTTGGCCCATTCTTCAGGAAAATTCTCACCGCGCTTGATGCTAGTGGGATCTGCTTCTTGGCCAGGTGCCAATGGTGGTCTTGAGCATGGAGGAGTAACAGCGAATTTCTTCATGTACTTGGGAGTCACATATCTGTACTCCCTCCACTCTCTTGCCCATCTCATCTCTATCTTCTGAATGCGCACCTTGCGCTGATTTTTATCTTCCTCAGGGGGTGTGCAGTACCCAGCATAGATGTCCTGAGGGATTTCAAAAACAGTGTTGACCTCAGGCCTCTTTCCTCCTTTCCGTGGCTTCTTTCCATCAGCCATTTTCTTCAGTTGAGGAATTTGAACAATTGAACTCTCTGAAGAAGTATGCAACTTTTCTTCGAGGAACGCTGCAAATGAGTTAAGTTGATGAGAACCTAGTGATTCCGCAGCGGAGATGAGTACCTGTGAACAGAGTATAGTTGCGAGGAATTTGGAGAGGTCATATGCGTTCTCAGAAGGTTTTTCAAAAAGAACAAGTTTGAGGAATTTGACCAGATGAGTCTTGAAGAATTTCACTAAGCGTTCTTTGTCTTACGTTCCAAAGTTGTATAGATCAAAGATCCACACAATTGAGGAATCTTGAAGAAAAATGATGCTTAGAGAAACGAATCAAGAACAGATGACATGTGAGGTGTTTAGTGTGTGAAGAATTTGAAGAATAAACACCTTTGAAGATTTTGTAGGAATCATTTGAATCAAAGACGGCAGTAAAAGTAACTTTTAATTACCCTGAACGAAGAACACGACGAACTGTGAGGTGGAGAAGTGAAGTTCGTCTGTGCAGATCTTCCACGCCCTAACTCGGCGGAGGAAGACGGCTACGGCGGCGGCGGAGTGAAGATTTCCACGGCCGGCGCGAGTACGACGATGACGAGGTCGAGGCAGTGAAGCTCTTCCTCACCGGCGACAATGAAGTAGCGGCGGTGCTAGGGTTTGAGAAGCTCGAGCTGGAGAGAGGTCGAGCGGAGTAAAGGAAGTGAGGAAGGGGAGAGGGGGTATTTATAGCCACGGTGAAAAACTATTCGCCCGAAGATTTTGGACGAACGTGCCCCTGACCCTTCTCATTCGCTTGACATGTGTCACCCACGTACTAAGAAGTGGAGATCGTGTTAGATCGTGGGTGAATAGATAAGTATTTTGTGGGATGCGGAACTGTTTGAGCGGCAAAGCCGAAAATTTGGATAAGATAAGTTAAAAGTTCCATTCGCAAATTCTTCAGCTGACAAGGACTCAGAAGTAAACATAACAGGATACCAGCATGGTCATCGTGATGAAATGAAGACAGGCACAGAGTACAGAAAGCGTAAACACATGATAACACAGGATGAAGACAAACAGACTGAAGAAATTGAACTGAGGAAATTGAGAAAGTCTTCAGTCAAAGTCTTCAAACACAGATATGAACAAGTGCACAACACAGTTATGAGGAAATGAAAGAGTTGAGGAAATAGAACCAGTTGGCTTGGTGAAGGCAATGATTTGGTAGACCAGTTCCAACTGCTGTCTCAGTTGTACATCTGGTTAGGGCGGCTAGGTATTTAAACCTGAGGACACACAGTCCTGGACACCCAGTCCTGAACATGCAGTCCAGGACACTTAGTCCTCACCGTATTCCCCTTGAGCTAAGGTCACACAGACCTCGCCCAATCACTCGTGGTATGTCTTCAGGTGACTTCCGAACCTTCACAAACTCGGTCACTCGGCGATCCACAATTCCTCTTGGATGCTCTAGACCATGACGCCTAACCGTCTGGAAGAAGCACAGTCTTCAAAGGTAACAAGCGTCGGATCCACGCAGGATCAATCTCTTCAATGATGCTCAATCACTTTGGGTTTGTAGGTGTTTGGGATGCTCTCAAATGACAAATGTCAGTTTCTCTCGGAGCAGCCAAAAGCTAGTGGTTGTAGGGGGCGGCTATTTATAGCCTAGGGAGCAGCCCGTCATGATAAGACATAAATGCCCTTCAATGATATGACCGTTAGTTGGGTAGATATTTTGGGACAGCTGGCGCATAGCACAACAACGGTCGGAAATTTGAGTATCAAATTCCTCAGGGCTATCATGTTCCTCACTGTGTAGGCAATCCGCACTGGCAAATTCCTAACTCCTCAGTCAGAACAAATTCCTCAGAGACCAGAAGAACGTAGTCTCTGTCACTGAAGAATATGACTGGACTGTATGAGATTTCCAATGGCTTCACTCGAAGGGATTGGTAGGTGTAGGATTTTGAGTTGAGCATCACATGGAAATTTTTCCTTAGTATTTCCTCGACCCCCTTTAACAGTACGGTGTTTCCTATGACTCAAGAAAGAGAAAATGAAACTACGAAAACAAAAGTCTTCACGCTTCATGTTCCTCAAACGAATACCAAGTCTTCAAGGTCACACCAATTTCTTCACTTTCAAAGTCTTCAGAAATTCAAAGTCTTCAGTCAAAGAACTTCATTTTTAGGGGTCGACTTTCTCTGTAAATATCAAACTCCTCATAGACTTATAGACCTGTGTACACTCATAAACACATTAGTCCCTTAACCTATAAGTCTTCAATACACCAAAATCACTAAGGGGCACTAGATGCACTTACAATCTCCCCCTTTTTGGTGATTGATGACAATATAGGTTAAGTTTTCAACGGGGATAAACATATGAAGTGTAAATACTGATATTGAGGAATTTGATTGCAAGATATAGAAGAACTCCCCTGAAGATGTGCATAGTGAGGAATTTGCTTTTGAAGCAATGCACACTTGAAGAGTTGAATCATGGAGATCTCCCCCTATATCTTGTAATTCATACATGCATTTGACATAATATATGAAGAATTTGAAATGCATGATGAAATATGGTGACTGATGTAATTCAGCATGCGTGCAATAACATTAACGAGGAATAAGCATGCAAAAGAAACAACAAAAGTATCAGGCCACCATAGAGTTTTAAGTTTACAACTCGATCCAACAAAGTCATCAGAAGAACGAGAGTTGTAACTTAGAAAAAAACGCCCAGATAAGATAGACCCGCTTGAAGACTAACTCAAATTTCTCCCCCTTTGTCATCGAATGACCAAAAGGTTCGAAAATGAGGACTAACGCCCCTGAAGAATATCAAGTTGATGAAGGAGCGTCAGCGTTGTTTGGGTCGTTTGTTGTAGTAGGGCCTGCCGCAGTGTCGTCCAAGTCTTCATGTTCATCAGTGTCACGTGACGAAGAATAGGAGCTGGCCACCAAGGAAGGAACCTTAACCTTCTTGTACTTCTTCAGAGGAGGTGCAGCCCAGTCAAAATCTTCCTTTTGACCCATTTTCTTCAGATCTTCTGTGCTATAAATGTGTGACAGAACAGCCCAGGTGCGGTTGAGGGTTTCATGAAGGTAATAGTGGTTTTTCTTCACTGCATTGTGGGTAGCAGTCATGTTGTGAAGAATTGAACCAAACTGACGCTTGACCCATTTGTGATTACGATCAACCTTCTGGTGAAGACTGAGGAGAAGCTCATGGTCAGTCATCACCCTGGGAGCTGTGCCTTGAGGATTTGGCTTGGTTGCGTTGGCGGCAGAGTCATGGGTGGCAGAGTCATCATTGGTGGAGTAGGATGCAGCCTTGCAAAATTGACCATCCAATGGACGAATGCCTTCATCAATGACAGCCGTAGCCTTGCCCTTTTCATCAGCTGAGGAAAATGTCCGTTTGAGGACTTCAATCGGGGGCAAGTAGCTGCAATGGTTCAGTGTATCAGCTTTGTAGTTGATTGAAGACCTTGTTCTGATGAATCTCATAATCCACGGAGCATAAGGCTTCAACTCAAACGGTGACATTGCGACATTGGCCAGAGTCCTCATGAAGAAATCATGGAAGTTGACAGGAACGCCATGAATGATATTGAAAAGCAGATTCTTCATGATGCCAACGACTTCTTCTTCATTCGAGTCGTGGCCCTTGATAGGACTCAATGTCTTCGTCAGAATGCGATAGACAGTCCGAGGCACATATAACAATTCCTTGACAAGGAATTTTGTACTTGGGGCCTGACCTGGCTTCAAAGGCATCATCAGCACTTGCATATAGTGATCTGTAAGCTCAAGTTCACTGTAGACGCAACGATCAGCTTCAAGGGGAGGACTGAGAGGCAAAGCACGAAGCAATTCAGTAGCTGGTGCCTTGCAGTGAGTATTTTCAGACATCCAGTCCAGCACCAATGAATTCACATCTTCAAAGTCTCCGGTGATGTGCAGAGTTGCATAAAATTGAAGAATGAGCTCTTCATTCCAATCACATATATCAGTGCAGAAATTTAACAGTCCCCGCGTCGTAAAGAACACTGAGGACTGGCCCGAAGCATGGCAGAGATTCCATATCCACGTGAGGAATGTGCTCATGATCGAAGACTTTGTCTTTGTTGAACAGCACTGAGGAATAAAAATTTGCCTGGCTGGAAGTCCAGAAACGCCTCTTCCTAATGCGAGCAGAGTCATAGGGGTTGTAGTCAGTGAAGAATACGTGCTCGCCGAAGAAATCATTAGCCTTGATTTTTTGCTTCCTTGAGAATGGATCCTTTGGCTTGGGCAGAAGAGTGTCAGTCAGTTGCATGACAACCTCAGGAATCGCAATCTCAGGTTCTTCAGGCTGAGGAATTTTTGGTTCCTCTTTAGTGGCAGTCTGGGTCTTCAATTCTTCATTTTCATTTTCTTCAGCACTAGTGGCTGGAACTTGTTCATGAGCTTCATCAGATCCCATTTGAACTGTTGTTGCCGGGGACTGAGGAATTTGTTGCAATGGAGTGAAGAGTGGAGAGTTGGGGTGCTGACTTTCCCAGAAGTCATCATTCATCACTGGTGTGGTACAACCAATGTCCACATCTTCATCTTCCATTTCTTCAACACCAGCCTCTTCAGCAGTAAACTGAGGCATAGGCAAGGAAACTGTGGGGGTTGAAGGGATTTTATCCACTTCAATTTCTTCATCCATCTGCTCTGACGAAGCAGCAGCAGGATTTTCTTCATCAGATCCGCTAGGGATCACATATTCTTCATCAAAAGGGATGATTTCCTTTGATGGCATGGAAGAATTGGAGTTGGGGTAGGCGCAGGAGGAGCAGAGGAATGTGTTTGATTTTCTTCAGGCACAACTGATGCAGTTGCCCTGACTTCTTCATTTTTCTTCAGGCGCACCACTAGTGGATGCCCTGGCAATTTCATCAGCGGCTGGAATGCAGTCATCAGCCCTGGAATTCACATTTTCTTCAGCAGCCTGATTGTCATCAGCGGTGCTGGCATGTTCTTCAATGGGCTGAGCAGATGCTTCAGTCTGAGGAATTTCTTGTTGCGATGGGGCTGCAACATTGGAGGTGAACATCTTTGTCAGTTTAACAAACCTGACCTTGGCTCCTTTCCAATCAGCATAGTAAGCATTGAAATCATCGCTGAGGGTTTTGATCTCAGACTGGATCTTCACAAGTTCATCAGTTGTCATAGAGACAACGTTGTTCTTCAGGAATTTCTCCTTCCTGTACTGTGCTTTCTTGAGCTGCCTGGCCTTCTCAAATTTCCATTTTTCTTCTTGGATGAAGGCAGTCAGCATATGACTTTGACCAGGAGTCAGCTTGAAGTCAGGCATAGGAGTGTTTGGGTCCTTGTGCTAGAGATCAATGTAATCGAGGATCAACTTTGGATCCAGAAGCAGAGGCACATCTGTGCCCTTGGCTCTAGTGGCCCTGACTTGCCTATCTCTGATGATTTCAGCAAGTTCTTCATCATCAGCTTCGTCTTCTTCAGACGACACTTGGAAGGTGACCTGCTTCTTGTGAGGACTTGAGCGAGAGCCTCGTCCAGCAGTGGTCTTAGTCTTCAGCAGAGAGGGTCCTGTTGAAGAATTTGGTGCAGCTGAGGAACTAGCTGAAACTCCTGAGGCAAAAGAGTAGCCTGTAGTCCTTTGGCACGTGGCAAGATGCACAGGTGCTGAGGATTTGGTCGGAGCAGCCGAGGACTTTGGAGGGGCAGGAGCAGCGTGAGGAATTGGCCGTGAGGGCTTAGCTGAGGCACTTGGCTTATGCGCAGGCTTCTTTGCCATGGATTTCTTCGGCCTTACAGAGGCCTCAGCAGCAGCAGCAGAAGTAGAGGCTTCGTTGAATTTCCTCACTGCATCTTTTGCCTGTTTGGCCAGTTTGGCCTGGCGCTTGGCCCATTCTTCAGGAAAATTCTCACCGCGCTTGATGCTAGTGGGATCTGCTTCTTGGCCAGGTGCCAATGGTGGTCTTGAGCATGGAGGAGTAACAGCGAATTTCTTCATGTACTTGGGAGTCACATATCTGTACTCCCTCCACTCTCTTGCCCATCTCATCTCTATCTTCTGAATGCGCACCTTGCGCTGATTTTTATCTTCCTCAGGGGGTGTGCAGTACCCAGCATAGATGTCCTCAGGGATTTCAAAAGCAGTGTTGACCTCAGGCCTCTTTCCTCCTTTCCGTGGCTTCTTTCCATCAGCCATTTTCTTCAGTTGAGGAATTTGAACAATTGAACTCTCTGAAGAAGTATGCAACTTTTCTTCGAGGAACGCTGCAAATGAGTTAAGTTGATGAGAACCTAGTGATTCAGCAGCGGAGATGAGTACCTGTGAATAGAGTATAGTTGCGAGGAATTTGGAGAGGTCATATGCGTTCTCAGAAGGTTTTTCAAAAAGAACAAGTTTGAGGAATTTGACCAGATGAGTCTTGAAGAATTTCACTAAGCGTTCTTTGTCTTACGTTCCAAAGTTGTATAGATCGAAGATCCACACAATTGAGGAATCTTGAAGAAAATGATGCTTAGAGAAACGAATCAAGAACAGATGACATGTGAGGTGTTTAGTGTGTGAAGAATTTGAAGAATAAACACCTTTGAAGATTTTGTAGGAATCATTTGAATCAAAGACGGCAGTAAAAGTAACTTTTAATTACCCTGAACGAAGAACACGACGAACTGTGAGGTGGAGAAGTGAAGTTCATCTGTGCAGATCTTCCACGCCCTAACTCGGCGGAGGAAGACGGCTACGGCGGCGGCGGAGTGAAGATTTCCGCGGCCGGCGCGAGTACGACGATGACGAGGTCGAGGCAGTGAAGCTCTTCCTCACCGGCGACAATGAAGTAGCGGCGGTGCTAGGGTTTGAGAAGCTCGAGCTGGAGAGAGGTCGAGCGGAGTAAAGGAAGTGAGGAAGGGGAGAGGGGGTATTTATAGCCACGGTGAAAAACTATTCGCCCGAAGATTTTGGACGAACGTGCTCCTGACCCTTCTCATTCGCTTGACATGTGTCACCCACGTACTAAGAAGTGGAGATCGTGTTAGATCGTGGGTGAATAGATAAGTATTTCGTGGGATGCGGAACTGTTTGAGCGGCAAAGCCGAAAATTTGGATAAGATAAGTTAAAAGTTCCGTTCGCAAATTCTTCAGCTGACAAGGACACAGTGAAGATTTTGAATGAGTTTCAAATAAAACGCACATGAAGAATTTGCGAATAGATTGGGTTGAGTATAGCATAGAGGGGGAAGGGTCCGATCACATTCACTTAGCAGAAAAACGCAACTTGAAGAATTAGCCATAAGTGAATGCTGTAGAGGACATAAACTCATATATATATAGCTAATGAAGAAAAACGACGGAAACAGTGAAGACAATGTAAAGTTGAAGAAAATGAACAACTGAGGAATTTCACTGAGAAAAAACTCAAATTGAAGATTTTCAACTTTTGGTGGTGGCGTGACCCACCGTATAAGAATGATGATTTCAGACACCGCATACAATTGTCATAGGGTTCTGAGAATCAAATTCTTCGTTAATTTCTTCACACTTAGAGTGTTATTCTTCATTGATTGAAGAAAAACGTTTCTTCATGTGTTGCACATCTAAGTCATCAATTTTACATAAGTGTTAGGACGAGTGTCCTTTTCAAAGAACATTCGAAGATTCTAGGATATTTAGCTCAGACCGCAACTTGCTGAATCTCTTCTCATCCAAGGGCTTAGTGAAGATATCGGCTAGCTGTTCTTCAGTCTTCACATGCTCAATAGAAATGTCGCCCTTCAACACATGATCGCGAAGAAAATGATGACGAATCTGAATGTGCTTTGTCTTCGAGTGCTGAACTGGGTTGTGAGCAATCTTGATGGCACTGTCATTGTCACAGAAGAGAGGCACATTCTTCACGTTGACGCCATAGTCCTTGAGAGTTTGCTTCATCCACAGCAATTGAGCAGAGCAAGAACCAGCAGCAATGTACTCAGCTTCAGCAGTAGACAGTGATACACAGTTCTGTTTCTTCGAGGACCAACAGACCAAAGATCGTCCGAGGAAATGACATGTACCAGATGTTGACTTGCGGTCCACACGATCACCAGCATAGTCAGAGTCAGAATATCCAATGAGATCAAAAGCCGAGCCCTTGGGGTACCATAATCCAAGTGTTGGTGTGTGAGCTAGATATCGAAGAATATGTTTCACAGCCTTATGGTGTGATTCCTTCGGTGTAGCTTGAAATCGGGCACACATGCAAACACTAAGCATAATATCTGGCCTAGATGCACATAAATACAATAAAGAACCAATCATGGAGCGGTATACCTTTTGATCGAAGTCAATACCATTTTCATCAGTGCACAGATGGCCATTTGTGGGCATCGGAATTTTGACGCCTTTGCAATCTTGCATGCCGAATTTCCTCAGTACATCCTTGAGGTATTTCTCCTGAGATATGAATATGCCATTGCGCTGTTGACGAATTTGAAGACCTAAGAAGAATTTCAATTCTCCCATCATAGACATTTGATATTCTTCACTCATCATATAGGCAAATTCATCACTATAACGTTGGTCAGTACAGCCAAAGATAATATCATCAACATATATTTGGCACACAAACAATTCACCATCATAAGATTTAGTGAAAAGAGTAGGGTCGAGTGAACCGGGTTTGAAGCCTTTCTTCATGAGGAATTCCTTCAAAGTATCATACCACGCCCGAGGGGCCTGCTTGAGGCCATAGAGGGCCTTATTGAGTCTGAAGACTTTGTCAGGATGCTTTGGATCTTCAAAACCTGGGGGTTGAGCAACATATACTTCTTCCTCAAGCTTACCATTGAGGAATGCACTTTTCACATCCATTTGATATAAAGTGATATCATGATGGTTAGCATAAGCAAGTAATATGCGAATAGCTTCAAGTCTGGCAACAGGTGCAAAAGTTTCATCGAAATCAATTCCTTCAACCTGTGTGTAGCCTTGAGTTACAAGCCGTGCCTTATTCCTCACCACAAGGCCATTTTCATCTTGCTTGTTGCGGTAGATCCACTTTGTGCCAATGATATTG
Source organism: Aegilops tauschii subsp. strangulata (assembly GCF_002575655.3). Lineage (NCBI taxonomy): Eukaryota > Viridiplantae > Streptophyta > Magnoliopsida > Poales > Poaceae > Aegilops > Aegilops tauschii. The sequence continues at coordinate 47,844,381 of NC_053035.3, forward strand.
TGCTTGCTAGGATCTGGACGTTTAACCAGTTCCCAGACGTTGTTGAGTTCGAACTGATGTAATTCTTCTTGCATGGCCTGAATCCACTCAGGCTCCAGAAATGCTTCATCTACCTTAGTGGGCTCTGTGATAGAGACAAAGGCATAGTGCCCACAAAAGTTAGATAAATGTGAAGTTTTTGAGAGTGTGAGAGGACCTGGTGCTTCAATGTCATCGATGATCTTTTCAACTTGCACTTCTTTTGCAACACGAGGATGAGTAGGTTGTCGTCGAGGAATTTGATCAGCATTTTCTTCAGCACCATTTTCTTCAGGTGCATTAGCTCGACGTTCTTCATGTTATGGAATGAATTCTTCAGCAGATTCTTCGGTAGGAATGACATCCTCAGTAGCCTTGAACTTGATAGTTTCCTCAGGTGCTGGTTCATCTATCATAGAGGGTAGATGCTCTCTTTGCGAGCCATTAGTTTCATCGAACCGCACATCTACAGTTTCAACAACCTTGTGAAGAACGTTGTTGAAGACTCTGTAGGTGTGCGAGTCCTTTCCGTAACCAAGCATAAAACCTTCATGTGCTTTCGGTGTAAATTTAGCATTGTGATGAGGATCTCTAATCCAACATTTAGCACCGAAGACTTTGAAATAACTCACATTGGGTTTCTTGTCAGTGAGGAGTTCATAGGCAGTCAGAATTTGTGAAGATATACCCTGTTGATGATGTGGCACGTAGTATAAATTGCCTCAATCCAGAAGTGACGAGGCGTCTTGTACTCATCAAGCATAATGCGTGCCATCTCAACGAGAGTTCTGTTCTTGCGCTCCACGAAGCCATTCTGCTGAGGAGTGTAAGGAGCAGATAACTCATGAGTAATACCAAGTTCATCAAGATAGTCATCAAGACTAGAATTCTTGAACTCAGTTCCATTGTCACTTCTGATGTGCTTGATCTTCACACCAAAGTTGGTTGAAGCCCTCGAGGAAAATCGTTTGAAGACTTCCTGCACTTCATGTTTGTAAGTAACAATATGTACCCATGTGTAACGAGAGTAATCATCAACAATAACAAAGCCATAGAGAGATGCGTCATTTGTGACTGCTGAGTAATGGTTAGGACCGAAGAGATCCATATGAAGCAATTCAAATGGTCGAGTAGTGGTCATGATAGTCTTCGCTGGATGCTTAGCCTTGGTCATCTTTCCAGCTTCACAGGCTCCGCATAAGTGATCCTTGAGGAATTTGACATTCTCAATGCCAATGATGTGCTTCTTCTTCGCAAGCATGTGCAAATTCCTCATGCCTGCATGACCAAGTCGTCGATGCCATAGCCAGCCTTCTGAAGCTTTTGCAAGTAGGCACACGGCTGGTTGCGGTCCTGTAGAGAAATCAACAATATACAAGTCTCCTCTCCTAAAGCCTTCGAAGACTTTGGAATTGTCAGTTTCCATAACCACAACACAACGATACTTGCCAAAGAAAACAACCATATCAAGATCACAAAGCATTGAGACAGACATGAGGTTGTATCCTAAGGACTCGACAAGCATGACTTTGTCCATGTGTCGATCCTTTGTGATCGCAACCTTACCTAGACCCAATACCTGACTTTTGCCTTTGTCAGCGAAGATGATATGCTTCAGATGCGATGGTGATAAGGGAGCATCCATCAATAGATTCTTGTCACCAGTCATGTGATTTGTACATCCACTATCGAGGACCCACTCAGTGGCTTTGGGTTGATCATCCTGCAGATGAATTAGTGCAGCTTACGAACTTCATATACTTCATCAGTGAAGAATATGACATCACAATTCATCAGACCAATTTCATCAAGCAATGCAACCGTTAAAACAATATGAGGACGTGAGAAATGAAAGTTCATTTCTTCATGATTAGCCTGCGTCCTTTCAGGCACTTTTCAGGTCTCCAGCAAATTCTTCAGACGTTTAAGTACGTCTGGAGACCTGACCCTGCATAAAAGATTAGTTCTTTTTCTTCACCACCCACATCAGAAGAGGTGGCAAAGAGTTCATCACTCTGCGAGCTCCATACGAGAAAGGTGGCATAGAAGCCAATCCATTTCGTTTCACATAAGAGGAGTTAGGGTAAGCATATGAATAAGCAGAGAAATTCTTCGAGGACTTATGAACATAATGATTAGAAGAATAATGCTCATATTCATAGCCCTTGGCTCTTCCCTGCGAAACAGAGTTGTTAGCACGATGATGTTCATATGAGGATTTTGATCCTTTTGAGGAATTTGATCCATGTGAGGAATTTGGTCCGTATGAGGACTCGGATCCATATGAAGAATTTGATCTGGGGTTCCTATTCTTCACAGGTGGTGTCATGAGGACATTCACCTGAAGACTTTCAAGGCACCTTTTGGGAACCCAGATTTTCTTCATAGGAGAACCGTTCCTGCAGTTAGTGCCAACATATCTAGCAAATACTTCACCATTCTGATTTTTAAACAGTTTATAGTTGGAGTCAAATGACTCATTAGAAGAATGAGAAGATTCACATGTAAGCCAGATAAATTAGATGGATCAACTGGAGATCCCTTTGCAGCAACCCATGAGGTTTTGGGGTACTGCTCAGGCTTCCAATATGTACCATCAGCATTGAGTTTCCTCTCAAAGGCAATACCCTCTTTCCTAGGGTTCCTGTTGAGGATCTGCTTTTTAAGCACATCACAAAGAGTCTGATGCCCTTTGAGGCTTTTGTACATGCCTGTCATGTACAATTTCTTCAGCCCTGCATCGTCAGTGATACTAGCAATGTCCTCAGATGAGGAATTAGTGATAGCAGAGACAGTTGAAGAATTTGTAGTATTAGAAGCATTTGAACATTCAGGTAAAGAATTAGCAGATTCACGTTCAATGCATTTCAAACATGGAGGAACAAATTCTTCCTGAGCAGCGCTGATTTGTTGAGCAAGTAATGAATCGCACTCCTTCTGAAGATCTTCATAACTCACTCTTAGCTTTTCAAGATCTTGCCGTCTCCATCGCCGCTCCTCGCCGTCTCCATCGCCGCTCCTCGCCACCCGCCGCCCGCCCTTGCAGTTCTACATGCCGAGGAGGCTGTAGAACCACGTGTAGTCGCCGTCGTCGTCGTCGTTGTTGCCGCCGCCTCCGCCGCCGCCGTCCCTGCTGCATCCCTCCCCTGGTTGGCGCGGCGGGTTGGACGGTCCGGGGGCGTCCTCGTCGTCGTCGCTGTCGAGGAACACGACGCCGTGCTCGTCCTCGCGCCCACGTTTGCGGGCTTCTATCTCCTCCAGGGCCCGGCGCTGCCGGACCATCTCGTCGCGGTAGTAGTCGTCCCGCGCCCACTGTAGGGCCTCCTCGTCGGAGAAGCCGCGCCGGGCTATCTCCTCGTACTCCGAGGGGAGGCCGGGCTCCGGCTTGGGCTCGACGAGGACGAAGCGGCCGGAGGGGGGGGGGTGGAGTCGCCGATGCGGACGCCGGAGCTGCGGGTAGGGCTTCTAGAGCGGGCTGTCGGGGGTGTACCGCGGGACTTCCCTCGCCGCCCGCGGCAGGGACGCGCGGATACGTTTGATCTCCGCACGCCGCGCTGCCCCGGTGGGTGGTGGTGGCACCGGCACGCCGCCGGCGCTGATCCTCCACGCCCCGGGCACCCGCATGTCCGGCGGGATCGGGTACTCGGCCTCGAAAAGGAGGCGAGCCTCGTCCTCATGAAGTTGGCGGCGCCCGAAGCCATTCGCCGCCGCGCCGTCGCCTGGGAAGTGCTCGGCCATTCTTCTGAACTGGAGACGGCGAGAGGAGGCGAGGGAGGAAGGGGGAGAAATGGGCGCGTCGGCAGTGGAGGATCTGTGCGTGTCTCCGGCGCGCTGGTGGTCGGCTTATATAGGCGGAGGCGCCGCGTAGTACGCGTGGCCGGCGTGTTATGCATGGCGGGCGAGGGGACGCGCGTTGCCCGGCCTTCACTGCGCCGCCCGTGAGGCATCAATGGAGGCTGACCGGCGCGCAGCTTTGGCATTGATTCGCCGCGGGAAACGAGGCGATGAGGACGACGAAGCGGCGAGAAGAGAGTCGAGTCGCTGGCAAGGGGGCCCCGCGGCTTTTCGCGCCAAAAACGATTCGCCCGGCGCCCCCGAGCGCCCCCAGCGCGCCGGGTTCGGGTTGGGTCCGCCGGCGCTAATTTCGGCCCGAGCCGGCGAAAACTTGGCCCTTGGGGCGCGACTGGGCCTTTTTTTGGCGCCGGCGGCCGAAAAATCGCCTGGGGGGCCTTGTTGGGGGCGCGGCTGGAGATGCTCTCACGAAACCAGCAGAGCAGCATCGCAGCAACCTGTTAACAGTGTAGACTGATTCTATTGGAGAAAGAGAGAGGGGGAGAGCATTTTCATCCTTGTATAAAACACACGAGCTGGCATAATAGTACAAGCTTCCCCTAAAATAGACTGGTGTGACTGGCATCATGCTAAACTGTACAAAATGGGGGGTGGGGGCAACACATACAATCACTGAACACAGTATTGACACCGCACATAAGGTCAAAGGAAACTGAAGCCAAAACCATATAAAAATGCATAACTAATTTTCACAGTTGTTGGTACAAAAGCTGAAGAATGCCCAAAAAAGAGCACTAATAACTTCATCCTCGAGCATTTCTATACTAGTGAAATTACACTTCGACTTCCAGATAGCTAGTTAGATCTTCTGCCTCATTCTCCAACTGAAGCCATTGTTGCTAGTTAGATCTTCTGCTCTTTTGAATCTGCCTCTTGGTCCAAATGAAGCCACTTACGCGTAAGCATATAGGATGATATAACAGCCCCGGCTAACCCCAAAAAATCATTGAGTCTCTTCGAAAACCGCTTCGACCGCCTGCAAGTTCAGAGATGTAATAAAATTTGTTAACAAATTATTCCAAGGAAAAAAGAACATGAAAAGGACAGCATATGTTCTGAGTAGATACCACAAGGGGTCATTGGGTCTAGGCTCGATTTGCACCGCAAGCTGCTGGAGCATGCGTGTGTTTTGACAGCCTTCCTTGGTAAGCCGGGTGTCGTATCGCCTTTCTGTGTCAGCAATCAGATCAAACAACTCTTCTCTCTTCTTCTTGATTTCCCTCAAAGCAGAAGCCTTCCCATCTTGATGCACTGCTATTTCCTTTACAAATTACGTAGAAGTTAGATACAATATCTAACAACATATTCAACATATTCATTGATGCAAGCCTACATAGCTATAGTTGATCTAGAATGTTATTGTAGGCATGCCTAAAACTAAACAGTGTCATATTTCCTTTGCAAAAGATATTTCATTCTCGAATCATGCTTACTGATGGCAAAACCAAGATTTACAAAATAATTTGGAACTAGCTAGTGTTGATAATCCTAGGGGGTAAGCAATCCCCATCCTGCCGTTTGGAAAAGGATTTGATTATTACGAGACCTATGGTATTGCGAGGCGTGGAATTGCTAGATCCCTAATCATGTTATGCGCAGAGCACAGTAGCGAATCAATCAGCAGTCGATGAAATAATCGATAGAAGTCGTGATTTTCGGTACCTCAACACCAGAGGAAGTATGCCGGAGGGAAGAGGGGGCTGCTGCCGGCGGACCGCCGTGGATGAGCCTCCTTGGCACCTCCGTTTTCGTTCGCTGGAGAACAAAGCCAGCCAACCTCCTCGCCGCCTGCCGAATCGCCGCTGCCATCGCCGATCTCAAGCTCTCTTCGTATCCTCGCCTCGAATCGCCTGAGTTTGCGTCTGTGCTCGTAATTTTATCAGTGGATTGGGATTTGGGAGGAAAGACTTCTCTTGCATTTATATATGCGGCGACTGAGTTCCGGGTCCGTCTCCGTCAAGACCACGAAGCCCCACCGCGTGGCTGGCATCGGACTTCCGACTCCGCCTCCACTAGGAAAAGTGAAGATTTTGAAGAATTTGCTGAGCATACGTACCCTGCGCCAGGTGTTTAGGTTAGGGTTCCTCGCTCGCCTTCCGCCGCCGCTTCTTATTCCGACCGCCGCGTTTGATATTTCTGTAACCGAGCTTTTTCCTTTTGAGGGCAGCGTGTTCTTTTTTTTTTTGAAACACTGGTAATTTTATTCATATTCATAACAATTACCGATACACTGGTTTGGACCTAAGATTCAAGAAAATACAAAGTAACTCATATGATTAAGAGCGTGTTTGGCTGCCTTCTCAAACAATACCTGCATTTCAAACACATCTCAACCCAACCCGGTTGAGCAAAAACAGGCAACAAATCAGCATCTGCATGTTGTTTGGTTGTCTGCATTGCATCAATGAGCACTTCAGGGCTGGGTGTTTGGCTGTCTGCATATATGCTTAAGGGCTGAGCAGATGCAAACCACAGCTGTTTGGCTGCATACACGTTTGTGTTCTGCTCACCCCATTCAAATGTGGCGGCCTTACCACCACATTAGCAGCACAAACGGGAGGCAAAAATGAAAACAAGCAATGCACATGAAAATAAAAGCAGATTAAGAGGCTAATTAATATAGTAGGGCCATCGTTAAAGACAGTAGGGGCATCCCATGCCTCCTGCTTCACACCAGGGCGCCGATCCTGGCCAAAATATTAACAAGTTTGCAGCACTAGTTCAAACCATCACCATCACCATGACCACAAACTAACAGTTCTATACTAGGACCGGGTACTTATATAATAGAGAGCGCGGGAGAATTTGCCGACGTAGCCGTGGTTGGTGCAGCGCACCCTGTTGTGGTTGTAGATCTGCACCTTGAAGCCCAGGCTGGAGATTCGCACGACGACGAGGTCGCCGGGGACGATCCTGTGGCGGCGGCAGAAGTACTGCGAGCCCCGGTCAAGCACCATCCGCCCCTCGTAGTTCTGGACCTGAACCCAGGACTCGCACCACTTGTTGACCGACAGCCTGACGACGCGCGGGGGCTTGATCACCAGCCACTGCTTCATGACCTCCTTGAACTTCGGTGGGATGACGAGCATGGCGAGATCCTCCTCGTCCTTGATCTGGACGTAGAAACACAACGGCTCTCGGGACCCCTCCTCGTGGCCGGTCCTTGGACATCGTCCCCTTGGATGCGGCTGGCTCATGAAGGCGGCCTTGCCAGGTAGATCCACCCTCTTGAGCTAGCGGTTCGTGGGGATGAAGTCCATGACGCCCTCGGCGCCGACCATGACCTGAGCTCCTCGACCGACTCTGTCCCACTCTGTCTTCATCACCTTGTCAGGTAAGATGACAATGGTTAGTAACAAGGCATTGGGATCAGGCACCGATCAGTGGCACGTGCCGAAGAGCAAGTGGCACTGATGAGTGGCACTTGCTCATGGGCAACAACCACTGATTTGTGCAGTTTTCAAAACATGATCAGTGGCACTTGCCGAAGAGCAAGTGTCACTGATCAATGGCACTTGCTCAAGGGCAACAACCACTGATCAGTGAGCATCATGCTCATGACCTAAAACTAGCAGTGCAAGTTGTGACCACTTCCACATTTGGCAGCATGCTACATTGGTAATAGTACCTCAACAAGGGAACACAGTGTCCCTACAATGTGTATGAGCATGCAAATTTGTCCTACCTACCATGAATGCCATGCACGTAACGAAATCATGCAACAAACCATGCCTAAACCAACACCAATCTAGCTCTTCAACATCACACACAAACCCTACCTATGAACATCATGAATATGTAACTACCTATCATGCAAGAACCAATATACCCTGCCTAAGGACTACGATGTAACTACCTATTAACAAGATCAAATCTACCCTGCATACGAATAGTGAACATGAACACCATCAACAACATGAATAGTAGCACCCAAGAAGGAATTGATTCGATTTGATCGGATCCAAGTGATGCCTATTGCAGAAAACCCTAATCTACATGTACGAGCAATACGTAAATTAGAAACTTCCCGGAGCTGGTGGAGTTCGAGCGTACGCCGGGCGGGGAGAAAACCACAGCGGGAAGGAGATGGCCGGTTAGGAGGAGGAGGAGACGGAAATGCCGACGCCCGTCGGCATTGCCCCGGTGCTCGTGGCGGCGAGGGAGGTCGAGGAAGCGGGCGCCATCTTCCATGGCCCTGACGCGCTGCCCGAAGAAAACCCTCGGATAGGGGTAAACAAACCTCCCCCCACCCACAGGGGTTCCGAGCAATGGCGCGGTCGCCGCCCCCTCCGGAGTCGCCATCGAACCCCACTAGTAGAAAAAGGGCCTATTGTCCTGGTTCGTAAGGGCCTTTTGTCCCGGTTTAAGAACCGGGACTAAAAGGTCGTTACTAATGCCCTAGGCCTTTAGTCCCGGTTCTTACACGAACCGGGACAGATGGGCCTCCACGTGGCCGGTGCTGCGAGCCCAGGCAGGAGGCCCTTTAGTCTCGGTTGGTGGCACCAACCGGGACCAATAGGCATCCACGCGTCAGCTGTTCAGGGGCTAGGGTTTTTGTTTTTTTTCTGAAAGGGGGTGGATTTGGGGGTTTTGTATGGTTAATTAAGGTGTTTCATATATTGTGTTAGGTAGCTAATTAATTAATAAAGAGAAATGTCCTCTCTTATCTCCGTGCTTGGTTGACGCTACATACTATACGTATAGAGAGGCCCTCGACACGCTAGCTAGTAAGAAAATGAAGGAAACCATTGAGTACAGAAGTTCGTCATGCATACCGAGAGAAGTGATCGACCTCTCCTTCTCCGAGAGATTGGTCGAACAACAAGTTTTTGTATCATCTATCCGACGCTACTGGCTACGTACATATACAATATGTAAGATCTCTTACAATCCCCTATCATTTGAACTCAAGTTCCACATGGTATTCTCCGGCTTTATTGATGACGTGGTCAAGAAAGAATCCCGCCAATTCCTCTTGAATTGCTTTCATGCGATCTTCTGGTAGGAGTTCATTCCGCATCTGCCACGTCTAATTTGAAGAACGGGGTTAATACATATATATGAATGAAACTCAACAAAAATGATGGTGTAATAAAATGAAATTGTGAATATTATTGCTTACGCACTTCATATTGTCTTTTAGAGTAGTCCCGCTTATCTTTGCAAGTCGCGTTGTAGATGAACTCGCACACGTAGTATCCACAGTAATCATTCCCTTGTTCCTGCCACAAGCACTTTACGAGAAATAGAGGTCAATCAAACTGATAATGAAGCATTATAAATATCATTGATGAAAGTAGCTAGAATCAACGGGAGATGCGCGGAAGTAGCTAGCTAGTAGTACTTACTTTCGGGTATGTATATCGCAGCTCCTTCGGCAGTCCCGGAGCTTCTGCGGTGAACTTTTTCCAAACCCTGCAAGACAAAGAAAATAATTATTACTTGAGATATCAGGAAATGAACAAAAAGTTGCCGATATGGTGCGATAATGATCGATTGAACTTACTTGTTGAGAATTTCAGTCATGTCCGCATAGGTCTCGGGATCTTTTCGTCTCGAGTCTAAGACGGTTACTAGTCCCTGCTCAAGCTTAATCTCCAGGAGAATATAGTGGAAGCTGCGCACGCATGCATAACTCATCAATTACATTACTATAACCTCGCTCGAGTAATAAGGAAAACCGAATATGCACACGACAGTAACACTCACTTGAAGTTGTAAGGAAAGAGTATTTTATCTTTGTTTTGATTTATTATCAATGATTTGAGCAAGTTGGCCTCGGCATCTTTGGCGCTCTTTTTAACCTGAAATTCATCTATGAGATTTGTGTTAATGAACCCAATATCATACATTTCTGCTTTTCTGCACTCGACGATCTTCAATCTGCATAATATAGTGAGGATAATTATAAATACATGCAATGAAAGAGCTGAGCTATATATAGAGACTTAATGACAGAAGTAGTACTTACAGACAGTAGCAAGTGACCGTTAATTGATCGAGGGCCTTTTGATTGAAGAACTAGAAGAACTCCTCAAATGGAACATACAATAGATCAATTCCAACGAGGTCGTGCTCCTCTTTAACTCTCAGATACAAAGTATCCGTCCCCCCAGACTCTCTACAAGTTTTCATGTACCAATCATGGAATCTTCGCATCATCGTTGTTAGAGATTTTTCATCTTTGACGAGAGGCTTCTCGTACTCGTATCTGTGTTCGTCCACCTCCAAGAAATCATAATGTACATCGTCGGGCAGGTAATCTCCAAGATTGTTATAACCGGGCACCATCCCCGGATCATTAGCGACGATGTCACTAGACACATTGAGCGGGGGGCACGATTGGTTCGCTTGTTCGCCGAGCTGGGCAATTTTTTTCCCAGCCGCTCGTCGTTCTTTAACCTTTGATCACTTCTAGTACTTCCCGACCGCTCCGCTTCGATATATACCTTTTCAGTAACGCGCTCATAGTTGGTTTTTGGCGGAGAATTTGGTGATTTCCTCAGGGCATCGATAGTGCGCTTTGCTTTCACCGGATCTACCTTCTCCTCTAGAGGTGGATGTCTATTTGCTTTCACCCCTTCAAAGAAGTCCTTCACTTGGGCTTGACAGATCTCTGCGTTTTCCTGTTCGGTCATCTCATATGGTAACTTCTCCAGAGGCTTGAGAGATGGACCGAATATGTATTTCCTCCCGCCTCTGGCTGTACTGCTAGACGCCGGAGCAGACGGAGCGGCTGCGGCTGTCTTCTTTCATGCTTGCTTACGAGGCGGAGGAGAAGGACTACGACGCGCCGGAGCAGCTGGAGCGGCGGCGGGTCTCTTCCGCCCTTGCTGACGAGGCGAAGAAGGAGGAGGCTGGCTGCTCGGGCGCGCCGGCACAGGCGGAGAAGGAGGCGGAGTGCCGCCACGCGCCGGAGAAGGAGGTTGAGTGCCCAGATCACTCACCGGAGGAGGAGGCGGAGGAGGAGGCGGAGTGCCCTGACTCGCCGGAGGAGGAGGAGGCAGATGAAGGAAATATGCCCTAGAGGCAATAATAAAGTTATTATTTATTTCCTTATATCATGATAAATGTTTATTATTCATGCTAGAATTGTATTAGCCGGAAACATAATACTTGTGTGAATACATAGACAAACAAAGTGTCACTAGTATGCCTCTACTTGACTAGCTCGTTGATCAAAGATGGTTATGTTTCCTAGCCATTGACATGAGTTGTCATTTGATTAACGGGATCACATCATTAGAAGAATGATATGATTGACTTGACCCATTCCGTTAGCTTAGCACATGATCGTTTAGTATTCTGCTATTCCTTTCTTCATGACTTATACATGTTCCTATGACTATGAGATTACGCAACTCCCGTTTACCGGAGGAACACTTTGTGTGCTACCAAACGTCACAATGTAACTGGGTGATTATAAAGGTGCTCTACAGGTGTCTCGAAAGGTACTTGTTGGGTTGGCGTATTTCAAGATTGGGATTTGTCACTCCGATTGTCGGAGAGGTATCTCTGGGCCCACTCGGTAATGCACATCACTATAAGCCTTGCAAGCATTGTAACTAATGAGTTAGTTGCGGGATGATGTATTACGGAACGAGTAAAGAGACTTGTCGGTAACGAGATTAAACTAGGTATTGAGATACCGACGATCGAATCTTGGGCAAGTAACATACCGATGACAAAGGGAACAACGCATTTTGTTATGCGGTTTGACCGATAAAGATCTTCGTAGAATATGTGGGAGCCAATATGAGCATCCAGGTTCCGCTATTGGTTATTGACCGGAGACGTGTCTTGATCATGTCTAGATAGTTCTCGAACCCGCAGGGTCCGCACGCTTAAAGTTAGATGATGGTTATATTATGATTTTATGTATTTTGATGTACCGAAGATAGTTCGGAGTCCCGGATGTGATCACGGGCATGACGAGGAGTCTCGAAATGGTCGAGACGTAAAGATCGATATATTGGACGACTATGTTTGGACACTGGAAAGGTTCCGGAAGGTTTCGAACATTTATCAGAGTAGCGGGGTGACCGGAACCCCCCCCCCCCGGGAACTAATGGGCCTTGTTGGGCCCTAGTTTAGAGAGAGAGGGGCCGGCCAGGGCAAGAGGTGCCCCCCTCCCCTTGAGTCTGAATAGGACAAGGAAGGGGAGGGGCGCTCCCCTTGCCTTTCCCCTCTCCCACTCCTTCCTTCCCCCTCCTCCTTGGACTAGGAAAGGGAGGGGCAAACCTACTTGGAGTAGGTTTCCCCCTCCTAGGGCGCGCCACCCCCTTGGCCGGCCCTCTCCTCCTCCCCCCTTTATAAATGGAGGAGGGGGGCACCCCATAGACACAACAATTGATCTCTTGATCTCTTAGCTGTGTGCGGTGCCCCCCTCCACCATAATCCACCTCGATAATATCGTAGCGGTGCTTAGGCGAAGCCCTGCGTCGGTAGAACATCATCATCGTCACCACGCCGTCGTGCTGACGAAACTCTCCCTCAACACTCGGCTGGATCGGAGTTCGAGGGACGTCATCGAGCTGAACGTGTGCTGAACTCGGAGGTGCCATGCGTTCGGTACTTGATCGGTCAGATCGGGAAGACGTACGACTACATCAACCGTGTTGTGCTAACGCTTCCGCTTTCGGTCTACGAGGGTACGTGGACAACACTCTCCCCTCTCGTTGCTATGCATCACCATGATCCTGTGTGTGCATAGGAATTTTTTTGAAATTACTACGTTCCCCCACAGCGGAGACAAGAACCCAGCCGAGTCTCCCCGTCACCCGTAGGGTGGTCAAGCTGGAGGTCCTCAAATCCTTCTGTGATTTCATCCACCATCACCCTAGCATATCCTTCTGGATTCGGCCGGCAGTGAAAAGTTGCGCCAGGTTCAGGAGGTGCAACAGAGCCAACAGCCGCCTTGACTTTCAATTCCATCCACTGCGTCATAAGGTGGCAATGCTGAGACTCCGTGATAGCATCCACGGGGTAGCTAGCAGGAGCCGTGAAGACAGACTCCTGAAGCAGCTCCGTGGAAGCCACGCTGCTTCTCCGCTGAGATGGCGGGGTAGCTTCGGGTGTAGCTTCGGCAGGTCGCGTGCTGCGAACTGCGTCTCGTTCCTCTAGCGCTTGTACCCTTGCGTGCAGCACCTGTAGTTGGGTCAACTCCTTTTTCTTCTTCCTCTCCCGGCGTTTGTAACCTTCTGCGTCGGGAAATCCAGCCTTCCATGAAAGGGAGCCTGGCGTGCCTCGTGTCTGTCCGGGGTGCTCAGGATTCCCGAGGGCCTCTGTGAGCTCGTCGTTCTCTCTGTCCGGAACGAACGTCCCTTGCTGCGCTTTTTTGATATACTCCTAAAGCTTCTCGATGGGTGTGTTCAGCTGCTTGTTGGTCCAAACGCACTTCCCTGTTACAGGGTCCAATTTTCCTCCAACCCCGAAGAACCAAGTCCTGCAACGGTCTGGCTAGCATCGCGTCTCTGGTTCGATCCCTTTATCAATGAGGTCATTCTCAGCCTTGTCCCACAACGGCCGGGCTTTCAGGTAGCCACCTGACCCCGTGCGATGGTGATGCTTCTTCTTTGCAACATTTTTCTTGTTTATCACTGACATCTTCGCTGCTCTCTCAGATTTCTTTTTGGTGAAAAATGCGGGCCACTGATCTTTGATCTTCTCAAATCGGCCGATGAATTCTGGAGTCTTGTCTTGGTCGACAAAGGATGATTTCAGCTCATTCTTCCGCCTCCTGAATAGCTCAGCCATCTTCCTAAGAGCATAAGCCTTGATCATTCGCTTTTTAACCAGATTCTCCGGATCTTCCTCTGGCGGGAAGGTGAAATTTTCCTGCAGCGCGGTCCAAAGATCAGCTTTCTGCCTATCGCTGACATAAGACACCTGAGAGGCTTTGTCCTTAGGCTTCAACCATTGCTCGATGCTAATCGGGATCATGTCCCTAACTAGAACCCCGCACTAAGCATTAAATTTTTGCTTGGTCCGGAGGGGTTCAATCGGTTGGCTAGCGCGATCAATTTCGATGATTGTGTACCTTTCATCTGTGCACAACTTTCTCTTCAGGCCTCGTCTCGTTACCGAAGTGTTGCTCGATCCGGAGGGCTAGAAAAGAAGAAAAAGAAGAGAGTTAATATGTGTACATACCAAAAACAATTAATGCATCAATTAGCTATAGTCAGCACATGCTTAATTAATTAATATATATACTTGGCTGGACTCCGTTCGGTCACCGGAGCCGTCATCACGGTGTCCTTCCTCCTCGATTCGGTCACCGGAGCCGTCATCACGGTGTCCTTCCTCCTCCATTGTTTGATCATCGTCGTAGCCTGCTTCTTCATCCTGTCTTTCCAGACCATCGGTGCATGTGTCGTTGAGAAACGACAAGACGGCATCACTTCCGTGTGCGATTATCTCCCCCAACACCGCTTCTTTTGCTTCGTCTCGGGGGTGCGGATCCATAGTTTCTGCAAATATTTACAACATGGCAATTATTATTCAAACATGACAGATGGATATATTAGTGGCAAACGTAGAACTAGCAAGCAGCACAATAAGGAATCATATTAGTGGCCTGGCCTCGATGCTTCTCTAGGGTTTGGGGTGGCCTCGGCAACGCTTCAAGGGTTTGGGGTGGCCTCAACAACGCTTCAAGGGTTCAGGGTGGCCTCGACGACAACGCTCTTTTAACTTGGTAAATATGGGTGGCCTCAAGAGAGTTTGTCGATCGGGTAGGGGCGCGGCGGGAGGGGGTAGGAGACCGACATTGTTTTTTCTAGGGTTTGGGTGTCCTCGAGAGTTTTGGTCGAGCGAGAGGGCCGGGTGGTGCTCCCGACGTCCCCCCTCACTTTAACAAAGAACTACCTTAAAAAAAGACTTGCTTCGCCGCGGGTGCTCGATCGGTGTGACGTGGACTTGGTGGAAACACTTTATTAAAATGCGGTGGTGGCCGGGCCGGGCGGTTTTCTTTTCCTTCTTCATTTTTTCCTTTGTTTTTTATTATATGTTTGTTTTTGTTTTCATTCTACATTTTCGTACATATGAAAAAAATAAAGTTTCTATACAAAAGTGCACAATTTTTATGAACAAATTACAACATCTAAATTAACTATACATCTAAATAAATATAACTACACATCTGAAATTTTCCTAATCTTAAAACTAAACTAAACATAAACTAAAATAATATAACTACACATCCATCCATACATACATACACATACATATACATCTACATTATATATGAACAAAAAAAATACTAATTTTATGAACATAAAAAGGTCTATGAACAAAAAAACATCACATCAATATTTTCATCCATCCATATATACATACATACATCACTATATATATACATCTACATTATATATGAAAAAAAATACATAAACTTTACTAATAAAAAAATGACACCGGGCCGGGGCAGCGGCAGCTCACATCGTGGGTGGCGACGGCGACGGCGATGGAGGGGGCGGGGCAGGGCGCGGGCTCTGGGGCAGGGGCAACGACGACGATGGGGCGGGCCAGGGCAGGGGCGGCGACGATGGGGGCGGGCCGGGGCAGGGGGCGCGCGCGACGGAGACGGCGGGGGCAGGCCAGGGCAGGGGCGCGGGCGACGGCGACGGCGGGGGCGGGCCGGTGCAGGGGCGCGGGCGACGGCGACGGCGAGGACGGGGGCGGGCCGGGGCAGGGGCGCGGGCGATGGCGATGGCGACGGCTGGGGCGTGCCGAGGCAGGGGCAGCCTGGCCGGGACTAAAGGGTTGCATTGGTACCGGTTCGTGGAACCAACCGGGAACAATGCCACCCTTTAGTCCCGGTTGGTGCCACCAACCAGGACCAAAGGCCTTGTGCTGCCCCGCATCAAAAGTTTAGTACCACCTCGCTAGCTGAGAGAGCTCGAGAGTGGTTTATAAGCGCTGCTATGCCCACCCTCTCGAGCTCCTCTCAATTGCAGGCTTTCGGGCCTAACCGTACGCTGTCTGCCTGTGGGCCTACTGGGCCTCCTGCGGGCCTGAATCCTGGCCCATGTTTGGATTTCTAGTCGTATTCAGGCCGTGTGGGCCCAGTAGGTGGCACTTTTTTGTTTTTTGTTTTCTTTGTTGCTTTATTTATTTTATTTTGTTTCTACTTACAACAAAATACTTATTGTTGCTATTTTTATTTATTTTATTAAAGTTTATTTTTAATTATGTTTCTTTTAGGTCACAAAAATTATAAAGTTTCTGTTAGTGCCATTAGTTTTCAAATTTGAATAGTTAAAATTTGAATTCTTTGAAATGTGTGTGAATCACTAGTTTGCGATTAACTTTACTATAAAAATAGATTTTGGAGTGATTCTTTTTCCTGCTATTTAATATTACTGTGTTTTATGATTTTATTCAAAAACAGATTTTGTTATTTTGTTACAAAGGGATTTCATTTTTTTGAACATATTTGAACTCCATAGTTTTCATGTGTTCAAAATGCACCATTCAAAGCCACATCATCAATTTTCAACTCTTTCTGACTTCATTTGTTATTTTTCGTGCATTTACTGATTTTTTTCAGCTATAAGACCTTGAAATTGAAAAGCACTACAAATGAACTCTG
This sequence comes from Aegilops tauschii subsp. strangulata, assembly GCF_002575655.3. Classification (NCBI taxonomy): domain Eukaryota; kingdom Viridiplantae; phylum Streptophyta; class Magnoliopsida; order Poales; family Poaceae; genus Aegilops; species Aegilops tauschii. The sequence goes on from NC_053035.3 coordinate 47,860,840, forward strand.
AAAAGGTTGAAAGTTGGCATGGTATCATTATTTCACCCACATAGCATGTGCAAGAAAGTAGATAGGCTTACGGCAAAAACTGGATGTACTTCGTGTACAAAACAGACAATCTCTTTCGAAGTATGAGGGTTTCATACGAAAACTTGTCTGTTACAAAGGGATTTCATTTTTTTTTGAACTTATTTGAACTCCATAGTTTTCTGTGTTCAAAATGCACCATTCAAAGCCACATCATCAATTTTCAACCCTTTCTGACTTCATTTGTTATTTTTCATGCATTTACTGATTTTTTGAGCTATAAGACCCTGAAATTGAAAAGCATTTCAAATAAACTCTCAAAAGGTTGAAAGTTGGCATGGTATCTAATACGTCTCCAACGTATCTATAATCTTTTATTGTTCCATGCTATATTATATTATGTTTTGGACATTACTGGGCTTTATTATACACTTTTATATTATTTTCGGGACTAACCTATTAACCGGAGGCCCAGCCCAGAATTGCTTTTTTTGCCTACTTCAGAGTTTCGCAGAAAAAGAATATCAAACGGAGTCCAAATGGAATGAAACCTTCGGGAACGGGATTTTCGGAATGAACGTGATCCAGAGGACTTGGACCCTACGTCAAGACATCAACCAGGAGGGCATGAGGTAGGGGGCGCGCCTACCCCCTGGGCGCGCCCTCCACCCTCGTGGGCCCCACGTTGCTCCACCGACGTACTTCTTCCTCCTATAAATACGCACGTACCCCCAAACTACCAGATACGGAGCCAAAAACCTAATTCCACCGCCGCAACCTTCTGTACCCGTGAGATCCCATCTTGGGGCCTTTTCCGGAGCTCCGCCGGAGGGGGCATCAATCACGGAGGGCTTCTACATCAACACCATAGTCTCTCCGATGATGTGTGAGTAGTTTACCTCAGACCTACGGGTCCATAGTTATTAGCTAGATGGTTTCTTCTCTCATTTTGGATCTCAATACAATGTTCTCCCCCTCTCTCGTCGAGATCTATTCGATGTAATCTTCTTTTGCGGTGTGTTTGTTGAGACCGATGAATTGTGGGTTTATGATCAAGTTTATCTATGAACAATATTTGATTCTTCTCTGAATTCTTTTATGTATGATTGGTTATCTTTGCAAGTCTCTTCGAATTATCAGTTTGGTTCGGCCTACTAGATTGATCTTTCTTGCAATAGGAGAAGTGCTTAGCTTTGGGTTCAATCTTGCGGTGTCCTTTCCCAGTGACAGTAGGGGCAGCAAGGCATGTATTGTATTGTTGCCATCGAGGATAACAAGATGGGGTTTATATCATATTGCATGAGTTTATCCCTCTACATCATGTCATCTTGCTTAAAGCGTTACTCTGTTCTTATGAACTTAATACTCTAGATGCATGCTGGATAGCGGTCGATGTGTGGAGTAATAGTAGTAGATGCAGGCAAGAGTCGGTCTACTTGTCTCGGACGTGATGCCTATATACATGATCATACCTAGATATTCTCATAACTATGCTCAATTCTGTCAATTGCTCAACAGTAATTTGTTCACCCACCGTAATACTTATGCTCTTGAGAGAAGCCACTAGTGAAACCTATGGCACCCGGGTCTATTTTCCATCATATTAATCTTCCAACAACAAGCTATTTCCATTGCCTTTTATTTTTCTTTTATTTTACTTTGCATCTTTATCATAAAAATACCAAAAATATTATCCTATCATATCTATCAGATCTCACTCTCGTAAGTGACCGTGAAGGGATTGATAACCCCTTTATTGCGTTGGTTGCGAGGATTTATTTGTTTGTGTAGGTGCGAGGGACTCGTGTGTGGCCTCCTACTGGATTGATACCTTGGTTCCCAAAAACTGAGGGAAATACTTATGCTACTTTAGTGCATCACCCTTTCCTCTTCAAGGGAAAACCAACGAAGTGCTCAAGAGGTAGCAAGAAGGATTTCCGGCGCCGTTGCCGGGGAGTCTACGCAAAAGTCAACATACCAAGTACCCATCACAAACCCTTATGTCCCGCATTACATTATTTGCCATTTGCCTCTCGTTTTCCTCTCCCCCACTTCACCCTTGCCGTTTTATTCGCCCTCTCTTTTCCGTTCACCTCTTTTGCGCTTGCTTCTTTGCTCGTGTGTTGGATTCCTAGCTTGTCACGATGGCTCAGGATAATACCAAATTGTGTGATTTCACCAATACCAACAACAATGATTTTCATAGCACTCCGATTGCTCCTCTTACCGATACTGAATCTTGTGAAATCAATGCTGCTTTGTTGAATCTTGTCATGAAAGATCAATTCACCGGCCTTCCTAGTGAAGATGCCGCTACTCATCTAAATAGCTTCGTTGATTTGTGTGATATGCAAAAGAAGAAAGATGTGGACAATGATATTGTTAAATTGAAGCTTTTTCCTTTTTCGCTTAGAGATCGTCCTAAAGCTTGGTTTTCGTCTTTGCCTAAAAATAGTATTGATTCTTGGAATAAGTGCAAAGATGCTTTTATCTCTAAGTATTTTCCTCCCGCTAAGATCATCTCTCTTAGAAACGATATTATGAATTTTAAGCAACTTGATCATGAACATGTTGCACAAACTTGGGAGAGGATGAAATTAATGATACGTAATTGTCCTACACATGGTTTGAATTTATGGATGATCATACATTTTTTATGCCGGATTGAATTTTGCTTCTGGAAGTCTTTTAGATTCGGCCGCGGGAGGCACTTTTATGGAAATCACTCTAGGAGAAGCCACTAAACTCCTAGATAATATTATGGTTAATTATTCTCAATGGCACACTGAAAGATCTACTAGTAAAAAGTGCATGCGATAGAAGAAATTAATGTTTTGAGTGGAAAGACGGATGAACTTATGAAATTATTTGCTAGTAAGAGTGTTTCTTCTGATCCTAATGATATGCCTTTGTCTACTTTGATTGAGAATATAATGAATCTATGGATGTGAATTTTGTTGGTAGGAATAATTTTGGTAACAACGCGTATAGAGGAACCTTTAATCCTAGGCCTTATCCTAGTAATCCCTCTAATAATTATGGTAATTCCTACAACAATTCTTATGGGAACTTTAATAAGATGCCTTCTGAATTTGAGACTAGTGTTAAGGATTTTATGGATTCACAAAAGAATTTCAATGCTTTGCTTGAAGAAAAATTGCTTAAAGTTGATGAATTGGCTAGGAACGTTGATAGAATTTCTCTTGATGTTGATTCTTTGAAACTTAGATCTATTCCTCCTAAGCATGATATCAATGAGTCTCTCAAAGCCATGAGAATTTCCATTGATGAGTGCAAGGAAAGAACCGCTAGGATGCGTGCTAGGAAAGATTGCTTTATGAAAGCGTGTTCTTCTAATTTCTATGAAAATAAAGATGAAGATCTAAAAGTTATTGATGTGTGCCCTATTAAATCTTTGTTTTTCAATATGAATCTTGATAATGATGGGGCTGAATATGATCCACCTTTACCTAGAAGGCGTTTCAAAAATTCGGAGTTTTTAGATCTTGACGCTAAAATTGGTAAAATTGGGATTGAAGAGATTAAAACTTTAGATATTAATGAACCCACTATTTTGGATTTCAAGGAATTTAATTATGATAATTGCTCTTTGATAGATTGTATTTCCTTGTTGCAATCGGTGCTAAATTCTCCACATGCTTATAGTCAAAATAAAGCTTTTACTAAACATATCGTTGATGCTTTGATGCAATCTTATGAAGAAAAACTTGAGTTGGAAGTTTCTATCCATAGAAAACTTTATGATGAGTGGGAACCTACTGTTAAAATTAAAATTAAAGATCATGAATGCTATGCTTTGTGTGATTTGGGTGCTAGTGTTTCCACGATTCCAAAGACTTTGTGCGATTTGCTAGGTTTCCGTGATTTTGATGATTGCTCTTTAAACTTGCACCTTGCGGATTCCACCATTAATAAACCTATGGGAAAAATTAATGATGTTCTTATTATTGCAAATAGGAATTATGTGCCCGTAGATTTTATTGTTCTTGATATAGATTGCAATCCTTCATGTCCTATTATTCTTGGTAGACCTTTCCTTAGAACGATTGGTGCAATTATTGATATGAAGGAAGGAAATATTATATTCCAATTTCCGTTAAGGAAAGGCATGGAACATTTTCCTAGAAAGAAAATAAAATTACCATATGAATCTATCATGAGAGCCACTTATGGATTGCCTACCAAAGATGGCAATACCTAGATCTATCCTTGCTTTTATGCCTAGCTAGGGGCGTTAAATGATAGCGCTTGTTGGGAGGCAAGCCAATTTTATTTTTAGTTTTTTTTCTTTTTGCATCTTTTTAGGAATAAATATTTGATCTGACCTCTGGTTAGATGTGTTTTTACGTTTTAATTAGTGTTTGTGCCAACTTAAACCTATAGGATCTTCTTGGATGATAGTTATTTGGTCTTGCTGTAAATTCCAGAAACTTTCTGTTCACGAAAACAATTGTTAAAATTATCAGAACGTGATATGATTTGATTGCAATTGCTGCTGATCAATAAAAAAATTGTCTAGGTCGTCCTATTTTTGCTGAATTTTTAGAGTTCCAGAAGTTTGCGTTAGTTACAGATTACTACAGACTGTTCTGTTTTTGACAGATTCTGTATCCCGTGTTTTGTTTGCTTATTTTGATGAATCTATGGCTAGTAAAATAGTTTATAAACCATAGAGAAGTTGGAATGCAGTAGGTTTAACACCCATATAAATAAAAAATGAGTTCATTACAGTACCTTGAAGTGGTGTTTTGTTTTCTTTCTCTAACGGAGCTCACGAGATTTTCTGTTAAGTTTTGTGTTGTGAAGTTTTCAAGTTTTGGGTAAAAGATTTGATGGATTATGGAACAAGGAGTGGCAAGATCCTAAACTTGGGGATGCCCATGGCACCCCAAGATAATCTAAGGACACCAAAAAGGCAAAGCTTGGGGATGCCCCGGAAGGCATCCCCTCTTTCGTCTACTTCCATCGGTAACTTACTTGGAGCTATATTTTTATTCACCACATGATATGTGTTTTACTTGGAGCGTCTTGTATGATTTGAGTCTTTGCTTTTTAGTTTACCACAATCATCTTTTCTGGACACACCTTTTGAGAGAGACACACATGATTCGGAAATTGTTAGAATACTCTATGTGCTTCACTTATATCTTTTGAGTTATATAGTTTTTGCTCTAGTGCTTCACTTATACTTTTTAGAGCACGGTGGTGGATTTGTTTTATAGAAACTATTGTTCTCTCATACTTCACTTATATTATTTTGAGAGTCTTAAACAGCATGGTAATTTGCTTAAATAATCCAAATATGCTAGGTATTCAAGACTAGTAAAAACTTTCTTATGAGTGTGTTGAATACTAAGAGAAGTTTGATGCTTGATGATTGTTTTGAGATATGGAGGTAGTGATATTAAAGTTGTGCTAGTTGAGTAGTTGTGAATTTGAGAAATACTTGTGTTGAAGTTTGCAAGTCCCGTAGCATGCACGTATGGTAAACGTTATGTAACAAATTTGAAACATGAGGTGTTCTTTGATTGTCCTCCTTATGAGTGGCGGTCGGGGACGAGCGATGGTCTTTTCCTACCAATCTATCCCCCTAGGAGCATGCGCGTAGTGCTTGGTTTTTGATGACTTGTAGATTTTTGCAATAAGTATGTGAGTTCTTTTTGACTAATGTTGAGTCCATGGATTATATGCACTCTTACCCTTCCATCATTGCTAGCCTCTTCGGTACCGTGCATTGCCCTTTCTCACATTGAGAGTTGGTGCAAAGTTCGCCGGTGCATCCAAACCCCGTGATATGATACGCTCTTTCACACATAAACCTCCTTATATCTTCCTCAAAGCAGCCACCATACCTACCTATTATGGCATTTCCATAGCCATTCCGAGATATATTGCCATGCAACTTTCCACCGTTCCGTTTATCATGACACGTTCATCATTGTCATATTGCTTTGCATGATCATGTAGTTGACATAGTACTTGTGGCAAAGCCACCATTCATAATTCTTTCATACATGTCACTCTTGATTCATTGCATATCCCGGTACACCGCCGGAGGCATTCATATAGAGTCATACTTTGTTCTAGTATCGAGTTGTAATCATTGAGTTGTAAATAGATAGAAGTGTGATGATCATCATTTTTAGAGCATTGTCCCAAGTGAGGAAAAAAAGAGAAAGGCCATAAAAAAGAGAAGGCCCAAAAAAATGAGAGAAAAAGAGAGAAGGGACAATGTTACTATCCTTTTACCACACTTGTGCTTCAATGTAGCACCATAATCTTCGTGATAGAGAGTCTCTTGTTTTGTCACTTTCATATACTAGTGGGCATTTTTCATTGTATAACTTGGCTTGTATATTCCAACAATGGGCTTCCTCAAATGCCCTAGGTCTTCGTGAGCAAGCAAGCTGGATGCACACCCACTTAATTTCTTTTGTTGAGCTTTTATGCGTTTATAGCTCTAGTGCATCCGTTGCATGGCAATCCCTACTCCTTGCATTAACATCAATCGATGGGCATCTCCATAGCTCATTGATTAGCCTCGTTGATGTGAGACTTTCTCCTTTTTGTCTTCTCCACATAACCCCCATCATTATATTCTATTCCACCCATGGTGTTATATCCATGGCTCACGCTCATGTATTGCGTGAAGGTTGAAAAAGTTTGAGATTACTAAAGTATGAAACAATTGCTTGGCTTGTCATCGGGGTTGTGCATGATGAGAGCATTCTTGTGTGACGAAAATGGAGCATGACTAAACTATATGATTTTGTAGGGATGAACTTTCTTTGGCCACGTTATTTTGAGAGGACATAATTGCTTAGTTAGTATGCTTGAAGTATTATTATTTTTATGTCAATATTGAACTTTTATCTTGAATCTTTCGGATCTTAATATTCATACCACAATTAAGAAGAATTACATTAAAATTATGCCAAGTAGCATTCCACATCAAAAATTCTGTTTTTATCATTTACCTACTCGAGGACGAGCAGGAATTAAGCTTGGGGATGCTTGATACGTCTCCAACGTATCTATAATTTTTGATTGTTCCATGCTATATTATATTCTGTTTTAGACATTATTGGGCTTTATTATACACTTTTATATTATTTTTGGGACTAACCTATTAACCGGAAGCCCAGCCCAGAATTGCTGTTTTTTGCCTATTTCAGAGTTTCGCAGAAAAAGAATATCAAACGGAGTCCAAACGGAATGAAACCTTAGGGAACGTGATCCAGAGGACTTGGACCCTACGTCAAGACATCAACCAGGAGGGCACGAGGTAGGGGGACGCGCCGTACCCCCCTAGGCGCGCCCTCCACCCTCGTGGGCCCCACGTTGCTCCACCGACGTACTTCTTCCTCCTATATATACCCACGTACCCCCAAACTACCAGATACGGAGCCAAAAACCTAATTCCACCGCCGCAACCTTCTGTACCCGTGAGATCCCATCTTGGGGCCTTTTCTGGAGCTCCGCCGGAGGGGGCATCGATCACGGAGGGCTTCTACATCAACACCATAGCCTCTCCGATGATGTGTGAGTAGTTTACCTCAGACCTTCGGGTCCATAGTTATTAGTTAGATGGCTTCTTCTCTCTTTTTGGATCTCAATACAATGTTCTCCCCCTCTCTCGTGGATATCTATTCGATGTAATCTTCTTTTGCGTTGTGTTTGTTGAGACCAATGAATTGTGGGTTTATGATCAAGTTTATCTATGAACAATATTTGAATCTTCTCTGAATTCTTTTATGTATGATTGGTTATCTTTGCAAGTCTATTCGAATTATCAGTTTGGTTTGGCCTACTAGATTGATCTTTCTTGCAATAGGAGAAGTGCTTAGCTTTGGGTTCAATCTTGCGGTGTCCTTTCCCAGTGACAGTAGGGGTAGCAAGGCACGTATTGTATTGTTACCATCGAGGATAACAAGATGGGGTTTATATCATATTGCATGAGTTTATCCCTCTACATCATGTCATCTTGCTTAAAGCGTTACTCTGTTCTTATGAACTTAATACTCTAGATGCATGCTGGATAGCGGTCGATGTGTGGAGTAATAGTAGTAGATGCAGGCAGGAGTCGGTCTACTTGTCTCGGACGTGATGCCTATATACATGATCATACCTAGATATTCTCATAACTATGCTCAATTCTGTCAATTGCTCAACAGTAATTTGTTCACCCACCATAATACTTATGCTCTTGAGAGAAGCCACTAGTGAAACCTATGGCCCCCGGGTCTATTTTCCATCATATTAATCTTCCAACAACAAGCTATTTCCATTGCCTTTTATTTTGCTTTTATTTTACTTTGCATCTTTATCATAAAAATACCAAAAATATTATCCTATCATATCTATCAGATCTCACTCTCGTAAGTGACCGTGAAGGGATTGACAACCACTTTATTGCGTTGATTGTGATGATTTATTTGTTTGTGTAGGTGCGAGGGACTCGTGCGTGGCCTCCTACTGGATTGATACCTTGGTTCTCAAAAACTGAGGGAAATACTTACGCTACTTTACTGCAACACCCTTTCCTCTTCAAGGGAAAACCAACGCAGTGCTCAAGAGGTAGCAGTATCATCATTTCACCCACATAGCATGTGCAAGAAAGTAGAGAGGCTTACGACAAAAACCGGATGCACTTCGTGTACAAAACGGACAATCTCTTTCGACGTATCGGGGTTTCATACGGAAACTCGTCTGTTACAAAGGGATTTCATTTTTTTTTGAACTTATTTGAACTCCATAGTTTTTCTGTGTTCAAAATGCACCATTCAAAGCCACATCATCAATTTTCAACCCTTTCTGACTTCATTTGTTATTTTTCATGCATTTACTGATTTTTTTGAGCTATAAGACCCTGAAATTGAAAAGCATTTCAAATGAACTCTGAAAAGGTTGAAAGTTGGCATGGTATCATCATTTCACCCACATAGCATGTGCAAGAAAGTAGAGAGGCTTACGGCAAAAACTGGATGCACTTCGTGTACAAAACAGACAATTTCTTTCGAACTATCAGGGTTTCATACGGAAACTCGTCTGTTACAAAGGGATTTCATTTTTTTGAACTTATTTGAACTCCATAGTTTTTATGTGTTCAAAATGCACCATTCAAAGCCACATCATCAATTTTCAACCCTTTCTGACTTCATTTGTTATTTTTCATGCATTTACTGATTTTTTGAGCTATAAGACCCTGAAATTGAAAAGCATTTCAAATGAACTCTGAAAAGGTTGAAAGTTGGCATGGTATCATCATTTCACCCACATAGCATGTGCAAGAAAGTAGAGAGGCTTACGGCAAAAACTGGATGCACTTCGTGTACAAAATGGACAATCTCTTTCGAAGTATCAGGGTTTCATATGGAAACTCGTCTGTTACAAAGGGATTTCATTTTTTTGAACTTATTTGAACTCCATAGTTTCTCTGTGTTCAAAATGCACCATTCAAATCCACATCATCAATTTTCAACCCTTTCTGACTTCATTTGTTATTTTTCATGCATTTACTGAATTTTTTTGAGCTATAAGACCCTGAAATTGAAAAGCACTACAAATGAACTCTGAAAAGGTTGAAAGTTGGCATGGTATCATCATTTCACCCACATAGCATGTGCAAGAAAGTAGAGTGGCTTACGGCAAAAACTGGATGCACTTCGTGTACAAAACGGACAGTCTCTTTCGAAGTATCAGGGTTTCATACGGAAACTGGTCTTTTACAAAGGGATCTCATTTTTTTAACTTATTTGAACTCCATAGTTTTTCGGTGTTCAAAATGCACCATTCAAAGCCACATCATCAATTTTCAACTCTTTCTGACTTCATTTGTTATTTTTAATGCATTTACTGATTTTTTTTAGCTATAAGACCCTGAAAGTGAAAAGCATTTCAAATGAACTCTGAAAAGGTTGAAAGTTGGCATGGTATCATCATTTCACCCACATAGCATGTGCAAGAAAGTAGAGAGGCTTACGGCAAAAACTGGATGCACTTCGTGTACAAAACGGACAATCTCTTTCGAAGTATCAGGGTTTCATACGGAAACTAGTCTGTTACAAAGGGATTTCATTTTTTTGAACTTATTTGAACTCCATAGTTTTTCTGTGTTCAAAATGCACCATTCAAAGCCACATCATCAATTTTCAACCCTTTCTGACTTCATTTGTTATTTTTCATGCATTTACTGATTTTTTCCAGCTATAAGACCCTGAAATTGAAAAGCACTATAAATGAACATGGATAGATAAGTGACCAAATTAATAGTAGTTCATCATCACATTAAAACCAAAATACATACATAGTTCAAATTGTACAACATATAGCTCTCCAGAGCATCTAGTTAAACCATACATTGAAACTATGTAAAACCTTTCAATGCAACAACAAATGCGATCATAATCACAATTAAGGTAACAATTGATCCAACGTCATAATGATACCAAGCCTCGGTATGAATGGCATGTTTTCTAATCTTTCTAATCTTCAACCGCATTGCATCCATCTTGATCATGTGATCATTGACGACATCCGCAACATGCAACTCCAATATCATCTTCTCCTCCTCAATTTTTTTTATTTTTTCCTTCAAGTAATTGTTTTCTTTTTTAACTAAATTTAACGTCACTACAATAGGGTCGGTTGGAATTTCCGGTTCAACCACCTCCTACATAAATAAAATCTATGTCACGTTGGTCGGCATAATTGTCATAAACAATAAATGAACCAAATAGTTATAAAATGATAATATATACCACATCCGAATCATAGACAGGACGAGGGCCGACGGGGGCGGATACCAGAACCATCGCACTATATAATAACAAGGAATAATAAAAGTAAGAAAATTAGACAAGTATCTATCTGAAGTAAGAATTTTTTTCTTTCAGAAAGAAGATAAGAACAAGAGGCTCACCACGGTGGTGCCGGCGACGAGATCGGCGCGGGCGATCGACGGCGGTGAAGACGGGGACGGGACGTGACGGACCGCTAAACCTAGAAAAATCTCGGGAAAAATGGAGCTTGGAGGTCGAGTTTCGAGAGAAGAAATATTAACTAGTGTGGCTCGGACATTTCATCGAACACCTCATGTGCATAGGAGGTGAGCTAGAGCACCCAAATGCCCTCCCCTCGCCGGCCAGCAAAAAACAGAGCAGTGTGGAGTGCTCTGCTCGCCGGCGATGGGCTATATATAGGCAACTCATTTGTCCCGGTTCGTGGCTGGAACCGGGACCAATGGAAGTGGGCCAGGAGCGAGGCCCATTGGTCCCGGTTCGTGCCTAGAACCGGGACAAATGGGTCCAGACGAACCGGGACCAAAGCCCACGAGGCCCCGGCCGGCCACCTGGGCTCACGAACCGGGACAAATGCACCCATTGGTCCCGGTTCGTATAAGAACCGGGACTAATGGGTTGGCCAGGCCCGAACGAAAGCCCCTTTTTCTACTAGTGCCCAGGCCCATGTGGTCCGGATACGGCGGCGGAGCCGGAGCAGCCAGCATCGCATTGCCCGGATGAGGGGGCTTGGTGCAGATGGGTGACGGCGCGTGGAGGGCCGCCCACAGGTTGACGCACGAGTTAGCCAGGCCGACAATCCACCTCTCGTGGATGCGGTTGCCGTTGGCCTTGTTGGGGGTGAGGGGATGGCGCGGCGGCGACCGAGCCATCGGAGGTGAGGAGAGCAACGTGCGGTGGGGAGAGTGGGGGAGAGTGGTGTGAATGGAGAGTGGGCGGTGACACGAGAGAGAGAGAGAGAGAGAGAGAGAGAGAGAGAGAGAGAGAGAGCTGAGTTATTGATACGTTCCGCCCTTCTCCCACGCTCCCCGAGGCGTGCAGCTAAGAGTAGTGGTGGGCATAAAAACCAATAAACCAAACACTGGACCGAAGCCAAAACCGAAAAAACTGATTTTTTTTTGTCAATAATACAGAAAGAATTGGTTTCTGCTTGTACTAACCGGACTAATTTCGGTTGGTTCGGTTTTTGATTCGGTTAGCCGAAGTAAAACTGAAGTCTATGCGTACGTGAGACAAAAGACAGTAAGCATATGCGAAACTGGCCTCGAATTTTCAGTTATCCATTTTGGGATGGTAATTTCAGTTTCCAATTTTGCAAACCGAATTTACAAAAAAACTGAATGGTAGAAACCGATTTTTCGGTTTATACCGAATGCCCATGCCTAGCCAAGGGCCACACGTAGCCGCAGCGAACCTGGCTGCCGAGATAGTTGATTCGGAAGTAGCTCGCGGGCCTGGCTCGGGACTATTTTAAGTTCCATGCGGCCCGAGATGTAGATGTAGCCCAGACAACCAAACAACACGTTTTCTTCTCGCGCGAGCCTGGTTGGGCCTTATGCAGGCAACCAGACACGCCCTAAGAATTACAATCAAATTTGTTGGAAACACTCTTTGCTCGAAGAAATACTACAAAGACTTCGATAAAGGGGTTGTAATTGGACTGGAGCACTCTTTTACCCCTTTTACCCGAACGAACGTTATCAATAATGGTTTTTGAAAGTGCCTTGAGTTGTCCATCCAAAAAGATGAGAAGCCTTGTTCGATGAACATACTTGGGCCGGGGATGATCCCCTATAAGTGCAGGTCATCGAATCACTATATCTTCATTATGGTGTCGATGAAAAATATCACCTCTATAATGAATCAAGCTAATAAAAAAAGTTTACAACAGCAACATAAACTTATTAAATTCGAATAATCAGATCTGCAAAGACAGAAAACTCTCTAATTTTATGGCACTGCTAAAAAAAAGAGAAAATTTGTTGTTATAAAACAAAAATAAGCGGCGGCGGTTGTGGGGGCGATGCCCTTGTCTTCGATTCGCAGGGGAGGGCTGCCGTGCCTCTGGCCGTGGAGGAGGGCTGCCCTGTCGTTACGTCGCTGACGGGAGTGCGCTGCCGCGCCTCTGGCCTGTCGCTCTTCCGCGTCGGATTTTTCATGTTTCTTCTCTTGGATGGGGGCTCGACGGGGATGGCCGTCTGCTGCATCCGCGCCGGCTGTGTTGCCTTCTTCTTATCTGCAGCAGGTTGCATTTCCTCTTCTCTTTCTCTTGGTTGCAGTTGGCTGTCTTCTCTTCGTCCGGTGAGGCGGGCCGCAGGTTCCAATCCCCTGAACCTTTCACTGTCTCCCCAAATTGCCAATGCGGCGTCCTTCGATCCCGGCTGCCTCCAGCAGGCTGCCGTCCGTGCCATCTGCCTCGCTGCTGCGTCTTGCAGACTGGCGCATCCCAGCAGCGAGTTTCTCCTCCCATCCGCCTCTCTCCTCCAGGTCTCCCCCTCCTGGTCGCACCTCCATCTGCTCAAAATCCCTCCCTGGAATTGGCGGGTGAGAGTTTGATACTTTGATTCATGCTGAAGTTTGGTCGACTCGGATATGAACCATGGTGGTGGTCAATTTTGTCCACTGATGAAAGCATCATCTTAGGCATAGCTGATGGCAAGGTGAACATACATACTTTTTTCATGATCTTTTGATGAGTGGTTGTTTGTCAACCATGGAGACAGTGTGTACTCAAGGAAACAAAAATGCCAAAGTGACCTTAATTTAGTCCCTTGATTTAACAAAAGTGTATGCATGCTTGAGTGTATATTATCTGTGTTATGTAAACTGATTCTTGATATCACAACCTGTGAAAGAAAGGCACAATTATTCGCCGTTATTTGGATACATATAGTACACTTCTTATTATAGTCTACTATTGCAAATTGAAATATATGACATTGTAGTCTACTATTAAGCTGATGATTGTTCTACTTCTAAATATGAATATTGATACTCTTTCTGAAAGATATAGTTTTTTCGAAGATTGAAGATGGAATATCAGAGTTCTATTCCAAAAGGAATCGTTTGTCTCTGCCGGACTACTGTTTTGTATTGGCTGTTTACATTCTTAGTGTTTCAGAGTATGCAGGTTTTGAAGTATGGGGCAAACCAATATGGTCATAACAAGTATGAAACCAACGACGCTGTGGTGGCAATAGGCTTATAGCCATCTATGTTTTGTAGTTAATCACTGTAGATGTAGTTATACATCTTGTGCTATTTTTGGAATAACCTGAATCTTAATTATTAGAGTATACCTTGTAGCACTATCTTGGACTGCGAAAAAGGCTCACGATGTTGTGAAATATTTTCATCAATCTTACCCACATAGTTACTATGATGTTGAAGTTTTAGTTGTAGGATAATCTGGTCCCGCTGAGCATCACTAAACAACCGGTTGCTCAAAGTTGTTCTAACTCTTGTTTTTCAGGTTATGGAGATATCCTTATTGATAAGTATGCTGACAAATCAATATGGAACGACGTTGTGCACATCCAACCAGTGCAAGCATCTATCAGTTCTCCAGTTGTGTGCTACATCTCCTGCATACCGTTTCTAATATCATTCAAATGCAGTTGGTTTGCTCCAGGGTGATGTTTTCTGCATCTTTTGTTTCCTCGAATCTATGGCGTAGATGCTTCTATTATCTTGATGATTTTTTTACATAAGAATTTTTATCAATTATTAAATGTTACACTTTAGGCCTCTCTGATGCTTAGACAGTGCTCTTGAAGATATTTTTAGCTTTCTAGACGACCTTCATAGTTTATTACTAATGCTACTGGTGGTTGTTAGGATCTGCTCATGATCTGTTCTGTGTAGATGTTCATCCGTATATATGGGACTTGATCAGGGATGTGATCTGATCTTTTAATTAGGATTTTTTTATTAGCAAGCATGACAGCCTCCATTCCAGGTTAGTGCTATCTGTTTTTTGTTGGTAATAAGTTGTGCCCTGCTGATCTCCCTTTTCATTAGTAGTATTTGAGACAGTGATGATTATTATCACCCTGTGCTAAGTTGGGGTCATTTCTCTTTTTTTTTCTTCTAAAATGTACCATGGGAATCATAATTCATTTTCATATTGTTTGCAGACATGGTAATACGAAATGAAGAAGAATATGGCAATGCAGTGCAAATGAAGCGCTTATGAAGATATGAAGAAATCATTACAAGTATTGTGTTGTTCAAGTGAAACGAGAAATACTATGGAGATGCATATGGGGAACTTCTACTTTGTCTCATCTCTTAATAATGACCTGCTTTTTTAGTTCACTTTTTTCAATCTCTTAGTTTCTGTACAATTTCATAAATCCAATATTAAACTTGTGCATGTACGATTCTGTCTAATGGCCGTTCCGCACTTGTGCACCTGGGACATTTCCTGCAGTAAAAACTTTAGCTCACTTCCCATGTATTGTACTCTGAAGATTGCCATTATTTAGCTCGGTTATGCTTCCGGATATCAGTATGGCTTTCTATTTACCACAGTTTTTCGTTAGTGTTGCCGTTGTTTTATTGGATAGATGGGCAGGTTGACATTGGATGGCGTGTGTGCACAGCAGACCATGCCAGCAAAAAATCGTTGAAGTGCCTGTTCATATGACCCGTTAAAGCGTTCTACCTAGCCAAACAACAACTGCCAGTCGTAATATCACCGGGCGCGGCAGAGCGCGCCTATTCATCTAGTATATATTACATGAAAATAAATTCATGAAACTTTTTAAAACCATGAATTATTATTTTTTGAAAGATTCGTACAAATTGATTAAATTTCATAAATTTGAGAAAGCTTCACAAAATTGAAAAAAGTTCAGGAAATATCGAATTAAGTTCATCAAATATGAAAAGAGCTCATCGAATTTGAAAAAAAATCATTGAATTTGAAAAAAAGTTCATCCAATATGAAAATAGTTCATCGTAATTGGAAAAAGTTCACCGAATTTGAAAAAAAGTTGGTGCAATTTTTAAAAAAGTTCATACATTTTGAAAAAAAGTTCATCAGATTTGAAAAAAAAATCACTGAATTGAAAAAAGTTCATCAAAATTGAAAAAAGTTCATCGGATTTAAAAAGAAGTTCACTGATTTTTTTAAAAAGTTTACCAAAAATGTTAAAAAATTTCATTGATTTCGTAAAAAAGGTAACCGAATTTGAAAAAAGTTCATCTATTTAAAAATGGTTCACTATTTTTTTAAACACGCATTAAAGAAAAAAAGGATGAAAGAAAAGAAAAGGAATAAACTGAACTGGGGAATGAACTAAAAGAATAAAAACGATGTACCTGCACCCCGGCGTGGTGATGGTCTGGTAGTAGGAGTTGACCGCTCGTAACAAGGGTGTCGGGGATTCGACGCCTTGTGCCCGTGCATTTTTGCTGTTTTTAAATCTCTACTACCTAAAAGAAACCTAAGGTTCCCTCTCTCCTCTTACGTCAAATCTTTCGTCCAACCTTTTCTTTCACCCCTCCTTACGTACGCTCCACCCTCCCGATTTTCTATTTCACATGATTTGGCAAGCTAATAAATGACGATAAAAAACCCAGCAAATACCGATCACTTTCCTCCCAAGACGAAAATTTGATCTCGCAATCCTCTCGCCCCTTTAATCTCGCGATCCTCTCAACCCTTTAATCTCGCAATCCACTCAACCCTCCCGATTTTGCATTTCACATGATCTGATCGGAATCCCCTCGCCCCTTTAATCTCGCAAAAAGTTGAATGCCTCGGCCCTTACAACACTCGATTACTCAGCCTCATGCGCAGCTCAACCTCACCAAGCGCGGCGCGTGGGGATCATGGCCTCGGAGCCGCGGACGTCGCCCTCCGCCACATCTCTCCAAACGCCGACCCGCAGGACTCGACGCATACGTGGCCGCCTTGCAGGACTACCGCACAAATAAGGCCATGGACGTGCTGGCGAGTCGCCTCGTGCGCGCTCGATGCACCATGAGGACCACGAGAGCTGCGTCAACGTCGTCGAAGATCACATGGCGGCGGCGACATAGATCATGGGTATGCGCAAAAAAAGCCACCATTGAGCGTGCTGCTCGAGGAGAACGCAATGCTAATTTTGCATGGCAAGCGACGAAGAGACTACATGATGAGAAGAACAAAGTGTCGATGGAGCGCGTGCAGTGGCGGCGGGGCGGTGCTGGATCGCGGATGGCTCACGCAGCAGGACCAGTACGGTGAAGCTGGAGCGCCACACCACAATAATAAGAAAGGAGGTGGTCGAGCAAGAGATGAGCAACTATACGCTCAATGGCATCATGTCCAGGTGAGCTTATTCTCTCGTTCCAATCTGCACTTGTTGGTCTTTTCTTTTTCTTCTTCTTTCAGATCTATGGTTTTATAGAATTCTTATCCTTTAGAAGAGTTTGTTTAGTCGATCTTGAATTGTGGATGCTGAAAAGATGTAATGCTTGGGGATTTTTGTCAGATGATTTCAGGATCTTTTTTAGTTTTAGTACGCATCTGGATACTATTTGCATGATCAAATCTCAAAAGATTGATAGTATTTGTGAAATCTGAATCTGAAGAATACATGTATACTAACATGTGGCTTTGCTTCTGCCAACGACAAAGTTGTACTTTACAACACCCAATCCTGGATTTTATGCAATCGGCTTCAAGTGGTACTTCTGCGGGTTAGAAAGGATGGCTCACTATCAGTAACTATGGCACGAAATTGAAGATCTAACCACAATCATAGGTACTGTTACGGCTGTTGCAGATAGATCATACTGTTGATATCATTTCCGCAATCGCTGGCTGGTAGGCTTCCCGCGACACTATGCCTTAAAAACGCGATCTGGCGCTAATCAAGCAATCGCAGGGCATACTAAAATTACTCTGTTTATCTGCTGAAATTACTCTTCGAATTTATACTGAAATTACTCTGTTTTTCTGCTGAAAATACTCTATTTTTCTAGACAAACATGCACTTGTACTGTTGCCGCTAAATGGCATAGCGGCCGCGATCGGCCGCTATAGCGGGCCGTAGCGTTTGGAGGAGTCAGCCGCGAAATGCTTTTGCCCGCGATCTTAAACTTTGATCATTTCCTACTGAAGATTTCCACATCCATGCTCAAGCTTTACAACAGTGAGCTCTTGACGCACTTGCCGATCGAGCACACCACCCTCGTGGTGCTCCTGCACAATGTGTGCCATACCTACACCAACCTTGAAAGGCAAATATCAAAGGTCATATCATATTTTTCACTCTTAAAGGATTCATTAACTTTATCCATTTCACTTGATCATTGTTTGATTCATCTGCTAGATTTGTCATCCGTAGCAACATAGGTAAGAAATAATCAACCATTTTCTCTTCCATTCACATTTATTAGAAGGGGCGCTTATGGCTGTAAAATTGACTTCATTATCGCGCGGTGGGGATTCCCTCGTGCAGGGAAGATATGTCAATTTGTAGATCAATATTAATTTGTTTCTATATTTTGTATCTAAATTGTATTTTGTAGTTCATATGGTTTGAACATGACATTTTCTTTTAATTAGCTTCTGTTGAATCGTATTGAACTCGAATTATGAATTAGAATGCCGAACTGGACACTATTGGATGTGATAATATGCGACATGAGGCAACGTGGACTTTTTCAGGGACTTGTCTGAACTAGAACAAAACTCATGGATGATGATGGAGCATCAGGCCGAGAGAGAGAGAATTTTTGTTTCATAGTTGCCAACCTCTTGACAAAAAGAAAACACAATCACACAATAAGTTATGTCGTAAAATTATGCTTTCCCGTAGCAACGCACGGGCATTGTCCTAGTAACAAGAATAAGAATAGAATGGGCCGGCCCATCATGTGACTGCTTCAGGCGCCCATTTGCTAATTGCACTGTAATGGGCGCCTGAAGCGCCGAATAGGATCTGCTGAACTACAAGGCCCGGTTTCGATTGCAATGCTAACCTCTTCCTTTTTGGTGAACAGAGTGAAGATGGAGAAGTTTAAACCCACCAGAGGGATTCCGCAGGGAGTGTTGGAAAACGCCCACACTCCACTAGCATCAGTGTGTGTGTTTGCACAATCCAACTTGATATCAGAGGCAAGCATCTTTGGTCCTTCTCTTCTACGCTTCCGCTAACTACCTCCTTTGCTCCCGCCCGACGGATTTCGACTCACCTTCGCCAAATGATCACTTCGACTCCCCTTCGCCAAATGATCCTCTTGTTAGAGTTGTATTTTATATATATACGTGTACGTGTTGTATACCCATTGTATTTCCTTGTTGTACAAGTTGATCTAATTAATATAAAGAGATGTCAGCCGGTTGGGGCTAACCACGGCAAATAATTCTTTTTGACTTGGTATCAGAGCGGGTCGATCCGACCTAGGGTTTCGCTCACGCGCTTCCGCCGCCGCCGTCTCTTTTCCCGGCTGCCGCCGCCGCCTACGCGCCGCCGCCGCAGCACCTCGACGCGATGGGTGACACCGCCGCCGCGTTGCAGCTTGCCCTCTCCACTTCGAGCACCTCGTCCCAGTCCTCCGCACCATCCATCCCCGCCGGCGCCATCATCTCCGCCCTTACCGGCCAGAACCTCAACACCATCACGGTGCGTCTAGATCGCACCAATTATCTTCTCTGGAAGATGCAGGCCGTCCCCAACATCGCTGGCCAGGGCTGGTACGGCTTCCTGGACGGCTCCTACGGAGCCCCTCCGGCCACGATCACCGAAGGAGACGGTGCCAAGGCCGTGACCAAGCCCAATCCAGAGTACGACTTGTGGTTCTATACGGATCAGCGTGTTCTTAGCATCCTCGTCGGCTCCATGACGGAGGAGATCCTCGGCCATGTCATCAGCCGCACCACCGCGTCCTCTGTATGGGCGTGCCTCGAGTCCATGCTCACCGCAGAACAGGGTCGGGGTGCGCCAGATGCGGCGTCAACTCTCGACGCTGAAGAAGAACGACCTCACCGCCGCCGCCTACTTTCACAAGATGAACGGTTTCGCTCTAAGATGTGTGTGTTTCTTGGTTATAGTCCCATGCATAAAGGCTACAAGTGCCTTGATCGCTCCACTGGTCGTATTTACATCTTCCGTGACGTCGTGTTCGACGAGACGGTATTTCCCTATGCCACTCCCGGTGCCACCGTTGATGTCTCCCAACTCCTTCCCGTGTCGTTTCCGTCCGATGAGCCAGTTACTCAGAGTACCGACACGCGTAACTATGACATTACCTTGTTACCGGCTAATGCACCTGGTGTTGTTGTTAGTTCTCATGTGCAGGTTCCCGCGACGTCCACCTCGCCGCTCGATGTCCCTGCTTCATCACCACCACCGCCTCTGCATGCCTCGGACGGCACGCCGGGGCCCCGGTTGCATGCAGGCACGCAGGCCGCTCCTGGCACGGCACCGCCTCTACATGCCTCGGCCGGCACGCCCGGGCCCCGCTCGCATGCAGGTACGCCCCGCTCGCCCGAGTCGGCCTCTCGTGCCGCTTCTGGTGCCGACCCCGCCCAGGCCGACACATTAGCCCCGGTCGTCGACCATGGCTCGCGATCTCGTTCTCCGTCGCCAGCGCGGGCTTTTTCGCCGGCTCCTGATGGGGCTTCTTCGCCTGGCCCGTCTCCGCCTGCGTCTCCGGCCCGTGACGGGGCCGCTTCATCGCCCTCGTCGACGTCCTCTACACCACCAGCGTCGCCACCTCCAGCGCCTCCAGCTGCTGAACCGGCTCGGGTCATCGTCACGCGACGGCGCAATGATATATCCCGTCCCAAGGTGTATCGGGATGGCACGGTTCGATATGATCCCTATCGTCGCCGGGCGTTTATGGTCGAGCCTGCATCTCATCGTACTGCTCTCTCTGGGCCAGCTTGGCGTGCTGCTATGGAGGCTGAGTTCGAGGCACTTCAGGCTAACAAAACATGTATATTGGTACCCCGTCCACCTGGCACTAACATTGTTGGCAGCAAATGGATCTTCAAGACGAAGTTCCGCCCCGATGGTTCAGTTGATAAATACAAGGCGCGGCTTGTGGCTCGAGGCTTCACACAGCAGTACGGTATAGATTATCATGATACTTTCAGTCCTGTGGTTAAACCAGTCACCGTTCGCCTGGTGCTTGCTCTTGCTGTCTCTCGTGGTTGGTGCCTTCGTCAGATTGATGTGAGTAATGCCTTCCTTCATGGTTTTCTGTCTGAGGAAGTGTATATGCAGCAGCCCCCCGGTTTTGAGGATTCACGGTACCCTCGGCATGTTTGCAAGCTGCAGCGTGCTCTCTATGGTCTCAAACAGTCGCCTCGTGCCTGGTATGCCCGTTTGAGTGACAAGCTTCATCAGCTCGGTTCTATTGCTAGCAAGGCCGATACCTCTCTGTTCATCTTTGATCATCATGGGGTTATTATATATATGCTTGTCTATGTTGACGATATTGGTTTGGCTGGGTCCTCTTCGGCTGCTGTTGAGAAACTGGTTACCATTCTTTCTGGTTCTTTTCCTGTCAAAGACCTTGGGCGCCTGGAGTATTTTCTTGGTATTGAGGCCACTTATAATTCTGAGGGTCTGGTCTTGTCGCAGCACAAATATGCTCTTGATCTCTTGCATCGGGCCAACATGGAGCAATGTCGGTCTGTTACTACTCCCATGTCTACTTCTGACAAAATGTCTCAGGATCAAGGCCAACCGTTGAGCTATGAGGATGTTTTCAAGTACAGGAGTCTTGTTGGGGGTCTCTAGTACCTCACTCTGACACGTCTTGACTTGTCCTTTGCTGTTAACAAGGTGTGCCAATACTTGTCGCAGCCAACTACCGCTCACTATGAGGCAGTGAAGCGAATTCTTCGCTATATCCGAGGTACTGTGTCTATTGGCTTGCGTTTCCGGTGCTCCGCTTCTATGGGACTGAGTATTTTCACTGATGCCGATTGGGCGGGCTGTCCTGATGATCGTCGGTCAACGGGCGGTTTTGCCATTTTTCATGGCTCCAACCTCGTCTCTTGGAGTTCTCGCAAGCAACCCACAGTTTCTCGTTCTAGCACTGAGGCAGAATACAAGGCTTTGGCTAATGGTACCGCTGAGGCTATATGGATACAGTCGGTGTTGAAGGAGCTTGGTGTGTTTCTTTCTCGCCCTCCGGTGTTGTGGTGTGACAATGTTGGCGCCACATACTCATCTGCCAATCCAGTTTTTCATGCCCGCACAAAGCATATCGAGGTTGATTTTCACTTTGTGCGTGAGCGGGTTGCTTTGGGTGCCCTTGATGTTCGGTTCATCTCCACTGGCGATCAGTTAGCTGACGTATTCACGAAGCCTACTTCTCAGCTCACACTTCATCGTTTTAGTTCCAATCTCAACCTTGTTCACGACGGTTTAGATTGAGGGGGGTGTTAGAGTTGTATTTTATATATATACGTGTACGTGTTGTATACCCATTGTATTTCCTTGTTGTATAAGTTGATCTAATTAATATAAAAAGATGTCAGCCGGTTGGGACTAACCACAGCAAATAATTCTTTTTGACTCCTCTCTCTCCTCGTCCTCACTGCCATTGTTGGAGAAGGCAGAAATCTCGGCAACTAGAGCGTCCACAGCTCATAGCTGCCTCTTGCTCTGCGTCGTTGTTGTCGCCGTCCAACCCCATCGGTGACTGGCTCCTTCTTGTCATTGTCCAATGTCGCGACGGCCAGATCTTGCGGGGCCTCCATCCGCGACAAACTCCTTTGCCAATGCGGCCGCTGCCGGCGGCTTGGCCAGCGGAACCTGCTCCGACGGCAGGTCGTCGTCTGAGCTGTCGATGTCGATGATGTCATCCGCACCAACACCCCACTTCTCGGCCCATCGGCCGGCGAGCCATGATAGTGCTGCTACTGTGTGTATGTTTGTTCATGTGTGCGCTTGCACACTACCGTGGCTAAGCAACTTTATATTGGACTTGTCGTTTCATGTGGCGCCTTTTGAAAACACGCGACTTATACAACTTAATATACCGGACTCTGTGTCATTAGTACTACCGCTAAAATGTAAGGCGTTACATAGGAAATCGATATGATACCCTTATGAAAAAGGGTTTCCCCCGCTTTAGATTATAAAGCAACATTCGAGCATACAACCATCGATACCACAAAAAGAAAGAAGAAGAAGGAAAAAAAAAAGGCAACAGAGGATACAAGATGCCACCGGACAACAGCAGTCCTGACAACCCTAGAAGTTAGGACATCGAGGACCCCGGCAACTCCAGGACATGCCCACGACACGCTCACGCTAATGGAGCGGCCCGCCGCCGGAGGAAGCGCACAGCCATCAACTCCCATACCGTTGCCGGCCATCTGGGAGCACGCTTGATCCCGGATGGACTAGGAGAGGATGGCAACACGCTACCACGCCGACAAAGCTACTCCGATCAACGCCACGGCCTCGGGCCACGCCACGAAGAACACCGAACATTGTCGAGCAGGCCCACTGAAGAACCGGCAACCGACCATGCCAAAGCCGCGACCACCACTCACCCGTCCCAAAGGCGGCGTCTTCAAGAAGAAAGCGACGCCAAGACGCCGTCGCCGCCCAATCCAAGGGGATTCGGGTTTTCACCCGGGACAAGGAGAGGAGGAGCATGGGCTAGGACTCGATGCCGACCCAAGAAGTAGAACGGCGATGGAGCGCCGCCGGCATCGTGGCTGCCGCAGCTCGCCAAGGGTTTCCCCCACCCATAGCCCACTCCAACCAACCACCAAACCAGCCACACGAGGTCACCGGCAACCGAGTCGGTGTGGTCGGCCAGAGAACGCGGAGGTCGCCGTCTTCAAATCGAGATCCATGCTCACCGCCGACTCGCCGCCCGCACGGCCAAGTCCAGTGCCCGGAACCATCAGCACCACCTCCCCCTGTCGCCAGGGAGGGGTGCCCTCGCCGGAGGAGGCCGCCGCCCCCGCACCTGCGCCGCCACGCCACCTGCCCCGCCAGCCGCCGGCCACGGCAGGGGAGGTCGCCCGTGGACCAGGCCGCCCACAGCCCCCGCCACCCGCCGGGCCGCCGGCGCCAGATCTGGCCGGATCCGACGGGTGCGACACCACCAGAGACCGCGGCCGCCGCGCCGCAAGAGGAGGCCCCGCGCGCGACGCCGCCAACCACGCGCGCCGCCGCTCCGAGCCCCCGCCGCCGCACCGCTGCACCTCGCGCCAGTGCAGTGCCTCCACGCGCCCGGGCCATCCCATGCCAGCCGGGGGAGGCGAGGGGAGGGGAAACAAGGCCCCGCCGCCGCCGAAGCCAGCCGGGCTTTGCCCGCTGGCCCTTGCCGGCGGCGGCGAGGGGAGGAGGAGGGAGGGAGGGCGCGGAGAGCCGGCGGCTAGGGTTTCCCCCGCGTCGCTCGCGGGAGCGGCTGGGGGGAGGGTTGGTGTTCCTCAAATGGCTCCTTTCCTGCTTTGATATGATACCCTTCTGAGAATCACACACACACACACACACATTTTTTTCGTCAGTCGCTACTGTTCAAGCCCCTATTGCTCCTTCCTACGGCTGCACGGGTCGACCATGGTTTCATGGAACGATGGAGACATCAACAACAATGACGAAGCGCAACATCGAGGTGAGCACCTCTCAGATTATGTCCGTCCCGTGCTAAACAACATTGCAGAAAGAGGCAGAGCCTACTTTATTTTGATGTTTTGGTCTGATCCATCGCAGATCCATCATGAGTCATCCACGGAATGGGCGGGCCGAAACGCCATCGCGCGCCGCTTATTTGCTGCGCCCGCTTCCGTGCGCTGGACTCTCCAGCGCTCGCTCGCAACTCCACCCACCCCATCCATCCGCGGCGCCGCCGCCGCCCACGCCGTCCGGCGACCGTTCCGGCGCTTCCCCGGCCTATCCCCGTGCCGCGGCGGCTTCCTCCGCATCCCTCTAGTCACTGCCGCCCTTGCGCGCGGCGGTCCTCTGACGAACAGCGCGCAGCCGCTCGCTGCCCGCAAGGTGTTCGTCAAAACGCCCGCAAGGTATGTATTGCTCAACTTCATGAATTTGGTGCATGTTGATTGTAGTTTCTATAGCCTAGTATTCAACAATGTAGATGAGTTCGTCGTATGATTCTTCCGAAGAAGAATTTGATATGGAAGAGGAGGAGGATCTTGCAATGATCCTAACTATACACATCAATAAAAAACCGAAGCATGGTGGTTCGGTTATGGGTCGGCAGAAAATTTGGAGGGATATGACCGATGCCCACAACAGATTGATCAGGCATTATTTTGCGGAGAATCCCACATACCCGGAGTCGTATTTTCGTCGCCGGTTTAGAATGAGCACCGAGTTGTTCAGGCGCATTGCAGAGAAACTAGCGAGCCATGACCGATTTTTTCAGCAAAGGAGGAATGCCGCCGGAGAGCTCGGGCATAGCACCTTTCAGAAGGTGACAGCCGCTTTGCGTATGTTGGCATACGGTATCCCGGCTGATCTAGTTGATGATCACTTGGCTATGGGTAAGAGCCAAGCCATCATGTGTGTCAAGCGCTTCGCGGTCGGAATTGTCCAAGTGTTTGGCCAGGAGTATTTGATATCTCCCAATGCTGAAGACGCCGCAAGGCTATTGGAGATGAACAAAGCTCGCGGCTTCCCAGATATGCTTGGCTCAATAGATTGCATGCATTGGAGTTGGAAGAATTGTCCAAAGGCATGGCATAGGCAATTCCACGGCCAAAAAAAGGGTTCCACTATAATCCTTGAAGCGGTGGCCGATCAAGAGACTTGGATTTGGCATGCATTCTTTGGAATGCCTGGATCTTTGAATGACATCAATGTTGTCAACCGGTCACCACTGATGAATAAGATTGCAAATGGTGATTTACCACCGGTGCAGTTTGTAGCAAATAGCCGTACATACAACTATGGCTATTATCTTGCGGATGACATCTACCCAAAATGGTAAACATTTGTGAAGCCGTTGAAAAAACCGAAAGGTAAGAAAAAACTTAATTTTCATAATGCTTAAGCGGCGGCTAGAAAAGATGCGGAGAGAGCTTTTAGGATCTTGCAAGCCCAATTTGCTATTGTGAAAAGACTGGTTCGATTTTGGGATAAAAAAATGCTTTGGTACATCATGCACGCTTGTGTGATCATGCACAATATGATCATCGAGAATGAGCGTGGCCAAGATATAGACTACTCTCAGTATGAGCTCTTGGGACATCCCGTGCGAGTGCGACGGAGGGCTGAAAGGGTGGCTCGTTTTGTTGCCTCCTATCATGCCATTCGACGTCCCGCAGCGTATGATGATCTTCAGAAGGATCTCATTGAGGAGTGGTGGGCATGAAATGGACGTCAAAGAGCATCATAATTTGTGCGTTCGAGTTGTATTGTTGAACTATTTGTTGTGTTATTGAACTATTTGTTGTATTGAACGATAAACTATTTGTTTGAGTTGTAATAACGAAATTGAACTATTTATTATTAATTTATTTGGTTTGTGTTTGTTTTTTTTGTTTGTGTTTGGAATGCATATGTTGTTTATGTGAGAGTCACGCGCGCTGCATTTTTACGCGCTGCTGGAGCTGCGCGCGCGCTGCATTTTAGCGCCGTTGCTGGAGCCAACGTTGCCTGCCGCGTTAAACCAGGCGATGGGCACGCAGCAAAGTAGAGATGCTCTCATTTAAAAATTAGAATATAGCTACCGAGTGTGTTGCTTTGTATGACGGTGCCTAAATTATCATGACAGAACGACGGCCGGCACTCCGAGGTTGCAAAGTTGGTTGATCCATCGTGGCCTTGCCATCTAAAAAAATGCGATTAATGATTTATGGGACAATTACGCGCACATCACGAATGTTACAAGGAAGGACAAGGAGCTGCAAGAACGATGGAATTCTTCGTTCACGCTAGAGAACAGATAAATGCAAATGGCACCTCGGCCAACGCGTCGGCCAGGGAGGGGGCGAACTCGGCCTTGCAGTTGCTCCGAAGGCCGACGCCGGCGAGGCGCTTGAAGTCTGTCACGGAGCAGGATGAGGTCCGCCGTGCCGACCCACACGAAGGACCGGTCCCCCAAGCACGCGACCAGGGTGGCCCCGGTCGCCCGCCGCTCGCGCAGCTCGAGCGCCGAGGCGTCCACCTGCCAAGGCCACCACGGCCACCTTGGCCCACACCATCCGGGGCGGCGCGAAGCCATCCTCCGCCGGCGCCTCCTCCTCGAACGCGTAGCCGTACCGTGCGTGCCCGCCCTCCTCCTCCAGCGCGGCCGACACCGGGTTCTTAGCCCACCGGCAACGAGGGGTGCTGTTGACCCGGAGCAGCTTCGCCATGCCCGTGTCCATGTGGCGGAGCCTCTCCAGCGACGCCGGGCCGCTTCCGCCGTGCCCCTCGTCGTCGTCGTCGTTCTTGGAAGCCGCCGCCGCTGCCGCCGTGCCGGTGCTCGCTCCGGCACCAGAGACAAGAACATGGAGTGGGTGATGGAGATGAGCGTTGAGAGGCTGAGTGCGGTGATGGGTGGCCGGGTGGGAGAGCTCACCGGAGAAGGGCACAGAGCCCGAGGGGTTCTTTCCAAGCCACCACTCCCACCCATCACCTCCGTCCCATCACCCGAAATCCCTCGTCATCATCCATCTCATTGGTAGTGCACGTTTGATTTTCAAACACAGATATTATCACATTTAATAATCCAGTTAAGTTAGGGTGTTGCTTCTTGTTAGTTCCGGTGATAATTTAACACCTTTGGTATTGATCAAGTTGCCAAGAAAAACTATAGTAACTATTTTCATTGTCATGCTGAGAGGGTGCTTGAATACGTTTTGGGTCTGTTTAGGACACATCTAGATGTGATATAGTTATGTCACATCTAACCTGATCTTCACTATGTTTGTGGTCTATTTTTTTATCCCAACTTTTTTTCATTGTTCCTTGTTGCTGCCTTATTTGTGGGAGGTTAGATGTGACATCCTTAGAAAACATGTAGATGTGAATTAGACAAACTGATACGTTT
The DNA here is from genome assembly GCF_002575655.3 of Aegilops tauschii subsp. strangulata. NCBI lineage: Eukaryota > Viridiplantae > Streptophyta > Magnoliopsida > Poales > Poaceae > Aegilops > Aegilops tauschii. Next base: position 47,888,649 of record NC_053035.3, read on the forward strand.
TAGCCCCATGACTAAAAGTAGTGGGACTAAAACTTGCTAGCCTCATCCATGCTTGGATCCAAATACTAAAGAGACTAAAATCAAGTTAATGAGTATTTATTATCCTCCAAACCCTCCAATCCAGAACTCGTCTGTGTTAAAGGAGAGGAGTTAAATGAGGAGAGAGAGGACTAATTCACATTTTAGTAGGGGTACCCCTGACTAAAAAAAATTAGTCTCAAGACTAGTTTTAGCCTCTCTTTAGTCAGGGGTGCTTGAAACTTTAGCCTCTTAAAGAGACTATTTTTAGTCAGACTAAAATAAGTCCCTTGGATCCAAGCACCTTCTGAGAATCATCCGACTCGGACCACTATTTCTGTGTAGATTTTTCACACACTATTTTGAACACATGTGTGAAAGATTCATAAAACTAGATGATATCCCGCCCCTTTCTGAGAATTTACAGCAGTGTTTAGAAGAAGGATTTATGGGATGAGGAATAACAGAACTATGAAAATAGACACAACTATATATTTTCATGAACCTTTGATGGAATGAAAAGTCAGCAAAATTAACACATTGTAGAATATCTCCATATTTTCTGAATTGAATGCATTCTAAGACCAAAAAGAAGAAACATGTAGTGCAATCAGATTCTTCTCGTAATAATTTAAGATAATATAATTTGGCCGTCTGTATTAGAAGAGCATCAAAGCATAAAAACACACATAAATTTCATCCCAAGTCCCAAGCCTTGCGGTGTTAATGCCCACAAATAGGTATTTGTTTGCATTATCCACCATGATCCATGTTTTTAGGGAATAACCAAAGGAGTACAAAATGACATGGTTCATGAGAAGGGCAAAATACATATTTCATTTTACTACATCAAATTAGTATGCCACCAACCAACATGAAACAATTAAACCGAGGAATAATTCGAATGGGCTATACTTCATCTTCTCTGTGGGGGCGGAGCTTTTCAGCTAGGATTGTCATCAACACCTGAACAATCATATACTGATATTCTAACTGGAGAAAGTTATCATTCTTACATTTGTCAAGTGAAGCTATAGGTTTGAAGAGATAATATCCAAGTGCTTAGCCCTGCAGAAGATTGCTGATTGTAATTACACATGCTTGCTTGAAAACTGAAACACATCAATGCCCTTATTTCTCAGCACACTTTACATCCCAAGGCCCAATGACGAATAAGCAGGAGAACTACATTCTCCGCTGCATTAGGACATGGATGTAAACTCAACGTGTAGTAGGGTTAGCTTTTGATCCTTGCAGGTACAGTACTAGCTAGTACAGCAGAATGCAGACCAAACAGGCCCGGTTTCCATGTGTGCTCATCTCAGGCCTGGTCACTACGATTACGGTTGCAAGCGTGGCAGAAGCCTCTGCACTGCTTTTGACCGTGCAGCGAACCAACCTTGCACAAGTAAAAGGGTATTCCTTTTTTCCTTAATTACCAGACCAATCAATATCTTGGTGAGTGAAAATATAATGCTAATTTTTTCTTTGAGTTGGGAAATATAATACTTTTTTTATAACGCTAGTACTAGTAAGTACGTAGGTTGTTGTAAATTCTGGAGTTGCAAAAACGCAACCAAGCATTACTTCTGCAAAATACTCGAATTTCGGTCACCACAAAGGTTTTTCATCCTCAATTTTGTTTTTTCGGGTAGGTTCCCAATGATCCGATTTTAAAAAAATCTCGAAACTCTCGGCACTTTACTGTCCAAAAAATAAAATAAATTTTGAATTTATATTTTTTTAGGCTCATAATATAAATATTCTTCGCTAATAACGGCTCAAAACCTCGGTTGTTTCAGTGGTCACTTCAGCGCGTCTCATTCTAGGGTCGAGTTCCCCATTCTACCAGCATATCAGTCGTTGTTATATGTATACATTAGCATTCAGACTTTATTTGAAACTGTTGCATCATTCAAATTCAAAATATTCAAAAACCAATCGGATAGTAGTTTTTGAAATCCTCAGCCAAAAAAAATCATTTCACCGGCACACACAGGAACGCAAGCTCGAAGCCGCGTTCGCCGCCGCCCTGTCCGCCGCCGCACAACAAGAGGAGAACATCGCCAACGTTGATGCGGCAGTGAGGGAGGCCCTCCTCTATCTAGGATTAAACCCATGCCAACACGGCCACGGTCAGCATGGTCTCATCGGCCTTTCCCCGTGTGCCACTACCAGAGTTGCCGCGCACGTCTGCCACGCCGCCGATACCCGGCTTCATCCCTACCCGCAAGCCTCCCATTTCTCTGGGGAATGCTCGCCGGAGGTAAGCATGGTGGTGCCGGCCACACCCGCGCCCATGGCCATCGACCTCAACGCCACACATGTGGCATGTGGATCATCCACCTGGGGCCAGAGGAAATGCCTGTGGGAGACCCCAGCCAACATGCATCTCGACGCCCGCAAGCTGTTCGGTAGAATGCCGACCACGGACGACGAGATGACCAGCCGTTTCTTCATGGAAAACACCATCTTCGAAGGTGGTGTGGGTGCCGCTGCCTTCGAAGGCGGTGTAGGTGCGGCTACCTTCGATCCCAATGAGACCCCTTCATGGCCGACACCTTTGATCAAGGCCATGGTGGCATGGCCGACCCTTTCATGCAAGGCCAAGATGGCATGGGCAACACATTCCCGCTCGACCATGAGTTCCCGGAGGACTATGGCCTAGAAGAAGAAGACGAAGTGGACATCGATGGGGAGCCTTTGTTCGAAGACGAGCTTGCCACCCAAGCCAATGCAAACAAGAAGCGCCAAAGAAAGCGGACAAAGGCATACACAAAGGATGAGGACAAGCTCCTTTCTGAATGTTGGAGGGACATTGGACAAGACCCCAAGATCGGCGCCGAGCAAAAGTCATCAACCTTTTGGTTACGTTGCATGGTATTATTCTGAAGAACGGAGAGGAGCTTCGTGAAGAAGACTATCGCACCATGCTTGGTTCTATGTTGAGCCGACTCTAGTCCGATGT